>NC_135802.1:147199165-147912915 GCF_964213995.1 Mustelus asterias | reverse complement strand
TCAGTTCTAAAAGGTTTACCCCTTATCCTAAAACTATGACCCCTAATTCTGGACTCCCCCGCCATTCTTTCTGAATCTAGCCTATCTAACCCTGTTAGAATTTAATAAGTTTCTATGAGATCCCCACTCACTCTTCTAAACTCCAGTGAATATAATCGTCCACATAGGTCAACATTGCAGCATGGCTCCATGTTAGTTGCAGGTGTCCTTGCAGCATACGGCAAAGGTCTATATCTACCTTGAGTACTAGGGTGGCATGGTAGCACAGTGGTTAGCACTGCTGCTTCACAGCTCCAGGGACCTGGGTTCGATTCCCGGCTTGGGTCACTGTCTGTGTGGAGTTTGCACATTCTCCTCGTGTCTGCGTGGGTTTCCTCCGGGTGCTCCGGTTTCCTCCCACAGTCCAAAGATGTGCGGGTTCGGTTGATTGGCCAGGTTAAAAATTGCCCATTAGAGTCCTGAGATGCGTAGGTTAGAGGGATTAGCGGATAAAATATGTGGGGGTAGGGCCTGGGTGGGATTGTGGTCGGTGCAGACTCGATGGGCCGAATGGCCTCCTTCTTCACTGTAGGGTTTCTATGACTTCTATGATGACTACCTCTCCGCTCAGATGCTTCCACATAGTTATTGCCATATGGTTGTGCCAGGGCATGCAGAAATGGTTGAGGGCATCTTGGCAGCATTGGCCAATTAGGTTTAACCGGTTCTTAATACCCTGGTGTACAATCCTACATGTAATGAAAGCATAGTGTACTGTGACTGAGATGATATCCAACATTATGGATAGTTAGGCATTCACATATCATTGGGATGGTATCAGGAGTCTAAACTTCCAGCTTCCTTTGGAAAGAAGGCTTCTACTGGCATTAACAGTCCACTAAACCATGGTATTGTCACTTCCATCAGAGTAGCATTTGAGTAACTAGTCTAAATTGACCTTCCTTTCATTGTTTCCAGACTCATCAGATATAGTGGGTGCAATCTTCCTTAAATTGAATGGACCAGCCAAGAAAAGCTGTGTGAAACTCGCCAGCTTCCCGATTGCCTTTCCCCCCCACCCTGAGTTAATGTTGTTCTCTGCAACTTCAGAGTGCAGGTGAGGATCACACAGCCAGCCGGAGGGGCAGGGCTTAAACATGCATGCAAGACCAGAAACCTGTGGTTGGGGTGCCCTTTTTAATGGGCATTCCAGTCTCAAAACTTCCAACACTTCCCCCACCCCAGGATGTCAAGACCCCAGGTAGACAAGGGAAACAACCCCAACCCTCACACAGAGCAGGGGTACCCACCTCCACCCACACCCAATTAAGGAGGGTAAACCTCTCCTGCACGTGCCCCCTTGGAGGTGCCTCTTGGATGTTCCCCCTGGCAGTGTCCCATTGCCAGGGTGCAATGCCTAGACATGTCCCTCAACCGTACAGGCACCTCCATGCCCCCCGTGATGTTATGGCGTGAAGCCCATTAATTTGATGGCTATGTATTTAAATTTGTGGAAATCAGAGGGCCTGAACCTGTTTGCGTCACTGACTGGAGGCAAGGATAATCTCAAACTGAGCACTCGCCAGCGCAAATCCCATCTTTGACTGCTCGCGAGATTTAGTGGCATTAGGGGATTTGTGCCCATGGCTAATAGGACTGCTAGTTCGCAGCCAGTGACTCCATTATGCTATCCATTACCTCCAGTAATGGTGTTGAGGGAGAAGTGAGGAAAATAACTAATATTAATGAAAGAATGACCTGAATTCATATCGTAACTTTTCGGATTTCAAGATCTCCACAAGGCACTTTACACCAAAGAATGTGGTAAACATGGCAGCCATTAGTACACAGCAAGCTCCCACGAAGGATAATTTGACAATGACCAGGTAATCTGTTTTAGTGATGAAGGTTGAAGGATCAGAACAAAAGAAATAGGAACTGGAGTAGGCCACTTGGCCCATCGAGCCTGCTCCACTATTCAATAAGATATGGCTGATCTGATTGTAGCTTTAATTCCACTTTTCTATCTTCCCCCTGTTACCTCTGGCTCCCTTGTAGATCAATAATAATTTGTCTAATTCAGCCTTATAAATATAATTAATGACACAGCCTCCCCTGCTGTGTAGGGTAGAGAATTCCAAAGATTAAGGATCATCTGAGAGAAGAAATGTCCCCTCATCTACACCTTAAGTGGAAGATCCCTTATTTTTAAACTTTCCCCACTAATTCTAGATTCCCCCAAAAAGGAGAACATGCTCTCAGCATTTACCCTGTCAAGCATATAAGACCATCAGACATCGGAGCAGAAGTAGGCTATTCGACCCATCGAGTCTGCTTCGCCATTCAATAAGATCATGATTGATCAGATAGGATAATCCTAAACTCTACTATCCCGCCTTATCCCCATAACCCTCGATTCCCTTACTAATTAAAAATCTGTCTATCTCAGCCTTGAACATACATAATGACCCAGCCTCAACAGCTCTCTACAGTAAAGAAATCCACAAGTTCATTACCCTGTGGAAGAAAATAAATCTCCTCATCTCTGTCTTAAATGGGCAACCCCTTATGCTGAGATTATGCCCTCTGGTCCTAGACTCTCCCACATGGGGAAATAACCTCTCAGTATCTAAGCTTTCAAGCCCCCTATGCCTCAATAAGGTCATCTCCCATTCTTCTACACTTGAATGAGTACAGGTCCAATTTACTCAACCTCTCCTCATAAGAATGTCTGTCCATACCCGGGATCTACCTAGTGAACCTTCTCTGGACTGCTTCCAATGCCAGTATATCTTTCCTTAGATAACAGGACCAAAACTGTTCACAGAATGCCAGGTGTGGTCTAACTTGTGCCTTGTATAATTTTAGCAATACTACCCTAGTTTTATATTCCACTCCCTTTGAAATAAAGGTCAACATTCCACTTCACTCCCCTATTACATACTGAACTTGACACTAGCTTTTTATGATTTATGTACAAAATCCCCAAGTCCCTCTGGGCTGCAATTTTCTGCAGTCTTTCTCCATTTAAATAATATTCAGCTCCTTTATTCTTCCTACCAAAGTGCATAACATCACATTTTCCTCCATTATATTGCACTGCCAAGATTTTGCCCACTCACCTAACCTGTCTACACCCCTCTGTAGACTCTTTGTATTATCCTCACCACTTACTTTCCCATCTATTTTTGTGTCATCCGCAAACTTGCCAATAGTACATTCACTTCCCTGGTCCAAGTCATTAATATATATTGTAAATAATTGTAGCCCCAGCACTGCTCCTTGTGGCACTCCACTAGTTACAGGAGACCATCCTGAAAATTCCTCACATCCAAATTCTCTGTCTTCTATCAGTTTTCCAATCCTCTATCCATACTAATATACTACCCCCAAAACTTATCTTATTAAGTAGACTTTTGTGAGGTACCTTATTGGACGCTTTTTGAAATCAACTCGGACACTAAACTCCCTCAATACCATAGGATTCTGCAGTCTCTCTGAATTTAAATAATATTCTGTTTTCCTATTCTTCCCACCAAAGTTGACAAGCTCACGTTTTCCCAGATTATACAATCTGCCTCATTTTTGCCCACTCACTTTATCTATATCTATTTGCAGACTCCTTCCCTGCTATAAGAGATTGAACCTGCAGTGTGGCAGTCACGTATTTATGGAATAGATGTAAAGGCTCTTGAAGGGCAGATAAGGTGTGTATAATCGTCATGATGTAATCCCCAGTCCTTTAAACATGAAAAAACAAGCCACAGGTGAGAGTTAAAAGAAAACGTAGTTCTAGTAGCTTCAATGGCTGTTTGTTGACATCTCCCTTTAGGCACTTTATAAATGCTTGGCTGATTTCCAAAGAACTACAATTAACAACAGGAACTTCTGTGTTCACAGTTTGTTTTTCAGCTTAAAGCCACTATTAAAGGATTAGTTGTCTTTGATGTGGGGTTTGAATAGAAGTTTGTTTTTGTAAGAGATTAAAGTACTTGAAACTTAAAACAAAGTTTGATTGAACTGTCATGAATGGGTTTTTTAACCTATCAAGTCTTTATAGTGAGAAAAACAGAAAAGTCTTCAGACTAGTTGCTCAGTTGCATTGACAGAGGTCATTCCTACTCAGAGGCAACAGTGAAGATATGCAAGGATAAAAACAAATCAATTACAACAATTTAGACTTTCTTCAGGAGCTCGGTAGGTGAGTGAAGAGCAGAGCCACACCATCCAGGAAGGCATCAGTTTCTATCCTTGGTCAGGTATGTATTAGCTGATCTCAACTTACACAACCATAGTAATGCCACAATTTACATGGCCATAGTAATACTACAATTTGATTTCAGGTTCAAGACAGGGCAATTCGGTATCCTGTGGTCTAAAAACGAGTATGTCCACTTGTGTGCTGTGTGGCTATCTGTATCCGGACAAACTTTGGAAAAGGCCAGGTTTACACACTATTAGGATTAGGCCATGGTCTAATAGGTTACAGACACTCACTGCCGAGATTCACACAGCAAAATATGCCTCCGCTTTTTTGAGCTACTGGGACCGGTTGTCAATCAAGACGCCAAACCTTAGCATGAGTCATAGGATTGTGAAGTAGGGGGGAAAAGTCATATCCTAAATTATAAATCATAAAGACAGATAGCACAGAAGGAAGCCATTTTGTCTGTCATGCCAGTGCTAGCTGTTTTGAAATGGTCACCCAATTAATTCTACCCCCCACTGCTCTATCCCCATACCTCTTCAATTTCTATATATTCCCAACAATGCATCCAATTTCCCTTCAGAAAGTAATTAACTTAATCTGCTTCTACCATCCTTTCAGGAGCTGCATTTTAGATTGAAACAACTCGGTTCAAAAAATAACAATTCTCCCATTCTATTCCCTTGTTGTTATATGAGCAAAAAAAATGGAATAATGATGTGTTTCTGCCTCTTTGTTTCCGTGTGTGTTAATCCTCCTTTTTCAAAGCGGTTAAAAGGTTGGAAATAGCATCTGTGAATGACTGAAGCAAAACCACACTAAGCTCATTGCTAGTCTCTTGGATGCTGGCATCAAAGCTGCCAAATAGTGGAGTGGAAACAACGATATCGTTTCGATTGGCCCGTGACAATATCGCCATTAATTCCTGCTTTGTCTCCTCGAACATCCCCCGATCATATTTCACCAGGTTCTCATCGGTGAGTGGGTAGATGAAGGTTGCTGGGTAGCAATCCTTTGGAACCGGAAACTCGACTTTGCAGAGGGCGGGCAGCTCGGTGAACAGTTCAAAGAGGCGACGGAGGGATCTTGAGGTGAATGGATTGCCCAGGAAGGTGAACTCTGTCAACCTTTTGCAGGGCTCCAAGGCTAAGAGCAGCAGGTTGATGTGCTCGTCGCCCAGGTTGCATTCCTCGAGGGTCAGGCTCCTCAGAGTGTGGGACGCACGGCCAAGCAGTTTGAAGAAGGTCGAAGGGAAGAGGTCGGCTATGCTGTGCCCACTCAGGTCCAGCACTTCCAGGTATTCAGCGTGCAGGCTGTTGGCCAGATAGGCCATGTCAACATAGTTCAAGCAGCAGCTGGACACATTCAGAGAGCACAGAGGAGTTTTTAAAGGGCTGCAGGGCAAATAAAAAAATGAGGAAAAATAAAAGATCACAATTCGAATCAACAAAGAAGAAAGACATTTATTTATATAGAACATAGAACATAGGACATTACAGCGCAGTACAGGCCCTTCGGCCCTCGATGTTGCGCCGACCAGTGGTACCAATCTAAAGCCCCTCTAATCTACACTATTCCAATATCATCCATATGTTTATCCAATAACCACTTGAACGCTCTCAACGTTGACGAGTCCACCACTGCTGCAGGCAGGGCATTCCATGCCCTTACTACTCTCTGAGTAAAGAACCTACCTCTAACATCTGTCCTATATCTCTCACCCCTCAATTTAAAGCTATGTCCCCTCGTGCTAGCTAACACCATCCGAGGAAAAAGGCTCTCACTATCCACCCTATCTAATCCTCTGATCATCTTGTATGCCTCTATTAAGTATATAGCTCCTTCCATGACCTCAGGGCATCCCTCAGAGCTCAATGAGGGCAGTTGAAGCATAATCACTGTTGTATTGTGTAAAATACAGCAGCCAATTTGTGCCCAGGCTCAATTGGTTAAATAGTTTGACTCTGTTCCTATGCACAGCAAGCTCCCGCAAACCGCAAGGTGATCATTGTGATATATGTACATAATGTATGTTGAGTGTGTACTGCCCCTTTAAGAGTGTGGATCAGGTGACTTCTGGTGGATTAGCTCCTCCCAGTTTGGGACCCAGTTCTTCAGTCTTAGATTTGATTGTGGAATTCACTGCAGAATAGGACACACCTACAATAAAGAGCTCCCCAGTGTTCAAGTTACCAGGTTCTTCAGGCGCCATAAGTTGATGGGTGCATTCATAATAACCAGCTGAGTTTTTAAAATGTTCACTAACAGAAAAATATTAGCCAAGTCACCAAAGAAAATTCCCTTGCTTTCCTTCAAAAATAATGCCATGGAATCCAGCTGAGAGTAGGCAGGGTCTCAGTTTAACACTTCATTTGAAAGCGAGCATCTCTGGCAATGCAGCACTCCCTTAGCAGTGCACTTGGATATCAGCCTTACTTGTTGTGTTCAAATCCTCGAATGGGGCTTGAATCCACAAGCTTTCTGACTCAGACGAGGAGGCTACCTACTGCGCCACGGCTCAGACACCAGCATAAGGATTGAATAATTTAATGTATCCTCTCAAGGCACCTCAAAGCGTTTCACTATCAATGAATTACTTCTTGCAGTGTGGTCATTGTTGTAACGCAGGAAACAAGGCAATGAATTTGCACATGGCAGGAGCCTATCAGCAGCAATAAGATGAATGACTAGGCAATTTGTTATTTTATGGATTAGCTAGTTGAGGAATAAATATTGGCCAGGGCAACAGAGCAAACTTTCTATAGTGATGATGAAGGGTCATTATATCGCCCTGAAACGTTAACTCTGTTTCTCTCCATGGATGCTACCTGTCCTGGGGAATATTCCCTGCATTTTCTGTTTTTGTTTCAAATTTCCAGCATCTGCAGTATTCTGCTTTTCTATTAGGAAGAACTCCCCCAGCTCTTCATAGAATGCCTACAGCGCAGAAGGAGGCTATTCGGCCCATCAGGCCTGCACCGACTTTCCCACAGATCATCTCAAGCAGGCCGTAGCCCCAAGTATTTGCTTCACGAATCCCCCTGACCTATACATCTTGGGGACATTAAGGGGCAATTTAGCATGGCCAACCCACCTAACCTGCACATCTTTGGAGTGTGGGAGGAAACCGGAGCACCCGGAGGAAACCCACGCAGACACGGGGAGAACAAACACAGCACAGACAGTCACTCAAGGCCGGAATTGAACCCATGTCTCCGGCGCTGTGAGGCAGCAGTGCTAACCACTGTGCCACCCTGCCTCTTCTTCAAATAATACGATGGGATTTTTTATTGAAATGGCAGACCAAATCGCATGTTAACTGGATAATTTATGTATATGGCACATTCATACCTTTAATCTATATAAGTATTTATTTCAAGCAATGATCTCCAAATGTCTGGCCTGCCTTCATATTTTGGTCTGATTATATTCCTGTGAAGAGGCTCAGGATGTTTCACGTTGTTAAAATCACAATGTAAATGGAAGTTGTTATTATTGAGCATTCGCAGCATTTTCTCTTCCATCCAGTATTGGCTGCTACAAAGAGAAATTAGGAGTAAAGATGTGTCTAATTAAGGGATGCCTTCATTGCCAAATAATTGGAAGTGTGAGCCTGGTGTTTGCGATTGTCTCCTCCCTCGAGACAGTCAGGAAGGCGAATATGAAGGTTATGACTCTGTGAACCAGCTGTCTTGGTGTTTTCGGTCAGCCAGTATCTCTTTCGTAGCACCTGTTATTAAATGCTTGCCATAATCAGACTCTGGCCTGAGATCTGGGTCTTAAGTCTGCATTTGTGCAATTATATTGGATATTTACAATTTATTTGAAACGGCAAGTCCAGAAAAGGTTGATGCCATTCGATTGGTCTGAGAAACAAGTAATAGGTTTCACTAAATGTCCCTCCGTTAACATATTTTGAATCTCTATCACATACCTCGGACACACGTGAGGTTAAAGCGGCATGGTGGCACAGCGCCAGGGACCTGGTTTCATTCCGGCCTCGACTGACTGTGTGGAGTTTGCACGTTCTCCCTGTGTCTGCGTGAGTTTCCTCCCGGTGAGGTGGCATGGTGGCACAGTGGTTAGCACTGCTGCCTCACAGCGCCAAGGATCTGGGTTCAATTCCCAGCTTGGGTCACTGTCTGTGTGGAGTCTGCATGTTCTCCCTCTGTCTGCGTGGGTTTCCTCCGGGTGCCCCGGTTTCCTCCCACACTCCAAAAGACGTGCTGGTTAGGTGGATTGGCCATGCTAAATTCTCCCTCAATGCACCCGAACAGGTGCTAGAGTGTGGCGACTAGGGGATTTAACTTCATTACAGTGTTAATGTAAGCCTGCTTGTGACTAATAAACAAATTTTAACTTTTACTTTTTACTTTGTCTGTGTGGGTTTCCAAAGATGTGCAGGTTAGATGGATTGCCACATTAAAACGCCCCTTAGTGTCAGGGGGATTAACAGGGTAAATATGTGGGGTTACAGGGATAGAGCCTGGGTGGGATTGTTGTCGGTGCTGGCTTAATGGGC
Organism: Mustelus asterias; assembly: GCF_964213995.1. Classification (NCBI taxonomy): domain Eukaryota; kingdom Metazoa; phylum Chordata; class Chondrichthyes; order Carcharhiniformes; family Triakidae; genus Mustelus; species Mustelus asterias. The sequence continues at coordinate 147,904,207 of NC_135802.1, read as the reverse complement.
TGAATGGCCTCCTTCTGCACTGTAGGGATTCTCTGATTCTATGATAACCGATTTCAACAGATTGGCTGCATAAATCGGCCAGGTGCTGAAAATCGTTCCAGTACCGCTTCATGGTAAGGGAATTAGGGGTTATAGGGATCAGGCGGGTAAGTGGAACTGATCCACTTCAAATCAGCTATGATCTTATTGAATGGCGGGGCAGGCTCGAGGGGCTAGATGGCCTACTCCTGCTCCTATTTCTTATGTTCTTATGTTCTTAAAAGAGTTAACAAAGTGAGTGTTGGTTCTGTAGAAAGTGTATCTGGGGAATTAATAATGGAAAGTAAGGAGATGGGACATGAATTGAATAGGCATTTTGCATCAGTCTTCACAATAAAAGATACAAGCAACATCCTAGAAATAGCTGTAAATTACAGACTGGAAGGGAGAGAGGAATTCAGGAAAATTACAATCACTGGAGAAGTGGTATTGGATAAATGGTTGGCGTTATGAGCTGGTAAATCCCCACGTCCTGATAAACTTCATCCTAGGGTCTTAAAAGAAGTGATTAGTGGGATAGCTGATGCACTGGTTTTAATTTTTCAAAGCTCCCTGGATTCGGGAAGACTCCCTTAGTTTGAAAAATAGCGAATATAACTCCTTTATTCAAAAAGGGAGGGAGACAGAAAGCAATGAACTACAGACCAGTTAGTTTAGTCACAAGGAAAATGTTATCGGATATTATTAAAGATGTTGCAGCAGGCACTTGGAAACATTTAAGCCAATCCGATAGATTGGTTTTGTGAGAGAGAAATCAAGTCTAAGTTTGGGTTCTTTGAAGGAGTCGTGTGCTGTGGATAAAGGGGGACTGGTGGATGTACTGTACTTAGATTTCCAGAAGGTATTTGATTAAATGTCACATCAGAGGTTATTGTAGAAAATAAAAGCTCATGGTGTATGGGGTAATATATTGGTATGAGTAGAAGATTGGCTGGCTAACAGGAAGCAGAGAATGACATAAATGGGTCTTTTTCAGGTTGGCAAGATGTAATAAGTGGTGTGCCACAGAGATCAGTGCTGGGGCCTCAACTATTTACAATATATATAAATGACTTGGATGAAGGGACAGATGGTATGGTTACTAAATTTGCCAATGACATAAAGATAGGTAGGAAAGTAAATTGTGACGAGTATGTAAGAAGGCTACAGAGTGACACGGATAGGTTAAGTGAATGGGTAAAGTGTTGACAAATGGAGTATAATATGGGCAAATGTGAACTTGTCCATTTTGGAAGGAAGAATAAAAAAGAAACATTTTATCTAAATGGTGAGAGACTGCAAAGCCCAGAGGTTTAGCGAGATCTGAGTGTCCCAGTGCATGAATCACCTGTATGCAGGTATAGCAGGCTGCTAATAGAATGTCATTGTTTATTGTGAAGGGAATTGAATGCAGAAGTAGGAATGTTATGCTTCAGTTATACAGGACAGGGCACTGGTGAGACCACATCTGGAGTAATTTGTACAGTATTTGTCTCCCTATTTAAGGAAATATGCAAGTTAGAAGGAGTTCAGAGAAGGTTTACTGGACTAATACCAGGAATGGGCAGGTTGTTTTGTGAAAGGATTGGGTATATTGGGCTTGTACACACTGGAGTTTAGAAAGGTAAGAGGTGACTTGATTGAAACCTTTAAGATTCGAAGATAAGGTGGATGTGGAGAGGATATTTCCCTTTGTGGAAGAACTTAGAACTGGGGGTCATTGATTAAACATAAGTGGTCTCATTTAAGACAGAGAGGAGAAGAAATCTTTTCCCTCAGAGGGTGGGAACTCACATCCTCAGAAGGCAGGGGAAGCAGAATTTTGAATATTTTAAAGGCAGAGCTAGATAGATTATTGATTAACAAGGAGGTGAAAGGTTATCCGGGGTAAGCAGGAATGTAGAGAAGGTGGAGAAGGTGGTGAAGAAGGCATATGGCATGCTTGCCTTTACAGGACGGGGCATAGAGTATAAAAGTTGGGGTCTGATGTTGCAGATGTATAGAACGTTGGTTCGGCCGCATTTGGAATACTGCGTCCAGTTCTAGTCGCCACACTACCAGAAGGACGTGGAGGCTTTGGAGAGAGTACAGAGGAGGTTTACCAGGATGTTGCCTGGTATGGAGGGGCTTAGTTATGAGGAGAGATTGGGTAAACTGGGGTTGTTCTCCCTGGAAAGACGGAGGATGAGGGGAGACTTGATAGAGGTGTATAAAATTATGAAAGGCATAGATAGGGTAAACGGTGGGAAGCTTTTCCCCAGGTCGGTGGTGACGTTCACGAGGGGTCATAGGTTCAAGGTGAAGGGGGGGAGGTTTAACACAGATATCAGAAGGACATATTTTACACAGAGGGTGGTGGGGGCCTGGAATGCGCTGCCAGGCAAGGTGGTGGAGGCGGACACCCTGGGAACGTTTAAGACTTATCTAGACAGCCATATGAATGGAGTGGGAATGGAGGGATACAAAAGAATGGTCTAGTTTGGACCAGGGAGCGGCGCGGGCTTGGAGGGCCGAAGGGCCTGTTCCTGTGCTGTATTGTTCTTTGTTCTTTGTTTTGTTTGTAGAATGGAGGTTATAATAAGATCAGTCATGATCTTATTGAATGGTGGAGCAGGCTTGAGGGGTTGAATGGTTTACATCTGCTCCTGGTTCATATCTTGCCATGTTCTCCTCCTCCTTGTGCTGCCACTCCTCTGTTTCTTCACCTGATGGTGATGGCAAAAGCTATCCCTTTGTGATGACAATATTGTGCATCATGCAGCATCCCACCCAAAATGTTGATATCCCGCCAGCTGAGTGCTGAGGGGCTGCTCCAGAATGGTCCAGGCAGCAGAATCATTGGTTCCACTTGTCAGTGGCCTCCTCCATCCTATCCCTTGCAGACACATTTCTCTCCTTGTACGATGTTGTGAGCTGGAGTCTCAAGATGTGTTGTCAGTGGATATCTCTCATCACCCAGTAGCCACCCTCTGGTGTGTTGTGGTGTCTGAACAGCAGGCTGCTACAGGATAATGGGATCATCACAGCTGCAAGGATACCAAGCATTGACCTGCATGATGTGCTGTCTACGGTCACTCAATAACCTCCGCTTACACAGGGGATGGCAAACTGCAAAATGTTGCTCACCTCAGATGCAAACAGATGTAAAAAATGTTCAGATCCAGTGGAAATGCAGCCATCAGCGATGACATTGATTACTCCAAAAAGCAGTGCTGGAGGAAAATCACTGTTTAACGCCTATTGATGTCATGATCTCTCTGCTCTGCATACTTCTAGTGGGTAATGCACTGACACCTTCGCCAAACTGATTTCAGAGTGTGCCCGCAAGCCACTTTTTTCAACAAAGAACACGCCCAGTGTCCAAAATGAAGGCTCAGTTGCTCACCCAAGATGTGATTTTTAAGTAGGATAAATGGTTTGACGGTAGCTGGTTCAGCAACACTTCGGGAGAGAACAACACTTGGGGGTGAATTTTCCCATTCCGCCCGCCACAGGAATCGGAGTGGGCAAAGGGCGAAACATGGAAAGGTCCGTTGAGCTCATACGGGATTTGCTGGCTTCGGGGTGAGAGCGGCCATAAGATCCCACCTTGAGATTTTCTACAGTATCTAAAACTTACATCCCCAGTCAATGTTCCATCGTGCTGGAACCAAGACCAGATGTAATGATAGAAAGAACTTGTAATTATATCGTGCTTCTTCTATCCTGAAGTATCCCAGGGAACTTCACAGCCAATCAAGTACTTTTATCATGTCGTCACTGTTTTAATATCAGCCAATTTGTCACCAGCGTTGTGATAATGACCAGATGATATTGGTTGAGGGATAAATATTGGCCAGGACACCGGAGAGAATGGACTTGCTTTTCTTTGATATGGGACATATTGTGTGTGCCTGAGAGAGCAGACAGAGTCGGTTTAACATCTTATCTGAAAAATGGCACCTCAGGCAATACCGCATTCCCTCAGTACTACCCTGGGGAATTTGACTGGACTCTGTGCTCAAGTGTCTGGAGTGGGTTTGGAACTCACCGCCTTGTGCCTCGAAGACTGGGATACACAATTATTTGGTCTCAGGGAATTAAAGGGTATGGGGAATGGGTGGGACATTGAGTTGAAGTCTAAGATCAGCTAAGGTTGTATTGAATGGCAGTGCAGGCTTGATGGGCCATGTGGTCTATTCCTGTTCCTATATCCTGTGTTCTTGTGGCAAGAGTTCATTCTTTCTTTATTCTTTCAAAGGACATCATTAATAAGGCCGTAATTTGTTGCCCATCCCTAATTGCTCTTAAATTGCTCGGGCAGTTAAGATGCAGTCAAATAGCAATGACTCTGGGGTCATAGGCCAGACCAGGTAAGGATGGCAGATTTCCTTCCCTAGATATTTAATTAAATACAGAGAGCATTAGTGAACAAGATGGGCTGTTACAACAATCAATTAGAGTTGTTCAAAGCTTATAATTCTGGAATTATCAATTGAATTTAAATTCCATTAGCTGCCTTGGTGGGACTTGAACGTATATCCCCAGAACATTAAGCTGGGCCTATAGATTGCAGCATTTTTTTTTCATTCCTTCATGGGACATGAGCATCACTGTGGCTGGCCAGCATTAATTGCCCATCCCTAGTTGCCCAAGTGAGAGTCAACCTCATTACTGTTGTTCTGGAGTAATGAACAACATCATTGTGTAGGCCAGACCAGGTAAGGAAGGCAGATTTCCTTCCCTAAAGGACATTAGTGAACCAGATGGGTTTTTCTGACAATCCACAATGGCTTCATGGTCATCGTAGATTCTTAATTCCAGATATTTTTTATTGAATTCAAATCCCACCACCTGCCTTGGCGAGATTCAAACCCAGATTCCCAGAATATTTAGTGACGTTACCACTATGCCACAGTTTCCCTTTAAGAGTCCATCCATTGAACCAGAGCTGAAATCTATGTGGTCCTCTGATGAAGTGTGATAATCTGATCATGGCCCATGAATGTAATTCAATCTCTATCTTAAAGACATGAATTCTGTCCTCATTTTTATTTACCATGTCATCAGCAAGTGCAGTAGAATTAATGGAAGCAGTTTCATTAGAAATTGCATTGGAATATATAGTGGAAATATAGAAAGTGGATGCCCCTGGATTACTTTTTTTTAATACAGAGGGTAGAAATTACTCTGGTAATATCACCATGTTAATATTAAACAGGTTAAAGATTCCCTTAAAATAGTGAAATAAGGAGCTTGAAATGAGTTCAGGAAGGGCTCAAAGCTCCTCAGTCTGGAGAGGTGGAGTGACAATGGGCAAAATAATAATATCCTTGAAAATCATTCAAACATGTAAAATGTATAGTGAGTACAAGGCCATCAAACCTTCTCCTCATGCATGAAGGCTAACACATCAAGTAGATATTTCCTATCACCCCCTCCCCATGCAGCCATGTAATTTCCTGGGAAAGGCAAAAAAGAAAAAGTGAACAGGAAATGTTACAGAAAATTCCACTCCAATCTCTCGCCTAGGTGATTGAAAGTGATACTCTTGAATTTAATGGCTGTCAGATCCTACCTGAGTATCTTACGTATTCGTCCAGTTAGAGTGGAAAAAGCCACGTTCAGTTCTGTCAGAAATTTCATCTCGCTCAGCCTCTCTCCGATTGTCACCAGCAGAGGTTCATCCTCTTGTGTCATCCTGCGTACATCAAAGGTTCTTGCTGGGAGTGTCAGGGATGTGAGCAATGGCAGTGGCACCTGACTCAGGAGAAAGTCAAAATGTTCCATTTCTAGGCGAATGTTGTGGACCAACTCCAACTTCTGCAGGGTCTCCGGCTGAACCAGCTTGATGATATAAAAAAATTTCCTCAATGCCAGGCTGTCAGCCCTAAATTCAACACATCTGATCTTCAGTGGGCACTGCCTCCTCAACAGCAAGGCCTGCAACACTACTTCATAGTTCCGCTGTGTCACAAACACGTTCATTAAAACCTCAACCGAAACACCGGACACCAAATCATCGAGTTGACGGGCTTGTACCTCCACCAGCAAATCAAAACAGGTCCTTGCCATCAACTCAGTCCTCCCCCACCTCCCCAGGGCCTTCCCGCAAGCACAGGCCTGGAATTCGATGTCACTGAGTCCCGTTAGATCGACCACTTTCAGTCTCTTCGAATATGTCGTTGAGCTGTTCAGAACATAATCCTTCAGGCCTGTTAGACACGCCTGCAGACAAACATGGCAGGTCCTGTTGCTGAGATCCTTCTCGCAGTCCGCTGTCTTCCCCAAGAGTTTCCCGATGCTGAATTCCGCCAGTGGCCACTTTTCCACTAAATCGTGGACCACTGCGGCCTGCTCCAGCAGGTAGCTGGCTTTGAAGAGCAGAGGGTACAGGTTTTGTGCCACGCAAGCAATGCTTCTCTGAGCAATTTGGGCATCTGATACCAAGGCCTGGGCACTGATGAACCGCAAAGTCTTCATTATTACCCGGTTCCGTGAGTTTTGCCACTTTCTGTTTTTAACCCAAGGTAACGTACGATGTTTTGACAGGCTGAGTAACTCGTCCACATTTGTGCTGTATATTTTTAGCACTGTATCAGCTGCTCCCTTTCAGATGAGAGTCATCACTGTCATGTGCTCGAGCACAAATCTATTTTAATAATTACTGGCTAGACTGATCAGGGAAATTGTGAGGACGTTAGAACTGTGACTTTGTTCTCAGCTATCTAATGAGGAAACATATTTCTTAAATCTAATGAAGAAATCTAATTGATTTGCTCAATCAATATTGCTGCTGTAAAGTTGCTTGTTCACCAGTTTAGGGAAAATACATGTCGTCTATTTACAGGTTAAAACTATAGAGGCTTGTGGGCTTGTGACTGGAATCAGCTCCCGAGATTACTCTGAGTATAGAAGCCCACGTTTACCAGGGTGACTTCCCCACCCTCCTCCCCGATTGCTTACCGGGTCATGTGATTCTTAGGGGGGAATTTTCCCATTCCTCCCGCCACGGGAATCGTAGCGGGTGAGAGGCGGACCATGGAAAGGTCCGTTGATCTCAGGTGGGATTTTCCGGTTTAGGGGTGAGTGCAGCCGGAAAATCCCGCCCTTAGTCTGTCGATTGATCCTTCAAGGGACAATCACAACTGCTCCACAATGGACCGCAGCAGGTTTTCCACTCAAACGTTCCTCTTGATCACCAACACGTCAAATTGATGCATTACAACCAAAGTTAATCAGGGGAGGTGATAGCCGAGTGGTATTGTCACTAGCCTATTAATCCAGGAACTCAACTAATGTTCTGGGGATCCTAGTTCGAATCCCGCAGATGGTGGAAATTGAATTCAATAAAAAATATCTGGAATTAAGAATCTACTGATGACCATGAAACCATTGGCAATTGTTGGAAAACACCCAGCAGGTTCACTAATGCCCTTTAGGGAAGGAAATCTGCTGTCCTTTACCTGGTCTGGCCTACATGTGACTCTAGATCCACAGCAATGTGGTCGATCTCAACTGCCCTCCAAGGGCAACTAGGGATGGACAATAAATGCTGGCCAGCCAGCGATGCCCATGTCCCCCGAATGAATAAAAATAAAATCAAGCAGAAATATAACAGCAGCTTGCACTGATATAGCGTTTTTAACATCGAGGCACATCCCAATATGCTTCACCGATATGGAATCAAAACACAACTCAGCCCAACGAGACATTAGGAGAGATAACCAATGGCCTGGTCACAGAGGTGGGTTTACAGAATGATGTTAAAAGAGGACTGAGAGATTGAGAGGTGAAGGGATTCAGAGAAAGGAATTGCAGAGCATGAGGTCTCGGCTACTGAAGGGATAGTGTCCTATTTTGCTGTCGACAAATATGTTTCTTTCAGTCACTCCAGCTTTCTCCTCTGCTGAAGCTGTTGACTCCTCTAGGACATAATGGGCGGAATTTTATTGACACGTCCGCCCGAGGTTCATACGATCCCGCCCGAGGCCAACGGAGAATGCGATCCTCCGAGCCGAGCCCGCCCCCGGAATTGGGGCGGGCGTGCTGGTAAAATTCCGGCCAATGTCCTGTAGTTGTTTGTCTATGTGAGGATCACCCCTCCCAAAGATGCTGATTCACGCGAGTGGTCAGATACGCAAATTCTAGTTTTTCGGTCGGGATCACGCAGGAAAACGGCGGGAACACCAGGTAAGTCATTTTAATCTATTTTTAATGTGATTTCAGTGTAATTATCAGGCCCGGGACTGAATTCTCCAGGCCCAATAGCATCTCCTACCCCGCCAGTACAAATTCACTGGGTGTGGGGGGTCCCGCTGCCACTCTGCATTTTGATCCAGTCGGTGCTGAAGGGAGGCCAGTGATCGGGGCGAGCTGGGGCCGGGGTGTGGGGGAAGGGGGCGGGTGGGGGGTCTGGCTCCCGCTGAGTGGGTGAGGGGGATTGGGGATTGTCACTACTGAGGGGGTGGGGGGGCTGGAGATCGGGGTACTCCGGGTCGGGGCTGGCCCATGAATGGTCGGGGGGGGGCGCGATCGGACTGTGAAGGGGGCCGGAGGTACAGCACTGTGAGGGTCCCGTGCTGGCCAGCGATCAAGCTGGCCAGCAAACCAGAGACTGACAGTTCGGGACCACTGCGCATGTGCAGAGTTTCGGAACTGTCGGACTCTGGGATGAATAGGTTCTGCCCCCGAGCTTTTAATGATAATCACGATTGTGACCTCTGCATTGCACAGGGTGTGGGAGATTCGCGTCTGAGGTTGCACTGAAAAAACAATCATGGATTACACCATTTTTCCCACGAATTCAGCACTTAGAAATTTTGGGGGGAGAATCGCCCCCGAGGAGTTTAAGCTTCTGCTAAAGTCGGAGATCATGTTCAGGATGACGCAGGCAAGTATATTCTTTCCACTGAGGACTCTCTGAGCACTGATGAATTTACTGTCTTTGATCATTTTTAAGTGTCGAACTGTCACCAATTTTATTGCTGAACAGGACAGAGGCGGCACGGTGGCACAATGGTTAGCACTGCTGCCTCACAGCACCAGGGTCCCAGGTTCAATTCCGGCCTCGGTCACTGTCTGTGTGGAGTTTGCACATTCTCCCCATGTCTGCATGTGTTTCTTCCAGGTGCTCCGGTTTCCCCCCACAGTCCAAAGATGTGCAGGTTAGGTTGATTGGCCGTGATAAATTGTCCATTAGCGTCAGGGGGATTAGCAGGGTAAAATGTGTCGCGTTGTGGGGATAGATCCTGGGTGGGACTGTGGTCGGTGCAGACTTGATGGGCTATGAACTGAAAATGGACCTGGATCAGAGTGAAGAAAATGAACATTACCAAAACTTGATGAGGGGGAATGAAAATCAAATGGTTGCCTATCAGGGGCAGGGCAGTGCCTTGACACCTAACCAACACACCTTTCGGGCTGTCGGAGGAAACCAGAGCACCCGGAGGAAACCCATGCAGACACGGGGAAAATGTGCAGACTCCGCACAGAGAGTGACCCAATCCATTGAAACTATAGAATCCCTACAGTGCAGCAGGAGGCCATTTGTCACATTGAGTCTGCACCAACAACAACCCCATCTAAGCCTTATCCCGATAACCCCGCATATTTACCCTGCTAATCCCTCTAACCTATGCATCCCAAGACCTGGCGCTGAGAGGCAGCAGTGCTAACCACTGTGCCACCTGGTAAATAAAATGAAACATTACGAAACTATGAATAAAAACCACAGCTGGGAGACTTAATCTAAGGACAGAAGTTCATTTTATTTGCTACAAACACTAAGTCATAAAATAGGTTTTCAGATAGTGGAAAATGATATCCAGTCTGGTCACAGAGGGTCACAATTGATTAAACTTGCTGACTATCTTTAGTTGTCTCAGCTGTACACGATATATAAAATGGTAGAAACTTTGATCAGCGCATAATGAAGAGAAGTGGTTCATGGTTTTTAATGACACTGGACACTTGGCACATAAATATACAAGAACATTTACTGTAAGGCATTAGTGGATGAAAACAAAGCTACCAAAAAATAATTGTTGCAGTCTAAGAATGTTCGTAGCTTGTTTTCTGATCTGTTGCCTCACTGAATGCAAGTCAAAATCTGATCTCCTGCATGGCCAGATCATTTGATTATAACAGAGGCAACTGCTTTTGAAAGAGACTCCATCGCAACTACCTCCTGTCAATAATGTACAAAATATAATTGGCTCAATTCAAACAATGATCTCTTGCTGGGAAATGCAACAACTAAAAGAACAAAGTTCTAAATCACATCATTCATTCTTGATACCCTAGTAGAGGAGATATATTGGACATGATTCTTGGGGAGCGGGGAGAGGGAATATCAAGCAATAAAAATAAATATTTACACAAATATAAACGCTACCACACAATTTGATTTGTACACGAGCTGCAGCGGATAATTAATCTACATTTACAGTTTTGCAGTTTCAAAGCTACAGCCACCACAAATTGCACAAGAAAATAGGTTATGCAGAGACGGTGCCTTGTTATTTACAGAATGCAGTAAAAAACATTAAGTGAGCTGTAAAAAAAAGAGCTAATCATTGCTATATGTATATGTACATATAATGTCGTTATTTCCCATTTATCACTTGGGCTAAAGTGTATCTCTAATGTCCTTTTTCAGTGTGAGGTGGGACGTCCCTTGATTGTAGTGTCTGTTTCAGACAGTCGAAAGCTCCTACACATTCTCCCATTCATGCATTCCCATTTCAGGTTGAGGCTATTGTATCTGTTCCTGCTTGGGATGGCAGAGCGATTGCCAGAACAACATCGAGCGGGCATTTTGAAGGTGCCAATGCCTAGGAGCTGAACCCGACTTCTTCACTCTGTCGGTAAGGTGGTCAGTGGCTCATTCCATTCACAGCTGATAAAACAAGATGGTATAATTCAATAGAAGTGAACAAAATCTTCAAATGATTAAACTGGAGCATTCTCGGCTTTGAAACATGTTGCAGTGTGGCTGGACTACACAAGAATAGGAGCGGGCCATTCAACTCCTTGAATTTGATCTGCCATTCATTTTGGTCACCACTGACCTTCCCTAAACCTGCCTCTGTTCCGTATGTTTGCCTAACTAAAATCTACCAATCTCAGTCTTGAAATTGACGCCCAGTGGCCACAGTGTTTTAGGGAGAAAAGTGTTTTGGATTTCCACTCCCCTTTGCAGAAAGAAATGTTTTCTGGCATGATTCATGAACGACCTAGCTCCAATTTTATGGTTCTATCTCTTTCATAGGTTCATAAGATATCAGAGTAGAATTAGGCCACTCGGCCCATCGAGTCCGCTCCGCCATTCGATCATGGCTGATATGCTCCTCATCCCCATTTTCCTGCCTTCTCCCCATAACCCTTCAACCCATTACCTATTGAAAATCTGTCTAACTCCTCCTTAAATTTACTCACTGTCCCAGCATGCACCGCACTTTGGGATAGCGAATGCCACAGATTCACGACCCTCTGGGAGAAGTAGTTTCTCTTCAACTCTGTTTTAAATTTGCTACCACTTATCCTAAGATATGACCTCTCATCCTAGAATGCCCCACAAGAGGAAGCATCCGCTCCATGTCTACTTTATCCATATCTTTCATCCTCTTGTATACCTCAATTTGATCTCCCCTCATTCTTCTAAATTCCAGAGATTATAGGCCTAAACTATTCAATCTCTCTTCTCTTTGTTCTGGACTGTGTTGGGACATGGATATCACAGGCTGGTGAAAAGCCCTGAACTAAATATAAACAAAATTAGAAAGCCAGTTCTTTTTCATTTTGCTAACTTCTTAATTTAGCTCCCAACTGAGATAAAGGGGGGAATTTTAAGTCCTGGAAGGTGAGTGGGGGTAGGGTGGATGGGGGGGAGACGGTGGTAAGGAGAGCGGGAATGGAGAAGTGGAAAAATGGAAGAGAGTAAGAAGGATGATGAAAATGGATGAGTGAGCTGAAAAGAAGAAACAGAATGAAATAAAATAAATGGAAATGAGGTGAAGTTGGAAGGGAGAGTTCATGCTCTGAAGTTGTTGAACTCAATGTTCAGTGGGAGGCTGTAAAGTGCCCAATCGGAAGATGAGGTGCTATTCCTCCAGTTTGTATTGGGGTTTGCTGGAACATTCCATTTTCCCACTTCCCCAGTCCCGCTCTCCTTCTTGCCCCCACCACCAACCCCTCCTCTTCAAGCCAACTGCCTTAACCGTCTATACCTCTGTTCTGCCATTCACACATTCTGATCACTTAATGGACACTTTTAGCACCTCTCTCAGCCATCTTTATCCACATTTACATTCCCTTTGTCCTATTACAGCCATCCCTTCCCACCCTCATAGTATAAATCATTTCTGATTTTCTTTGCCCTTAGTTCTGACGATGGGTCATCCAGACTTGAAACGTTGGCTCTATTCTCTCTCCACAGCTGCTGTCAGACCTGCTGAGGTTTTCCAGCATTTTCTGTTTTTGCCACTCACAATTAAATCCCGTCTTAACTTCTTTGCGCCAAAGAAAGCAATTCCAGCTTCTCTTGTCTCACCAGGCTCAAACTCATTCTTTGTGTTTTTCTGCTGAATCTCCTCCCCAAAGTCTTGACGTCTTTTCTTTTTTTAATGTGTGGGACTCAGAATTGATCACAATTAGCTGTGGTCTACTTAACCAATAATTTTCCAAGGTTTTGACAGACTTCTCTGTTCCCTTCAGTTGCCAACGCAATCTTAGAAATCTCAGACAAAGGTTAGCTGCTCATATTGTTAAATCTAAATGGCCGACTTTTAAATTTAATAGCCACAAAATTGAAAATTTGATGCTGCCAGATACTTGACATGGCTACCGAAAAAGGGGTAATTTCAGGTTACACAAGGTAATCCATTCACCTGTACGAACAGAATACTGTTAATTGTTAATCGCTAACAGCCTCAATAAAGCACCATGATTAATAGAGCCATTCGAAACATGCTGATCACCTCCGTTCTTCTCCCTGTTAGGGTTATTGTTCAGTTAATCACCATTTATCCCTGCTTTAAGTCATTAGTCTGATTAATCCTTCAAGAGGTTTCAATTTATATATTTTTTTAAAAACTAGTTACTTACTGAACTATCCCTGCAAATACTTGCAAGTCAAACCGGGGTTGAGAGGCCTATTGTTACATGTGAGGCTTTACTCTGCCAAGACAGTGAAGGAAATGAACCAAATTAAAATTACTACCTGGTAGATGTTCAAACAAGTCACTTGGCCCACTGATGGGGAAAAGCTGGAGAATATAGAGCAACATCCAATAATAGGGTTCTGAAATTTGAATGCATTTCATGCTTTTCTCAGGTAGGAGCAGGTGACATAGAAACATAGAAGATAGGAGCAGGAGGAGGCCATTTGGCCCTTCGAGGCTACTCCGCCATTCATTAGGATTATGGCTGATCGTCCAACTCAATAGCCTAATCCTGCTTTCTCCCCATAATCTTCGATCCCATTCGCCCCAAGTCCTATATCCAGCTGCCTCTTGAATACATTCAATGTTTTGACAGAATGGACAGATGATCTGGAAATGGAGGATCAAACAGGGCAGGAATCCCTTTCCATTATCCACATGGCCAAACACCTTACCCCATGTTAGTGTCTAATGATTCATCCAAAATCAAAAAGGATAAAAGGGGTATATGAAAAGTTTAAAGTTTAGTTGTTAGGGTCACAATTAAGCTTAGAATCATAGAATCCTACAGTGCAGAAGGAGGCCATTCGGTCCATCAAGTCTGCACCAACCACAATCCCACCCAGGCCCTATCCCCATAACCCCATGCATTTATCCAAGCTCATCCCCCTGATACTAAGGGGCAATTTAGCATGGCCAATCCATCTAACCCGCACATCTTTGGACTGTGGGAGGAAACCGGAGCACCTGGAGGAAACCCACGCAGACACGGGAAGAGTGTGCAAACTCCACACAGTCACCCAAGCCAGGAATTGAATCTAAGTCCCTGGCTCTGTGAGGCAGCAGTGCTAACCACTGTGCCACCGTGCTGCTGCAGTGAAGTTACTGTGAAAATCCCCTAGCCGCCACACTCCGGCATCTGTTCGGATACACTGAGAGAGAATTTAACATGGCCAATGCACCTAACCAGCACGTTTTTCGGACAGCGGGAGGAAAGCGGAGCAACCAGAGGAAACCCACGCAGACACAGGAAAATGTGCAGAGTCTGTACAGAGAGTAATCCAAGCCGGGAATTGAACCCGGGTCCCTGGCTCTGTGAGACAGCAGTGCTAACCACTGTGCCACCGTGCCAAAGAGAAGAAGGAAGTACACTCAGGAATGGAAAAAGTGGAAGAGAAGGAAAACAAGGAATGGGAACATGTGGAACATAAGGAAGTGGAGGAAAGCAAGAAAGGAAGAGGAGAAAACAAGAAGGAGGGAGAAGTGAAAGGAGGTTTACAAGAAGGAGGACATGGAGAGTAAGAATATGGAAGAAGAGGAGGAAGAGGAAATAGTAATTGAGGGCAGGATTGTTTTGGGTGGAGTTTCCCACCCCATCACACAAAGAGTTGCAGAGAATGCATCCCCACCAATCACAGCAGCCCTGCAGCCATCTAATGCTCTGAGGACCATTTATTGGTTGGAGATGTTGGGCGGGGGGGTGATTTTCTGGCCATGTCCACCCTGGAACCGGAAAATCCTATCCGAGGTCAACGGACCTTTCCATGGTCCGCCCCTCGCTTGCTGCTATTCCCGTGGCGGGCGGAATGGGAAAATTTGCCCAGGGTTTCTGACCTTCACTTGCTGGAGGGTGTTGAAAATTGCATTGTGCATTTTGTCCACTTAAGGCTTCCATACACGCATGTATCACTAAAGGGAGTCTGGAAGGAACTGAAGGAACCCATTCTTTTAGCAGCATGTTGCAGCTCTGCTTCTGGGGCTACAAGCTGTTTCAGGATTCCAACTCCCAGGTAACTGTGGGGGATCTCACAGCAAGGAGGGGAGGTGAGGGCCGGAATGGAGAGGCAAATCCCACCCCCCCCCCCTCGCTTCCTGCCTGAGGCCCAATCAGGGCCACTGAACTCACTCCTCCCATCAGCCTTAAAATTGGTCATTTCAGGACCACATTTGGGATGAGGAGTGGACGGGTTGCTCTAGGTCTCACCTGCCCCATGTAAAATTGCAGACAGGTCGGGGGGTGCAGGGGAGGGCAAGGAGCCTGGAGGGAAGGAGACCTGGGGTATTGTATGGAACGTTTCCCCCACTGCAAATCCACCAATGGGCAAAAGTAAGATTTTGCCCCTGGTGTTTTTGAAACAGTAAGAATGGCAGCATTTTTCTTCAAGATAATAACGTTGCTTTTCATTTAGTTCCTGGATGTACCATTTCGCCAAGAGCAACAAACACTCAAGAGCTAGGATCTGCTCCCTGAAGTTCGTTTTGTAGAAATTGACAATCAGTTACAGACAATGATCTAGATTTTCCAGGCTCGCCCACCACTGGGATCTTCCAGTCCCGTCAAAAGTCAATGGACTTTTGGCTGGCCTGCCATCTCCTTCCACCCCACCCCAACCTGCCACAGCGAGGCTGGAAAATCCCAACCTGCAATCTATCCACATTATGAGACAGAAATACTTGCAGAAAGGGGACAGTTGTTTTCCAAAAGTCACAAAACTGCACTGTTCTGTCCAAAAGCACACAGGCAGCAACCCTGATAAAGTGCAGCTTGAGTTTGTAAGCCCCCTTTGTTTCTGTTAAACTTTACACAGAATTTCTTTCCAGTGTCTCTGTAGCCATTATTTTTGATGTGGAGATGCCGGCGTTGGACTGGGGTAAACACAGTAAGAAGTTTAACAACACCAGGTTAAAGTCCAACAGGTTTATTTGGTAGCAAAAGCCACACAAGCTTTCGAGGCTCTGAGCCCCTTCTTCAGGTGAGTGGGAATTCTGTTCACAAACAGAACTTATAAAGACACAGACTCAATTTACATGAATAATGGTTGGAATGCGAATACTTACAACTAATCCAGTCTTTAAGAAACAAAACAATGGGAGTGGAGAGAGCATCAAGACAGGCTAAAAAGATGTGTATTGTCTCCAGACAAGACAGCTGTCTTGTCTGGAGACAATACACATCTTTTTAACCTGTCTTGATGCTCTCTCCACTCCCATTGTTTTGTTTCTTAAAGACTGGATTAGTTGTAAGTATTCGCATTCCAACCATTATTCATGTAAATTGAGTCTGTGTCTTTATAAGTTCTGTTTGTGAACAGAATTCCCACTCACCTGAAGAAGGGGCTCAGAGCCTCGAAAGCTTGTGTGGCTTTTGCTACCAAATAAACCTGTTGGACTTTAACCTGATGTTGTTAAACTTCTTACTGCCATTATTTTTAGCATTGCAACTATTCATGATTCACACTAGACCGGCCTTGCTGTAGCCGGAGGGGCGGGGGGTGTGGATGGGTGCCAGGTCAGTCAAAAATCCATTGTCTTTTGATGGGACTGGAAGATCCCAGTGGTGGGACAGTTCGGTGGCACAGTGGTTAGCACTGCTGCCTCACAGCGCCAGGGACACGGGTTCAATTCCGGCTTGGGTCACTGTCTGTGTGGAGTTTGCACATTCTCCCCGTGTCTGCGTGGATTTTCTCCCGGTGCTCCGGTTTCCTCTCACAGTCCAAAGATGTGCGGGTTAGGTTGATTGGCCATGCTAAATTGCCCCTTAGTGTCAGGGGGATTAGCAGGGTAAATATGTGGGGTTAGGGGGGTTAAGGTTTGGGTGGGATTGTGGTCGGTGCAGACTCGATGAGCTGAATAGCCTCCTTCTGCACTGTAGGGATTCTATGAATTCTGCTTATCGTAGAAATTTTGTTTAAAAAAATCATCCATTCATTGGAGAATGTAGAAAGTTATGTTTAAATGATGAGTATATTGAAACATGTTCCATAAATCTCAAGGAGTGAGTTGCCAGTGTTTGGAATGATGTGATCTTTTTATACATGCCCTGCACAACACGAAACGCAGATACTTACTGCCGTGATGTACTGGTTCTTCACTGGTTTAGCCCTCTGCATCCTTGGGGAAAGATTTAGGGATGTAAATTGACAAGACGCCTTCAAGTCAGGATTAGTAGTCTCATCAGAAAATGTCTCTGTGGAAACCTGGGACACGTAGTTGAGAGTTGAACCACTTATGCTCTCCACTGAAGTACATTGTGAAGAGGTCTCCGAACTCTCGGTGACTAGGACAAAACAAAATTGGAATCTCATTAGCTTTGAGCTTTTGTCTCTTCCTGTGTGCTGAAAATGCTTGGTTTTAATTCAAGCATCGTCTTCCTAAATTGCATGGCTCAATCAGTAGGAACAGAGGGCGAGACTAGAACGTGACTTGACTACAACTTTGTTTTACAGTTGTCGAAAGTTCAATGAAATCCAATTCTGGCTTTGTGTTCCTCAGTTTCTCTAAGCTTTGTCTCATCAATTCAAAAGGCAATTGTTACACCAACAGAACAAGGGATTTTTTTAAAAATCAGAATATAAGGTCAATTTTCTGCTTCACAACAATGACTTAACTCCAAATGTACGTCCTGAGGTTGGGACCTCCTGAGGTTGTGAAAGATCCTACATCAATGCCAGGCTTTCTTTCCTTTCTCTTTTTTAGACTAACAAGACATCTGCTGCCAGTTGTTCAGACTTCATAGTGGCTAATAATTATAACTAACTATAAGTAAGATTGAGGGATGAGACCTTTTTTTGAATGACAGACAGGGCAGTGCTAACCCCAAAAGTTGGTTTGAGTCTAATGGAAGGTTGAAGAGTTATAAAAATGACTGGTGCTCCGGTTTCCTCTCACAGTCCAAAGATGTGCAGGTTAGGTTGATTGGCCATGCTAAATTGCCCCTTAGTGTCAGGGGGATTAGCAGGGTCAGGGGGATTAGCAGGGTAAATATATGGGGTTAGGGTTAGTGTGCCACTGAGCCGTCCCAACTTGTTTTAATTGGGGTGGTGGGGCGGGGGGGGAGGGGGGGGAATGCGGTTAAGGAAGAGAGGACAAGCAACTAATCTGCTCCCAGGAGCAGGTTGACCATTTAAACCTTATAATGAGACTGACAGCCGTAGCTTGATCCATAATTTCAAATTGAACACTGGCTAACCCAATTTCCTGGGTGGCTAAAGGAAAGCTAAGCCTATGAGCTCAAAGTGGGAGGTGCCTCTCATAGAGTCATAGAGGTTATAGCATGGAAACAGGCCTTTTGGCCTAACTTGTCCATGCCACCCTTTTTTCTTAATCCCTAAGCTCGTCCCAATTGCCCGTGTTCGGTGCATATCCCTCTATATCCATCTTATCCATGTAACTGTCTAAACACTTTTTAAAAGAGAAAATTATATCCGCCTCTACTACTACGTCTGGCAACTTGTTCCAGACACTCACCACCCTCTGTGTGAAAAAATTGCCCCTCTGGAGCTTTTTGTATCTCTCCCCTCTCACCTTAAACCTATGCCCTCTCGTTTTAGACTCCCCTACCTTTGGGAAAGGATGTTGACTATCTCGCTGATCTAAGCCCCTCATTATTTTATAGACTTCTATAAGATCGTGACCCCCAACTATGGACGGCACGGTAGCACAGTGGTTAGCACTGCTGCTTCACAGCTCCAGGGACCTGGGTTCGATTCCTGGCTTGGGTCACTGTCTGTGTGGAGTTTGCACATTCTCCTCATGTCTGCGTGGGTTTCCTCCGGGTGCTCCGGTTTCCTCCCACGGTCCAAAGATGTGCGGGTTAGGTTGATTGGCCATGCTAAAAAATTGCTCCTTAGTGTCCTGAGATGCGTAGGTTAGAGGGATTGGCAGGTGAATATGTAGGGATATCGGGGTAGGGCCTGGGTGGGATTGTGGTCGGTGCAGACTCGATGGGCCAAATGGCCTCTTTCTGCACTGTAGGGTTTCTATGATTTCTATGAAGATCACCCCTAAGTCTTCTATGCTCCAGGGAAAAAAGTCCCAGTCTATCCAGCCTCTCCTTATAACTCAAAACATCAAGTCCCGGTAGCATTCTAGTAAATCTTTGTAACTCTCCACGCACTTCCTGGATCTCACATACCTGCCCAATTAGCCACTCCATCCCTTCCTCCACGATTGGATCCTAATCCCCCCAATCCTTCTGATCGTCCCCCCGACCGTCCCTCGAAGGCAATCAACCTCTTGGCAACTCTGGACACCAACCCTATCCTCCCTCCCATCTGTCAGGCTTCCAATCTCCCACCACCACCCCATCTCCCCCCCACACCCCCTAAGCTTGGCTCCCACCTTCATCCTGGCTTTCACGCTCCTCTCCAAGTGCCACCACACACCCGTTTCAGTTCACAATGTGGAGAACCCACATTAGTCAAACCAATTTGATAATCCGGCATTCTTAAAACATACTTTTAACACATCCAATTTGTTCCTCAGCTCATGTCCAAGATATAGCAAGAGGGATCTTGCTATATCTTGGAAATTGTTGAAATGTCAAACAATACAACATGATTCATAGAATCGTACAGAAGAAGACCATTTGGCCCATCGAGTCTGCACCGAACACAATCTCACCCAGGTCCTATCCCCATAACCCCATGTATTTATCCTGCTAATCCCCCTGACACTAAGGGGCAATTTAGCGTGGCCAATCCACCTAACCCGCACATCTTTGGAGTGTGGGAGGAAACCGGAGCGCCCGGAGGAAATCCACGCAGACACGGGGAGAATGTGCAAACTCCACACAGACAGTGACCCGAGCTGCAAATCAAACTCGGGTCCCTGGCACTGTGAGGCAGCAGCGCTAACTACTAGGCCACCATGCCATGCATGGACATAATGTTAATGCCATACTTTCACTAGACAGATCAAGCATAAACCTGTCAGAATAAATTAGACCTAATAGTGATAAATATCAGAATAAACATAGAGGGGATTTGATCAGGTTTTTCAAGAGATTTAACCAATCATAAAGACTTACTCATGGATGGTTGGCTTCCAGTCTCTTGTTCCAATTCATCTTCTTCAATGCAAGTCCCAATGTCATAGGACCATTGGTTGAAAGGTGTCCAGTGAGGATTCCCATGCGTCGGACTCGAATACATGTGAAGGTTGAGAGTTCCCAGGATGGAGGAAGATGACTGACTGCTTGAAGAGGAGGTGCTGCTGTTGGAGATGGTGGAATGGGGTCTCTTAAAGGATGTGGCGTGCTCAAAGGAAGACACAGCGATGGATGCACGGGTTCTCGATTCTAAAGAGAGGCAAATGGAGAAACATTATAAAAGAGAATGCTGCGTGTCGCTTTCAGGACAGAGAAGATCATCAAACCAGATAACTTCATTTCAGCTGAGTTCCGTCATAGAGGCATTGAAATTTGCGCCACAGAGATTCCAAAATAGACACAAACATGTTCTATCTGGTTACGTCAGATGATGAGCAACCTAATACAGAGGAACTAGACTGTTGGAAACTGTTCAAACTAAGATGCTGAAAACACTCACTTATTTTTGGGTCCAGGAGAGTTTCTCCTCAACTAACAAAGAAAACTCAATCCCACTGCCTGACAAATTCAAAGCCCCCTCCATAGAATTCACTCATCCTGCAAACCTACCCTTGCCCCCAACCCCATCCCTGAGGCTGAAAGGTGATTGGATTAGGGTTATTTTTTAAATGATGGAGATTTGTGGAGTGTGCAAAAAAAGAGTATTTCGTTTGGTTGGGAACTCTATATCAAGGGGTCATTCATTTAAAACTGATTCCCTGAGGAGAGAATTTAGAAGGTTTTCCTTTTCATGGAGGATTGTTGGGATTCCGGAATGCTTTGTCAAAGGGAATGGTTGACGCAGAGACCATTTCATATTTTCAAGGCAAAATGGACAAATATTCGAAGCAATGGACTACCGGACTGTGGGGTAGTGATCTTAGTTTTGGATTACTCCAGCAAAGGGCCAGGGGGAGACATAATGGACTTAATGGAACAGGCAAAGTCTGTGTATTAACGGATTCTAGCAGAATGTTCAGAGAAGTAAGGAGCAATCCTAGATATTCTTAGCGCCCATGCTTCCAAGAACCCTTCATCACATCCTCCTGGGTTACTGTGTTTTCAACACATTTTTGTCGCGGAGGCCTGAAGTTAGTAATTAGTCACAAGATGGTTAAGCATCATCCTGTGTATGTTATCTTACTTACCCGTTCCCTTCATGATATAGTCAATCGCTCGGTCGCTAATGGCAGCTTCACTGGGCTTGATGTCCATAAACGGCTTGTTACCGATTCCCATGGATACCATCTCCTGCATCCTCAGCTCTGCAACAAAGAGTTTACTGATTATTCCCCCAGCCAAGAGATTATTAACCCTCTGGGTGCTCCGGTTTCCTCCCACAGTCCAAAGGTGTGCAGGTTAGGTGGATTGGCCATGTCGAATTGGTGTCCCAGGATGTGCAGGTTAGGGGGGATTAGTGGAGTAAATACGTGGGGTTACGGGGATAGGGTCTGGGAGGGATGTTCTGTTCAAGAGTCGGTGCAGACCCGATGGGCCGAATGGCCTCCTTCTGCACTGTCAGCATTCCATGATTAACTTTTTGGCAAGTACATGCTGCCTTAACGCCAACCCTTCCTTAAAAAGCAAAAGACTAACCACTTATTTATTTCTGCGGCACAGGTCATCCTGGAAGTTGAACACTTGCTCATGGTGGTCAAACATTTGGGGAGTGGGCAGGGAGCTTCAAGTGATATTCCTTTTTAGGAATGGGGGAACGTGATGGTGGTCACTGGATCAGTTGTAAGAATCCTGTTTAAACTCTACCCCCTCCAGTCCAGGGATTCGGACCTCAATTATTTAGCCCGCCAACCACTACACTTAGTTGACTTCACACAGAGTGGAATGTTGTGAAGTTGAGTTTGTAAGGATGTAAAAAATGTTTGTAAATACGTAAAAGAATTGTGAAAACTGCTAGAGGGGAAAACAGTGCGTGGTCCCTTTATAAGCTGGTTTGGTGCTCAATGCTGAGATGTTTAAAATGCAGAGGCACACAGGGTATGAAGATTGCAACATTTGTTGCAGAGACCAAACATCAGAGGTTGCTTTGCAAACCGGCTTTGCAGGCAGTGGCATTTTGATAGCCTATGAGTTTAAAGAAGACACTCAGCGATCAGGGCCCTATCAAATTTGAATTTGCTGTTGATGACACCATCAGACCAATCCTGGTATTGGGAAATGCATAGGTCATCAGGAATATAAGAACATAAGAAATAGGAGCAGGAGTAGGCCATCTAGCCCCTCGAGCCTGCCCCGCCATTCAATAAGATCATGGCTGATCTGACGTGGATCAGTACCACTTACCCGCCTGATCCCCATAACCCTTAATTCTCTTACCGATCAGGAATCCATCCATCCGCGCTTTAAACATATTCAGCGAGGTAGCCTCCACCACTTCAGTGGGCAGAGAATTCCAGAGATTCACCACCGTCTGGGAGAAGAAGTTCCTCCTCAACTCTGTCTTAAACCGACCCCCCTTTATTTTGAGGCTGTGTCCTCTAGTTTTAACTTCCTTACTAAGTGGAAAGAATCTCTCCGCCTCCACCCTATCCAGCCCCCGCATTATCTTATAAGTCTCCATAAGATCCCCCCTCATCCTTCTAAACTCCAACGAGTACAAACCCAATCTCCTCAGCCTCTCCCCATAATCCAAACCCCTCATCTCCGGTATCAACCTGGTCTAAAAATAGGAATTCCACTGCCTGCCTTCACTGACTCCAGTTCTGTTCAGTGAGTTCAGTTGAGTTCAACTGAGAGCCAGCCAGAACAGAAGGCCATCTCGAGAGCGGTTCTCTACCCTGCCAGCTAAATAATTATCTCTGAAGAGAATTCTCCATCTATCTAGCAACAGGATATCAAGTCAGAAAGACCTTACAGACAGAGAAATCACCAGAAAAACTCCAAAAGCTTTTGGAAACCATCAGACCTGGTTGTGTATTTGTTTTGCGAGTGACTAAAATTCTGTTATTACTGTTTTGGTAATGAATGGTCCTTGTATTTATTTGAACAGCATTTCAGTCGAACCTTCCTTTAGTTAATATGTTACTCATTTAGTTAAAGCTCCAGTTGGTTAAATTAATTTGTTAATTACTCACTTAAAGTGAGTGTCAGGTCTTTACATTAATGAACCTCTAAACGTTAATGTAGAACAGTTAACGCCTTCCGAAACACTTTTACCAGATTATGAAGCAAAGTAAAAGGGATTAACCTCTGCGTCATAACAGGAGATTGAAGCTAGAAATCTCCTGGATTGTGTAGCTCAGTACCACATCATGACCCAATTCGCTACATGAGCAGTCAGCAGAAGCTGAGAAAGTATCATGGATGATCTATTGCTGATAGTACTGATTATTTGATTCTGCTTGTTAATATACAAGTTGGAGTCCGATGATATCATTCAGGTCGTGACAGTGTTTTAACACATGTGTGTGCCTGTGTTAGCCCCGCTGCTGTCAGACCAAACTGGGGCAAAGCAGTTTTGGGATCTCATGGAAGTTGACTGTCTTACTATCCTTTTTGTGGCCAGATTGTGCAGGAGTGCTCCGCTGGGGTCCACGAGGGACGTTTAGACCTCTCATACACCCACAGTGCATTCTTCCTGAAGAGACCCAGCTGGAAGTCCTTTCCCCACATGCAATCGCATGCTGACGAGGGACTGCAGCTATGCACTGCACGCTTTTGGTGATCGAGAGGCAGAATCTACTTCCTGTACATATCATGTTCAGAATAGAAAGAAATTGGAGCAATCGCATGTTGATAATGAAGATGCCTGGCAGCCAAAGTAACCATAGGCTGCTGCAGTCCGGCAGGGAACCAACCGACGTGAACCGTTTCTCACCAGAAACCCACTGGGATGAACGAAGGAACTGCCAGACATGAAAAAATGAACATCCATCTTGTTTGTCTTCTGTCAAATTGACAGTCAAGTGACGCAACAATAATGGAGATGTTGGGGTGGCACAGTGGTTAATACTGCTGCCTCCCAACGCCAGGGACCCGGGTTCAATTCCCAGCTTGGGTCACTGTCTGCGTGGAGTCTGCACATTCTCCCTGTGTCTGCGTGGGTTTCCTCGGGGTGCTCCGGTTTCCTCCCACAGTCCAAAGGTGTGCAGGTTAAGTTGATTTGCCATGCTAAATTGACCCTTAGTGTCAGAGGGATTAGTAGGGTTACAGGGATAGAACCTAAAATCATAGAATCCCTAGAGTGCAGCAGGAGGCCATTTGGCCCATCGAGTCTGCACCGACCACAATCCCACACAGGCCCTATCCCCATTATCCCATCCATTTACCCTCGCTAGTCCCCCTGACACTAAGGGGCAATTTAGCGTGGCCAATCCACCTAACCCGCACATCTTTGAACCGTGGGAGGAAACCGGAACCCCTGGCGCTGTGAGACAGCAATGCTAACTGTGCCACCTGGGTGGGATTGTTTAAGTGCAGGCTCGATGGGCCGAATGGTTGCCTTCTTTAGGTATTCTATGATTCTGTGTTAACCAGAGTAATCAACCTCTAGAAATTAATCTTCAGCAGACTCGGGCCTGAGTCAGCAGTGGAAAGCTTTTGAAAACCATAATTTCTAAGTCCCCTGTTCCTCCCAAGCATGCTCCATGAATCACTCATATACTGAATTTCAAAATGTTCCGATAGGAATCTATCTAATTTTACATCTGAATGCATCCATATTTACTGCATCCACCATCTCCCTTGGGAGTTTGTCTCATATCTTGACTTGATGAACGTGAGGACGTGCATTACAACACTTCACAGCAAACCATCACGTAACGCTGGTTAAAACATTTGCCCCCTTTTACAATTTACAAGCAAGAGCTTGAAACTTAATAACCTACCTCGGTTTCTCAGAGCTTGCCGCCACAGGATTTTTCCGATGACGCTGGTCCAGGTTAATTTGACCTCGGAAGAATTGGCCTGAAAGATGTAAGTGTCCTGAGACTTCCTCCTCCTGAACCAGATCTCAAAACGTAGTCCACTGTCACCAACATTCTCGGTCATTCCAATTTCTGCAGTCTGAAATCAATGAGGAGAAAAGTTCCAATGACTCCATGAGTTAAAGTACAATTATGACGTTTTTATTCCACGTTGAAAAGAATCTTATAGAGAGTAGACTCAGAATAATCTCGACTATGTTACATCACCCTGCACTCGCTCATCTACACCGCAAGTCCAACAACCCGATATTTAAGTTCACATCCTCGTATTCAAATCCCTCCAAGGTCTCGCTCCAATCTATCTCTGTAATCTTGCTAAGCCCTACAACCCACCGAGGTCTCCTCCAGTTCTGGCCCCTTGCACATTGTTGATTTTCATCTTTCCTTCATTGTTGTGGGGGAGGAGGGTGTCTTCAGCCATCTCAGTGCTAAACCTGTCCTCTCCCTTTATCTCTCCGGCCTTTCTCTCCATCTTTAAGAGACTCCTTAAAACCTGTGCCACCTGGTTTGGATTGTTTAAGTGCAGGCTTGATGGGCCAAATGGCTGCCTTCAGTAAGTACTCTCTGATTCTATGTTAACTAATCAGAGTAATCAACCGCTGGAAATTAATTTTCAGCAACTCGGGCATGAGTCAGCAGTGGAAAGATTCATAGGGCCCGATTTTACCATTTTCATTCTAAGTGCTGAATCTGGGCGTAATGCAGATCCGACTTGGAGATCTGCTTTCAGGTGCCTCCATCCACTCTCAGCCATCTCCAGTCCCATTTGCGCTGTGGGCGGGGCTTAGCGCGGCCAAAACGATTGAAGCTCTGAACTGCGCATGCGCAGTTAGATAAAAATTTGAAAAAGCGCGCCCGTGTCAGATCGCTCCCGGATCGCAGAAAGCGGAGAAAGCGGTCCGGGAGCGAAAATCGGGAGCGAGGGTGCATACACACATCACTGTCCCCCTTATCCACCCCCCTCCCCACTACCCACACACATCACTGTCCCCCTTATCCACCCCCCCACTACCCACACACATCACTGCCCCCCTTATCCACCCACCCCACTACCCACACACATCACTGTCCCCCTTATCCACCCACCCCACTACCCACACACATCACTGTCCCCCTTATCCACCCCCCCCACTACCCACACACATCACTGTCCCCCTTATCCACCCCCCCCCCACTACCCACACACATCACTGTCCCCCTTATCCACCCCCCCACTACCCACACACATCACTGCCCCCCTTATCCACCCACCCCACTACCCACACACATCACTGTCCCCCTTATCCACCCCCCCCACTACCCTCACACATCACTGTCCCCCTTATCTACCCCCCCACTACCCACACACATCACTGCCCCCCTTATCCACCCACCCCACTACCCACACACATCACTGTCCCCCTTATCCACCCCCCCCACTACCCACAAATATCATTGTCCCCCTTATCCACCCCCCCCACTACCCACACACATCACTGTCCCCCTTATCCACCCCCCCCCCACTACCCACACACATCGCTGTCCCCCTTATCCACCCCCCCCCCCACTACCCACACACATTACTGTCCCCCTTATCCACCCCTCCACTACCCACACACATCACTGTCTCCCTTATCCACCCCCCCCACTACCCACACACATCACTGTCCCCCTTATCCACCACCCCACTACCCACACACATCACTGTCCCCCTTATACAGCGCCCCCCCTCGCTACCCAGACCAATCGCCACCCTTGCCCCCGTCCCCTCCCCACCGGTTGTCCGCAGAGTGGCAGCGGACCCCCGTGTCCCCCACCAGAGATCCATCTGCACCTCCCCACCAGAGATCCATCTGCCTCCCCCACCAGAGATCCATCTGCCCCCCCCACCAGTGAGCAATCGGGCCTCCCCGCTCCCCCGAGATACATCTTACCCCCCTCCCACCACCCCCCCCCCCCCCCCCCCGAGAATGGTCTGGCCTCACTCCCCCTCCCCTCCAGAGGAACATCTGACCCACCTCCCCCCCATCAGACAATGATCAGCCCTCCCCCCCACCAACCAGACAACGATCTGGCCTCACTCCCCTCCCCCCCACAACCAGAGAATGATCTGACCCGTCTCCCTCCTCCATTGATCTGAGTCAGAGAGCCGTTTGAAACAATGAATGCGCTCTTCAGAAACTGGAGCACCCGACTAAGACTTTTATTCAGCAGGTCCATTACGGCGCGGTTCCGGATTGGCAAACGCGGTGGTAAAGGGGGAAATGCTGATAAAGTTGGGCGGGCAGTTCATTAATTCAATTTAAATGCATGCAAATGCATTTAAATCATCGTTGTGCCCGTTTTGGGCGCTAATCGAATCACCTCCATTCCCGGGTTTTCGGTAAATTGGCAATCTGCGCGGATGCGGGCGCGGATCGCGATAATGGCCTCACACCCGACTTTAACACGTTTTCGCGGCGGTAAAATCGGGCCCATAGACTCATAGGATCCCTACGGTGCAGAAGGAGGCCATTTGGCCCATCGGACCTGCACCAACAAGAATCTCGCCCAGGCCCTATCCTCATAACCCCATATATTTACCCTGCTAATCCCCTGACACTAAGGGCAATTTACCATGGCCAATCAACCTAACCCATACATCTTTGAAGTGTGGGAGGAAACGGGAGCACCCGGAGGAAACCCACACAGACACGGAGAGAACGTTCAAACTCGACACAGACAGTCACCCGAGGCCGGAATCGAACCTGGGTCCCTGGTGCTCTGAGGCAGCAGTACTAACCACTGTGCCACCATGCCACCTTTTTCAACAATGTTTTGGTCACTTGCCCGAATATCCCCTGATGTGACTTTGGACGGAATTTTCCCATCCCACCCACCACGGGAATCGTAACGGGCGGTACATGGACCATGCAAAGGTCCGTTGACCTCGGGTGGGATTTTCCTGTCTTGGGGTGAATGAAACTGGAAAATCCTGCCCTAAGGGTCAGATTTTGACTAATAATGCACTTGTGAAATGCTTTGGGATGTTTTACTACTCTTCATTAAGACAATGAATGCTGGCCTTGCCAATGAAGCGTATGATCCTTGAATGAATAAAAATAATTAAGGGCACTATATAAGCTCAAGTTAATTCTATGGTTGTGTAAGAGCTGAACATTTCAAAAGTAAGGCTGACTTCCTTTACCTTGAACGATTGCTTATAAATATAGATGTCATATCCTCCTTCAATCTTCTTTGTTTTGCTGAAGAGAATAAGGTCCTCAAACAGGAAAATGTGCCTCAGGTACTTCTTGCGCCCACACCAAACAATAAATTCTTCCTGACACATCAGTTGTCCTTGCTCTTTGAGATTCACCTAGAGAGGAAGCAACCCAGGGTTAATTTCACATAACAGCTATCTTTCGGATGAGGGGTTAATCCGAAACCCCTACCTCCCCTCTTGGGTGGACGTAAACGATTCCTTGGTTCTATTTACAAATAGAGGAGGGGAGTTCTCCTGATGGCATGGCCAATATTTATCCCTCAACTGATATCACCAAAACAGATTATGCAACCATTGTCTCAAGGTTTGTGGAACCGCCTGTGTATAAACTGGCTTCTGGATTTCCTACAATAGAATCCATAGAATCCCTACAGTGCAGAAGGAGGTCGTTCAGCCCATTGAGTTTGCACCAACCCTCTGAAAAAGTGTCTTACCACCCCCCCAACCCCCTCCCAAACCCCTGCCCCTGCCCTATCCCCGTAACCCTCTGTATTTACCATGGCTGATCCACTTAATCTACACATCATGGGACACAAAGAGGCAATTTAGCATGGCCAATCCACCTAACCGACACATCTTAAGACACTAAGGGGTAATTTGCCATGACCAATCCATCTTTGGACTGTGGGAGCAAACTGGAGCACCTGGAGGGAACACTCAGGTAGAATGAGCAAACTCCACACAGTCACCCAAGGCCAGAATTGAACCCGGGTCCCTGATGCTGTGAGGCAGCAGTGCGAATCACTGTGCCGTCCCCCACATTCCAACATTTCCTCCATTACGCCACTTCAAAAATGCTTCAGTAGCTGTAAAGCCCTTCGAGACAGTCTTTCTTTTTTTATTACATAACAGGTCATTCCACTTCAAAAGCTAATTAATGGTATGAAGCCCTTTGAAACGTCTTGACATGAAAAATGCCATTGATATTTAATAATTTATTTATTATAGCAGGGTACCTCAGGCTTCACTGAATGCGTTCACCAGAGGAGAGCAAAAAATGGGTGAGGAATTAAAATAAAGCCTTAATTGAAAAACTATTACAAAAAGTCAATTAAGTAAAATTTACATTGAATTAACAGAATTGAAACAGGTAATTTGCCCAATAGGACTTTGCCAGTGTTTATGCTCCACACAACCCTCCTCCCATTCACTTCCATCAAACACATTCAGCATTACATTCTATTCCTTTCGCTCTCATATCTTTATCTAGTTTGTCCTTAAATGCTTCTATGTTATTCACCTCAGCTACACCTTGTGGTGACAAGTTCCACATCCTAACCATTCTTTGATAGCTAACCATGCTCTGGGTATCTATAGCAGTGTCTAATGGTGTGCATGAGTTCGATGTCACTTTTCAAAGGCTGAAGCAGGACACAGGTACTAAGATTATAGATTTGGGCAAGGTTGACTTCAACTGGCTGAGACAGGTGCGGTCTACAGTAAATCTGTTAATGGATAAAGTGGCAAGATCAATGGAAGATATTCAAAAAATTAATTTAAAGTTTATTTATTTGTGTCACAAGTAGGCTTACATTAACACTGCAATGAAGTTACTGTGAAAATCCCAGAGTCGCCACACTCCGGCACCTGTTCGGGTAGACTGAGGGAGAATTTAGCATGGCCAATGCACCCGACCAGCACATCTTTCGGATTGTGGAGCAGCTGGAGGAAACCCATAAAGTCACGGGGAAAACATGCAGAGTCTGCACAAACGGTGACCCAAGCCGGGAATTGAACCCGGGTCCCTGGCACTGTGAGGCAGCACTGCTAACCGCTGTGTCACCATGCTGCCACAGAACTAAGTTTATGCCCTTACAGGGAAAGAACTCTACCTGTCAAAAAAAGCCGTCATGGGCAACAATTGAGCTAAAGGACAATAGAAAACCAAAAGCAAAAGCATACAAAACTGCCCAAACAAAAACACCGATCCTAGGAAATGGGAGAGGTACAAAGAACAGTAGGAGGTGACAAAACAAACTGTAAAAACTACAAAAAGGGAGTATGAAAGAAAAACTTGCAAAGAATATCAAAAACTGTACCAGACAAATCTACAATTACGTCGGGAAAAAGGGCGTGGTCGGGAGTAACTCAGGTCCCGTCGTATGAAAATCGAAAGTGCAATAAATACACAACAGGTTTGGCAGCCTCTATGGGGAGGGAAGCCAAGTTAATGGGCGGGATTCTCTGATCTCACCTGGTCCCGCCCCGATGCCAACACGAATGCGGAATTTGGCACTAAGCCAAAATTCCATTCACTGCAGCGGCACCGTGGAATGTTGCCACGGACAAGGTCGAAGGTTTTCGGCAAAAGTTTCGAGAAAAGTATGACCCTTATTCAGGATTTCAGTCCCAAGAGGAAGGTTGAAGTGAGAAAGCTAATTGCAGTGAATGAAATAATGCTACTTAAAGGGTGACAGATCCCCAGGATCAATTAGTTTGAATTCCAGGGTTATAAAGGATTTAGGTGAGAACGTTGCAGATTCCCAATTTTCACGGTTCTCTTCGTTCAACAACCAATATTTTTTAGCTTGGAAAATTTAATGTGTCATTCTGCTACTTATGAATGGTGTGAGAGGGAAACCAGGGAATTATAGACCAGCTAGCCTAACATCTGTTATTGGGAAATTAGCAACATTTATTGTTCTAGAACGTGCTAGGCCAGGATTCTAGTGAGGAAGAGCTGCAGGCATATCAGAGAATCTCCCTGAAAACTAGTTTATTTACATAATTTGCAATATGTACTATTTACATCACCCTTATTTTAAAACTATTTACATTACTGCCTGAAACAGGCACAGAATATAAACAAAGTAAGTGACAGCCATTTGCCCATTCATTCCTCAGGGCAATGTCTTGACCAATCTGGGTCAAGCTACTTGGTTTATCAATTTCAAACAATGCTGGGTGGTTAACTGTCAGTCACAATCAGCTGGTGCACTCTCCACGGCAATGCCCCTACCAATCAAAAGCCCACTTGCCAACCAATTAGCACTCTCTTCTCATCCAGTATCAATTGTTATTTTCCCCCTTATACTGGTATTTTTGTGATGTGTCCTGAAGAGCGCAAGATGAAAAGATTCAACGTATCTCTTTTTCAGCCATTCTTAAGAGTTCTACTCCCAAATGTCTAACCCCCATGGGATTGAGGAGTGTTATGAGGGTCTCTGTTTCTGTCTGGAAGGGCAGCCCCATCAGATAATCAGAAAAGTCCTCGACAGCCCATGTAACCACCAGTGTCTCGTTCTCAATGGTGGCAAATCTTTGTTCAGTTTTCGTGAGAGCTCTTGAGGTAAAATAGATAAGTTTTCCACTACTGTTCTTTTGGATGAGAATAGCGCTGAGGCCGATAAAGGAAGCGCCTGCAGCAATAGCCATAGGCAATGTGTGGTTGTAGTGCACCAGGACATCCAAGGGGGTTCGATGATCTTCAATGGACTGAATGCCTTTGATTGTTCCATGTTCCATTGGTGGTCCTTCCACAGGAGATCGCTCAAGAGTTACATGAGTGTGGCCACGTTAGCGATAAACGTTCCCAGCTCATTCACCCTTCCCAGGAAACATTAAATATCGATGAGGCATGTTGGTCGAGGAAACTCAGTAATGGGCTTCATTTTCTGAGCAGTGACTATAAAATCACACCGTTGGATGATGCGTCCTAGAAATTTTATACTTGTCCTGGTGAACTCACACTTGTTGTTCAGCATGAGGCTTGCTTTCATGGACTGCCTTGGGGAGCTCTCTTACCCAATGGTCGTGTTCCACTGTCGTGGAATCATGTGTGGGGATGGCGTCTGTGTGGCAGGTAACACCTTGTTTGCCCTCGAGAATTGTTGGCACTTTGGTACCTTACAAGGTATCAAGATTGTTAGTACTTTGGAATATCTTGGGGCAGAGAAAATGCCAAAAGGGAGGCAGTTAAAGCAAAAATGACCAAAGGGCGTGATACGAGTTATCAGGAGCCTAGATTCCTTGTCAAAGGGTATTTGCCAAAACCCACTGTTCACATCAAACTTCATAAAAAGGGTGCTATGGGCAAGATTGGCCAAATTGTCATCAACCAACGCCGTTGGATGAACTTCCCTCTGCACAGTTTTATAAAGCTGCATCAAATTCACACAATGCCATGTGTGGCCTTTAGGCTTGGGTCTGAAGACCAGACCAGGGAAATAACGCCCCTGCGTAACATGTGGTCAAGTTCCTCCTTGACCTTCAGCAATATGGGTTGTGGCACCCTCCTCGGGTTGACCAGAAAAACTGGCATGGCGTCTTGGAGCAGCTGGTCGTCAGCTTCACCAGCCCTTGAAAACGTTGTGGAGATTCCTGGCGGATGGTGATCCTGATGTCTGATGAAAGAATCTCATCAACCTTTTGTATGATGTCTAACTCTACACCTTTGTTCCTGCTAAGGAGGAAAATGGTAAGCTTGTGGATGACAGAAAGGGTTTCCATGATCTGTTGACCCTTATGACACAATGTCATGGTAATTTGGCCCTTAACATGTCGGCTTGTTTTCCCTGGCCCCTGGCGTTTCATAATGGAAGGCTGAAGAGGAAATATGTGGAGCTACGTAAGGTGAGCAGCCCACACATAAAATCCTGTGCCTGTGTCAAGTTTGAAGTGTGTAGGGAACCCTCTAACTCTAAATGGATGGAAGAACAAGCCCTGGGAGTACTGGCAAGCTTCAGTTGGGCAAGTGTGGGATAGGTGCGAATTTCGGGTGGTGTTGTCATTTGCCCGTTTGTTGGAAACTAAGGAAGACAAAACATTGGAATGCCCCATCCTGCCACAGCAGAAACACTCAACATCCCTTGCTGGGCAACCCTGCCATCTGCACTGTTGTCTCCTGCCACAGCGCAGGACATGCTGGCAGAGCTCTTTCTCGCCTTTTGTACCAATTTGGCGGGCTTTGGCACAAGCAGGGTTATGGAGTTTGGCCCTGCAAAAGAAAGCAAAGAACCGGCCTGGATTGGCTGTGCAAACTTTGCACGGCACATCTTCCAGTAGCAACATCGTGGCATGAAAATAATCGCGGCGGGGCAGTGACTGTTTGCTACTTGTGCCACCGTCGCTACTTGTCTACGGTAAGTCTATCGCCAGGGTATTCGACGTGGCACTTTGCACCATGGATGTTGATCCTGTGGCACCGACAATAGACTAAATTGGTCGGCCCACCGCCGCTACCATGTTGTAGAATGTGCCAGGCTAGGATTCTAGCAAGGAAGAGTCACAGGCATATCAGGTTATCGACTTAAAATCTAGTTTATTTACACTGTTTACAGAACATACATAATGCGTTACAAGAAGGACACATCAGCCCTCTGGCACGATCCGTCTGCTCTCTACGGTACCTCACACACGACTGCCTCACCTCAGCGTCACTTCATCATGTGCTGCATAGATGAGCATCTCCATCTGTTAATCCTTTGTAAGGACAGAGTGACCAAACACCTTGAAAAAGTATAACTGAGCAGAGAAAAGCATTTGGAAGCAGTCGATGTCTGATTAGTCTGACTGATCTTTTTCAAGAGATGACTAAAGCAGTGGACAGGGGAATGTCCATGGATGTTCTTTATGTGGAATTCCAGTCGACATTCAATAACATCCCTCATAAATACACTAGGCTCAAGAGGAAAATCACTGAATTGCAGACACGGTGGGGGAGGGGAGGTGATTTTGACCCTGGACATCAGCAGAGTGTGGTCAAACTCCCATGAGATTCGCAAAGCACGGTTCACTCCAGTGTGGCCGCACTTTCTAATTGTCATTGGCTCTCACTGATGATGTAATCAGGTTCATGCCAATAATGGGCGAGAACCTGATTTTAATACATTTGAATAAATTTCCATATAATTAACTAGCCCCCTCGCCAAATGATCTCCCCCCACCCCCCCTCCCGCACCTCACCAAATATCGGCGCCCCAATCTCTGTGCGGCTTGCCTTATCGGCTCTAAGGGCGGGATTTTACGTCCAAGTGAGACTGGAAGTTCTCGCCCGAGGTCAATGGACATTTCCATTGTCTGCCCCTTGCCCGCTCCGATTCCGTGGCGGGCGAGGCGGTAGATTTCCAACGTGAGAGTCCCCACCCCGTCAAAGTGAGGGCAAATGCTGCCCACTCTTTTTTTTTAAGCTGTCAAAGTGTGAATACTCTGGGAGAAAACGGGCCAGTGGAGATCTCCACATTGGTTTTCTCGCCAGAACTGACACAAATTCTGGCAAGAATTCCACCAAATTATGGCCTAATTAGAAAATTGGCAAAGCAAGAGGAAAAGGAGAGTAGGCACATGTGCCTTGATTGACCTGACTTGGAGGTGTCCCAGACGCTTCGATGTTGGGGCTTCGAGAATTCACCGTACATATTAATGACTTGGACAATGGGATAGAAAGTCACATATACAGACTTGCTGGTGACACAAAAATAGGCAGCATTGTCGACAGTGTTGATGAAAGACAGCATAAAATCAGTAAGATATATTAGCAGAAGGAGTGACAAAGCTGTAATAAATGAATTTCAGCACAAGCAAATGTGAGGTCACCCATTTTGGACCTAAGAGGCATAAATCAAAGCACTTCTTCATGATAAAGAGCTTGAAAGTGGAGCTCCAAAGAGAATCGGGGGTCTGTGTACATAGATTGTTAAAATGTCATGTGCAGGTGCAAAAAATAATCAAAAAGATTAATCAAGTTCCAGCCACTATGTCTCGAAGGCCAGAATAACAAGAGGTAAGAAGTCATGCTTCATCAAAGTCTTGGATAGGGCGACATGGTGGCACAGGGGTTAGCACTGCTGCCTCACAGTGCCAGGGACCAGGGTTCAGTTCCAGCTTTGGGTGACTGTCTGTGTGGAGTTTGCACGTTCTCCCCATGTCTGCGTGGGTTTCCTCCGGGTGATCCGATTTCCTCACACAGTCCAAAGATGTGCGGGTTAGGTGGATTGGCCATGCTTTCTTGCCCCTTAGTGTCAGGGTAAATACTTGGGGTGACGGGGATTGTTGTCGATGCATGCTTGATGGGCCGAATAGCCTCCTTCTGCACTTTAGGGATTCTATGTTAATACACGTGCAGCGCAGAGAGTATTTACTTTTACGTTTATTTATTAGTGTCACAAGTAGACTTACATTAACACCGCAATGAAGTTCCTGTGGGCTGCACACCTCAGCAATAATATACTGGCCTCGGAAGGCGTGCACTGTCGGTTTACAAGAATGCTACCAAGTCTTAAATTGTGAGGAAAGATTACACAAACCAGGGGTCTATTTCCTGGAAGTTAAAAGGTTAAGGGGCAATTTGGTCAAATTTATCAAGGTAGTAAGGGGAATAGATGGGATAGAGAGAAACTATTTCTGCTGGTTGGAGTGTCAGGGATTCCCTTTTTATGCATAACTTAAAAATGAGCAATTTAGGAGCAACATTAGGGAAGACTTCCAGATGCAAAGGGTGGTAGAATTTTTGAACTCTCCTGCGCAAACAGCAATTGATGCTAGATCAATTAATATTAAATCTGGGATCAATAGATTTCCATTCACCATATATGAGGTAAAGGCAGGTATATGGTGTCAGGTCACAGATCAGCCATGATCTGATTAAATAGCAGATTAGACTTGAGAGCTAAATGACCTACTCCTGTTCCTTCATTCTCTAACTATGATCCCAGCATTATGCTTTCTATCCTCTTACATCTGGATAACTACCTTTCACCCCAATTCATTCAAGTTTGTTTTTGCCAATTATCTATCTATTCACTATTTGTTATTTGACTCTACCTGCTGCTTGGTATGAGCCTCCCATAGCACATTGAGGATGGACAGAGAGACAGAGAAAGAGAGATGTGGGGTAACTGCCACTTCCATCACCTCTCGCAGTACTATAACAGGATGGATTTTTTTGAGAGGGAGTGTTTTAACCCCACGGGTGCTTTGACTTCAAAGAACAGACACAGAAAAACCCACTTTCTTGTAAAGTTAAATCAAAAGGAAGGGTAAAAGTTTATTTCTCACAACACTCGAAATGTAATTGCAACAACACTCACCCCTCATACACACACACACACTGGGGGCCAGATTTTACCATTTTGAGTCTAAGTGCCGAATCTGGGCGTCAAATAGATCCGAGCCCGGAATCCTCTTTGCAGCGCGCCCATACGCTTTTTGCTGGCTCCGGTCCGATCCGCGCAGTGGGCGGAGCTTAGCGCTGCCGGAACAATCGGAGATCTGAACTGCGCATGCGCAGTTTGAAAAAAATCTGAAGTAGTGTGCCCGGGCGCGAAAGAAAAAACAGCAGAGAGAGCAGAGAGGGGGGAGGATGGACTTGGGAGAATCTTGCAAACTGAAAATAATGTAGCATCCTCTTTGTGCTGCCCAATTATCTATGGGAAAGGTAATTAAACTACAGTGTCCAAGTGAGCAATTAGTGACCTGTATAATACATTTGTGATCTGTAACTGGATTGTTGATGTCCCTGTCACCATGAGCCAGGTGCTCAAATGTTCAGAGTCATGTGGTGAACTTGGAAGAATTGTCCCCGTGGTGGAACTTGGTTGGAAATAAGATTCAAGGAGATTACTAAATCTAGGAAATCAACCATAGTGAAAAGAAGTTTGTATTGGCAACTCTTCTCGCACATTCCATGGCAGATGTGCCCCTACTTATGAATGTGATTTGCATGGGCAACGCTGGGTGCAGCTAATCTGCCTCTGGAGCAGCCTTGGATCCTTTCTTTCATCTTGTTTTCATCTGGACATTGCACAGAATTAGAGGAATTCCCTTTGGAAGGTAATGTCAAAATTATAATCGCAGGAACTAAAAACCTGACCGTCAAAAATTTGGGAAAATATTTCAAAATATATAGCCCCCCATCCATATTTTGAAATATTTTCCCAAATTTTTGTCATAGATAATTAGGCAGCACAAAGAGGATGCTACATTATTTTCAGTTTGTAAGATTCTCCCAGGTCCATTCTCCCCCCCCAACCAGAGATCCATCTGAGCCCACCCTCCCTCCTCCAGCGGATGCCAGCGGAAGGCCGTGAAGGTGCTGCAGGCTCTCAAAGGACTGCAGGTTAGAAGGATGGTGGAGGGAGTCCAGCAATCGAGGTAGGTTGGGGGTGTGCTCTGACCAGGGGAGCCTGCTTCCCAAGGGGGTCTGATCCCGGGGGGTGGTCTGCCGGGGTGGTTACCGGGGGTTCTGCCAAGGATGGTCGAGGAGGATGGTGACTTCACAAGGGCAGAGAGGGCTGCGGAGGTTCCCCTGCAGAATAGAAATCTGCTTCGGATTTTTATTTAGCAGTGTCGCTAAAAACGCGGATCCGGAACGGACCAGAAGACGGTAAAGTGGGATTTGGCGGTAGAGTTGGGCACGCGGACCGGACCCGCACCCGAATCGGGTGTCGGTAAAACCGCAATCTGCTCGGATTCGGGTGCAGATCGCGTTAAAGACCCGACGCCTGACTTTACGCGAGTAAAGTGAGAACAGGTGATTTCTGAAGTAATTTAGCTTTGAACATTTTGGCATTCGCGGGGAATGATTGTAAATGAATGTGGTCGGCCATCTCATTGTAACGTTTCCCTAAAAGTGAAATTCAATCGAGAAACTCTGTCGCGGGTACTGTACAAAGCCGGTGGAGGAGAATTCTTGCTATTTTTCTATCAGATCAGAATGGCTCTGTACTGTAAACCAGGAGTTAAATTTAATTTATTTGAAAGCCACGGTTTGTTCCAGAGGAACAATATAATCAGGGTATTAGAATTGCCTTGACCTGCGAGGTTTTGCTTAGCCCGGTATAAATGGCTAATGTAAATCTCTGTTCTTTTCGACTCCAAACATTCAGGGCATGTGTCAGATTGGTAATTGGATTCTACCTGGGAGATGAATAGAGTCCAGGCCAGCAATCAGTGTAAATCTCGGGACACTACACTTAGTGGCTTATACTTGAATTTTAGCGGCACTTTCATGTTGCTATAATCTGTAGCAACAGCAATAAAAAGAGTGAGGGTGAACTATCAATGTTACAGCGTATTTCACAATACCATGTTTTTTGGAGTCTAGGTTGTGGGAAACACAGCAGCCAATTTATATTATTTTCATTGGTTCCTTTCGGTAATTTTCCTCTAGTCAAAAAACCCAATTCAAATTAAGTCCAATCATGGTCCCCACATGAGGGACAAACCAGATCCAAGCTGACAAGATGAGACATTGCATCCCATCTTGGATTCAATCAAACAAGATCCAAGCCGATAGGATGAGGCATCGCACCCTCTCCCGGGCTTGATCTAATGCTTCATCTCAGCCAAAAGGCCGAGGTGGCTTTGAAAAAACTGTATCAGGTAAAGCCTCGGTTTAACCTCATTGGCTACCCTGACCTTTAGCCTGCGCAAACCACGATCGTAGATGTCAGCAAGCCCTGAGTGCAATGGGTTAGCCACGACCCCTGTCTGATCTTGGTTGCGCCTCTGTGATTTATACAAACCAAGGTCCCACATACACTTATCGATGAGCTGTACGGGCAGATAGTCTGCGTTGGTAAGGTCGATGATGGATAAGTGGAACAGAATGGAAGGAGGAATATTGGGGGGCAACATAGCTGCCCTCAGCTGCCAGATGCCAACCTATAGAATGACATAGACAAAAGCCTAAGAGCAAAATACATCTTCAGCATTGATGCAGAGCGTGGATAGATACAGAAGAGGAGTCGCTCTCCTGCAAAAGTATCACCAAGATTCTAATGGTGGCCTTGAAATGCCGGGTTTTTATTTCCAACTATTTTTGCAATAACCATGGAGTTCCCTTACATCACATCCTCGAATGGCATCCATTGCTAGCAAGTCGTTTCCATGACGAAGCTGAAACTTAACCATTTCTTCGGCCGCCTGAAGATCGGAGAGCTCCTGCTCTTGCGTCTTGCTGCACTGTTTAATCATGTCCTTCAGCAGCAAGGCATACTTGCTCATTCGCTGGATGGGTTTCAGCAGGTAGGAGGCCAGGTCCATCTTATCCCCAAGTGCCATCTGCTTAATCTGCGGAAACACGAAAACACCCAGCAGGTTAGCGGGAAAACAGATCCAGTCAGTAAGAACAGAAGGATGAGGGGCAGGCCACTCAACTTCTTGAGGCTGTCCCACCGTTCAATTAAGAACAACTCTGATCTGTACCGGCACGGTGGCACAGTTGTTAGCACTGCTGACTCACAGTGCCAGGGACCTGGGTTCGATTCCTGGCTTGGGTCACTGACTTTTGGAGTTTGCACGTTCTCCCCATGTCTGCGTGGGTTTCCTCCGGGTGCTCCGGTTTCCCCCTACAGTTCAAAAGATATGATGAATAGGTGCATTGACCATGCTAAATTCTCCCTCAGTGTACCCGAACAGGTGCTGGAGTGTGGCGACTAGGGCATTTTCACAGCAACATCATTGCAGTGTTAATGTAAGCCTATTTGTGACTAATAAATAAACTTTACCTCAACCGCATTTACTCATGACTGGTTCATGTTACACTGAACGTACAGCACAGAAACAGGTACAACTGATTTTTGTTTGGGTTCCTCACAACCTACCCCTCAACACTCTGCCTACATATATTTCTGTTTATTTCTCCCTCATTTGCTTATCTAGCTTCCACTTCAATAAATACACTATTGGCCTCAACTACTCAATATAGAGAATAGAAGCAGGAGGAGGCCAATCGTTCCGCCATTCATTTCGATGATGTGGAGATGCTGGCGTTGGACTGGGTGGGCACAGTAAGAGGTCTCACAACAGCAGGTTAAAGTCCAGCAGGTTTATTTGGAATTATGAGCTTTCAGAGCACTGCTCCTTCACCAAGTGAGTGAGTCATAGAGTCATAGAAGTTTACAGCATGGAAACAGGCCCTTCGGCCCAACTTGTCCATGCCGCCCTTTTTTTTTGAAACCCCTAAGCTAATCCCAATTGCCCGCATTTGGCCCATATCCCTCTATACCCATCGTAATAGTGATGGCAGCAAAGTTTCACATTCTAATCACTTTCTCGGTGAATAAACTTCTTGTGAATTTCTTACTGGGTTTATCACTGATGATTTTATAATGATGACGCTAAGTTTTGGATTTCCCCCATGATCTGCACATTCCTGGTCATTCTCCTCCAAGAAAAATCTCCATCTTGAAGATTTTAATTGATTCCAGCATTCACAGCCCTGGGCCTCTCTTCCTGTGGGCTGGGAGGTCCTCAGTGCCACCCAATATCGCAACCATCCCTGAGTGGGCACTGCTGGGGTGATGGTCCTGACAGGGTAATAAGGATGCCCGTCCTTAAAACTGATCGGCCATCCTGCCAAAAAGATTGGGCAACTGGCCTCCCCTGATCAGGCTTTTTAAAACTCCAAATAAAAACCGCGTGTAAAGAAGAATTTCTATAACGCCTTTCACAACCTCAGGAAGTCCAATACGCTTTACAACCAATGAAGTATTTTGTAGCATACTCCCTAATTCAGGAACTAAAGCCCACAAGGTGGAAATCAGATACTGACCAGGAGACTCCTCCTGTTTGTGCTTTAGCCATTGTCCAGTTGGCAGCATGTTCGCCTCTGAATCTCAAGGTCTTGGGCCGAAGCCCCATTCCAAGACTTGAGCACAAATAAAGCAAGACTGACACTCCAATGCAGTGCTGAGGGAACATTACACTGTTGGAGGCATTGGGTGGGATTTTTTGCCTTTTGAGTAAGGGGTTAAACTGTGGCTCTGTCTGCCAGCTTGGGTGGATAAAGATGAGGAATAACAAGGGAAGTATCCTGGTCAATATTTCTCCCTCAAACAACATCCAGAAAAACAGGTTGTCTCGTCATCCTCACATTGCTATTGTGTGGGAACTTACCAAGCACAAATTAGGTGCTGCATCTCCTATTTTACAACAGTGATGACATTTCAAAAGTACTTCATTCACTCCAAAGTGCTTGAAGACATCCGGTAGTTATGGGAAGTAGTATAAAAATGCATGTCTTTCTTTCTCCGAAATATTCTGCGGGATAATATTTGCTCCCCAGATGGGTCATAGAATCATAGAATCCCTGCAGTGCAGAAGGAGACCATTTGGCCCATCGCGTCTGCTCCAACAACAATCCCACCCAGGCCCTATCCCCGCAACCCTACATATTTACCTTGTTAATTAGCATGGCCAATCAACCTAACTCACACATCTTTGGAGTCAGAGGGACCTCAGTTTAGAAAGTCACCAGAAAGACGCAACGCCAACAATTCTCCCTCAGTGTACCCGAACAGGCGCCGGAATGTGGCGACTAGGGGATTTTCGCAGTAACTTCACCGCAGTGTTAATGTAAGCCTACTTGTGACGCTAATAAACAAAATAAAAAAGGCTGACACCTTATTCTCAATATTTAAAATCAGTCCCACATTCCAATGCAAAGGTACAGTGCATGCAAACGTCTTTTGGTCAATTCTGATTCAAATTCTTTTCAAAACCTGTGTGCCACCTACTTTAAAGAAAATGTTCCCATGACTGGCGAGGAGGGCATCAGACTGAGGTTTGTTCTTGCTGTACAGTGCATACATCCCAAATTGTTCTTCCTGGATGAACAAAGTAAACAAATTAACATTGTAAACACTAGCATAAGCAGATAATGCCGCATGGCTCCAAGTGTATTAAACAAACACATAGTTAAATCACATTCTCAGACTCGGAAGCCGCTCATTAAACGCATCTGGAATGGAATTTGCCCGTCTCAAGAAAGTTTTGAAACCATTAAATGCGGCTTTCAGGTGCTGCAGACTCCCCTGTCGTTTCTGGTTAAGTGAGGAAGAGCGCCCTTTGATTTTCACAACAGCTCTTCAATTTTCTCAATTTTAACTGAAGACAGAGTTAATGATCACACAGACGTATTCATTTTTACACCCACATGTTTATGACTTCTAACTCTCGCTGGGGTCACTGAGCTGACTTCAAATACGCAGCGGTACTTTGGCGATTTTGGACAGTCCGGAAAGTTAATTTTGTTTTTAGCGCTGTGGGAGGGCACGAGGAATGATCAGAAGGTTTCCCGGCAACAGGGAGTTAGAAAGACAGCAAGCAAATCATACCAGAAAGAGTTTGCACCCGACTTGCATCAAACCCATAGCCTAAAGATGCGCAGGCTAGCTGGATTGGCTGTGCTAAATTGCCCCTTAGTATCGCAAGATGTGTATGTTAAGTGGATCAATCATGGTAAATGTACAGGGTTACTGGGATAGGGCCTGGGTAAAGATGCTCTGTCAGAGAGTTGATGCAGACTTGATGCACTTAATAGCCTCCTTCTGCACTGTAGGGATTCTATATTTTTATTTTATTAGTGTCACAAGTAGGCCTACATTAATGCTGTAATGAAGTTACTGTGAAAATCCCCTCATTGCCACACTCTGGCGCCTGTATACTGAGGGGGAATTTAGCATGGCCAATGCACATAACCAGCACATCTTTCAGACTGTGGGAGGAAACAGGAGCACCTGGAGGAAACCAACACAGACACGGGGAGAACGTGCAGACTCCACACAGACAGTGACCCAAGCTGGGAATCGAACCCAGGTCCCTGGCACTGTGAGGGAGCAGTGCTAACCACTGTGCCACCTTAGCTATAGCATCAGGAAGACATGACAGAATGGGGACAATGTGGCTTCCTGCAGAATGGTTAGGATAGACAGGGATCAGGAGTGGGCGGCTGGGGAGCAGTAAACTAGTCCAATGCTGTTCTCCCTCAGGTCTCAGCAGGAGTTTGAAAATAGACCACGCACCATATATTCAACTCTCTGGTTGCTGAGCTGGATGAATTCTGGATCCTGAGAGAACACGGTACATTTGTTCAATCAATCACCCAGAGTGTGTGACAGCACGATAAATACACAGAGGATGCAACAGCCTTGGCGTGCATGAGGTAGCGTGTGCCACATTCACATCTTGCTGCTTTTCTGCGATGCTTCTTCCCATTGCTGGTTTGGCTGTTGGCTCTTGTGAGCTTCCCAAAGGGGGTTACCCTATTGCTGGCTCTGCTGTCAGGAAGCCTGAAAACACATTGCAGGCAACAGACTGAGTTGTGTGGCAGCGCTGCTGAATAAAACAGTGCGACATGTTCGCAAAGGATAGAGGACTAGTAAAGCGATGGGTCTCAAAGATGTGCGGGTTAGGTTGATTGGCCATGCTAAATTGTCCCTTCGTGTCAGGGGGACTAGGGTAAATACTTGGGTTATGTGGATAGGGTCTGGGTGAGATTGTTGTCGCTGTAGGTGTGATGGGCCGACTGGCCTACTTCTGCACTGTAGGGCTTCTATGGTTCTATTGCACCTGCGTTGGTGGGAGTGTGAGATGGGGCAAAAAAATCCAATCTTTTGAGGCTTTTCCCACAATCCAAGGGTGTCCAAAATATGACCAACGCCATTTTGGCTTGGA
The DNA here is from genome assembly GCF_964213995.1 of Mustelus asterias. Taxonomy (NCBI): domain Eukaryota; kingdom Metazoa; phylum Chordata; class Chondrichthyes; order Carcharhiniformes; family Triakidae; genus Mustelus; species Mustelus asterias. The sequence goes on along the minus strand of NC_135802.1, from coordinate 147,860,596 downwards.
TAACCATCAGGCATCCCTTGTGAGGAGCTCAAACAGACATCAAGACATTAAGATCAAGAACATGTGCCTGATAATCCAAAGATCCAAATCTCACCACGCAAAGTTTTACATCATTTTTTTGTCCCAAATGATAACTACGCACCCACCTCGCACTAGTTTACAGCTGTAGGTGATTACAATGAAGCTTCCAAGTCCCACAGGTTGCAATCCTCCCACTATCCCGTTTACAGTTACTGAAAATCACATCATAACGATCAGGTATGCTCTTCCTGGTTCCAATGCAATCACGCCAGGTATCAGTGAATATACTGTACATTGCTGACCAAGATGGTGCCTCGCGCTAGGTTTCATTGGCAGCATTGATGCCCTGTGGGCCTCCCACAATTTGAAGTTAAAGTTGTGTCACGGCACCAACCATTGAATCGGGCCGCAAATTTCACCTTTTAACTCTGTCCAACCTGCCGCTGCCCCCAGACTGTCGGAATCCAAGCAGCTAACGGGGTGAGACACGAGGTGCATTTATCTGCCCCACCTCCCCCCGCCCACCCACAGTGTGTTTCACAGCAGTGGAGGTGGATCACCATTGGTCAGCAGTGGGATCTTCCTGTCCCGCCACTCTTAACGGGGATTCCCATTGCTTGCACGCTCCACTGTGGATAACCCACAGAGGACCATTCTGTTGGCAGGACTGGAAGATCCTGCCAGTGGGAACGGCCGTAAAATCCTGCCCCCGAGGGGTTGCTTTGCAAGCCACCATTTTAATCCCCTCATCTGCACTGTTTCCAACAAATAGGCTGGGTTAAATTTGGACTTGGTGTTTCAGTCCCCCACTTTCCTGGATGGGTGCAGCTTCAACACCACTCAAGAAGTTTGATACCAGCCATGGCAAAGCTGCCTGCTTGATTGGCACCACATTCACAAACACCCATTCCCTCCACCACCGACGCTCAGTAGCAGCAGTGTGTACTATCTACAAGATGCACTGCAGCAATTTGCCAAAAATCCTTAGACGGCACCTTCCAAACCCACGACCATTTCCATCTAGAAGGACAAGGGCAACAGATACCACCACCTGCAAGTTCCCCTCCATCATCATCCTGACTTGGAAATATATCGCCGTTCGTTCACAGTCGCTGGGTCAAAATCCTGGAATTCCCTCCCTAACGGCATTGTGGGTCAACTCACTGCAGCAATTCAAGAAGGCAGCTCACCATCACCTTCTCAAGGGCAACTAGGGATGGGCAATAAATGTTGGCCAGCCAGCGACACCCATGTCCCACAAATGAATAAAAAAATAGATGGAATCTCCACAATTCTGCTTTTATTGTGTCAGACCTTGAGATACTCAAAGTGGTGCAAGAGATTGAAGAGCAGAGCCAATCCCAGGGCTCTGGGGCATATCTTAAAGAGAATATAGTTCCTATATATTCCCAAGACATTTAATGTTACATTCAGCAAGTCTTGCCAATTATTTCTCTATATCTGTTTACTATTTCCATTTAACTGTACACAAACCCATTCATTATATGGTAGGAAAGGACTTACATGTTTGAGGAAACTGTGACTGACTTGTAGTGGACTGTTGATGCAGTGTTCGAGTTCCTTCAAAAAGTACTGGCAGTGAAAATCGTAGAGCTTTTCCAGATTCCCGAATATGATATTACGCTTTCCCCGCAGGTCCTGAGGCAGGTCCAGTCTCTCCATCTCTGGAAAGTAGTGGTCAATGATATAGCCAAGAGATTTGACGTACTCCCTCTCTGTGCTAATCATTTCATCCATTATATGCTGCAACTTACTGCGGGGAAAGGAAGGACAACCAGTTTGAACATTCCTTAACAGCAGCAATAGAAGCACAAATGATCTTGGGCTGGCATTGGCATTTTCCCCTAGTGAATTGGACTATCTATCTTTGATCTTTGGTTTAATCCTTGAAAATAGAGTGGGGGCACAAGCCCAACAAAGTGACTCCCCAAATTAGGCTGTGTCCCTTCATCATACACTGTTAAAGAGTTCTACTTCAATTACATGGAATTACATAGAACATATAGCACAGAAACAAGGCATTGGGCAGGATTTTTTGGGTGCACACGCCCCAAAACCGGAGAATTCCGCCCAAGGTCAACGGACCTTTGCATGGTCTGCCCCCCTCTCACCTGTTATGATGCCCCGTGGTGGGCAGGACAGGAAAACTCCTCCCATTGAGTCAAACTAGTCCATGCCAATGTTTATGCATTGCCCAGGCCTCTTTCCATCCCTCTTCAACCATTATCATAACCACTTATTCCTTTCTCTCTTATCTGTTTATCTAGCTTCTTTTTAAACACACTATTGCTATTTACCACAATTGTTTCTGGTGTTAACGAATTCCACATTTGTTTGGTGGTACATAACTTGAATAATGCTGAAAAAGGAGACATGCTGCTGAATCTTTTCATCTTGCACTCATCAGGACAAGTGCAACAATGCCAAATTTCAAACAAGCACAGCCATTTATACCACAGGAGAAAAGGGGGCTGATTGGTTGACAAGTTGACTCTAATTAGCCAAGGCATTACTGTGGAGAAAACATGGAACTATAGGTTCCCCAAGCTCCCAGGTAATTCAAAATGGTGCCAGGCTTGAACACATTGCTTTCATTTGCAGAGAGTGGGTCATAGAATCATAGAATCCGACAATGCAGAAGGAGGCCATTTGGCCCATCGGGTCTGCACTGACCACAATTTCACCCAGGCCCTATTCCCATAAGCCCAAAATTTACCATAGCTAGTCCTCCTGACACTAAGGGACAATTTAGCATGGCCAATCCACCTAACCCGCACATCTTTGGACTGTGGGAGGAAACCAGAGCACCCGGAGGAAACTCATGCAGACAAGGTGAGAATGTACAAACTCCACAGAGACAATGACCCAAGCCGGGAATCGAACCCGGGTCCCTGGCGCTGTGAGGCAGCAGTGCTAACCACTGTGCCACCATACTGCTCCTGGGTCCCTGCATACGAGTGTACGTTCCAGCAAGCATAAATGAGCCACATTATAATCTTAAATTGGTTGTTTGTGTCGCAATTAGCACATTCAGGATTGCTCAAAAAGTGCTGCCCAATTGTGGAATCACACTGAACATTCAACATTTGGTTTTGGTTTGGGACGGGCTGGTCGAGTAAAGTCTGTACTCTGCCTGTAATGAACAACTGACAGAGCCTCCATTCATTTGGGCAATCATTGTGACGTGTGACCTAAGCACATGGCATTGCAATGGAACTGCAGCTGGTTTAATATAAAAATATTTTCAAGACATTTTGTCAATTCTCCGATGACCATTGAAATCATTACCTCCCTGTTCGCTTGGTTTCTTCTGAGTGTTGATGGTGTGTCCTGGACGATATCGGTAAGCTGCGAGTCCTGGTCAACATTGGACTTTTCAGTTCTGATCTAGAAATCCGGTTCTTGTCCGCCACCACATTGCTGACCACCTCTAGTCCTTTGATGTACACCCCGGTGTTGCCGTGCCTGCCAGCCTCACTGTGGCAGCTCTCCCGCTGCCACATCTCAAAGCTCTGGGTCTTCCTCATGATCTTTTTCAACGGCTGCTTCTTGTGCCGGGGTGCCGGTGAGCGGGTGGGCTCCGAGTGGCAGGACGCGGCAGACGAGCTGACAGTGCAGCTATCGATATCGTTGTAGAAGATGCTGCTGCCACACTGTCGACCGCACAGCGAAGCCGAGGAGGATGAGGTTGCACTGAATCTGTGTGACGTGCTGGCACTTTGGCAGGACTCGGCGTAACCTAACGCGACGGGGCTTTCTGATGCCACAAAAACCTGATCGTGTTCCTGATGATTCACAGAAGCATCAGGCCAAACACCATTCTCTACACCCTCCATAGTCTTTTGCGAGACAGAGTCTCCGAGTTCGTCCGATCCTTCTGTGTCAAACTCACCGCTTGTCCTCGGTCCCTCATCCTCAGAGTGTTCTTTAGTAGCCAAGTCATTGGTGCAACCCTCATGGATCCTGACCGCGGCAGATAAGACCTCCTCCAAGAGGTGTCTGGTCTGTTGGCACTTCACCCACTGGATGTTCCACTGCTTCAGTTCTCTGGCACTGCCAAGGCCAAGGACCATCTCGTTCATCCTCTGAAAGTTTTCCGCATTGAACTTGGTGGCCTCCTGGTGGTACCTTTCCAAGCTTTGAACCACGGCCGTCGTATACTCTAAGGTGCTTTGCTCATCCACTTTCAACCGTCTGAGATAATCATTGCAGTGCAAAACCCACTGATCAGCCTAATGTGAAAGCAGAAAATACCACAATCAAAGGAAGCAAAACCATTTTTCAATTTTAGCGACAGTCGTTATTTCCTTGTTTCAGGCGATTGACCAATCAGAATCAATTTATTTCTCTGACAAGGTCATATAGCTTTTCTTTAAAGTCACAAGAAAATTCCTATCTCGTAAAGCGGTGAATCAGATACAGTGGAATAACACTTCAAATAAAGTAAATATCTCACCTCTTAGCAAATTTGTCGTAAAGAATGGACAGAATCCCCAAGCTACATCTAGCAGTCTGTAGGCAACAGGAATCCAAAAGAGCAAAGGGGGCTGGGAGACAGCCCAGGGCTCAGTCAAGGCAGATATGGGCGGCACGGTGGCACAGTGGTTAGCACTGCTGCCTCACAGCGCCAGAGACCCGGGTTCGATTCCCTGCTTGGGTCACTGTCTGTGCGGAATCTGCATGTTCTCCCCGTGTCTGCGTGAGTTTCCTCCGGGTGCTCCGGTTTCCTCCCATAGTCTGAAAGACGTGCTGGTTAGGTGCATTGGCCATGCTAAATTCTCCTTCAATGTACCCGAACAGGCACCGGAGTGTGACGACAAGGGGATTTTTACAACAAATAAAACAAAATAGACCTTTTGACAGCAGGAAAAACTACTCCAAAATCCCAAGTTAATTTTGGGATTTGGGTGGGCTGTAAATGACACATCTGTATGCACGAAAGGGTTCGCTTTTCAGAGGTGGTTCCAAACCAGGTGGAACTATGGATTGTAACTCAGGCAATAAGAGTCAACAAAGGGGCCAATCTTGCAATCAGTGTTCAAACCCAAGGGTGGAAATTAATCTTTGTGTTTAATGGACATGAAGTCCTCTAGGTGCAACTTAAAACTCCCAATCATTAAAATATTGTCAAATGTTATAATGGTAAAAATCATTCTTTTTTCTGAAATATCAAGTTTGTCTATCGAAAATCTTACATAAACCAATATGTGGCAAAAAAAAAGCCTCAATCAAATACAGAGTAAAACAGTGGGTAAAGATAGCGGAACGCAGCGAGCCACTTACTGTCTCGTAGAATTCATGCAAATTAACTATGTTGTCCAAATCCGTCCTCCGCTTCTCCAGTCTGTTGATGAAGTTGCTCAGAAATTGCTTGAAACCCTTGACTTTTTCACCCAAATATTGCAGTTCGTTGTGTGCTTGATCATTAAGACGACCAGCATCTTTGATCAGTTGCATCCCTCTTCTGTAGTGTTGCTGCAAAAGTCCATAGAGATCTAATACTACTGACGAGACTCAGATCCATCTTGCTTGTCACAAAGTTCAAAAGACACCATCATATATTTCTGCTCTCTTACAAAACAAAGACCCATTTTCCTCTTAAAGTGGCTGCCACTAAATGCCTGTCTATGTTTGGCCATTTTGTCCTGATGCTTGTATATTTGACCTATTTTTCATAAATGTGAGATATGAATATTTATCTTTTGTAACAGCGCTTCTCCCAGTAGAGCTGGGGCTTTGTCGGCTAGCTCTCGGGCCCGTGCGGCAGTCTGGACATGCTGACGTTTGTTGCCCCCTCCTCCCTGCCCCTCAGTTGAGATGATACAACAACCGTATTCACATAGCGCCTTTAACATGGTAGAATGTCCCCAGGAATTTCACAGGAATTCATTCTCTCTTCCACCTTCTTCCATCGGGAAAAAGATGTAAAAGTCTGAGGACATGTACCAACCGATTCAAGAACAGCTTCTTCCCTGCTGCCATCAGACTTTTGAATGAACCTACCTTGCATTAAGTTGATCTTTCTCTATACCCTAGCTATAACTGTAATACTACATTCTGCACTGACTCCTTTCCTTCTCTATGAACAGTATGCTTTGTCGGTATAGTGCGCAAGAAACAATACTTTTCACTGTATGCTAATACATATGACAATAATAAATCAAATCTGGGGTGGTTCCCACAGATTGGAAAACAGCAAATGTGACGCCACTGTTTAAAAAAGGAGGTAGACAAAAGGCGGGTAACTATAGGCCGGTTAGCTTAACTTCTGTAGTAGGGAAAATGCTTGAGTCTATCATCAAGGAAGAAATAGCGAGACATCTGGATATAAATTGTCCCATTGGTAAGATGCAGCATGGGTTCATGAAGGGCGGTCATGTTTGACTAATTTGGTGGAGTTCTTTGAGGACATTACATGCACAGTGGACAATGAGGAACCTGTGGATTTCCAGAAGGCATTTGACAAGGTGCCGCACCAAAGACTGCTGCATAAGATAAAGGTGCATGGTGTTACTGGTAATGTATTAGCATGGATAGGGGATTGGTTAACTAACAGAAAGCAAAGAGTGGGAGTAAATGGATGCTTTTCTGGTTGGCGATCGGTGATTAGTGGTGTGCCTCAGGGATCAGTGTTGGGACCGCAATTGTTTACAATTTACATAGATGATTTGGAGTGGGGACCAAGTATAGTATGTCAAAATTCACAGATGACACTAAGATGAGTGGCAGAGCAAAGTGTGCAGAGGACGCTGAAAGTCTGCAAAGGGATATAGATAGCCTAAGTGAGTGGGCGAGGGTCTGACAGATGGAGTACAATGTTGGTAAATGTGAGGTCATCCATTTTGGTAGGAATAACAGCAAAATGGACTATTATTTAAATGGTAAAAAATTGCAGCATGCTGCTGTGCAGAAGGACCTGGGTGTCCTTGTGCAGGAATCTCAACGAGTTGATTTGCAGCTGCAGCAGGTAATTAAGAAGGCAAATGGAATTTTGTCCTTCATTGCTAGAGGGGAGGAGTTTAAAAACAGCAAGGTTATGTTGCAGCTGTATAAGGTGCTGGTGAGGCCATACCTGGAGCATTGTGTACAGTTTTGGTCTCCTTACTTGAGAAAGAGTGTACTGGCACTGGAGGGAGTGCAGATGAGATTCACGAGGTTGATTCTGGAGTTGAGAGGGTTGGCTTATGAGGAGAGACTGTGTAGACTGGGGCTATACTCATTGGAATTCAGAAGAATGAGGGGAGATCTTATAGAAACATATAAGTTTATGAAGGGAATAGATAAGATAGAAGCAGGAAAGTTGTTTCCACTGGCAGGTGAAACTAAAACGCGGGAGCATGACCTCAAAATAAGGGGGAGCAGATTTACGACTGAGTTGAGGAGGAGTTTCTTCACCCAAAGGGTTGTGAATCTGTGGAATTCCCAGCCCAGTGAAGCAGTTGAGGCTACCTCATTGAATGTTTTTAAGGCAAGGATAGATAAATTTTTGAACAGTAAAGGAATTAAGAGTTATGGTGAGCGGGCAGGTAAGTGGAGCTGAGTCCATGCAAAGATCAGTCATGATCTTATTGAATGGTGGAGCAGGCTTGAGGCGCCAGATGGCCTACTCCTGCTCCTTGTTCTTATGTTCCTATGTTCAAATCAAATCAAGATCTGGTACCCACCCAGATACCGAGACAGGGGGGACAAATTACTAAAGGTGTGCTCAGGGAGGAGATAGGGATGGTGGTTTAAGTAGTATTTTGAAGAAAGAGAGGGAATTGCTAAGCAAAGATAGTCAGAGAGGAATTTTAAGAGCATTAGGCCTAGATAGCTGGACACCCCAACCCTCAATGGAACAAGAAACTTGGGAATACGCAAGAGACCAGAACTGGAGTGATCCTGGAAGATTTTAGAGCTGGAGGAGGCTACGGAGATAAGGAGCAGCAAAATTACACAGGAATTTGAGAACAAGGGTGAGAACTTTAAAATCAAAGTCTATGCCAAACCAGGAGTCAATGCAGGTCAGGGATGATGCACAGGAATAAAATCCGGGGTCATGTTCTTTTTAAGTGTGGAAAGCATGAGCACATATTAGAGTTTCCAAACCAAGCTACTGCAAGTCCAGGTGGGTAGAGTCACGGTTTGCCCAATAATTCTAACCTATAGAGTTACACTTCGCATATTTAAATCCAGAGGGGTTAGCTGTAGGCTGGAAAGAGTCAAGGGCACAGATATTTTAGGGGATTCTGCTATGGTTGGATCAGTTATAATTTTGCACCTTATTCACAGTCAGATCTACCCCACCAATTACGGCATTGACTTACAGGGTTATCTATAAAAGCGTGGAAAGAATTTCCGAATCCTATCATACAGTTACATCTCCAATTCTTAATACTGAGTCAGATTGTCTGGCAAATATTTTACAGTGGCCTGGAGCCCTGGAACATCCTTCAGTATCACATTGTCCAATGCAATGATATCTGAGGCTTCCTGGATGGGAGAAAATAGTCCCTTCCAATGCACTGCACTCCTTAGTGTCTATTAAACATTCAATCTCACTGGAATGTGTGAAGTATGTTTCAATATTTTAATCAGCAAAAAATATAAATGGGCAAAGGGAAAATTTTGAGGAGGTTTTTTTATTTGATTTATTATTGTCACATGCCCTGGGATACAGTTTTTTTTTAAACTCATTCATGGGACATGGACGTTGCTGTCTGGCCTGCATTTATTGCCCATCCCATTTATTGCCCATCCCTTGGAGGGCAGTTGAGAGTCAACCGCATTGCTGTGGCTCTGGAGTCACATGTAGGCCAGACCAGGTAAGGGTGGCAGATTTCCTTCCCTTGAGGAAGGACTTCTTGCGTGCTATACAGGCAAAATATACCATTCATAGAGTGGATAGGGGAGACGGAAATCATAGTGCGCATTATTAGAAAGTTTGGAAGAGTTCAGTTTTAAAAGCGCAGAATGAGAGTAAGTAAAAGATTAAATTAGAGGGTATGCTGGGAACAGTTCACAAGAAGTCACCTCACTGGCACCATCTTTTGCTTAGTATTTCAATCTCACCCTAACAGTCTAAGGAAGCTGTCGATGAAGGATAAAGTGGCATAAAGGATCAAGCTAAAGATAAAGGATCAAGTTGCCCCAATAAATTCCTGACATGCAGTTTTGTGGACTGCAGCTGAGAGCCGTTCTAAAGTCCCTTGTTCTTTATAACTTCGCTGTAAGTAATCAGAGCAGCTCTATGTACCAGGCCGTCATAATCCCTCCGCTGTCTACAAATGGTTTCCCGAAAGTAAAGCAAGCCCTGAGTAATCATTCTTCCCTGTATCAGATAACTTGAAGACTTAACAATGAACAAAAAAGGTACAGTTGTCTTTATGTGCCAATTGTCCATCGGGGGCAAAGTGACTTGGGTTTTAGTTAATCTAAAATGAATGTACACTGCACAATGACTCCCCAGCATGAGTGATATGTGACACTTACCACGGCCAGGCTGTAGAAGGTATTATACTCGTCCTGTATTTGTTTTAGTGATTCCAGGGAATGTGGCAAACCATCCACCTGCACGAGGTACTTTTCTCCCTCGCACTCAGCCCAGAGTCTTATCTGCAGGTAAGGAAAGGACAGTAACGTCAAACAACACAAGAATTACCTGCTCTCGACATCTCAATCTGTGCAAGGACTCATGGAATGCACTAACCAGCTGAGAATACGATTAGAAAGCGAGCGATCATCGCAACAGGTTACTGAGGACTTGGCATCCATAGAATTGACTTGACCCTTTTTGGGACAGAAATGAAAACAGAAAATGCTGGGAAAAACCCAGTGGGTCTGGCAGCGCCTGTCGAGAGAGAAGCAGAGTCAAGGTATTGGGGTTCTTGAGAAACATTAAGGCAGACAAGTCCCCAGGGCCTGATGGGATATACCCCAGGATACTGAGAGAGGCAAGGGAGGAAATTGCTGGGGCCTCGAGAGAAATCTTTGTATCCTCACTGGCTACAGGGGAGGTCCCAGAGGATTGGAGAATAGCCAATGTTGTTCCTTTGTTTAAGAAGGGTAGCAAGAATAATCCAGGTAATTACAGGCCGGTGAGCCTTACATCAGTGGTAAGGAAATTATTGGAGAGGATTCTTCGAGACAGGATTTATTCCCACTTGGAAATCAGTGGACGTATTAGTGAGAGGCAACATGGTTTTGTGAAGGGGAGGTCGTGTTTCACTAACTTGATCGAGTTTTTCGAGGAAGTGACGAAGATGATTGATGAGGGTAGGGCAGTGGATGTTGTCTACATGGACTTCAGCAAGGCCTTTGACAAGGTCCCTCATGGCAGACTGATACAGAAGGTGAAGTCGCATGGGATCAGGGGTGAGCTGGCTACATGGATACAAAACTGGCTCAGTCAAAGAAGTAAGAAGTTTAACAACACCAGGTTAAAGTCCAACAGGTTTATTTGGTAGCAAAAGCCACACAAGCTTTCGAGGCTCTGAGCCCCTTCTTCAGGTGAGTGGGAATTCTGTTCACAAACAGAACTTATAAAGACACAGACTCAATTTACATGAATAATGGTTGGAATGCGAATACTTACAACTAATCCAGTCTTTAAGAAACAAAACAATGGGAGTGGAGAGAGCATCAAGACAGGCTAAAAAGATGTGTATTGTCTCCAGACAAGACAGCCAGTGAAACTCTGCAGGTCCACGCAACTGTGGGAGTTACAAATAGTGTGACATAAACCCAATATCCCGGTTGAGGCCATCCTTGTGTGTGCGTTCTTACTGCGTTTACCCCAGTCCAACGCCGGCATCTCCACATCAGTCAAAGAAGACAGAGGGTAGCAGTGGAAGGATGCGTTTCTGAATGGAGGGCGGTGACAAGTGGTGTTCCTCAGGAATCAGTGCTGGGACCTTTGCTGTTTGTAATATATATAAATGATTTGGAGGAAAATGTAACTGGATTGTTTAGTAAGTTTGCGGCTGACACAAAGGTTGGTGGATTTGCAGATAGCGATGAGGACCATCAGAGGATACAGCAGGATAGAGATCAGTTAGAGACTTGGGCGGAGAGGTAGCAGATGGAGTTTAATCCAGACAAATGTGAGGTAATGGGTTTTGGAAGGTCTAATACAAATAGAAAATATATGGTAAATGGCAGAACCCTTGAGTATTGATAGGCATAGGGATCTGAGTGTACAGGTACTTGGAATATAGTGTTCAATTCTGGTCACCACACTACCAGAAAGATATGGAGGCCTTGGAGAGGGTACAGAAAAGATTTACCAGGATGTTGCCTGGTATTAGCTATGAGGAGAGGTTGGAGAAACTTGGTTTGTTCTCACTGGAACGAGGGAGATTGAGGGGTGATCTGATAGAAGTCTACAAGATTATGAGAGGCATGGACAGAGTGAATAGTCAGAAGCTTTTTCTCAGGGTGGAAGAGTCAATTACTAGGGGGCATAGGGGTTTAAGGTGCGAGGGGCAAGGTTAAAGGAGATGTATGAGGCAAATGTTTTACACAGAGGGTGGTAGGTGCCTGGAACTCGTTGCCGGGGGAAGTAGTGGAAGCAGATACGATAGTGACTTTTAAGGGGCGTCTTGACAAGTACATGAATGAGATGGGAATAGAGGGATATGGTCCCCAGAAGGGTAGGGGGTTTTAGTTAAGTCGGTCAGCATGGTCGGTGCAGGCTTGGAGGGCCGAAGGGCCTGTTCCTGCGCTGTAATTTTCGTTGTTCTTTTGTTTCGAGTCTGTGTGACTGAAGTGGGTGCAGTTGAATCAGGCAACTAGAACAAACTCAAATTAGTTTCTGCCACAATTCACTCCTCACTGGGACGTGAGTTCACTGTACAGAAACTGTTGTGTGATCAAGCTAACTTATATTGCCTCATAGTTCAGAGCATTATAAAACAGGACACAAAATTGAGATGTGAGGCTCCCATTTTTGGGATGTAATGAGTGACCTTTGCACTCCAAAATGCCTTAAAGTTTTTAAGTTGATTTTATTGGCTTCGCACGTAGGCTTACATTAACACTGCAATGAGTTACTGTGAAAATCCCGTAGTCGCCACACTCCGGTGCCTGTTCGGGTACACTGAGGGAGAGTTTAGAATGGCCAATGCACCAAACCAGCACCTCTTTCGGACTGTGGGAGGAAACCGGAGCACCCGGAGGAAACCCATGCAGACATGGGGAGGACGTACAAACTCCACGCATGCAGTCACCCAAGCCGGGAATCGAACCCGGGTCCCTGGCAATGTGAGGCAGCAGTGCTAACCATTGTGCCACCATGTTCTGTGGCACAGTGTGCAGATTTCTGCTGCCAGCCACTCTGGTCTCATAATAATGAAGGAAAAGACACCGAACCAAGCCCAGAAATATTCCTGAGTTTTATTTTTTAAATGGACACACAAGCCAAATTATTGCAGAGTGATCCTCAAAGAGACACTGGAACCCCACACTGTTATTAAACAAAGTATTCTAAAAGCATCCCAAAACGAAAATCTACCTCTGGTACAGACAACAGGACAAAATGGCCATCTCACCAAGAGATTCTGGATGGAATTTTACAAAGATTTGTCAGAGTGTCAGGTTCAGACTGAAAACACTGAATGTATTCAAGAGGCGACTGGATTTAGCACTTGGAGCGAATGGGATCAAAGGTTATGGGGAAAAGGCAGGATTAGGCTATTGAGTTGGACGATCAGCCATGATCGTAATGAGTGGTGGAGCAGGCTCGAAGGGCCAAATGGCCTCCTTCTGCTCCTATCTTCTATGTTTCTATGTTAAAACCGGCATGCATCTCTCTAGATGGACAGCCGAGTTTTCAGATCAAATTTTCTGACACTCTGGGGGTGTGGTTCACACTGTCACTCTGGAAAATCCCCCCATTGATGTCAAAGAACACATGACCCACATCTAGGGCTGGACAGAGCAGTGTGCACATGCAAGCAACCTGTTACTATTATATAAAATATATGTATATATCTGTATATATATATGTATATATATAAAATATATGTATATATATGTGCATAGTTTTTGTGGTTAATAAATACATACAGTTAATCTATTTAAGATTATGAAGACTTTATTAAGGGGTGGCAATGGCCCAATGGTATTATCGCTAGACTATTAATCCAGGAACTCAGCTAATGTTCTGGGGACCCGGGTTCAAATCCCACCACAGCAGAAGGTGGAATTTGAATTCAATCAAAAATATCCGGAATTAAGAATCTACTGATGACCATGAAATTAAACCACTGTCAATTGTCGGAAAAGCTCATCTGGTTCACTAATATCCTTTAGGGAAGGAAATCTGCCGTCCTTACCCGGTCTGGCCTACATGACTCCAGAGCCACAGCAATGTGGTTGACTCTCAACTGAGGTCAGGCAATTAGGGATGGACAATAAATGCTGACCAGCCAATGATGGCCATGTCCCACGAATGAAGTAAAAAGAAAGTAAGAGCGATCGTATGGTATCTAACAGTCGACAGCACCTTACTAACAAGGAAACTGGAATATAGAGATGAGGAAATGACCTTAAATAGTTTTTATCTGAGACCCAGCCTCGAATACTGTATTCAGTTTTGGACGCTGAACCTTAGGAAGGAGAAATTGGCCTTTGAGGTGATGTAGCACTGACTGAACAAATTGGTTTCAGAGCTCAGAGGAGCTCAATGGTTACCCATTGCATAAATTTGGCTCCTATTCCCTTGAGCGTAGAAGACTAATCAAGGTGTTTAAAATGACAGGAAGGACTCGGTGAGTAGACGCAGAGAAATTAATTTCTCTGACAAAGAATCGAGAACAAAATGGGGCTCGCCATAATCTTAAAATTCATGCTAGCTCATTCAGGAATTAAACCAGAAAGCATTTTTTTCCAAACAGGATAGTGGAAACCTGTAACTATCTCACCCAAATGACTCTGAGATACTGGGTCAATTGAAACGTTCAAGATTTAGATCCATATGGTCTTTTGTGGAGTAAGAGAAGGATATGGGAGCAACATGGATATGGGGCGGCACAGTGATTCGCACTGCTGCCTCACAGCGCCAGGGACCCGGGTTCAATTCTGGCCTCGGGTCACTGTCTGTGTGGAGTTTGCACATTCTCCCCATGTCTGCATGGGTTTCCTCCGAGTGCGCCGGTTTCCTCCCGAAGATGTACGGGTTAGTTTGATTGGCCAAGCTAAATTGACCCTAATGTCAGGGGGATTAGCAGGGTAACTGTGTGGATTTGTGGGGATAGGAACTGGGTGGGATTGTGGCCAGTGCAGCATTGATGGGCTGAATGGCCTCCTTCTGCACTGAAGCGGTTCTATGATTCTATGAACAGCAAGTAAATGGAGTTGAGATCTTATTGAAACATATAAGATGATTAGAGGTTTAGATAGGGTGGATAGTGATAGCCTTTTTCCTCTGATGAAGAAATCCAGCACGAGGGGGCATGGCTTTAAATTGAGGGGGGGTAGTTATAGAACCGATGTCAGGGGTAGGTTCTTTACCCAGAGGGTGGTGAGGGATTGGAATGCCCTGCCAGCATCAGTTGTAAATGCGCCTAGTTTGGGGGCGTTTAAGAGATCCGTAGATAGGTTCATGGACGAAAAGAAATTGGTTTAGGTTGGAGGGTCACAGTTTTTTTTTTAACTGGTCGGTGCAACATCGTGGGCCGAAGGGCCTGTTCTGCGCTGTAATGTTCTATGTTCTATGTTCTATGTTCTATATATCAACCGTGAGCTAATAAAATAGTGGAACAGGCTCAAGGACTTGAATGGCCTACCCATGTTCCTGTTTCCTGTTAAGGTCAATGTAGTGCTATTATTTTTTAATTCAACAGGTTCCTTTTAAGTGCAAAGTTGACTGAGAAGGCTTAAATCTGGGAAAATAAACCTTATAATAAATTCCTAGCGTAATGTATTTTAAGTGATTTGAAGGCTGGTGAGGAAGGACAGACACATCAGAACAGCCTCCATTGGCTTCACACTAACAATAGGATGTTTACGTCTTCGTTCACCTTGCTACTTCCTTCCTCAAACCTTCTCAGCTCCAGGAGGACTTGCAGTTGCTGCAGGCACTTGTTGGACAGTATGACGAGCTTATGGACCTCTTCATCCACCTGATTATACAGCATCGTGATGGTATCCATCGCATCCCTGCAAACATTTAAAAAATGAATCTGACTGTTCACCAGTGAGAAAAATATTTGCATTAGGTGGCATTTAAATGTTGACTTAAAGTAAAGTTAAAAGTGAAAAGTAAAGTTTATTTATTCGTCACAAGTACGCTTACACTGCAATGAAGTTACTGTGAAAATCCCCCAATTGCCACACTCCGGCCCCTGTTCGGGTACACTGAGGGAGAATCTATCATGGGCAATTTGCCTAACCTGCGCATCTTTGGACTGGGTTAAAGTTCAACAGGTTTATTTGATAGCACGAGCTTTTGGAGCACTGCCCCTTCATCAGATGATGAAGGGGCAGTGCTCCGAAAGCTTGTGCTACCAAATAAACCTGTTGAACTTTAACCTGGTGTTGTGAAACTCCTTACTGTGCCCACCCCAGTCCAACACCGGCATCTCCACATCATCTTTGGACTGTGGGAGGAAACAGGAGCACCCGGAGAAAACCCACGCAGACATGGGGAGAATGTGCAAAGTCCACACAGACCGTGACCCAAGCCGGGAATCGAACCCGGGTCCCTGGTGCAGTGAGGCAGCAGTGCTAACCACTGTGCCAGCCTTCTGTCCTGTTGACTAGAGATGATTACAAATGATCGTGATTATGACACCTTAACGATTGAGCCAAAAAGATTCATAAGAGCTTAACGGTGTGGAACTGTGAGGTGGAAGAGAGGTTACTGTGCTACACAGAGATATGTAAAGTTAAGATTAAATTTACCAAAGGAGATATGGTCCAACAAAAATGAGCATTCCTAGTTTTGATCATTTGTCTCCAATTTTTGTGGGCTATGTTTCTGATTACATCATCCAGGAGTTTGCCACTTAGGAAAGATATAACAAGAGAAATGACAGAAGTAGAAGGGAATGATGAACAAAATCCCGAAACTTTCTTCTACAGTACTTCAAGACAAGTAGTGTTTGAAGTCCAGTCTTAATGTCTGAAAAGTTTCTCTTTAAGGATTGCATTCCAAATAGAGTGCATGGCATGTCACAGGGTTATCCAAACCAGCAAGATTCCTGTTCAATCCATCATCTGTACTGGGTTAGTTATCCACAAAAATAGCATTCATGATCTTGGAGATGGTGGTGGAATTTATTCAGGGGTGTGAAAGTACTTGCTCCCACTCATTAATTATAGAGATATAGAAACAGAAAATGGCATACGTAGGCAGCAAGGTCTCAGTGTCTGTGCATGGAACACGGATTGATGTTTTGAGTGAAGGTTTTTGCCCAACACACCAACACAGGGTGGGTAATGTTCAATTTATGGCATGGGTTTCGTAAAGGTGGTAGTGGATTGGGCAACGTCCACCTAACAGAAAATTGGACATGGTGATTAACAGGCAGCCAATTTTGTATGCTCCGATTCTCTGCAATAGTGGTGAATTTTACAAGGGGACAGTAGGTGCCGGGGGGATTTCCATTGGGGAAACTTAAGGTGGGTTCTCTGTGGGGAGAAGGGGTCCCATGAATGTGGGGGTCCCTTGTGCATGGGGAAGGTGGACTGAGTGGGGGGGAATCCCCGTGTTGGGGGGTTGGTCCCATGTCTGTGGCGGGGGGATCCTTTTTTAAATTTTTATTCTTTCCAGTTCAACTGCTAGTGGGATGGGCTCTGAGTGAGACCGCCCCACCAGTGTGACGTCAGAATATATGTGCAGGAAAAGCCAGCAGTGCAGGCGATGGGCTTCACACCCATTTTCCCATCCACTTTCTGCCTGACATGACACACTGTCAAAAAAACCCATAATTCTGCCCAGTAACTCTGACACAACGCAGTGCTCCCTCAGTGCCGCACGCTGAACTGAAAAAAAGATACCCCCCCCCCCCACCGCCACAGACATGGGACCACCCCCCTCACTCCACCTCCCCCATGGACACGGGACCCCCACAGACTTGGAATCCCTCTCCCCCCAGGGAACCCACCCAGAATTTCCCCAATGGAAATCTGCCTGGCACTAACTGTCCCCCAGTAAAATTCATCACAATTGCAGAGGATAGGAGCATACAAGATTGGCTGCCCATTATTCATCATATCCAATTTTCTGTTAGATTGACTTTGCCTTCCCCCAGCACCGTACTGCGGCATTCCCCCGGTGCCACACTGCAACACTCCCTCAGCGCTGCACTGCAGCACTCCCTCAGCGCCGCACTGTGGCACTCCCTCGGCGCCGCACTGTGGCACTCCCTCGGCGCCGCACTGTGGCACTCCCTCAGCGTCGCACTGTGGCACTCCCTCAGCGTCGCAATGTGGCACTCCCCCAGCGCCGCACTGCAGTTTCAGTGTAGATTTGGTGCTTGACTCCCTGGAGTGGAACATGAGCCCACAACCATTTGACTCAAAAGAGGAGATTGCAAATGGGTTAACCACAGCCAATATGTAGATCTCCCCTGTGCACAGTCTAGTCTCTCCGAGCTTTGAACAGCTGAGTACAGTCAACTGAATTCATGCTGAAGTGAGGACTATGGCATGGGAAGAGTTCACAAAACAGAAGTTTAATAGAAGTGATTTTTATTCCATCACAGGAGCCCTAGTGATCTTTGTTCCAAGAAAGACCAGTATTTGGAAGATTTCTTCCAAATGAACCTGAGGTCCGTTGATGCCCTACCTGTAGTCATCAGTATCGGAGAATTCATCTTTCCTAATCCGAGCTAGGATGGTCCCACCTTCCAGACGCAATCCCACGAGGCGGGAGTCTTCCAGCACGCTCTTCATTATCCTTGTGTGCTGGTCAATGAGTTCAGTGACTTCCTGTAGAATGAAAGTTCAAGTTTAATTTGAATTCTGCTGTAAAATCTTCTTAGCCCAGTGAGGGGGGGGGAATGTTGCAGGGCAGAAGGATCAAAACCATCTCACTAGCCTGTTGGCTATTTAGACCCCAGTGTACAGTCATTGATGTCACTATTGCAAGCATGGAGGGGGAAATTAACTGCCTCCCTTAAGAAAACCAATTGAAGCATCATTGAGTGTTGGACATTGGTTCACATCTGTAATTCTCTGAAGTTAATCTCAATTCAGCCACTTGACCAGGAATATCACAGACCAAAGCCAATCAGGAGAGAGTGAGAGAGAGAGAGAAGAGAGTGGGGGAGAGATGGAGTGTGGCTTTCCCCATTTTTAAATTTGAGGCAAAGTTTATTCTCTCCCCTCTGTTTTGCTGACTGTTGGAAACAAAATGGACCTCAGTGGCTTCTCCTGTTCCCATGTCCAAGCCTTCTTCACTTCCTCTGTCTCTCTTCCTACCTCATCTTCACTTCCTCTACCTCTCTTCCTACCACATCTTCACTGCCTCTACCCCTACTCCCGTTTGAACAACCCACTCATAAACTGTGGCCCTCCACCCCGCACCATTGCCACTCAGAGGGAAGGGCAAGTGAATGGGAACAGAGTCATTGAGAGCAAAGATCTGAGTTTTATTTATGAACATACGAATTAGGAGCAGGAGTAGGCCATTGGCCCCTTGAGCCTGCTCCGCCATTCAATAAGATCATGGCTGATCTGATTGGAACTTCAACCCCACATTCCTGCCTACCCCCCCGATAACCTTTCACCTCCTTGTTAATCAAGAATCTATTTAGCTCTGCCCTAAAATTATTTGCCCCCATTGCCTTTTGAGGGAGAGAGTTCCAGAGACTCATGCTCCTCTGAAAGTAAAATGTTCTTTCCGCTCCATTCAGCCCATCGAGCCTGCACTGACCACAATCCCTTCCAGGTCCTACACATATTTACCCTGCGAACCTCCCTGACACTGAGGGGCAATTTAGCATGGCTAATCAACCTAACCTGCACATCTTTGGAATGTGGGAGGAAACCAGAGCACCCAGAGGAAACCCACGCAGACACGGGGAGAATGTGCAAACGCCACGTAGACAGTGACCCATGGCCGGAATTGAACCAGGGTCCCCGACGCTGTGAGGCAGCAGTGCTAACCACTGTGCCAAAGTGTGAATGTAAACTCATCACACTGTCAAGTGTCACGTTCTGGCCTGCAATGCTGCTGCAACATCACAACTGGTGTAAAGGTGTGATTACAACAGGACAAGTTTACCTGGACAATTGAATTTATAAATGTGGTCGCAGGAACTTAAAAAACACACTTGTAAAAATAAGCACTGGATGGTTGAATTCACAGTGAGAGCTGAGTTTTAGCTTGGGTGCCCTGACTCTGTCGAGTATAGCTGGGGTGGAGCTCTGCGCTGAGGATACCTGTTCCGTGCTTGACATTCTGCTGACATTCAGGCTGTTGATTGAATTCTTCAGGTAGATGAGTGCCCCTCGACAGTTCAGCATGAATGGCTCCAACTTCTGAAACAGCAAACATGAGGTTATAGCTCAGTTTTATCTATCTCACTCCTATTTCTTCCTTCACAGTCAGCGAGCACCGTATTCAAAAACATTATATACATCTTTATTCGATTTGGGATCCTTTTCATTTACAATTTCACATGTGAAGATGTAACGATACAAATCCTTTCCGTGCTCACCTCCCCCATTCCATAAACTTACATTGACTCAAAACTCTGCTGATCAAACAAACCCTTGCTCGCACCAAATACCGTGCACCCTATCACCCAGGGCAGCACGGCGGCAGCACTGCTGTTTCACGTCGCCGGGGACCCGGGTTCAATTCCCGGCTTGGGTGACTGTCTGTGTGGAATCTGCACGTTCTCCCCGGGTCAGCGTGGGTTTCCTCCAGGTGCTCCGGTTTCCTCCCGCAGTCTGAAAGACATGCTGGTTAGGTGCACTGGCCATGCTAAATTCTCCCTCAGTGTACCCGAACAGGCGCCGGAGTGTGGTGACTAGGGGGTTTTCACAGTAACTTCATTGCTGTGTTAATGTAAGGGTGGCACGGTGGCACTGTGGCTAGCACTGTTGCTTCACAGCGCCAGGGACCTGGTTCAATTCTGGCCTTGGGTGACTATTTGTGCGGAGTTTGCACGTTCTCCCCGTGTCTATGTGGGTTTCCTCCGGGTGCTCCGGTTTCCTCCCACACTCCAAAGATGTGCGGGTTAGGTTTGTTTGGCCATGCTAAATTGCCCTTAGTGTCAGGGGGTTAGCAGGGTAAATAAGTGAGGTTATGGGGAAAGGGCCTGGGTGGGATTATGGACTCGATGGGCCAAATGGCCTCCATCTGCACTGTAGGGATTCTATGATTCTATACTTGTGACACGAATAAACTTTAAACTTTGTGTTCATTGGCCATGTTCCAGCACACTCTTGATTTAAAAGTTAAAATTCTTGTTTTCAAAGCCATGCATGGCCTTGCCCCCTCCTTCCCTATTTCTGTAACCTACCCCATCCCTACATCTATCTGAGATCGCTGTGTTCCTCTAATTCTGGCTTTGTGTGCAATCCTGATTTTAATTATTCTGCCATTGGTAGCCATTCCTTCAGCTGCCTGGACTTCCTAACCCTCTCTGCCTTCCTCATTCCCTCCTCAAGATGCCCCTTAACCCCCCTCTTCAACAAAGCTTTAACCACCTCTCTTAATATCTCTCTATGTGGCTCAGTGTCAAATACTGTTTAATAATAAGAATTTCCTTAAGTATTGAGAATGTGGAATTCGCTGTTGTTTGGAATTACTAAAGCAGACAATTAAGGGGAGATCTGGTATCATACATGAGGGAGAAGGCAGTGGAAAGATTTAGGGGCAGCGTAGATTGCAGTCAATAGAGTTAGTGAGGGTGGGGGAGGGGGCTTGTCTGAAGCATAAACACCAACAGGGATGGGCAATAAATGCTGGCCTGATCAGTGCATCACATCCCATGAACAAATTCATAAAGAGAACAGTTGAGTTGAATGGACAGCTTCTAAGCTCTGGATTCTATATAATACCATAAGTAAGAAGTCTCACAACACCAGGTTAAAATCCAACAGGTTTATTTGATAGCACGAGCTTTTGGAGCGCTGCCCCTTACTCACCTGATGAAGGGGCAGCGCTCCGAAAGCTCGTGCTACCAAATAAACCTGTGCCACACTGGCACTCAGCTTTAGGGAAACCCTCTCTCATTTCAAGATTCATAGATCCGTGGAATGCTTACAGCACAGAGAATGCCATTTGGCCCGTCGATATGTAGCCAGTTCTCTGAAAGAACATTTCAGCTAGTCCCACCCACCTTTCCCTGTAACTCTTGCATTTTGTTTTTGATGAATATTTCATGAATATATACCTGGTTATCAGAATGAATACAAAATAAAAATCACATGAAATGAAAACTTGTTAGCAATATAGACCAAAACTGCTAAAAATGCTCAGCATTTCAGATAGCAGCTGTGGAGAGGAGCGGATTTCACAGCTTTTAGGTCGGACTCTACTTCTCTTCACAGATGGGAATGTGAATTCCATGATTGGGGCGGCACAGTGGTTGGCGCTGCTGCCTCACAGCGCCAGGGACCCAGGTTCAATTCCTGTGTGGAGTCTACACGTTCCCCCCGGGTGCTCCAGTTTCCTCCCACAGTCCAAAGATGTGCGGGTTAGGTGGATTGGCCATGCTAAATTCCCCCTCAGTGTCAGGGGGATTAGCAAGATAAATATGTGGGGTAGAGGAATAGGGCCTGGATGGGATTGTGGTCGGGTGAAGACTCGATGGGCCGAATGGCTTTGATTTGATTTATTATTGTCACATGTATTAACGTACAGTGAAAAGTATTGTTTCTTGCGTGCTGTACAGAAAGAGCGTACCATTCATAGAGAAGGAAACGAGAGTGTGCAGAATGTAGTGTTACAGTCACAGCAAGGGTGCAGAGAAAGATCAACTTAATGCAAGGTAAGTCCATTCAAAAGTCTGACAGCAGCAGGGAAGAAGCCGTTCCTGAGTCGGTTGGTATGTGACTTCAGACTGTTGTATCTTTTTCCCGAAGGAAGTAGGTGGAAGAGAGAATGTCCGGGGTGCGCGGGGTCCTTAATTATGCTGGCTGCTTTGCCAAGGCAGCGGGAAGTGTAGACAGAGTCAATGGATGGGAGGCTGGTTTCCGTGATGGATTGGGCTACATTCACGACCTTTTGTAGTTCCTTGCGGTCTTGGGCAGAGCAGGAGCCCATACCAAGCTGTGATACAAGCGGACAGGATGCTTTCTATGGTGCATCTGTAAAAGTTGGTGAGAGTCGTAGCTGACATGCCAAATTTCCTTAGTCTTCTGAGAAAGTAGAGGCATGTGTGGGCTTTCTTAACTATCGTGTCGGCTTGGGTTTCTTCTGTACTGTAGGGATTCTATGATTCTATGTCTGACCGGCTGAGCATTTCCAGCTATTTCTTTTCTTGCTTTTCTTTCAGATTTACACCGTTATTTTGCTTTTTGGATTAACATTTTCAGGTTGAACGGGTTCTGATTGCTTCCAATGCAGTCAGAAGTGACAATTGAATATTCATTCCATGTTCCCCATTAATCCGCATGTAACCAATCCTTAATTCCCTTTAGGGTATTGAAATTCAGCTAATGATTTAGCTACTGGGACTTGGCTGCTAAATATTGGAGGGCACTCGTCCAGTTAACATTCCCAGGTGCGAGTGTGCAAGCATTGCCCGAATGCGCTAGCGACAGGGATTGTTTTTATATTTTATATGGGAACATCTCATTGCTTCAGACGGAATTTACTAACCATATGGAAGCGAATCCAATCGTTGTGATCGTAAGGAAAAGTTCCAGAAAATTCCTGTGTCAGTTGACTGCCATCAATGTGCTTGTGTAGAGCCTTTAGCGAGGACACCATTTCGTACTGGATTGGGCAAAAAGAGAGGAAAATTAAACTTAACCAATAACCCCTTGCACACTGGGAAGCCTCCTAATACACAGTCATGCTCTCTACTGAGAGCTGACCATGACAAAATTCATTCAATAAATCTTAAGTATTGCCAGAGAAGAATAGATTCAACAGGGGCAATTTTGAGCCTACGTAAAAGTAAACTTTACTTATTAGTCACAAGTAAGGTTTACATTAACACTGCAATGAAGATACTGTGAAATTCCCCTAGTTGCCACAGTCTGGCACCTGTTTGGGATCAATACACCTAACCAGCACATCTTTCAGACTGTGGGAGGAAACCGGAGCACCCGGAGGAAACCCATGCAGACACAAGGAGAATGTGCCAACTCTGCACAGACAGTGACCCAAGCCGGGAATCGAACCCGGTCCCTGGCGCTGTGAAGCAGCAGTGCTAACCACTGTGCTATTGTGCTGCCAATTAGTTAGTCATGAGCATAAACTGCGATGTGGACCCAAAATATTGCAACAGTTGGAAACCGAGATTCCCCGTCAGCAAGATCTCATCTTAAGATTTTCTCCGTCCGTTGATGCTGACATAACGAGCTTCCCGTCCTAACCTCATTTAAATTCATCTAAATAAATTTACATTTAGTCTGAGGGCTTCCCTGCCATACATCTCCCCCAGGTAAGGAATGCAACCCCCCTCCTCCCACCGTCCCGCCGCAACAGGTATTGAAAAACGGGAAGCAGTTGAGACAATCCTGCCAGGCGCACAAAGGTAAGTATATCCTGCAAGGTGGGGGGAGGAAGTGGGTGTGGTGGGGGGGGGGGGAAGAGGGACATGCCCTGGCACTGCCCCTTGTCACTGATTCATGCCAATCCACCCTGGCAGTGCCAAGGGGCAGTGCCAGGGCAGGCACCCTGGGAAGCCCAATTGTGGGGGGTGGAGGCAGGTTCCCTCGGGGGGGTGACTATTCTGGTGGCTTGTGAGGTGGGGTTGTGGTAGTTTGCCCCAGTACTTGTGGGTGGGGTCCATGTCCATAAGGGTGGGTGTATGGCGGGGGGTGGGGTGGTTAGAGATCGGAGCTTCCTCTTGGTGGAGCTGGTGTTGCCGGCACTCTCAGGCCCCACACCCCACTAGCGTGACAGTGAAATCCGCACAGATTTTCTGTGCAGAGTGCCAGAGAATCGAGACAGAAAACTCGGCTGTGCGGTTGATGGGCCGCACGCCGGTTTTCTCACACCAGCCAGCACTCGGTGCACAGAGTGCAAAATTCTCCTGTTGATGGTGGAAGGGTTGCAAATCTGAATCACCTTTGAACTTTAGGTTGAGGCACATTAGGAGGCCCAGCGCAGCATTGAAGCAGGTATTACACCACCACAGGTAGTGAGGCGGCTTTGATAGTTGTCCACGGTAACGGGACTGGCAAGAGACCAAAGGCGGCACTGAGACACAAAATGGCTGGCCTTTGCCTTCAGCTTCTGTTCCACGAAGAGTAAACACAGAGACAATTCTGCGCGCTCTCAGACTCTGCATCAGATCAGCTAAGGAATGATATTGTTCTTTCACTGCATTCAACTGGCGGGATAATCTCGCTGTAATCAGGAGACTGCTATCGCTTTGGTCATAAGGTCGGAGACTTTGCTTTCAATTTATCGACTGATGCAACAAAGTCAACATTCACACCAAGCTGTAAGGCATCTGTCTCCCATTAACAAACCCCTTTTACAATGCACAACTGAATACCAATGATTCTTTTGCAAAGGTACTAATTGTGATGTCCCCACAGCGTTGGTCCAATCTACACATAGTTTTTACAGTATTCCCCAAATCTAAATGCTGAGTTTTATTTTTAACGTAAAGTAGGATTTAATAAGCTTTCTGTGCATGTATTTACTTTTCAGAAATGAACATTTCTTGCCGGCCATCATGTTTCTCTCCTCCCAGATCACAACTTGCTTGGTGTATCAGGTAGAAAACAGTGTGGAAAAGGGTGAATGCAGAATTAAATGGAACAGTGGGAGGAAGACAAGATTACACAAGTTCGACTCACACAAGAAGCATCACTGCACAACAACAGCTTGCATTTATACAGCATCTTGAAAGTTAAAACATTCAAAGGCAGTTGACAGGAGGGTTATCAGCTAAAGTTTGGCCATCGAAGGCATGAAGCATGAAGAAAATCAGGGGAAATGCAAGAGGCCAGAACTCGAGGAACACAGATATATTAGTGAGGTTTTTGCATCCCCATTTGCCACAAGCATAAATAGCGATGCAAAATCTCATAAGAGCCGAAAAATGAGATTCTCGCCAGCAAGAGAAGGTTCCCGCCATGCACTGATGGGAATCCCATTTAAACACATTGTAATATCATTAGTCGGCTTCCCCGTTCTATCATTCCCCATGTGGGGGTTTTCCCACTCCATCATCCCCCATGTGGGGGTTTCCCCACTCCATCATCCCCCATGTGGGGGTTTCCTCACTCCACACAGTGGCGGCACGGTAGCACAGTGGTTAGCACTGCTGCTTCACAGCTCCAGGGTCCCGGGTTCGATTCCCGGCTCGGGTCACTGTCTGTGTGGAGTTTGCACATTCTCCTCGTATTTGCGTGGGTTTCCTCCGGGTGCTCCGGTTTCCTCCCACAGTCCAAAGATGTGCGGGTTAGGTTGATTGGCCAGGTTAAAATTGCCCCTGAGATGCGTAGGTTAGAGGGATTAGCGGGTAAATATGTGGGGGTAGGGCCTGGGTGGGATTGTGGTCGGTGCAGACTCGATGGGCCGAATGGCCTCCTTCTGCACTGTAGGGTTTCTATGATTTCTTCTATGATTTCTATCATCCCCCATGTAGGGGTATCATAGAATCCCTACAGTACAGAAAGAGGCCATTCAGCCCATCGAGTCTGCACCGACCACAATCCCACCCAGACCCTACCCCCATATCCCTACATATTTATCCACTAATCCCTCTAACCTACGCATCTAAGGACAGTAAGGGCAATTTTAGCATGGCCAATCAACCTAACCCGCACATCTTTGGACTGTGAGAGGAAACCGGAGCACCCGGAGGAAACCCACGCAGACACGAGGAGAATGTGCAAACTCCACACAGACAGTGACCCAAGCCAGGAATCGAACACAGGTCCCTGCAGCTGTGAAGCAGCAGTGCTAACCACTGTGCTACCGTGCTGCCCCATCATCCCCCCATATGGGGGAGGCAGTGGTACTGTGGTATTGTCACTGGACTAATAATCCAGTGACCGAAGGTAATGCTCTGGGACCTGGGTTCGAATCCCACCACAGCAGATGGTGAAATTTGAATTTGGAAAAGTCTGGAAGTAAAAGTCTAATGATGACATGACCATGAAGTCATTGTCGATTGTTGTAAAAACCCATTCACTAGTGTCCTTGAGGGAAGGAAATCTGTCCTTATCCAGTCGGACCTACATGTGACTCCGAACTCACGTCAATGTGGTTGACTTTTAGAAATGGCCTAACAAGCCACTCAGTTCAAGGGCAATTAGGGATGGGCAATAAATTCTGGCCCAGCCAACGACGCTCAGATCCTATGTCTGAACATATAAAACAAAAAGCATTCAGATTTCCTCCCCGCTTCAGTTTACAACAGGACTGACCTGAACCTGGTGAAGAGAATCCACAAGGGACAACACAGGCAAGTGCAACCCAAAAGGGAGAATGCCCAGGTGGCACCCAGGCACTGCCCCTTGGAACTAGGGGAGCACTGTTGCAAAGGGAGGTGTCGGAGGGGGCTTCCTCTGGTGAGGTCCATAGGGAGATGGAGGTTCCCTGCATCTGGGAGAGGGGGTTTTCCCTGTACCCATGGGGGAGGGGGGGGATGTTCTGTGTGCATGGGGTGGGCTGGTTCCTCCAAGTGCATGGGGAGAGGGTCCCTGTGTCTTTGTTTTAACTTATAGTGTTGTGAGATTGGGGTGCCCTCTCTAGAAGACAGGCATTGCCAGTTGGGACCAGCCCACAGCACCTTCCCCCCCCCCCCCCCCCCCCCCCCCCACAAGTGTTTAAAAATTTGATGGGAAAAGCTGACAGCGCTTACCCTGCCTGGGACAACACTTCAAAAAAAATGGAAAATTCCACCCATTGCATGTTAAAAGGATGGAGGATGTGACAGAGATAAGAAGAGGGCGAGACCATGGAGAGGTTTGGACACAAGGGTGAGAACTTTGAATTCGAGGCAATGTAGGTTAGGGAGCGCAGGGGTGAAGGGTGAACAGGGAGTGTGAGGTAGAATACAAGTGACAGAGTTTTGGATGAGACAGGCAAGTTTGTTGCTATGTCCTAGTTTTGCAGATATATCCCAAATGTGACGTCAATAACTTTTCAACTCCGTTCTGCCACTTGCTGCTCCCATCTGCCTGAAAATTGGATTTACCTGAACAAGTGGATCCCTTTCAGGTCTGAATGCAGAATCCCTCTCCACTAAAACCAGGACTGAGTTAATGGCATTTGGAATGGCAACCTGCAAATAGTTAGAAAAATAATTCAGATGTACAATTAAAAGCAAGAGCACAATTACTGAAGACGGTTGACATCACATTGCTCGGTTATCCAATCTGAACATCACAGAGCCGATTTTCCTCAGTGCTTTCAGTGCACTGTAGGTCAGGGAGCCCAGGGGTGAAGGGTGAACAGGGAGCGTGAGGTAGAATACAAGCGACAGAGTTTTGGATGACACCCAAGCGGTAGCACTCTCGCCTGAGTTCAGAAGGTTGTGGGTTCAAGTCCCACTCCAGGACTTGAGCACAAAAATCACTCCAGCGCAACACTGAGGAAATGCATTGTCAGAGGCGTGTTGTCTGTCAGATGTTAAACCGAGGCTGTGTCAGCCCGCTCAGCTTGCTATACAGGCCGGAACTCTACCCACTTTGCCCGCTACTAAATCGACGCGGGCGAGGTCCGACAACAAAAATGTCCATTGACTTAAGGTGGGAATTTACAATATCCTTTCTATAATCGGGTGACCAGAACTGTACACAGTCTTCCACATTATGGGTTCACTGTGTGTGGCTCCTCGGGCCTGATTTTACCAAAACTTTGTGCCCCCGCTCCCCCCCCCCCCTCCCCCCCCCCGCAGGGGACGATACGTCACACCCCCTCTCCACCCCTCCCCCAGGGGATGATCGGTCACACCCCCTCCCCTCCCACCCGCCCACCCCCCCCCCCACCCCCCCAAACTAGAGGATGACCGTCAGAGAGCCGCTCTCTCCGCTTTCTGCTTTTTTTTTCGCACCCGGATGCGCTCTGTCAGATTTTTTTCGAATTGCGCATGCGCAGTTCAGAGCTCCGATCGGTCCGCCAGCGCTAAGCCCCACACATAGCGTGGATCGGGCCGGAGGCAGCAAAACGCATATGGGCACGCTGCAAAGAGGATTCCAGGCGTGGATCTATTTGACGCCCAGATCCGGCACTTAGACTCAAAATGGTAAAATTCCCCCCTCATGTGATCCATCAGGCCCCCATCCTATCCTGATCCCAGTACATTGGTCCAGATGTGGTTTAGGCCAACATTGCCTGCTATGCACTGTCAAATAGAATTTTCAGTCGGCAAGGGTAATTACATTTAATTGGTCTCAATCAGCAAACAACTGGTTTGACACCAAGCCCCCCTCATTCAAAATGGCTTGAGGTCACGGTGGTGAACCGGTACAGAGGCCAGCAATGCCAAATTGGGAGCCCATCCTGATCCGGACCCCAAACTCAGTGAAAACTCCTGGCTCATCAAACCTGGGACCTTTCAACTACTATCCATGTTTACCAAGTCTGCCATCAGAGGGAGCTCCTGGTCCCAGTTTCCAAAGCTGAAGTTAATTAACCCTGGAGTATGACCAGGAGAGAGAGGACAGAAGGACAAAGAGCATTCTGGGCCAGATGTAGAACAACACACCAAAAGATAAACAAAAGTGAGTCTAGGATTTTAAAAGATAAACAATAATAAATGCAGAAGAGAGACAGAGAGATATGAAACCAGACACAAATAGCTGAACAGAAACAAGAGGGAAAGATCAGATACCCTCACATACTATCAAAGCGAGAACAAAGTCCCACAAGTGAATTCTGGTGACAACCTTGAGCTCCATAATCCAAACATCAACTCTCTCCGCTTCACCTACACTTAGCACAATCTTATTCTAACATTCAGAGCTAAAAATAATTGCTTACGGCCTTGATTGGTAGTTTCTGCTTTAAAGTTACCGGATTTTACATGATAAAAAACACCCATTTGAAAACATAAAGTTCCAACTTTATATAAGACAAACAATACGGTGGCACAGCGGTTAGCACTGCTGACTCACAGCGCCAGGGACCCGGGTTCAATTCCATTCTCGGGTCACTGTCTGTGTGGAGTTTGCACATTCTCCCCATATCTGCATGGGTTTCCTCCAGGTGCTCCGGTTTCCTCCCACAGTCCAAAGATATGCTGGTTAGGTGGATTGGCTATGCTAAATTGACCCTCGTGTCAGGGGATTATCAGGGTAAATATGTGGGGTTACGGGAATAGGGCCTGGGTGGGATTGTGGTCGGTGCAGACTCGATGGGCCAAATGGCCTCCTTCTGCACTGTAGGGATTCTATGATACTTTCAGATATTTGATTTGATTTATTATTGTCACATATATTAGTATGCAGTGAAAAGTATTTGTTTCTTGTATGCCACAGAGACAAAGCATACTGTTCATAGAGAAGGAAAGGAGAGAGTGCAGAATGTAGTGCTACAGTCATAGCTAAGGTGTAGAGAAAAATCAACAGTGCGAGATAGGTCCATTCAAAAGTCTGAGTCAGACTTGAGTCAGTTGGTACGTGACTTCAGACTTCTGTATCTTTTTCCGAATTGAAGAAGGTGGAAAAGAGCATGTCCGGGGTGCATGGGGTCCTTAATTATGCTGGCTGCTTTTCCAAGGCAGCAGGAAGTGTAGACAGAGTCAATGGATGGGAGACTGGTTTGCGTGATATTTTGTTGAGATCTGGATGGTCTCAAGATGTGTGGTCTCATTATGAACATGTTTTCCTTATAATGTATTTCTAACTTCATGACACATAACGACCCGAGCAGTTTCTCTCTCAATCATTAGGGCAGGTCTGTGGTTTCGGATCCCGGTAAGCTAACTATGCTATTGTACTCTGAAACATGGAGAAGAAGTAGTTGAACAGGTTTTTTAATGATCCCTGCGAGAGAATCTAATGTGACCAAGAATGAAACTGAGCTCAGGTTGTCTCATCTGCGTCAATAACCCATTAACCTCAATTATCACAGCACACACACCCTTTGGTGAGGGATAGCACTCATAATACTTCAACTCATCCAGAACAATAGGATCAGCCTGCACTTGAACATAATACAAAATAATCTGCTTAGAAATTGATCGCTATTAGTCAACAATTGCATTATGGCTGCATCATGCCACGACTGGAATGGCAGAAAACCAATTAGATCGACCTCGATATTTTCTTGTGAAGCTTTTCCTCAGTTTCAGAGGAACCATTCCATCAGAGAAAAGGAGAGAATTATACCATAAAACCTCTACAGTGCAGGAAGAGGCCACCCGGCCCATCACATCTGACCATCTCCAAAAGAGCATCCCACCCAGGCCCTCCCCTTTGCCCTATCCCGTAACCCCATGCATTTACCATGGCTAATCCACCTAACCAGCACATCTTTGGACTGTGGGAGGAAACCGGAGAACCCGAAGGAAACCAATGCGGAGTCTTGGAGAATATGCAAACTCCACACAGTCACCCAAAGCCAACTCACACCCTGGTCCCTGGCACTGTGAGGCAGCTGTGCTAACCACTGTGCAAATTGATGAAGATTGCAACTCTCAGTTGAAACCTAACATTGTTAGTAAGTGGTCATTTCCCTGACCCTGTCAGGTTTTCATTGATGCCTTACCTGCAGTGCAGTAAAAGCTTTGAAAAGTGTGACAGTGGGAGGACATCTGCGAGCATCCACTAATATGGTTATTCCAAGCTCACGCACTTCCTTCCTGGAATAAACAGATTAGATCATTTAAAGAAGCTAAACTCAACTGAAATTCAGTTAATTTCCGATTTCAATCTGTATTTTTATTTATTTAATTGCCTCTTAAACTTCTATTGGTAACGATTGCAACTCATTGATAAATGAAGTCAACATGTCAATAGAATAATTCATTAGATGCATTCATATGACTTGCGATTGTTACTATTTCATTTCTGTGTCCCACTGGAGGCCTGGGAGCGTCAGGGACCTGGATTCAATTCCGGGTTTGGGTCACTGTTAGTGTGGAATCTGCACGTTCTCCCCCCTGTCTGCGTGGGGTTCCTCCGGGTGTCCGGTTTCCTCCCACAGTCCGAAAGACGCGCTGGTTAGGTGCATTGGCCAGGCTAAATTCTCCCTCAGTGTACCCGAGCTGGAGTGTGGCGACTCGGGGATTTTCACAGTAACTTCATTGCAATGTTAATGTAAGCCTACTTGCAACACTAATAAATAAACTTACTCAAAAGGTTGGAACACTGATGCTTCCTTCCTTTAACATTGAGTTACAATTAATACCTTGCCCTCTTTAGGAAATGAGTTTTCCTGAATTTTATGTTCCCTCACAGCAGATTTTGAGGCAAGGGGAAATTGCATGGATGGGATTCCCTCTGGGATTCCAAGCATCCCAAACCAGTTGCGATTTCACAGTGACCACTTAAGATCCTTTTCCCTTAATTTTCAGGCTGATTGCACCAGATAGCTGAGGGTGGGAAATAGAAAAGCATCACAGGTCTTGATCTCAGGCGGAAAGGGTGGGGGGCACCTCCACTGGAAGCTCTGTCATGAGCGGGGGTGTACTTCCCTCACAGAGCAGGACCAGGCACACCTGGATCTGCCTCTCCACCTATCCACCCACTTGACACCCCCCCATCCCCCACCAGGACATCTCTTATCCACCCCTCTGCAGGATCCCTGCACTTACCTCACACTGGCTCCCAGCATTTAGACACGGGCTTGGCATCGCAGGGGCCTCTTCCAGCCAAAACAGCGCTGTGCCTGGATGGGCTGGAGAGATTTCGGCCAATCCAATTAGCTCACCGCTCTCCAAGGCGGGACTTCTTTCCAAGTGTGGACGGAAGTCCTGCTTTCTGCCAATCAAGGATCATTTGAGTGCAAAATAGCAGCGGGCCTGTCGGAGTGAGTAGGGATGCGTTCCCCGCCAACTCTCTGGATGTCAGAGGTCGGGCCTCCGAAAAATTCAGGCCAGGAAGAATGGTCTCTTGGGCAAGATATTTAAGTTTATTTATTAGTGTCACAAGTAGGCTTATATTAACATGCAATGAAGTTACTGTGAAAATCCCCCAGTCGCCACACTCCGGCGCCTGTTAGGGTACACGGAGGGAGAATTTAGTATGTCCCACACCTCTCCAAATGGTTCATGTTCAAGTGTTTATCCAATGTTTGGATTCAGTCCACTTCCACCACATTAATAAATACCTGAGCCATCAACCAGTGGGTTAAAAATAGGTTTACCTATTTAAATATGATAGTGACTTTTAAGGGGTGTCTTGACAAATACATGAATAGGATAGGAAGAGATATGGTCCCCGGAAGGGAGTTTTAGTTCAGTCGGGCAGCATGGTCGGTGCAAGCTTGGAGGGCCAAAGGGCCTATTCCTGTGCTGTAATTTTCTATGTTCTTTGAAACAGTTGCTGTACAAAATCTGCTGGGGGTACGACAGGAAACAGTTTTTTTTTTATTCATTCATGGGACATGGGTGTCACAGGATGGCCAGCATTTATTGTCCATCCCTAGTTGCCTGAGGGCAGTTGAGAGTCAACCACATTGCTGTGGCTCTGGAGCCACATGTGGGCTAGACCAGGTAAGGACAGCAGATTTCCTTACCTGAAGGACATCAGTGAACCAGATGGACAATCGGCAATGGTTTCATGGTTATCAGTAGCTTCTTAATTCCAGATATTATTTTATTGAATTCAAATTCAACCAGCTGCTGTGGCAGGATTCGAACCCGGGTCCCCAGAACATTGGCTGAGTTTCTGGATTACTAGTCTAGCGATAATACCACTAGGCCATTGCCTCCCTTAATTTGCAGTGCTCATTGTGAAAGGAAGCAGGAACTGAGGGAGGGTTTCCTTCTTCCAACTACTTAAGCTGAAGTACCAAAGCCTCTATCAAACTATAATAGCATTACAGCTCCAGAAACTGAAGAGGAGAATGAGACATAGAGCTACCACTAAAATGCTGACAATGTACATCTCTGAGTGAGGCTCCTGGCATACTTCAGTGTAGGGAAAGATGACAAATAAAACGAGCGCCCAAGGCAAAACCTTCAAAAACGGAAGAACCTTGTTGTTTACCCTCTGCGACTGCTAAAGGTCAGAATTGTGATGACAACACATGGGAACCAAGTAAGAGGTTACAGCTGAACTTCCTGCACATTTCCAAACAACCATTGCTTTGATACACAGGATTTCTTTTTGTTCTGTGATTCAGGCTCATGATTTACTGTTGTTAAATAGGCCATAAAATTGACTGATATCACCATGTGATCACCTTATAATATATTAACACTCGCCAGTCCAGCAATATAACCCATTAATCTTTCAAAAGCCGCATAATCAAATTCCATTCGCATTACATTTTGGGATCGTGCTTTGCAATTTTATCCATATATCATGAGGCTTTAGTTTCCGCTAACTGAAGGTGTCAAATTTTAATATTTCTTTCATGGGATCACTGGATTAATCACAGAATCCCTCCAGTGCAGAAGGAGGTCATTCAGCCCATCGAGTCTGCATCGATCACAACCCCACCCAGGCCCTATTCCCGTAACTCCACATCTTTACCCTGCTAATCCCCTGACACTAGGGTGAATTTAGCATGACCAATCAACCTAACCCGCACATCTTTGAACTGTGGGAGGAAACCAGAGCACCCGGAGGAAACCCACGCAGACACGGGAAGAATGTGCAAACTCCACATAGACCCGAGGCTGGAATTGAACCCGGGTCCCTGGCGCTGTGAGGCAGCAGTGCTAACCACTGTGCCACCATGGCGATATATAATCTTTATCTTTGTTCAAGGAATGTGGGTAATCTTGCCAAGACTGCAATTATTAGTCATCCCTCATTGCCCCTGGGGCATTAAGTTCTGATTTTGATCTGGAACATGATGAGAGCAGGGGTCAAAATGCCAAATACCCGCTCTTAACTGGTCAGTGAGAGGCCTGGTCCCACATCTGCATGCCCTCAAGTCAGTTGCCAGCAGGGGCAGAATGTCAAGAGGCAGAATAATGCCCTTGGCACTCATGGCAGCTGAGGGGGAGGACTACCAGGAGGGTTTATGATTGACGGTGAGGAGATTTGGGGTGGTGGTTCGGGCTCCTAATCTATGAAATGTCTGCTGGGTTTCCTCCATTCTTTGCAGACCAGCCCATTCAGATATCTGAAAAAGGGTAATTAAACACTCTTTGTGGGGGGTGGGGGGGGGGGGGGGGTGGGCGGAGGGTATGCTCCTCCTTTGCCTAGAAGGAATATAACATTATATCATAGAGAACCATAGAAACCCTACAGTGCAGAAGGAGGCCATTCGGTCCATCGAGTCTGCACCAACAACAATCCCACCCAGGACCCATCCCCATAATCCCACATATTTACCCCGCTAATCCCTCTAATTTATGCATCCCGGGACACTAAGGGGCAATTTAGCATGGCCAATGCACCTAACCTATACATCTTTGGTTAGTGGAAGAAAACCGGAGCAGCCGGAGGAAACCCACGCAAACATGGGGAGAATGTGCAAACTCCATACAGACAGTGACCCGAGGCTGGATCTGAACCCAGCTCCCCGGTGCTGTGAGGCAGCAGTGCTAACCACTGTGCCACCATGCCACCCGTATCCTTTCTTGGGCCTCTTCCAGCTTACTGCTTGGTCTTTACTGGGCAGCAAGTCACAATGGTCCCTCTACTCAGATCAATCATTAAAATTGCAGTGAGGACCTGACAACTTCATCGCATCCTGACCGACACATTTAAAGAATATCCTTGCTTCCTGTTCAGAGTAACAGCTTAAAATAGGAATGATCAGAAATGGTGCAGTACATCAGTGCGCTATTTTAACTGTCCACCCACATGTTTCCTATCATTAAGAACCAATCACATTTCACATTTTATGATTCATCATAAGGTTCATTCGCTTCAATGGAAATTTTGCAAACATGCTCTTGGATTCAAGGAATAATAGTGTGGATTATCTGGATAAAATACTATGGGTCAATTCAGTTCCTGATTATCATAGAATCCCTAAATCCCTAGGATGCAGAAGGAGGCCATTTGGCCCACCCATCACAAGAATCGTAGAGAGCATGGAGCAGACCATGCAAAGGCCTGTTAGCTCAGGAGGGATTTTCCGGTTTTGGGGCAAGCGCAGCCAGAAAATCCCCCCCAAAGGGTCAATGCAGCATGGTCAACTGACCTAACCTGCACATCTTTGGACTGTAGGAGGAAACCGGAGCACCCGGAGGAAACCCACACGGGGAGAACATGCAAACTCCACACAGTCACCCAAGACCGGAATTGAACCCAGGTCCCTGGTGCCACTGACCCACCCCTGTTATGTTTAAAGGCCCAATAATGTACGACGTTCCTCTCTTCCTCTCATGAAGGCCTACGTGCTGAGGGCCTGTGTCAGCTTTCCGCCCCCCACCCCACCCCAGTTTTGTTTATAAGGAGCCATATTTCACGTGTTAACCTCAGAAAGTCCCAAAGTGCTTCACAACCAATAAAGTACTTTGTGAAGTGTAGTCACTGTCGTAATGGAAGTGTCCCAGCAGCTAATTTGTGCACAATGAGCTTCCAAAAAGACTTGTTTTGGTGATGTTGCTCGGGCAATCAGCAGGACTCATGGAGAATAGTGGTCTCAGATCTTTATTGGCCACCTGGGAGGGCCTTGGTTGGTTGACTCTTCAAAAAGATGCCAACCCTGACAGCGTAGCACACCTTCAGTTTAGCATTGAAGTGCCTGCCCGGATTATGTGCGCAACAACTCATACTGATCAAACAGGAAAAAAGGAATTGAAAAAAAAATGCGCTGTGCTGCAGAAACTTGCCCTCATGGTCTGTGCTAAAACATCTGACTATCTACACACACTGATGTTGCCAAGTTTTATAGGAAAATCTCATTTTATGTCAGAGAGTGTTTGCTAAGGCTGTAAAGGAAACACACACACACAAACACCTTCTTGTTTGAGAGCACTTGTTGAGGGAATTGAATCAATGATGACCATCTCTGTGTGGTTAATGGAAGTATGTTTGTTCTTTCTTCTTGTTTGCTGTTCTCAGGTTGCACATTGCTTTTTGTGAATACAGCCATGCCTCTTCCTCATGAACTCCAACTTGCTGAGGTTATTTCCCGAGCAAATATATCTCTCAATGGATGAAAGATTAGATACAAGAATACGTGCAAAGTAAATCTGCAAATACATTTTGTTTCAGATTTACAATGCTCACATCCACTTTCAGGAATATGTGCATTGTTGACAAGGCCAGCATTTATTGCACATCCCTAATTGCCCTTAAAAAGGCAAAATAGGCCTTGTGTTACAGTCTGCTGTAGATTAACAGTTTCAGAATTTTGACTCAGTGGCAATGAATGATCAGGCATATATGTTCAAGTCCGAATGGTTTGCAACTTGGTGTTCCCATATGTCTGTTATCCTATCCTTCTAAATGATGGCGGTAGCTGTGCTCTCAAGTACAAATAAGCCTTTTGAGTTGATTAGTTTGTTTGTTCCTACTTTCAATTCTTTTTTTTAATTCACTCGCGGAACACGGGCGTTGCTGGTTGGCCAGCATTTATTGCCCATCCCTAGTTGCCCTTGGAGGGCAGTTGAGAGTCAACCACATTGCTGTGGATCTGGAGTCACATATAGGCCAGACCAGGTAAGGATGGCAGATTTCCTTCCCTAAAGGACATTAGTGAACCAGATGGGCTTTTTCCAACAATCGGCAATGGTTTCATGGTCATCAGTAGATTCTTTTTTCTGGATTCAAATTCCACCCCCCAACTGCCGTGGCGGGATTCGAACCGGTGTCCCCAAAACATTAGCTGAGTTTCTGGATTAATAGTCTAGCGATGATACCACTAGGCCATCACCTCCCATTAGAAGTTATAGTTAGGTTTGCTGAACACAGATTGGCATTTGTGCAAACCACCTGGCAAAAAGACTCAAAGATCCATTAAAATATTTTGGCCCAGATTTTCGCTCCCTGGTCGAATGTGCAAAAACGGGTGATTTCTCAGTTCTGCAAAGCCAACCTTTAAAAATAGCCACTGGTGAATTGGGTTTTCGTTCTGTGGAGGGGGTGGGCTGAATTGGAAGTCAGGCCTGCAGCCCTTGGGATGGGTGCGGAGGCTGCTGGGTGTGGCGGTGGGTTGGTGGAAGGCCTGTCTCTGTGCTCCAGCGCTGTGTTATAAGAATAAAACAAAAATCAGCCCTCACACTTTACTGCCCCCAACATCTTCCCACATATTCCCATCCATAACGAAGTATGCTACCTCCTGTCCCCCACACACCCACCCCCCCATGGCCCCACCTGTACAGTATGCCAACGCATGCCTCTCCACCCACCCCCATGACCCTTTATACCACTGTGGAAACCAATTTCCATCTAATCACCCTCATCGCTCCTCATACCATTTATGCTCCCCATATCTCTATGACCCTTTACAGTCCTCATGCCAAATTTAGTATCAACTTATAACGATCCATGTGTCCCCCCCATTGCCCTCACCCTCCCTTTGCCAACTCATAGAGTATCCTTTGACAGTTCCTTGATGGCTTGGACACAAGGTGACCCAGGATCATATCCACGGGGCTACCTTACCTTTCCGCAAGGTGTACTGTGGCTATCCAAATAAATCCACCAGCTCTTCCCTGGTCTACTCTGCACAGTCCATGTCTCACACCTGCCTACCAACATCCCGCTTTACTGGAGACAGCTGGTGGTTTAAATGGCCAGCTGCCTCCAAAAGCCACGCATGCGTGAACCTGGCTGGAGTCCACACCCACCCCACAAGAATGGGACATGCCATGTTCAGGGACATAACTTAGGATTTTCAGCGGTTCCTGGGTTGTCTGCATTTCCATTGCGGTGAAAATCTGGGCCTTTTTTTGCTGTTTGCCAATAGTCAAGGATGGTCTAATCAAAGATTTACTATCCAAGACATTATGTTTTTTTCTTATTTGATCTTCACATTTAGATTTTGTTTCATTTGCTAGCTCTGTTTCCTGAAGCTGTAAAATAAACCCCAAGTCGCAAATGTTTCCGACATGACCATTGAGGAATAAGCCAATGAGATGCTTCGAATAAAAGCAAAATACTGCAGATGCTGGAATCTGAAACAAAAACAGAAAATGCTGGAAAATCCCAGCAGGTCTGACAGCTTCTGTGGGGAGAGAATAGAGCCAACGTTTCAAGTCTAGATGACCCTTCATCAGAGCTTTGAATGATTGAGCCAACTTCTGCTCTGGTTATCTAAGCATGCCATTATTCTTATATCTGTTATTGCTAGGGACTTATTCCGGAGCAGGTTTTGAACTTGGTCACCTCATGTTTCGATAACAAATTAAACAACCTCTGGAGCACAGAGATTCTCATGGATTCAGCTTCATCCTTGTGATTCCGTGTTGAATTCCCGCACATTCCACAACATACATTCACGCACACAATGGGGCAAATGGAAACAAGGCAACAAATGGAAATACACTCATTGTGATCCTTAGCCAAGTTAGGTTGGCTGCTGAGAATCTTACCCAACTAACTCACTGCACCATCTCCTCACAAGCCAACCTTGTCCTGAAACTTGTAGCATTCCTAAACCAGCACAAATCAACTATTGCCACATAGTCTGTGTATCAATAATTCCATGGTAATGCATGGATGGTGATTCTGACCAAGGTGATTATGGAATTCTCCTGGCACAGTGATTAGCACTGCCGCCTCACAGCGCCAGGGACCTGGGTTCGATTCCCGGCTTGTCTGTGCGGAGTCTGCAAGTTCTCCCCACGTCTGTGTGGGTTTCCTCCGGGTGCTCCGGTTTCCTCCCACAGTCCAAAGATGTGCTGGTTAGGTGGATTGGCCACGCTAAATTCTCCCTCAGTGTACCCGAACAAGCACCGGAGTGTGGCAACTAGGGGATTTTCACAGTAACTTCATTGCTGTATTAATGTAAGCCTACTTGTGACTAACAATAAATAAACTTAAAATTTAAATGTAGTGCCCAAAGTTTAAACCAGCACAATATTCTGAAGAGGAATAAGTCTATGTCCTTGCTATGGGGGGAGTACAGTGAAGGTTTACCAGGCTGATTCCTGGGATAGCAGATCTGTCATTTGAGGAGAGACTAAGTCGGTTAGGATTATATTCACTGGAGCTTAGAAAAGTGAGAGGGGATCTCATAGAAACTTATAAAATTCTAACAGGGTTAGACAGGGTAGATTCAGAAAGAATGCTCCCAGTGGTGAGGGAATCCAGAACTAGCGGGTCATAGTTTGAAGATAAGGGGTAAACCTTCTAGGACTGAGGTGAGGAGAAATTTCTTCACGCAGAGAGTGGTGAATGTGTGGAATTCACTACCACAGAAAGTAGTTGAGGTCAAAACATTGTCTGATTTCATGAAGAAATTAGATATAGCTCTTGGGGCTAAAGGAACAAGGGATATTGGTAGTGGGGGAGTGGGGGGCAGGGGGGAGGGGGGGGAGGGGGAGGGATCAGGGTATTGAATTTGATGATCAGCCGTGATCATAATGAATGTCTGAGCAGGCTCGAAGGGCCGAATGGCCTACTCCTGCTTCTAGTTTCTATGTTTTTATCTTGCACCACTTGCTTTTGTATAGATAATGTGTGCTTGAATCAGATAGACCACGAGGTCAAAGGTCAATATCCAACTGAGGCTGAATTAGCTGAGTTCATTCTGTGCATTGATAAGGGAAATGTAGTTGGTCCCAGTGTTGGTGTGACTAACAGAGGGCACAATCGCATGAACATTAGCCAATGATGCCTGTGCTTGAGTGTGGACTTTTGGTAATGGGAGGAACAGGTGATAACCTCCTTAGTTGAACAGCCCATTAACACATAGGGTGGGATTTTATGACCTTGCTCAGGCGAGATCGTAAAATCCTGCCCAAGAAGATTTCCGTTCTGCGAGACTCGCCCGCCCCAGTTCCAGTGCAGACAAGGCGGTAAAATTCTGGCTTTACTGTCTAAGTTTATAATATGATGAATGGCCATTTGTGTAGAATAATGTCAGACCACACAGCCCAATAATATCAATGCCTGCATGAGCAGAGGAACAGAAAATTCATAAAATAAGGATTCTTTGAACTGGGTGGGACAAAAGGTTAGTTATACCAAGGGCTCTATATATATATCTGGATACAGTCTCTGTAGTCCCACGCCTTACTTCACCTCTGGAACCACCTCTCATTTAGAGAATAAAAATCTCACAAGATTAAAGAAGGGACTCATTGATGTAACATATTAAAGGGAGCTTTACTCTGTATCTAATGGTATGAAATGTGACTTGGGAATATTGAAGCTGATCTGGAGTGCCTGAAAAGCAAAGGTTAATATCCATCAGCTGAGTGAAAATTAATACCAAACTTCTTACGGAAGTGTCAACAGTTAGGAAGGAGTGGAGATAGAAGTGGAGTTGACCACCAACATGGCAAACTCTCACCAAAGGATTGAATCAGATGGGCACTTAAAGCACGTATAGTTTCCATACCTTGGGATGGTGTAATAGTACAGCAGTAGATGGGTCAGCTCGGTGCTGTGGTAACTTTGGTTCACCCATATCACATTGTGTGTGCAGATCTGGATCACGGCTCGACCAGTTTTGTCTCTGTTGCCTGTAGGGTAAATCACAAGTAACTGAAATTGCAAATTCATTCCTCCCCGTGTGCCTTTGACAAAACGTATTGCACTTCTGACCAAAATATGCATTTGTCTTGATAGAAAATGTCCCAGAGTGCTCCACAGAGAAAATAAATAGGTGAAGGTAAGGAAATGAATGATGAACTATGGAAGGAGGCAGCAGGGAAGGTGACTAATGCTTGCTTGAAATTATGGGAGTTGAGAAGGTATTTATTGGTGCGCAGAACAAGAGAGACAGGGTGGTTTAGGAGGCATTTCTAGAGAGTAGGGTCCAGGCAACTGAAGATTCTGTCATATAAAGTAAGGAGGTAAATGAAGAGAGATCTTCAAAGTGCCAGAGTTAAAAGATTGAAAGATTTAAGAGAAGGTTGGATGAGATGAGGCTGTGGATGGATTTGAAGATGAGACCAATAATTTTTATTTATTGTAGTTAGTTGCAACTGACCAAAAATCAGAAAGAATATGTTACAGATGAGGGATTTGTTGCAGGAATCAGATGGGGATTCTTGGACCATGGAATCCCTACAGTGCAGAAAAGGCCATTCAGCCCATCGAGTCTACACAGAATAAATTACCCTGCCCTATCCTTATAACCCCACACATTTCCCATGGCTATTGCATCTAACCTAGACATCTTGGGACACTAAGGGGCAATTTACCATGGCCAATCCGTCTAAGCTGCACATCTTTGGACTGTGGGAGGAAATCGGAGCACCCGGGGGAAACCCACGCCGATATGGGGAGAACGTGCAAACTCCACACAGACAGCTACTCAAGGCTGGAATTGAACCCGGATCCCTGGAACTGTGAGGCAGCAGTGCTAACCCACTGTGCCACCATGCCAACCAGTAGAAAAATATTTAAGTTCTTAGTATTATATTTGTACGTCACTTACTTCAAGAATATTTGGGGAGAAACTTTGTGTGGAGGCCTTTCTTTGCTGGGAGTCTTCTGAAAAACCAGAAACTCATGGTTGCATGGCCAGTCTATTAGTTAACATGCCAGGTGGCACTAGGTGGCACACTGAAAGAAGTATTCACTGTTATACTGAGTCGCAATGCTTTTTCCTCATTTCTTGCTTTGCCCATAGGATATCATTCTAATGTGTTTCTGAATGGAGCTTTTTTTTTTAAGAGGCGTGACAAAGATAGGTTACACGCGGGGCAAAGATCTGACAAACAGAGTATAATGTGGGCAAATGTGAAATTGTCCATTTTGGCAGGAAAAATAAAAAAGAAGCATATTATTTGAATGCTGAGAGATTGCAGAGTTCTAAGATTCAGAGGGATCTGGATGTCCTACTTCATGAATCACAAAAGGCCAGCATGCATACAATAAATAATGAAAGACGTGCTGGTTAGGTGCATTGGCCATGCTAAATTCTCCCTCAGTGTCCCCGAACAGGTGCCGGAGTGTGGCGGCGAGGAGTTTTTCACCATACCTCCATTGCAGGATTAATGTTAGCCTACTTGTGACACTGATAAATAAACTGTAATTTTAAGAATGATATTTTTTATTGTGAAAGGAATTGATTATAAAAGGTCATTCAGGGCACTGGAGTATCGTGTACATTATTGATCTTATTTAAGGGTAGATGTAAATAGGTTAGAAGCAGTTCAAAGAACGTTTACTAGGCTAACATCAGGAATTTGCGGGTTGCCTTATGAGGAAAGGTTGGAGAGGATAGGTTTGTATCCACAAGAGCTTAGAAGAGTAAGCAGTGATGTGATTGAAAACTTTAAGATCCTAAGGGGTCTTCACAGAATGGATGGGGAAAGGCTGTTTCCCCTTGTTGGAGAATCTAGAACTAGGGGTCATGGTTTAAAAATAATGGTTGGCCCATTTAAGACAGAGATGAGGAGAAACCTTTTCTCTCAGAGGGTCACGAGTCTTTGGAACTCTCTTCCTCAAAAATCAGTGGAAGCAGAGTCTTTGAAGATTTATATGACAGAGCAAGATAGATTCTTGATAAGCAAGGGGGTGAAACGTTATGAGGGTAGGTGGGAATGGGGAGTTGAAGTCACAACCAGATCAACCATGATCTGATTGAGTGGCAGAGCAGGCTCGAGGGGTCGAGTGGCCTAATTCTTAATTCATACATTCATATAGAACTATGAAGATAGATAAAAGGGAGCCACTAAATGTAATATAGTTAGGGTGAGATTTGCAGCCATTCATGCTGGCGAGATCTTCTGGTCCCGCTGACGGCACCCTCAAGTTTCACAGCGGCACAGGGAAATCCCGTTGACAATGGCGGGATCGAAGATCATTCATAGATTTTGAAAAGGCATTCAATAAATTGCCACACAATAAGTTCATAGACAAGATAAGACCTTATGGATTTGGGGGTAATATATTAACATGAATGGAGAATTGGTTAGCAAACTGGAAGGAGAGGGTATGGATAAGGGGGCATTTTGAAGTCGAAAGGCTGTGACAACTGGAGTGCCACAAGGATCAGTGCTGGGTTACTTACAATCTATATTAGTGACTTGGACAAAGAAACCAAGAGTAATATTTCAATGTTTGCTGATGATACAAAGCTAGCTGGGAATGTGAGTACTGAGGAGGACACAAAAAGACAACAAAGCGACATAGATAGGATAAGTGAATGGGCAACAAGGCAGCAGGTGGAGTGGGAAATGTGTGTTTGTTCACTTGGTTATTGAGAATAGTGATGTAGAATATTATCTAAAAGGCATGAATCTTTTACATGATAATGTTCAGAGAGATTTAGGTGCACCTGTACCAGAAACCACAAAAGTTTGCATGCAGTTAAAGCAAGCCAATTAGAAAGGCAAATGGAACATTGGCCTTTAGTGCAAGTGGATGGAGTGCAAGAAAAAAGAATTTTGTTACAATTGTAAAGGGTTTTGGTGAGACAACATCAGGAGCAGTGTATGCAGTTTTGGTCGCCATATTAAAGGAAGGATATTGGCAGCAATACAGTGAAGGTTTATTTGGTTGATTCCTGGATGAGAGGGCTGTCCAATAATGAGAGCCTGAGTAAATTGAGCTTCTATTCTCTGGGGTTTCGAATCATGAGAGGAGACGAATGTGGGTTCCCTTTGGGTGCTCCAGTTTCCTCCCACAGTCCAAAGATGTGCAGATTGGATGGACTGGCCATGCTAAATTGCCCCTTTGTGTCACAAGATGTGTAGGTTAGATGGATTAGCCATGGAAAATGTGTGGGGTTACTGGGATAGGGCAGGGATAAGGGCCTGGGTAAGATACTCAGTCAGAGAGTCGGTGCAGAATTGATGGGCCGAATGTCCTCCTTCTGCACTGCAGGAATTCTATTATTCTATTTCACTGAAACATGCAAGATTACGAAGAGGAATGACAGGGTAGACCCTGGGAGGTTGTTTACCCCCTAGCTGGAGAATCTAGAACAAAGGGGCAAAGTTTCAGGGGGAGTCAACTTTAATGAGGAGAAATATCTTTTAAAGTTTAAAGTTTATTTATTAGTATCATAAGTAGGCTTACATTAACACTGAAATGAAGTTACTGTGAAAATCCCCTAGTCGCCACACTCCACGCGGGGAGAACGTGCAGACTCCGCACAGACAGTGACCCAAGCCAGGAACCGAACCTAGGCCCCTAGTGCTGCGAGGCAGCAGTGCTAACCACTGTGCCACCCTTCACTCAAAGTGTTTTGAATCTTTGGAATTCTTTACCCCTGGGCTCCACCATTGAATACCTATAAGATTGCGAAAGACAGATTTTTGGTTTCTTAGGG
Organism: Mustelus asterias; assembly: GCF_964213995.1. Taxonomy (NCBI): domain Eukaryota; kingdom Metazoa; phylum Chordata; class Chondrichthyes; order Carcharhiniformes; family Triakidae; genus Mustelus; species Mustelus asterias. The sequence continues at coordinate 147,816,006 of NC_135802.1, read as the reverse complement.
AATCAAGGGGAATGGGGGAGCTGGAAGGAAAGTGGAATTGAGGCAGAGAATCAGATATGTTCATATTGAGTGGTGGAGGATGTTAAAGAGGCAGTGTGACCTACTCCCGCTTCTATTTCTTATGCTCTTACATACTACATGTGCTAGCTTCCTTCAGTACCTAACCAGAGTAGCCACTCTTTATAACTGAGCCAAGAGCAGGCTATTCAAGTGCGTATCACAATTCTTATTTATCCAGGGTCCAGACACCCATTAGTTGGTGGGGAAAAAGATTTTTTAATCCAACAGGTTGAAAGAGTGGTGGAAGTTCAATAATGGCTTTTGAAAGGCAATTGGCTAAATACTTGTGAAGCCAAAAGTTTGCAAGCCCAAGGTTAAAGAGAAGCTGGATCACTCTTTCAAAGAGCCAGTTACAGACATGGTTTCAGTGGGGTCTCCATCCACCCAGGAGCCTCACTAACAGGCCTTTTGCACAAGAAGCCTGCTTCACAGGATGAACCATATGTGGGAAGGTAGGTATATTGAGGGAATGAGAGAGGCTGTGGGGAGGGCATCCCAATCACAAGGGTGGGCAGACAGATAGTTTGGGGCAGGGGGGTTAACTAGGCAGCTTTTGGGGTCGGGAGGAAACACTTCTGCCTCTCCTGATGCACAAACAGCGCTGGAAAGGCATTCACCACATGGATTCAGCTTCCCAAAGCCTGGAAAATCCACCCGTTTACTCAAAAGACAGATGGAATGGGGGCCGTGTCTTCATTATAAAGACACGTGTCTTCATTATAGGTGAGCAATCCACTTCACTCGAGTGGGCCTGGCATCCAGCCCTCATCCCAAGGGTCATCTGGACTCGCAACATCAGCTCTTTTCTCTCCTTACAGATGCTGCCAGACCTGCTGAGATTTGTCAGCATTTTCTCTTTTCGTATCAGATTCCAGCATCCGGAGCAATTTGCTTTTAAACATTAAAACCAACAATCTACAGGTTTGGGGTTGGTTCCACATTTTTTTTGCATGGCTGCCACCCTCTTTTTGGAGTTCGGATTCAACTCCAAGTTCCTAAGTGTCCAAATAGCCATTTAGAGTGGGACCTAATGGCAATTTTTCCCCTTCCTGTCTTAGACCATGAACTAAGTTTTAAGGGCAGCATGGTGGCTCAGTGGTTAGCACTGCTGCCTCACAGTGTCAGGGACCCAGGTTCAATTCTGGCCTTGGGTGACAGTGTGGAGTTTGTTCGTTCTCCCCATGTCTGCGTGGGTTTCCTCCGGGTGCTCCGGTTTCCTCCCACAGCCCAAAGCTGTGCTGGTTAGGTGCACTGACCATGTTAAATTGCCCCTTAGTGTCCCGGGATGGGTAGGTTAGAGGGATCAGCGGGGCAAATATATGGAGTTACGGGGATAGGGTCTGGGTGGGATTGTTGTCGGTGCAGGGCTCAATGGGCCAAATGGCCTCCTTCTGCACTGTAGGGATTCTGTGAAATTCCTGATTGATACAACATAATGCTTCAGTTGGGCCTAATCAGGGGAGTTTATGACGTAGTTCTAAGTTATGCAGTATCTCTTTTCCTGAATGACCATCATTATACATTTCAAGGTTTTCTCCAGATATGTTGGCCAAGAATTTAATTAACTGATAATTGAGCTAAAACCACAGGAGTGTTTGCTTTAATTTCACCTGGCCCTTTCTTTCCATCCCCCTCCCCCCCCCTCCTCCCCCTTTCCCCCCCCCCCCCGCCCCCATTTAAATTTCCTTTTGCCTGAAGTCAATTTTCTGCTGGCGCACATACCAACCTGGCAACTGAGCGACTCCCGATTGCAGCAAGTTCACGTTGACCTCTGCGGCCGTCGCAGGGAGGCTGCCGCAGGCTTGGGTCGTGCCCTGGGCCTGCAGTGAGGCTCGAGGGCAAGGTGCTGAAGGAGGAATCTCTGTGGCTTCCCACGTATGGCTCAACACTGCTTGGCAGCTGCTCCTCCTCTGCATCTCAGCTGCACAACTCTGGGAGGAACCTGCTGAAAGCAAATCAATCCCATTAAGCAATGTCACACGACTCAAAAGAAGCTCCACCATAAAATGATTCAAAGCTCTACCAAAATAAAGCGCGAGTAATTTGCAGAACGCTTTTTTTTTTTCCGCGTATTTTGTGTTGTCAAGCTGAAATCCTAAAACATGAACACTGATAAGCCACTGGGCACAGAGCCCAAGATGTGAAGGTTCTCATTTCTCTACATGGGATCTCTGCTTTCCCTGCCCACGCCTGTGACCCTTGGCAACACAACATATCTGCAAAGTATTTTCGAAGGCGATGAGAGATTACAAAAAAAAAACATGTAGCTGTTTGGTCAGATTCGTGTGAAATATAAACGCTGTTCTAAATAGGCATCACAAACACGCACAGTAAAATGAGACAACTGTTTGGCCTTTGCTCTTTAACCGTTGGTGCTTGTTCCTGAAACGCGGAGCCCAGAAGTAATTAGGATTAGTAATGTTCACAAAGCCATTTCTTCAATCATTCTGGAAGCATCTATTCTGGTCTTGAGCTCATCCGAAGCTCCACTGGCCACACTAAGTCCTTTTGCATTTCACTCCTGTGCTTGCTAATCTACATCGACTCCCGACATCAGCGGTGTCACAATTTTAAAATTCTCATCCGTGTTTTCGAGTGTCGCTAGGCCTCGCCACTCGTTATCTACATAACCTCCTCCAGCCCCACAAACCTGCAAGAGATCTGTGCGACTTTGGCTTCCTGTGCATCCCCAACTTTCATCGCTCCAACGTTGGTGATCATACCTTCAGCGGCTTTAGCCCTCACTTCCGGAATTTATTAACTAAATTTCTCTACCTCACTTTCCTTTAAGGTGCTCCTTGCACTTTGACCAAGCTTTTGATCAACTGTCCTAATTTGTCGTTCAGTGTCAAATTTTATCCAATCATCTTCCTATGCATTCGGATGTGTTTCTATGTTAAAGGTGCTATATAGATGCAGGTTGTTGCTGTTGCTACCACATTTGTGGACCGTATTAAAGTTGAAAGTTTATTCATTAGTGTCACAACTAGGCTTACATTAACACCGCAATGAAGTTATTGTGAAAATCTCCTAGTCACCACACTCCAGCGCCTGTTCAGGTACACTGAGGGAGAATTTAGCATGGCCAATCCACCTAACCAGCACATCTTTTGAACTGTGGGAGGAAACCGGAGCACCCGAAGGAAACCCACGCAGACACAGGGAGAACGTGCAGACGCCGCACAGACAGTGACCCAAGCTGTGAAGCAGCAGTGCTAACCACTGTGCCAATTTTTTAAAAATTCATTCACGGGACATGGGCAGCACTGGCTGGCCAGCATTTATTGCCCATCCCTAGTTGCCCTTGGAGGGCAGTTGAGTGTCAACCACATTGCTGTGGATCTGGAGTCACATGTAGGCCAGACCAGGTCAGGATGGCAGATTTCCTTCCCTAAAGGACATTAGAGAACCAGATGGGTTTTTCTGACAATCGACAATGGTTTCATGGCCATCAGTAGATTCCAGATATCTTTTATTGAATTCAAATTCCACCATCTGCCATGGCAGATTGGAACCCAGGTCCCCAGAACATTAGCTGAGTTTCTGGATTAAGAGTCTAGCGATAATATCATTAGGCCATGCCTCCCCAAATGTATCAGGTTGTACCACGTCTCCAATATGCACAGCAGCATAGTGCAGAGAAGGATAGCAGTTGTGTGCTCTCGGGCTTATTAAACTGAGACATTCGTGTGAAGCCTTGCTTACATTGACGCTTGGAAGTGAGATTGAAATTTAACCTATATTGAGCAATTCCAGTATCCTGCCAAGTTTGTGCTGGCTTCAAGTGGATCCACTTCCCAGGTAGATATCATGCCAGAGCTAACTTCAATGTTCTCCGCGGTAAACACTAAACAGATGCAATGTTCTCCATCACTCAAATTGACCATGTTCATGAAGAGGCAGTGCTTTATATTGTTGAGGTCCATTTAGATGACAACCCTCCAAAAATGTCTTTCTCGACGATTTATTGAATATTGTTATGTGCGGGACAGTGGTATAACATAAAAAGTAGAACTGTTTTCCTGTCACTGGTTGTATGTCAAAAATAGATCTTTATTCCTTGGAACGTAGGAAAATGAGGGGTGACTTTGCTGAGGTGTATAAAATTATGAGGGGCATAATTAGGATGAATGCACATAGGGAGGGATTTTATGGCCTCACTCATCCCAAAACCATAAAATCCCGCCCTGAGGTCAACGGACCTTTCCATGGTCCACCCCTCACCTGTGGCGGGCAGGACGGTAAAATTCTGGCCATTGTCTTTTTCCCAGGGAAGGGGAATTGAAAACTAGAGGCCATAGGTTTAAAGTGAGAGGGGAAAGATTTAAAAGAGACCTGAGGGGCAACTTCTTCACACAGATGATAGTGCGTATGTAGAATGAGCTGCCAGAGGAAGTGGTTGAGGCAAGGACAATAGCAACATTTAACAAGCATTTGGATAAGTATATGGATGGAAAAGGATTAGAGGGATATGGGCCAAGCACATGCAATTGGGACTAGCTGGGAGGGGACCATGGGCGGCATGGACCATGAATGGTCTGTTTCCATGCTGTATTGTTCTATGACTTTATAATAAGGCCACCACTAAGAATTCATCTTCCGGTTTGTGCTTACCACAAACCTTCCAGTTAGGATTCCATGCTTGCCACGGACCGGCCAGTAAATATGTTTACAAATTATGAGTAAACCCCATTTACTCAGAATGTCCTGGGTTTAATTGTCAGGTTGTGCTCAGTTAGTTGATCTCAACTAGTGCCGTGGTTAGGGACTATCATTGTTTTGCAGTCCCAATGGGCTCGGGATGGCTAAGTATCCTAAATATTACACAGTGGCTTCTGTTGGGAAATTCATCTAAGGGGACATTGACTTGGACAAGTTCAAGTCCAAATAACGTAAAGGGAAAGAAACTTGGATTAATGTGGAAACTTTTGAAATGTGGTCATTGTAGCTGTGTAGAAAATGTAACTACACCACACCAATAAGGTAACAAGATGGCAGTGATAGAAAGAGGGCTTCATGCAGGCGGGGAGATCCGGGGTACAGTGGTCAGGAGGGCTGGAGTGGCCTGGTTTGACTATCAACTGAAACTCAGGGGTCCAAATGCATTCCACATCTCTCTATAATAATCTTCTTCCTGGGTCAGTTCTTCAACTAGCACTAGACGTGCAAGTGGGCAGCCTAGGAGATGAGTGTCTCTGCGTTGGAGCCACTACTGCTCAGTAGGGGGCTTCTGGGCTAGAATATCTCTGAACAGGAGCGAGCTGGGCCGGGTAAAGTGGGCAGTCTCTTTGGGCTGGGGTTTTTTGGTAGCAGAGAGATAGCGGGATATTAAGGACAATAAAGTGTAATGTATTGAATTGAGTTGAATTGAAGGTAAATGGCCAAACAATTTGCTTACTGTTAAAGTTAGTTGATAGTCACCACTCTTTGCTACCAAATAAACCTGTTGGACTTTAACCTGGTGTTGTGAGACTTCTTACAAAGTTAGTTGAGCCACATATAGGTCAGGAATACCCTGGCATATTTTATGACCAAACCCCACTGTTAATTATACATTAATTATGTTTAATTGTATGCAGGTGATGGACAGTAACTGGGAATCACTTGTGTTCCTAGTGGGAGATCAGGTAGAATGCCTGTTCTTGTCAGTTTGGATCTCGTATGGGGACTATAAATGGGATTCAATTTGAATTGGTTTGTGGAACAAGCGAGGAGATGGATGAAGGACTTGCCCCATCCACTGTGTGCTCTGGCTTTGTAACTCTGCAAAAGGAATAAAATTAACACCTAGGAACAGACTGAAACCGTGGTGGTGGGGTCAGGAGGAAAAAGTTGGAATGCATGGACAAAATCTTCCAGCTCTTCACGCCAGTGGAATCATCTGCTCCCGCTGACGACACACTTCTGGCATGGGTTTCTTGGCAGCCTGGAGTGGAATCAATGGGAAATCCCATTGATAGCGGCGGGACCAGAAGATCCCACTGCCAGCCAATGGTACGCCACCTCCCGCCCCCTAGAAGCACACCACAGGGAGGCCAGAGAATCTCACCCACATCTCAGTAAATAAAAACTTCTACAAGTATGTACAGATTGGCTCCAGTTATTTTTCATCACTTGGTCATCTAGAGTACAGCACATATGAGGAGACAGATAGGACTGGGTTTAACATCTCATCCCAAGGATGGCACAGTGCAGCACTCTCTTCTTATTCTGTGGGACTAATGCTTTCTGATGCAGTCAGGACCTCTGCTGGTGATGGTGACTGGGACATTGTCTCTAAGGTATGATGCCATGAGTATGACTATGTCAGGATATTACTTGACTACTCTGTCGGGTAGCTCTGCCAATTTTGGCACGGGCCTCCAGATGTTAGGAAGGATGACTTTGTAGGGTCTGCAGGGCTGGGGTGTGCCATTGTTATTTCTGGTACCTCAGTTGCTACTGGGTTATCTGCCCAGTTTTATTAATTCATAGTGGTTAGATACAACTGAGTCACATTTAAGAGTCACATGTGGGCCAGACTAGGTGAGGACAGCAGATGCAGATTTATTTCTCGACAGAGCATTGATGGATAGTTACAATTACAAAGGCTAGCTTTTAATTCCAGATTTATATGAATTTAATTTAAATTCCACCTGCCCTCCTTTGACCATAGGATGCCTAATCAAGAACCCCCTCCCCCGCCACTATCTTCTGAGCCCACACATCTAGGTCATGAGAGTTTACCTGGCAGTCTCCCAACATTGTGGGCACATCCCTCTGCTGGTACAATACCAGCGGCAGTGGGAGAAGACACGCAAGTGACCATTTAAGGATTTCAATTGACACAAGGAAAAGCAAGCCACCCAACTACCACTGTTAAAATCCCAGTGGAGGCAGGTCGGCAAAAGGCATTGAGACCCACCTTGTCACTAATTTTGTTCCCCTTTCAACAGCCTGTTCTCTGGTTGCACAGGTGTTGTGGATTGCGTGTGTAATTCCTACATTGAATAGACAACACTTAGTGTACTGTGCACAGTAATGACCTCCTCAAAGGATGTAGAGGTATTAGAGAAAGTGCAGGACAAAGATGATAGGTAAAAGATGATCGAGAAACTGTAACTATCAGGTAAGGCTGAACAGGCCCAGACTCTTTTCTTTGGGAAAGAGAAGACAGAGGGGTCACCTGACAGAGACTTTTAAATTATAAAAGGATTAATTCGAGCAACGTAGAGAGGGTGTTACCAGATGTAATGAGAGTTCAAAACTAAGGGCCAATCAAAAATGGCCACTAATAAGTTGATTCAGGAGAAACTTACTCATAGGCAGGTGAGAGTGTGGAACTCACTGTCACAAGGAGTGGATAAGATAACAAGACTCAGTTAAGAAGAAACAGGTAAGCACATGACAGAGAAAGGAATAGAAGACGCACAGATGGGGCTGTATGAAGTTATGGTCGAAAATGGCTCATTAGAGCATAAGCACGCTGGCACAGTGGTTAGCACTGCTGCCTCAGCGCCTGGGACCTGGGTTCAATTCCCGGCTTGGGTCACTGTGTGTGCAGAGTCTGCACATTCTCCCCGTGTCTGCATGGGTTTCCGCCAGGTGCTCCGGTTTCCTCCCTCGTGCTGGTCAGGTGCATTGGCCATGCTAGATTCTCCTTCAGCGTTCCCGAAAAGTTGCTGGAGTGTGGCAACTAGAGGATTTTCGCAGTAACTTCATTGCAGTGCTAATGTAAGCCTACTTGTGACACTAATAAATAAGCTTAACTTAAATACCAGCATAACTGGGCCGAATGTTCTGCAAACGTTGTATAATTCCATGTAAGAACACAACATAGCTTTAGAAAATGTCAATTTTCCTTGCGAAGAATAATAAACAGAAGACAACACTCTTGCATGTTACTTTGACCTTTTTTTCATAATTACATCAAAAGCATTGAGCAGAGTCTGTTGGACAGTGTCAAAGGTTAATGTGAACCAACCATTGTTTCCTTACAACTAGATATTTCTCTCAGATTTTAAAGATAAGAGGTCGGCACCCTTTTACACTCTTTGACCATTTAACCACACATCTGCAGATCTTTCCAGCAATTTAAGGCTTACTTTCGCATCAGAGTGACAACAGCTTAAAGTGATTCTGACAGCTGAAACCTCCAATGCTAAGCTTATTCAAGAGAGGCACCAGATTATCTGTGCCAGCGCAATTGGGCCGTCTGTGCAATGGCACATTGTTCTGCGTTTTTACCTGACAATTCTGCCCCCTTTCCTTTCTTGAAATTGGTGGCTCCTTGTTAAGATATAGTTGCACAGGTTTTAGTCACTCTCCAGTACCAAGCCTCTAAAGCCATTATTTATAGGTGGCATGGTGGCACAGTGGTTAGCACTGCTGCCTCACTGCGCCAGGGGCCCGGGTTCAATTCCCAGCTTGGGTCACTTTCTGTGTGGAGTCTGCACGTTCTCTCCGTGTCTGCATGGGTTTCCTCCGGGTGCTCCGGTTCCCTCCCACAGTCCGAAAGAGGTGCTGGTTAGCTGCATTGGCCATGCTAAATTCTCCCTCGGTGTACCCAAACAGACGCCGGAGTGTGGTGACTGGGGGATTTTCACAGTAACTTCATTGCAGTGTTAATGTAAGATACTTGTGACAACAATAAATAAACTTTAAACTTTGTTAGCCGAGAGAGTAGATCAATTGGCCATGGGGTTTATCATTGTCAAAGGGTAAAGCCTTTCCTCGTCCATTCTATACATGTAGAGGGGTCAGTTGGCTCAGTTGGATAGTTTGTGGATGCTGCACAATTTTGCCAACAGCATGGGTTCAATCCCAATATTGGCTGTGGTAGTTCATGGAGGCCTGCCCCTTTGCCTTGCCCCATGCTTGATGTGGAGCGGTGCCCCTCAAGATACGTAACTACCTGCCACTCTATAACAGAGAGGGATGCCTATGGCTCCTCGTGGATTGACTCTCCTCATGGACGATGGTTTCTCAGGGACTGTAGCTAATGATCTCCCTCACAAGTATGCAGCCAAGGTTGCTGGTCTGTAACCAGAACCAAGAATCTGGCTGAAATTTCTCCTCTCTAACCTGGGTTGAGCCTTCGCCCAATGGTAACATTCCCACCTCTGATTCAGAAGGTTCGAGGTCTGAGTCTCGGGAAGGAGAGGTGAGATTTCTAGTCTATGAATATTGGGTTGCCAGTGTGGAACTTGGGTCTAATGTAAGGAGAGTGGGCACCATCACCTCCAGCTAGCCACGTGCTCCCATTTCCCTCTCCCCTGCTTAGGCCAACAACTGACCATGATCGAAAGGGCATTCCATTATGGATTGAACATAATGGACCAGAAGAGATGGGTTATCTCGTGTTATGTTTGTAGCTTTTGCTACTCGCCCTTGGGAGGGATTGTCACACTCACACTTCTTTCCAACAACGATCACTGCATCGTCATCTTGGGTGGGAAGCCCAGTTTACCTCCCATCCCCAGAGACAGGGGACTGAGTTTTCCCTGTGGAGACAAGGGGAGACTGTGGAGGCAGTGGGGGAGTAGGGAGAAAGATGGGATAATAGGGGTGAGCTGCATCGGGATAGCTCCCTGAATCATTCCTACTTCTGCTGCTGGATAAATGTAAGGCTATCCACTTTGGTAGCAATAATAGAAAGACAGATTATCAGGGTAGGCGGGGAAGACAGTCAGCAGTCAGCTCCAATGAGGCGGCAGGTAATTATGACAATTGGTGGCCCAATTAAGGGCCACCTCCAGATGGCAGTGGGGTCTCCCTGCCGATAGATTTACACTGCACCATGTGTGGAGGTAACCGGCATTTTAAAGGCAGTCCTCAGGTGGTAAGTTAGGGACAGCTTCCATAACAGCACTACCAAGATGAAAAGGATGCCACCACAACCAGGAATAGGCCTGGGGGGGGGGGGGGGGGGGTTGTGGCCAGTGCAGACTCGATGGGCCAAATGGACTCCTTCTGTACTGTAGTCGTTCTGTGACTCTATGATTCTATGACAACCAACACCTGTCCTGGCTGCTGTGGTCTTTGCAATGTAATATGACCACTTGCACTGTCCTACCTGCCTCAGCAGCACCCACCTCTCCCAGTGGAGCTGCCTCCACACTGGGTGGGCCCCCCAATTAGGCCTCCCGCTTGCCTGATGCAGCCGCCATCCTTTAACTGAACCCAGCTCCTGGAGGCAGCTTCTTTTTTTATTTGAAACCTTCAAGATAATTGCATCTGTCATTCCACCCACTCCCAGGGTTCCTGATCCGGAATTGAGGTTGACATTGGCATCACAACACGATCAGGAAAATCAAATCCATTGCAACCGGTTTCATCTTTGCCTCTCCTCACAATCCCCCATGTGTGACTCTGACTCTGTGAATCAGTTAATTCAACACAAACCTGCAATCGAAACAAGGCCACAGTGGATTTTGGGGTCAGTCATGGCATAGAATCCTACAGTGCAGAAGGAGGCCATTCAGCCCATCGAGTCTGCACCAACCACAAACCCAACCCAGGCCCTATCCCCGTAGGTCAATGAACAATGGGATGGGATATAAAAGAAAGATATATACAATTTATGGCCAAAATTTGATCTCAGATTTTCCTTAAAGAGCAACTTTTGCTCCAAGTGATCTCCTGCTACAAGGAAATTCCACGATCACCAGGCGCGGTAGGCCCTTGATGACATTTTAAGATTTGATAGTGATTTAAATGGGCAAATTCAAACTGCTGGGCTGGATTTTCAGTCCCACCCGTGGGCTGGGAGTTTCCTGCCAATGGACTTTTGGCAGCCTCTCCAACGTTTCTATTCACACTGGCGACAGATTGTGCAGGAAGATGCCAGCCGCAGGGTTTTACCTGGAGTAGCGGAGCTGCTTCCAGCATTGGCCAAACACCCATCTGTCTCCAACTTCCCCGGTTCCGCTGAGTGTCCGTTTAATACTTTCTTTTGATTTCGCGAGGAATCGCCAGAAGAGGATCTTGTCCTTAGTGCTTTGCCCTGTAAGTTCTTGTAGGCCAAATCCAAAGACTTGGACCTCCTGCGACAGGTTCTGCTGTCAGTGACAGAAGAACTCTCTTGCAACGTCACAGGCTCAGTTGGGTCTTGGCAGTGCTGGTTGCTTCTGACCTCTTCATTCCCTCCTTTAGCTTTGGACCGGTCAGCGTGCAGGTCGTGCTTACGATTCTGCTTTTCACCAACCCTGTTCGTACATGGCCTTAACTTTCCGTTACCGATTGCTACAGTTTTATGCTCCGTGCTTTCCTCAACGATAGACTCCTCAGAACTGAAGCCCAGTTGCATTGGGTTCTGCAAAGCCTCCATGTATGATTTTCTGAAAAGGCGCCTCGTTTCAAGGTACACGGAGTCTCGATGCTGCTTCCTCCGTTGGCACGGACTGCTCAAGTCTGTGGCAAAGGTTAAAACTTTGGTATTAATCCTGCTCTCGGTCACAGGAACCACCAGAATTTCATCATTAACTGTTGGCCTCTCTGCAGAAAGTGGTCGAACTAAATTCGGTAAAGGAGACGCTTCGGTGTCATTAGAATTATGTGGAAACAATAAACAATCTCCTTCACTGGATACTTTGGAAGGCTCCTGTTTGACATCGCTTTCGAAAGACTGAGTGCTCCCCGATAAATGAGTTCCGCTGTTCATTTTATCTTCCAAAATTGCTGATTTTTCAGACGAAAGCATCACGTCACCAGGCGTGCAATGTTCCGGCAAGTTGCCGCTTTCTGTGATTTGAGGCATCTTTTCCGTGGTGACGCTGGTGTCTATCAACTGGTCATGGTGAACCGCGCTGTAGCAGGAATGGCTCAGCGTGGTTTTCGGCTTGTTAACAAACGCAGGGTTAATGACGTTCTTCCAATGTACTCTCAGGACAGCGGTGCCACTTGTTAGAAGGCAGCTGTGCAGCGAATAGTTCCTCTCACGGTTCACATTTTCTAGAAACTCCATGGTGAAGATGTTTGGGTAGATGCACTCGGGGACAAGAATTTCTTCTAAGGACTGTCCGTTTCCAGAGAGACATTTTAGCACCAATTTGGCGGACTGGTTCCCTTGCGGTACAATCTGTATGTAAAAATCCCCAGCCTTGAGAGGAACTCTGTGCAGAGAGGCTAACTGAACCACCACTTTCTCGTGGACACAGAGAGGCCAGCCTTCATGACGGAAGATGAGTCCTGCGTACTTGGCCTGCAAGTAAAAGAAAGATAATGTTAACATGTAAATTCGCTCAAGGTGCAAGGTAATAGAATGGAATTCACAGCCATATCCATGGCTGTTTCAGATTAAAACTCTCGAGTTCCTTCCCAAAACTTTATCTCCTACTTTATAACTCTCCTTAAATCCTGCACCGACTCTTCCAGGCCCACTCCCCTGCCCTAGCTATGTAACCTCATACATTTACCATGGCTAATCCACCTAACCTACACATCTTTGGACACTAAGGAGCAACTTAACATGGCCAATCCACCTAACCTGTAAATCTTTGGATTGTGGGAGGAAGCCAGAGCACCTGGTAGAAACCCACACAAACACAGGGAGAAGGTGCAAATTCCACACAGACAATCACCCAAGGCAGGAATTGAACCCAGGTTCCTGGCGCTGTGAGGCAGCAGGTGCTAACCATTGTGCCACCGTGCTGCTGGTTACGACTGGAAAATCCTGCATCAAGTCTTTAATTCCCACTCCTCGAGACATGATCATGTAATTCAGGCTGACGTTTCTGGGTTTATTGGTTTGGTTTGATTTATTATTGTCACATGTATTAACATACAGTGAAAAGTATTGTTTCTTGCGCGCTATACAGACAAAAACATACCGTTCATAGAGAAGGAAAGGAGAGAGTGCAGAATATAGTGTTACAGTCATAGCTAGGGTGTAGAGAAAGATCAACTTAATGCAAGGTAGGTCCATTCAAAAGTCTGACAGCAGCAGGGAAGAAGCTGTTCTTGAGTTGGTTGGTACGTGACCTCAGACTTTTGTATCTTTTTCCTGAAGGAAGAAGGTGGAAGAGAGAATGTCCGGGGTGCGTGGGGTCCTTAATTATGCTGGCTGCTTTGCCAAGGCTGTGGGAAGTGTAGACAGAGTCAATGGATGGGAGGCTGGTTCAGTGCAGTACTGGGAAGCACTGAATGGTGAGAGATTGCAGTGCTCTGAAGTGCAGAGGAATCTGGGCATCCAAGGGCATGAATCCCAAAAGGCTAGAATGCAGGTCAGTAAGTAATTGGGAAAGCTAATAGAAGGTTATCATTTATTGTGAGGGGAATTGAATATAAAAGTGGGGAGATTGTGCTTCAGTTTGCAGAATATTGGTGACACCACACATGGAGAACTGTGTAGTATTGATCCCAAAGCCCTTGACAGCTACTCAAGTACTTATTGTCGTAAGTAGGACAGTCAATTTGTACAGAGCAAGAATCCACAAACAGCTGTCTGATAAAGATCTGTCCTTTTTTAGGTAATGTTGGTTGAGGGAGAACTCTGTTCCTTGAGTAGTGCAATGGGGTCTTTTACGTACACCTGAAAGGACAGACAGACAGGGCCTCACTTTAATTACTTATTCAAAAGATGGAAAAAAAAAGAAACTGACCGTGTACAAACTCGCTGTTATTCTCCGGGTTTCAGTGAGGTCACTGGAGCAACCAGAGGAGGTTTGCTTCATGTCCTTGGGGAAAGAGAGAAATCTAAGTGACCCCCATGCACCTCCTACTGGCCATCTCCAGAGCAACAGTGGAAATTTCTGGAAAGGAAAGCGGCTGCTTGCTTGGCTAATTGTGCATGATGTGGAGATGCCGGCGTTGGACTGGGGTAAGCACAGTAAGAAGTCTCACAACACCAGGTTAAAGTCCAACAGGTTTATTTGGTAGCAAATACCATAAGCTTTCGGAGCACTGCTCCTTCATCAGATGGAGTGGATATCTGCTCTCAAACAGTGCAAACAGACACAGAAATCAAGTTACAGAATACTAATTAGAATGCGAATCTCTACAGCCAGCCAGGTCTTAAAGGTACAGACAATGTGGGTGGAGGGAGCATTCAACACAGGTTAAATAGATGTGTATTGTCTCCAGACAGAACAGCTAGTGAGATTGTGCATTATCAGGTGACCATTAAAAAGAGGAAGCTTAAAATGAGAAACTGCTCACTTTAAAAATAGAGAAAAGGCAGGATTCTCAAGGAGAAGGTGTCCATGAGGCACAGCACATAAAGAGCACAAACATTTTCCCGAAATGACGCAGTGCCATAAATTTTGCCAAACAGATCATTCTATCAAACACTGCTTCTCAAGAAAAGATGATGTGAAACAAAACCTCTTCTCTGTCTTTTATTTATCACACATTTGTTAGAGAAACTCGCAGGCCTGGCTGTGAAGATGACACTGAGACCAGGATGCTTTGATAGAGTTTGTTTATTACAGAGTTTACTTCTCCACTCTAACACAATCTCCTTCGGTATGGACTCACTCTTTATATACACATCTGAGTATAATTAACCAATCAATACCCAACACCCATTAACCTTAGCACCTTAAACGACTGGGTACTTAACATCTATCAACAGAACCTATTGGAGACTGACACAAATTTCTCTCTTCCCCAGCTCAGAAGTTGATGTTGGATCTTTGCTTTCTCACAAATCACAGAAGTCTATCTTCCCTGCGTTCCACAACCACCTCCTACATTGCACATGCTTCACCGTTTTGTTCACGTGTGAGCTCCGAGTCACTGGGGTGCTGTTTAAAGAATCACATTCAAGTCAAATTCCATTTCACCCCATGCCAACGAAAGGAGAGGCACAAAGGGTAGAGGCAGCTGTATAGTGATGAGGAGCAGGAACCAGGATCTCCCTTCATCCCGCAATCTCTGCAGTGGTGTTGAGGTCAATTCCAGAACACCCTCTCACCACTTCAGCTAGCTCAGCACACCTCAATCTGGTACCTTCTAATTCTATATGATTCAGATGGATAGACTTGCTAAGTCATGAGGCAAAGTGCCAAAACATTTATTCATGACATGGCCTCAGGTAAAGATACTATTCATATGTGTTAAACTAACTCCATTAAAGCTACTTCCATGTTGGCCTGGTGCTACTGTCTTCCACAGTTATCATATCATGCAGCTCACAACAAGGCCAAGGCCAACCTTTTGGAATTGGTTAGGCCAGAGGCTGGGAAAACTCGTGGAGAAAATTTGCTTCGCGGATGTCTGACAAGGCCCATTGGCAGCAACGGAGAAATACACAGCGGAGGCTAAACTCAATAGTTCCCAAGGAGCATGATGCACCCTCAAACATTTAGCACTGCTACGGATGGCATGGTGGCACAGTGGTTAACACTACTGCCTCACAGCGCAATGGACCCGGGTTCGATTCCCATCTTGGGTCACTGTCTGTGCAGAGTCTGCACATTCTCCCCATGTCTGCGTGGGTTTCCTCCGGAAGCTCCAGTTTCCTGCCACAGTCTGAGAGACGTGCTGGTTAGGTTCATTGGCCATACTAAATTCTCCCTCAGTATACCCAAATGGGCGCCAGAGTGTGATGTCTAGGGGATTTTCACAGTAACTTCATTGCAGTGTTAATGTAAGCCTACTTGTGACACTAATAAATGTATTTTAAACTTAAAAGCTTTCATACACCTCACAGCTTACACACACTGCCAGGAAGACCCAAACCACTTTACAGCCAAATGAAGAACTTTTGAAATACTTTTGCACATGGCTAGGATCCACAAACAGTGAAGCGATGACAACCAGATTACTGGTTTCAGTGATAATGAGCGAAGGATAAATATCAGCCAGTTGAATTCACTTGTTCTTCTTGACACTATCTACACTTCCCACTGCCTCGGAAAAGCAGCCAGCATAATCAAGGACTCCATGCACCCCAGACATTCTCTCTTCCACCTTCTTCTGTTGGGAAAAAGATACAGAAGTCTGAGAACAGATACCAACCGACTCAAAAACAGCTTCTTCCCTGCTGCCATCAGACTTTTGAATGGACCTACCTTGCCTTAAGTTGATCTTTGGCTACACCCTAGCTATGACAGTAACACTACATTCTGCACTCTCTCGTTTCCTTCTCTTTGAACAGTATGCTTTGTCTGTATAGCGCACAAGAAACAATACTTTTCACTGTATACTAATACATGTGATGATAATAAATCAAATCAAATCAAAATTCCAGTATTGGCAGGGAGTTTTTTATATACTCACCCAAGAAAACAGACGGGACCACAGTTTAACCAACGAGGACATCTCTGAGCATACAGCATTTCCTCAGCGCTCTGTGTGCTTAAAGCTTCGGGAGCCAGACTTGACCTCACGGCCTCCTGTCTCAGAGGCGTGAGTGAGCCTAGCACTGAACTTAAAATGATTTCACTGAAGCAGGTTTGTGAATGTGCTGGTCTTGGGAAGTCCTGTCAACAATTCTTCAGAATTTATTGGCCACTTGTGTTTTTTTGAACTCTCTGAGACAACACAGGATTTGACTCCACTTAGAATATTTGCTGTCGCCAAGATATTGAGGAGGATGTGGGATAGTCGGAAGCACATTTGAGAAGTTATGGCATTTGCAAGCATCTACATTTCACCCAACAAGTTGCAGCCTCTGCAAGAGCCCTCCCTCCCTTTGATCAGTTGTTTTCTGAAATAATAAACTAACCAGGAGGGAAATGTGTGATCCTGATTATTTTTGTTTTAGAACCGGCAACCTCTGTGATCTCTAGTCATGGGAACAGAAGGCCCCAAGTGGCCCTTTTCCCAGCTGCGTGTCCAGCGTTGGGAAACATTGGACAAGCTCCTTGGAGACTTACCTGAGGTGAGAAAGGGTTCACGTGAAGCTAAGCCAACCACAACTGGGTTAAAACAACTTGTCAAACTCTAAGAGTTTCAAGCTCACAAAAGCCTAGCGTGGGACAATGAAGCGTTCCAGTCCAGTGATTATGGCACTAAGAAATGAGGGAATGAGAAAGGCAGGAGCCGGAGCGCTGAAGCACACGCTGACAGCTTTCATTATGAGCTTGGTGAAGTTATTCTGCCTTGCGAAGCAAATAGAAATGGACTTTTTCGGTGCCAAACATTGGCTTCAGTTTCACTCAGACATGAAACATCACTTTGTTTACAACCTTTATCAACGTAGAGGTTCTGGTTGGCCTCCACCTTGTTTTGTGCCTGCCTAACGTATTTTACACATTGGGCTGCTGCCAAGGTTAGGACTAATGTATGGAGGCCATGAGGTGGAATGTAACCATTGTTCATCTGTCTTGACTGCTTTCACATGTTAGTTCATACTTATCCCTGAAAGGATGCTGATTATCAGACATGTGCCTTAGATTTTATTACAGTGGTGCTTAAATGCTCAGATATATGAGCTGAACGCTAATCAAGTGTAAGAATAAAAACCCCCAAACTCGCTGGCATCATTCAGAAGAAAGTTGTTCCTGTTGGGCGTATCTGACATCAGACAATTAACAACCTGTATTTATACCTCACCTTTACCTTAGTAAAATGCCCAAAGCACTTCACATTATCAGACTCAAATCAGTATTGAACTACATCAAGAGATGTTCAAACAGGTAGCCAAAAGCTTGGTAAAGTGGTTGTTATAAGAAGTGTGTTAAAGGAGAGGTTCAGGGAGGGCATGCCAGAGTTTCAGACCTTGACAGCTGAAGGCAATACTACCAACAGTGGAACAAATGGATTGGAGCAATACTGAGATCTTGGAGTGTTGTAATACTTAAAGTAATTCCAGAAATCGGGAGGGGCAAAAGGGAAGCTTGAATGCAACCTTTAAAATCCAGACTTTGTGAGCTGATTAGATTTGGTTTGATTTAGTATTATCATATGTATTAGTTCATAGTGAAAAGTATTGTTTCTTGCGCGTTATACAGAGCATACCGTTCATAGGGAAGGAAAGGAGGGAGTGCAAAATGTAGTGTTACAGTGATAGCTAGAGTGTAGAGAAAGATCAACTTAATGCGAAGACCATTCGAAAGTCTGATGGCAGCAGGGAAGAAGCTGTTCTTGAGTCAGTTGGTACGTGACCTCAGACCTTTGTATCTTTTTCCTGATGAAAAAAGGTGGAAGAGAGTATGTCTGGGGTGTGTGGGGTCCTTGAATATGTTGGCTGCTTTTCCGAGGCAGCAGGAAGTGTAGACGGAGTCAATGGATGGGAGGCTGGTTAGCGTGATGGACTGGCTTCATTCACGACCCTTTGTAGTTTTTTGCCATCTTGGGCAGAGCAGGAGCCATACCAAGCTGTGATACAACCAGAAAGAATGCTTTCTAGGGTGCATCTGTAAAAGTTGGTGAGAGTCTTGGCTGACATGCCAAATCTCCTTACTCTTCCGGGAAAGTAGTGGTGTTGGTGGGCTTTCTTAACTATAGTGTCAGCATAGGTTGTTGGTGATCTGCACATCTAAATACTTGAAGATCTCAACCATTTCTACTTCATCCCCAGCTGGGAGCCAAGTTAGCATGTGCAGGGAGTGATGGTGAACAGGATTTGGTACATAGGGAATGTTCGCGGAGAGCCCACTGCTTATATACGCAAGTTTGCATGTGTGCAATCATTTTAAAAGGTGTGGGTCTGTGCCACTGTGCCTTCTCCAGTGGCTATGATGCAATTTAAAAGGATGACCTCAAGCCTTTATGGGAGATCAACCTTCCAGCAACCACTGACTCTGACAGCAGTGATTTTATTTGATACCGGGGATGGGGGGACAGAACAGCATTCTCATGACTAATTCACAACCTACTTTACAATTCCACCAGAGTCAAGGCTCTCTGCTGTGTTCTGTTTATGATGTGGAGATGCCGGCGTTGGACTGGGGTAAGCACAGTAAGAAGTCTCACAACACCAGGTTAAAGTGGACTTTAACCTGGTGTTGTGAGACTTCTTACTGTGTTCTGTTTACTCAGGGACTCTCAGGGTTACTGCAGTATCAGTGCTATAAAATAAGCAAACCTTTTCACATTCCACCCTCCCTGTTCTGTGGTTGGTACCAGAACGTTCAGTCAATTTTGCCACCGTTGCCCCTCTTCCTCTTGCTACATCTCTGCCAAGGCTTTACTTCAAACCCACCTCTTCAAAAGCTCCTTTCCTGGGGTGGCACAGTGACCCAGTGGTTAGCGCTGCTGACTCACAGGGCCAGGGACCCAGGTTCAATTCCAGCCTTGGGTGACTGTGTGGAGTTTGCACGTTTTCCCCGTGTCTGCATGGGGATTCCTCCAGGTGCTCCGATTTTCTCCCACAGTCCAAAGATGTGCGGGTTAGGTGGATTGCCCATGCTAAATTGCCCCTTAGTGTCAGGGAGATTAGTAGGTTGAATACATGGGGTTACGGAGATAGGGCCTGAGTGGGATTGTCATGGGTGCGGGTTCGATGGACCCAAAGGCCTCTTTCTGCACTGTAGGGCTTCTATGATGCTTTGCAATTTATTTCCACACTATCCAGCTTTGTTTGTTTTTGTTATGTTCCGGGCTCTATATGAATGTAAGAGGCTGTGTCCTATAACTCCTAATTTGAACCCTGGATACTGTTAGTTAACAGGTCAGAATTAGTCCCCTATCTGACAATAATGATATGCTCACAAACTCATTTGTGAATAGGCTGCGATGTAATGGATGGGGAGAGGATCACATTGAGCTGAATGACTTGCCCCAGAGCTGTGACGTTCTATGTAATTTAAATGAATTTCAGCCCTGTGAAAGCTAGAGTCAAAAGGTTATGATCTAAGCCCCATGCCAGAGAACTGGGCACAGAATTTAAACTGTGAAGTCAGTGCAGTACTGCGCTATCAGACGGGCAGCAGTGAGATTGCGCTGCACACTGTTATAATTGTGGAGTTCTGGGTGGGGTGAAGGATGGTTAACTGAGGTGAAACTAATCATCCACAAGCTCTCCCTCGCTGACATCATCCAGAAACAATGTCAGTTTTCATACGTACACTGGTGACATACAGATAGCAAACGTTTCTACAAATATGTAAAAAGATAAAGAGTGGCTAAGGTAAACATTGGTCCTTCAGAGGATGAGAAGGGGGATTTAATAATGGGAAATGAGGAAATTCTGAGGCATTGAACAGCTATTTTGTCTTCTCAGTGGACGACACAAATAACATGCCAAAAATTGATGACAAGAAGGCTATGGCAGGTGAGGTCCGAGGAACAATCATTATCACTGAAGAAGCATTGTTAGGTAAGGTAGGGCTAAAGGTAGACAAGTCTCCTGGCCCTGATGGAATACATCCCAGGGTACTAAAAGAGATGGCGGGGGAAATAGCAAATGCACTTGTGGTAATTTACCAAAATTCGCTGGACTCTGGGAGCAGATTTGAAAACAGCAAATGTGATGCTACTGTCCAAAAAAGGAGGTAGACAAAAGGCGGGTAACTATAGGCCGGTTAGCTCAACTTCTGTAGCAGGGAAAATACATGAATCTACCATCAAGGAAGAAATAGCGAGACATCTGGATATAAATTGTCCCATTGGTAAGACACAGCATGGGTTTATGAAAGGCAGGTCATGTTTAACTAATTTAGTGGAATTCTTTGAGGAAATTACGAGTGTGGTGGACAACGGGGAACAGGTGGATGTGGTGTATCTGGATTTCCAGAAGGCATTCGACAAGGTGCCACACAAAAGGCTGCTGCACAAGATAAAATGGTGTTACATGGATAGAGGATTTGTTAACTAACAGAAAGCAAAGAATGGGGATAAATGGTGTTTTTCTGGTTGGCGATCAGTGACTAATGGTGTGCCTCAGGGATCAGTGTTGGAACTGCAATTGTTTACAATTTACATAGATGATTTGGAGTTGGGGACCAAGTGTAGTGTGTCAAAGTTCACAGGTGACACTAAGATAAGTGGCAGAGCAAAGTGTGCAGAGGACACTGAAAGTCTGCAAAGGGATATAGATAGTTTAAGTGAGTGGGCGAGAGTCTGGTACGTGAAATACAATGTTGGTAAATGTGAGATCATCCATTTTGGTAGGAATAACAGCAAAATGCACTATTATATAAATGGTAAAAAATTGCAGCATGCTGCTGTGCAAAGGGACCGAGTTGTCCTTGTGCAGGAATCACAAAAAGTAGGTTTGCAGGTGCAGCAGGTAATTCAGAAGGCAAATGGAATTTTGTCCTTCATTGCTAGAGGGGAGTTTAAAAACAGCGAGGTTATGTTGCAGCTGTATAAGGTGCTGGTGAGGCCACACCTGGAATACTGTGTACAGCTTTGGTCTCCTTACTTGAGAAAGGATATACTGGCACTGGAGGGAGTGCAGAGGAGATTCACTAGGTTGATTCCGGAGTTGAAAGTGTTGGCTTATGAGGAGAGACTGAGTAGACTCGGACTATACTCATTGGAATTTAGAAGAATGAGAGGGGATCTTATAGAAACATATAAAATTATGAAGGGATGTTGTATCCACTAGCAGGTAAAACCAGAACTAAGGGCATAGCCTCAAAATAAGGGGGAACAGATTTAGGACTGAGTTGAGGAGGAACTTCTTCACCTAAAGGGTTGTGAATCTGTGGAATTCCCTGCCCAGTGAAGCAGTTGAGGCTACCTCAATGAACATTTTTAAGGCAAAGATAGATAGATTTTTGAACAGTAAAGGAATTAAGGGTGAGTGGTGAGCGGGCGGGTAAGTGGAGCTGAGTCCATGAAAAGATCAGCCATGACCTTAGGCCAAATGGCCTACTCCTGCTCCTAGTTCTTATGACACCCGGCTGTACCTCACCACCACCACTCTCGACCTTTTCAATGCCTCTAAGTTGTCAAACAGCTTACCTGACATCCAAAATCGGATGAGTAGAAATTTCCTCCAACTAATGCCTGGACAATCTGCTACCTCGGCCCTGAGCTCTGGAATTCCTTCCCATTATCTCTCTACTGTCAACCATACCTTCCTCCTTTTAGACACTCCTTAAAACCCACCTCTCTGATCAAATCTATAGTCATCTGAAGGGTGGGATTTTCCAGCTGCGCTCGCCTCAAAACTGGAGAATCCTGCCTGAGATTCATGGATCTTTGCATGGTCCCACCCCCATCCCCACCCGCCCCCCCACCCTCCCCACCCCCCCCTCCCCACCCCCACCCCGCCACTATGATTCCTGTGGTGGGCAGGACAGGAAAATTCCCTCCTTTATCCCCTTATGTATTCTTGATGTTTTATAAGAATCCTGTGGAGATCTTAGGTCAATTTATTTCATTAAAGGTGATTTTTTAAATCTTCCATGGGATGTGGGCACCACTGGCAAGACCAGTATTTGGTGCCCATCCCTAATTGCCCGTGAACTGAGTGGTTTGCTGGGGCATTTCAGAAGGGCAGTTTAGAATCAACCACATTGTCGTGGGAATGGAGTCAAATGGAAGCCAGACTAGGTAAGGACAGCAGATTTCGTTCCCTAAAGGACATTTGTGAACCAGATGGGTTTTTGCAGTAATTGATGATAATTGACATGCTCATCATTACTGGCTAGCTTTCAATTCCAGATTTATTAACTGAACTTAAATTCCGCCAGCTGCAGTGGTGGGATTTGAACCCATCTCCCACAGTGGGTAAGACTGGGTCTATAGATTACTAGCCTTGGATTACTACTTCTGAGAGAATGCCACTATGCGGCACAGTGGCACAGTGGTTAACGCTGCTGCCTCACAGCGCAAGGGACTCGGGTTCAATTCCTGGCTTGAATCACTGTCTGTGCCGAGTCTGCACGTTCTCCCCATATCTGCGTGGGTTTCCTCCGGGTGCTCCGGTTTCCCCCCACAGTCCGAAAGACATGATTGGCCATGCTAAATTCTCCCTCAGCGTACCCAAACAGGAGCCGGAGTGTGGCGACTAGGGGATTTTCACAGTAACTTCATTGCGGTGTTAATGTAAGCCTACTTGTGAGACTAATAAATAAACTTTAAACTTCCCCCTAAAATATAAAATAAAAGTAAATATAACATTTTCCCATTTGCTGTTGGGTGTACAAGAATCTGCGGCGCCACTTGAAGAAGGCCCAAGTCCTGACTAGCATCTATCCAAGACCTCATTTTACAGTCTGTGGGATCTTGATGTGCACCAAATTGCCTGTCTTTTTTCTCCCCTGCAGAAAATCAATGGCTACATTCCAAAAATAATTTGTCAGATTTTACGATTCTTATTACATGCCAATTGCCGACCGACTCCTTCAATTGTGAGGAGCTCGGTTTTTCACTGTAAACCTTTCGTCACAATCTTAAAACAGCCCTGGGGAAGCTGTTCTGTGTTTATCACCTCAGATCAGTCCATTTTCAGACAACTGAATGCAAGCCCTGCCAGTAACTGCTGTCGTGTACATCCCAGTGACAAGCCTTTAATGAAAGCTGACATCCCAGCAGCATGAGGTTGGATTTAAGTGGAGATTTCTGAAGTTGAAAGACAGTGCAACTTTGACAATTCGGCCGTCAATCCTCAGCACATACACTGACTCGAAAGGCTGCGTCCTTTCACAAAGTGCACATTCCCAAACACTGATAATGTCAGTCACAACAACTAAAGCGATCTCGGAATTTGGCAGTTAAAGTTTATTTATTAGTCACAAGTAAGGCTTATAGTAAGTAAGGCTTATAGTAAGTAAGGTTTGGGGAATTTCACAGTGACTTCATTGCAGTGTTAATGTAAGCCTTACTTGTGACTAATAAATAAACTTTTATATTAACACTGCAATGAAGTTACTGTGAAATTCCCCTAGCCGCCACACTCCGGTGCCTGTTCGGGTCAACGCACCTAGAACATAGAACATTACAGCGCAGTACAGATCCTTCGGCCCTCGATGTTGCGCCGACCTGTGAAACCATTCTAAAGCCCATCTAACCTACACTATTCCAATATCACCCATATGTTTATCCAATGACCATTTAAATGCCCTTATTGTTGGTGAGTCCACTACTGTTGCAGGCAGGGCATTCCACACCCTTACTACTCTCTGAGTAAAGAACCTACCTCTGACATCTGTTCTATATCTAATAGAAACCTAACCAGCACATCTTTCAGACTATGGGAGGAAACCAGAGCACCCGGAGGAAACCCGCGCAGACACGGGGAGAGCGTGCAAACTCTACACAGTGACCCAAGCCGGGAATCGAACCCGGGTCCCTGGCACTGTGAGGCAGCGCTGCTAACCATTGCGCCCCCGTGCTGCCCTGTCTGTGTGGAATCTGCAAGTTCTCCCTGTGTTTGGGTGAGTTTGCTGAGTGGTCCTAGTTTAGTACAGGACACGTGTCCAATGCAGAAAAAAAGGTTAATTACGCTCCTTCGGGTACCCGGGAGTTTTCTCTGCGTTGAGGACATGGCTTTCCTGATCCATTTGAAATTTTTGAAATGACCATTCCTCAGACTCTAAAAGATCTGAGGTTCAGAGCTCCGAGTCCATGCATTGGGGTATTTAATTTGGGGAGACTCAGAATGATGATTAAGAACATTAATGTGGCCACAGAAGAACTTTTCTCAGAGTTCGGTAACCTGGATAGAAAAGAATGGGGGGGGAATTCCATATGATACTGGCTAGAATTTTCTGGCTGTTCATGTCAATGGGATCTTCTGGTCCTACTGACTTTAAAACCCCCACTCCCCCCAACCCCTCCCTCCACCCTCTGCCCGCCACGCCCGCGCCACCACTCGCAAGGATTTCCAGGTGATGTGGGATGCAGTAAATGGGAAATTCTGCTACAAGAGACACGCCACAGGGAGGACAGAAAATTTGCCCCCTCTCCCCACTGTGTGCATGTGTATATCCATTATTTAAGTTAAGTTTTAAGCTTATAAGTTTTAAGCTTAAATTTACTTATTAATGTCACAATTGGGCTTACATTAACACTGCAATGAAGTTACTTCGAAAATCCTCTAGTCGCCACATTCCGACACCTGTTCGGATACACTGAGGGAGAATTCAGCATGGCCAATGCACTTAACCAGCACTCCTTTTGGACAGTGGGAGGAAACCCACGCAGACATGGGAAAATGTGCAAACCCTGCACAGACAGTGACCCAAGCCGGGAATTGAACCCGGGTCCCTGGCGCTGTGCCACCATGCCGCCACCTTTAAGTGTACCTTTGTTTGGCCACGGTTTTTCTTGTGTGTATTTTCATTTAAGTTAATAAACATTCTTTTATTTAACAGCAAGACTGTGCCTTTCCACATTGGTTTGCCTATCTTCACTCACATTCTGCCAAATCGCAAATTACACCTTTAAGAACCGCTGTTCCAAGTTACCTTTCTGTGTTTTGGGATACCCTCACACCTAACCTTAGTGGGGTTCTTAACACAATTCTATTCTACACAATATCTATTCTACACAAGAACAGCATTTTTTCAGCAGATGTTTGAAAGCCAGGGAGTTAATGAGGATCCTTCTTGCTGAGTGAAAGAACCTGCCCTTCAGCAGAGATACCACCTCAGGCTCATGATCTGCCTCATGATGCGCTATCAATAAGGCGAAAGACTACCGATATGCCAATATAAGTGTAGGCTTTTATTCACAACAGAATCAGGAGCAGATCCCAACAAATAGCCGACCTGGACTGAACAAGGGGGAGGAGACAGCCACCTTTATACTAGGTGCTGAGGGGAGGAACCAAACTGGAAGGGGATGTGTCCAGGTATGACAAACACACACAACGGTGGTCCATATAGGACAAAGGCACAACTGAGGTCCACCACACCTCATTACACTATAACCTGCTGACACCATCGACCAACCATAAAGAGGCAAGGGTTATCATGCCTTATAAAACCGGGAGTACTTTAGAAGCAAAAGCTGAGTTCTTCCCTCAGTATCTCGGGTCTGCAGATGCGTGGTGGTGATATGAGGAGCGAGCAGCGTGGGGAATTGCCATGGGAAAGCCTGCAACTCAACCTGCGATCCTCCCATGTTTAACGTCTGTGATATTTCATCCACATCAGTGCTTGCTCAGCAGGGGCAGCAAGTCAGACTGAGGCTGCGCTTTCCCTTCAGATGGAGTTTGAACGGGTCAGACAGACATCTGAGGCCATTGCAAAGTGCATGCGAATGAAACAGTGCTTAATTTGCGGCCCATGATTTATGAGCACACACATGACCCTCCAGCTCCTTCCTCAGAGATCAAAGCTCTGATCTTTTGAGTGTCAACAAGTCGTTTAAAGAACTCTTTAGATTGCCATCAGTTGATCACTGTCAGTGGCCACTTTTACAACATCAAGCTTTAATTATCTCAAACACTCATGGAGGTGCTCCCCCCGCCATCTCCCCCACAGAGTCAGTGGGTGCTTTTACACTCCAGTGGGCTTTCTACACGAGTCTTGGGACAATGGCCTAGATGTGTCACTCACATTCATGTGCTCCATCAAAGCCAGCAGTGGCTTTGGCCTGTGAATGGCCTGGTGTCACTTTGAAACTGCGACCGCAGTTGCTGCTAAAGCTTTGCACCACTGCCTGGGGGGAAATTACCGTGGATTGAGATGTGACAAGGGCTGTCACTGAGGGATCATTGAGCAAATGGTGGTAATATTCTCGCATGTTTACAGACGGTTATGTTTCTCCAACACTATGGAGCCCTTGTTCCTGCCCATCTGCCTAACATAGAAACAGGAGTAGGTCAAATAATCCCATTACTGTCTTCCAGGCTCCACAACAGTAAAATGATCTCTCCTCTATCAGTTAGCAACTTATGTTCTGACCATTTCCAGCCAAGTTGGTGTCCTTGGATTCTGATTGCTACATCACTAAAGGGCATACTTCCTGAGGGCACTTTGGACACTTGATAAACCCCAGGAAAAGTAGAAATTTCAAAAATGAGGGATAGTATTAAAAAGCGTAGAAATCATGTTTAACTTATAGTTAACTTATAGAGAACTTCTACATATTAAATTACAATTGTAGTACAGTGCACAGTTCTAGTCTCCATATTACAAAAGGATATATTGCTGTTCTTTCACTGTTGCTGGGTCATTATCCCAGAACTCCATCTCTGACAGCATTGTGGATACGCCTATACCATATGGATGGCAGCAGTTCAAGAAGGCAGCTCACCACCATCTTTCCAAGGGCAATTATGAATGGGCAATAAAAATGCTGGCCTCGTCAGCGACGTCCACATCTCATGAGAGAGTAAATTAAATAGAGAGGCATTGGAGAAAGGCCCCGCACTCAACCCTGGAACACCTAGATAACAAAGACACCTATGTCAGACTTCTATTTATCGACTACAGCTCAGCCTTCAACACTATTATTCCTACGAAACTCATCTCCAAACTCTGTGACCTGGGTCTCGACTCCTCCCTCTGTGACTGGATCCTGAACTTGCTAACCCACAGACCACAATCAGTTGGGATAGGCAACAACACCTCCTCCACGATCATCCTCAACACCAGCGCCCCACAAGGCTGTGTTCTCAGCCACCTACTCTACTCCTTATACACCTATGACTGTGTAGCCAAATTCTCCTGCAACTCGATTTTCAAGTTTGCTGACGACATCACCATAGTGGGGGATCTCAAACAATGATGAGACAGAGTACTGGAAAGAGATAGAGAATCTGGTGAACTGGTGCAACAACAATAATCTCTCCCTCAATGTCAACAAAATGAAGGAGATTGTCATCGACTTCAGGAAGCATAGTGGAGAACATGCCCCTGTCAACAGGGGCGAAGTAGAAATGGTCGAAAACCTCACGTTCTTAGGTGTATAGATCACCAACAACCTGTCCTGGCTCCCCCCATGCCGACACTATAGTTAAGGAGACTAAGGAAATTTGGCATGTCAACTATGACTCTCACCGACTTTTACAGATGCATTATAGAAAGCAATGTTTCTGGTTGTATCACAGCTTGGTATGGCTCCTGCTCTGCCCAAGACCGCAAGAAACTACAAAAGGTTGTGAATGTAGCCCAATCCATCACACAAACCAGCGTCCTATTCATTGACTCTGTCTATGCTTCCCACTGCCTTGGCAAGGCAGCCAGCATAATTAAGGACCCCACGCACCACGGATATTCACTCTTCTACCTTCTTCCGTCAGGATAAGATACAAAAGTCTGAAGTCATGTACCAACCGACTCAAGGACAGCTTCTTCCCTGCTGCCATCTGACTTTTGAATGGACCTACCTTGCATTAAGTTGATCTTTCTCTACACCCTCGCTATGACTGTAACACTACATTCTGCACTCTCTCATTTCCTTCTCTATGCACGGTATGCTTTGTCTGTATTGCGCACAAGAAACAATACTTTTCACTGTATGTTAATACATGTGACAATAATAAATCAAATCAAATCAAACAAAGTGTAAAAAGATTACAAGTACAAAGGCAGAATTGAGAAGTTAGAGGAAAGATTGAACATGCTGATGCTCTCCTCTCTAGAAAAGTGAAGACTGAGTGGTGACAAAATAGAGATTTTTAAAATTGTGAAGGGTTTCAATCGAGTCGATGTGGAGAAGATGTTTCCACTTGCAGGGGGACCAGAATTAGGGGCATAGTATAAGGTAGTCATCAATAAATCCAGTAAGGAATTCAAGAGAAATTTCATTACTCACAGAATGGGGAAAATGTGAAACTGAATTTACCACATGGAGTGGTTCAGGCCAATAGCACAGCTGCTATGAGGGAAAGCTGGATAAATGAGGGAAAAAGGAAGAGGAGAATATGTTGATATGTTTGGATGAAGTAGAACAGGAAAAAGCCCATGTGGAGCATAAACACTGATGTAGAATAACTGGGCCGTGTGGCAAGTCTGTGCTGTAAATGCTATGTCAAATCTTTGTAAAATTGTGCTGGCCACAGGGTTGGAGACGTTGGGGAGACAAGGGTTCCAACCCTATTTTTAGATCCCAACCGCCCTGCTAATTCCAGACAATTCAAGTGTGCTGGAAACACAAAATTCAAAGACACCAGACTCAAGTCATTGGAACACATAATCCCTACAGCGCAGAAGGAGGCCACTTGGCCCTTTGAGTCTGTACCGACTCTCTGACAGAGAATCATGCAAGGTTCTTACAGGAACAGGGTGAGGCCATTCAGCCCCATGAACTCCTCAAGCTCCCAGGTAATTTGAAAAAAGTGCAAGGCTTGAACACATTTCTTTTGTTTGCGGCGAATAGGTCTCTGCAAACCAAAGGAATATGTCCAAGCCCTGCGTCTTTTTCTCTTTTCAACAATATTCAAGTTCTGCAATACCAAACAAACATGTTCACATCCATAATCCTACTGTCTGTTTCCTGCACCCGAACCTATTCCCTATCTTGTCAATCGGTTGACCCCAATCCATACGCTCCCAGTTTCGTAATGAATCATTCACATGGAAGCTTACCAAAATACATTCTGCAAATTCATATTACGAAACATCCACTGACACTTTCTTATCTATCGTATTAGTTACCTCAGTAAAAAGTTCAACCAACTGAATAAGCTAGACATGACTTAACAAATCTTTTACAAGTCATGTTAAGGACGCCGTGGAAAGCTCTCAATCTCCACAGGATAAAGCTTTTAAAGGTTTGGCAAGCCAATCTGAACTCGTGGGCATGAATGATTGAATTAACTAGGCCCAGGATTTCCAATCACTGATGTTCCAGTTCTACTGCACCAACTGGTTCCGTTTGTTTGTCTTTTCAGAACATTTGTGTACGCATATTTCTACCTATGTTTATCTATACCTGTTATTATATTTTTATAAGTCAGAAGGTCACGGGTTCAAGTGTCAATCCAGAGACAATGAGCATCTAATCTAGGCCGACACTCCAGTCACGTTCTGAGGGAGTTTTAACAGGTGCTGTGTTTTGGATGAGATGTTAGTCTCAAGGCCCTATCTGCCCTCTTGGGGTGGGTATAAAAGACCTCATGGCACCAGTTCAAAAAAGAGCAGGGGAGGTGTCCTACCTGTCTTGATCAATATATTTATCTCCCAACTGAAATCAGTCGAAAAAAAATGATCTGTTCCTTATCACTCAGCTGTTTGTGGGAGCTTGCTATGCACAGATTAGCATTGCAACAGTGATGATACTGCAAGAGTACTCCATAAAGCTGTCTGGATATTCTGAGGTCCTGAAAGACCTCTACCACCCCCCAAGGCAGTGCATTGTAAGTCTTCCTTTGCTCCTTTTTATATGTGCAATAGCTTCAGAGAAACGGGTGGGATTTTCCGGTCACACACACCTCCAAGGTCGTAAAATCCCGCCCGAAGCCAACTGACCTTTGCATGGTCCGTGTCCTGCCCGCTACGATTCCCATGGTGGGCGGGACAGTAATAATCCAGTCCATGAACGTTCCTTCAAGATAAGAACCGGTATGGGAGCCCGGGTTGGTGGAAGGTTCTAAACCTGATCCCCAAATGCAGCAATGTCATGTGCATTGGTTGAGGGAGTGATTGGATTTTGATGTGATGCCCCTCATGATCAGATAGGCTTCTACCCATTCAAGGATCACATGTGAATAGTGGCACTTTTAAGTCGAAGCATCAGACTGCTGGTGGAAGCATTGTCCCTTGTGAGATGTCAAAGACTTTGGGTAGGGGAGGGAGCAAACGAGGGAAAATCAAAGAACAAAAAGACTACGCGACCTTTTGGTAATAATACACTATTCATTTACCAAACAACTTAGATAATTGCCTTCACCTATTAACTCCTGAGAAGAAAGGTTGCAGTCAGCATTTCGAAGGTTTGACCAATCTTTGTGATCAGGATTACATAATTAGCCCATTCTATTAACTTACTCTATTTATCAAGTAAAATCCTTCAGCTAAATCTTAAGTAAAGTTTATTTATTAGTCACAAGTAGGCTTACATTAACACTGCAATGAAATTGTTGTGAAAATCTGCTATTCACCACACTCCAGCGCCTGAGGGAGAATTTAGCATGGCCAATGCACCTAACCAGCACGTCTTTTGGACTGTGGGAGGAAACCTGAGCACCCGGAGGAAACCCACACAGATACGGGGAGAACGTGCAGAATCTTTATGTCATTTGTTTAATTTTGAAATCAACTCACAGAAGTTCCCTTCAAAAAGTAAGATTTCCCGCTTACATTTTCTTAGTGAAAACTCAGTTGGAAGTTTGTTTTCATTGGAGCAGAGGAGGGGCGATCTGATCGAGATTATGAGGAGCATGGACAGAGTGGATAAGGAGCAACTGTTCCCCTTAGTTGAAGGGTCAGTCGCAAGGGGACTTAAGTTCAAGGTGAGGGGCAAGAGGTTTTGGGGGGGGATGTGAGAAAAACATTTTTTTACCCAGAGGGTGCTGACGGTCTGGAATGCACTGTCTTGGAGGGTGGTGGAGGTGGGTTGCCTCACATCCTTTAAAAAGTACCTGGATGAGCACTTGGCACATCATAAAATTCAGGGCTAGGGGCCAAGTGCTGGTAAATGGGATTAGGTGGGAGGTCAGGTGTTTCTCGCGTATATAGGCTCGATGGGCCCAAGGGCCTCTTCTGCATAGTATGATTCTACGAAGTGTTAGCAGAGGGTATGCTGACCCTCTCTCCTGTGTTACAGGAGGGAGCCCGTGAAACACTCCTGGAATCTCAGCCCTAACTGAAATGCTGCATGAATTTCTGTTTCCCAGGACAGTGCAGAAGCGGACCTACTGAGGGCAGCCGGAACACACAGCTCACCAGGTGGGAATTCGGTTTTAACCGGACGAATGTCACCCGCTACGCTGGAAAATGTGACTTTTGCTACGCTTTGCTTGGTCTGTCTCAAATATGCGGCTGGAATACAGCTCGCACTATTGAGACACCTCTCACTACCTCACCTGTGTAGCCATTATCCTTGCGCAAGTCCGCACAACAAGTGTTGAATGATCCAACTCTCGGCGCATCACAATCAGAGGCTAACCCACATACACACGCTTTCTAGCAGGGGAGTAATTCATAATGGTCAGCGACAGGTCTGTTCTCCTCCCCACCCCCCTCTTCCTGAGGGATTGAGACTAATGTTGTACTGATTTTCCCAGTCAGCTGAAATCAGCAAATGCAGATTGGATTGGCCCTCCATCCATGCTGGACTGTAAGGTGAGGATACACACTGCCTTCACTAACTGAACCACTGTGAGATTTAATAATGAGACTTAACAGAACACTGACCAGCTTTCATTCCGAGCACTGAACCTCACCTAATGGGAGCATGGATTGGAGAAAGTGTGGAGATGGGTGGTCCTAATTTCCTGGGCATCCAATTTCCTGGTTATTGGACTTAAACAGCAGAAAGGCACGTTGAAGTCAGCCACGGCTCACCTATAGGGGTGGGTACATGTGGGTAACGCTCTTGTCTCTGCGTCAGCAGGTTCAAATCTGCCACCAGAGACTTGAACATGTTATAGAATCATAGAATCCCTACTGTCCAAAGATATATGGGTTAGTTGGGTTGGCCATGCTAAATTGCCTCTTAGTGTCAGGGGGACTAGCCCGGGTAAATGCATGGGGTTATGGGGATAGGGCCTGGGTGGGATTGTGGTCGGTGCAGACTCAATGGGCCGACTGGCCTCCTTCTGCGCTGTAGGATTCTATGATTCTATGAGTACAGAAGGTGGCCATTCAACTTATCGAGTCTGTACCGATCACAATCCAACCCAGGCCCTATTCCTGCAACCTTCATTTAGCCTGCAAATCCCCCTGGCACTAAGATAAATTTAGCATGCTCAATCAACCTGACCCGCACATCTTTGGACTGTGGGAGGAAAGCGGAGCACCCAGAGGAAACTCATGCAGACACGGGGAAAATGTGCAAACTCCGCATAGACAGTGACCTGTGGCGGAATTTTTCGGCCCTTCTCGCCGACGGGATGGGAAGACCCAGCCGGAGGCGACCTTCTGCGGCATGTTCCCCAACAGCTGGATGGGTGAGCCAACCAAAATTCGAAAGGTGTTTAGTGGCGGGCAATGGCAAGCCGTCTCCGCTGCCCTGGAGACATGCTGCAGGGTGGGGTGGAGGGGGGGCGGGGTGGGAGGTGGTGGGTGGGGCTTGGAATCCAGCCCAAAGCTCGTTTGTTGCTATTATTGTCACATTGCTGCTTGTGGGGCATGGCTGTGTCAAAATTGAGTGCTGTATCTCCTACACTGCAAGAGTGCCTACACTTCAAAAGTAACTTGTCGACTGTAAAGTACTTTGGAAGGTCCTATGGATGTGAAAGGCTCTCCATGAACGTAAATCTCTTTTTGAAATCGCTGCCTATTCCACACTCTTGCCAAGCAAGCTGCCACGTTTAATAACTGACTTTGACAATGGACCTTCCAGGACATTCTGCCAAATCCCCTCATTATTTACTATTGGGTGGCAGCTGTGTCTTGTAAAACGAGTCCTTTGATTTGGACGGATTTACCATTCGCTTCCCTTTGCACAACCTTTGGACCTAGGTAGAGGGTGTAGTCACAGGTGAGTTGAAACACTGGCCTGGATTTTCCAGTCCCGCTGTGACGGGACCCACTGTGGGGGATGTGGCGGCCTAACCAAAAGTCCACTGATTTCCGGCGGGACTGGGAGATCTCGACGGCAGGCGGAGTTGGAAAATCCCAACTGTTATCTTTAGTTCTCTCCTCCCAGAGATGCCATTTGAACTTGTGTTTCCGGTATTTTCTGTTTTTTTTTACTTCTGACACTCCCGTCTCCCTCTCCCACTGTCCTTCACTGAGCAGCTTCTGAGAAGTCTCCCTACCAACTCCTCATTTTTCCTTCCCTTATCTTGAAATACACTTTTCAAAACTTTTTGTTTTCAACATGTTTCTCAGTTTACAGCTTGCACAATCCCTCTCCTACATACTCACAACTGCTGCCAAATCTTTTGCAAGTAGCAGAATTTGTTCAGTCAGACAAACATTATTATTTCTTGCTCCCATTGCCCCACCCCAATTATAAGTTTTTTCTTATATAATTGAATGAATATAGCAAGCAGACAACTAAGGCAAGAGAAGGAACTTCCATTTATCCGGCAATTTTCCTGATCTCAGAATATCCCCAAGTGCTTTACAGCCAATGAAATAGATTCAAAGTGTGGTCACTGTTATAATGTATAAGAAAGTCTCGCGAGCTCCCCCGAACAGCAATGTGATAATGATCAGATGATATGTTTTAGCGATGTTGGTTGAGGGATAAATATTGGCCAGGACACTGGGGAGAACTCTCTATCGTTCTTCGAAGAGTGCCATGGGGTGTTTAACCTCCACCTGTAAGTTCAGATGGAGCTTCAGTTTTACGTCACATGTGAAAGACGGCACTTCCAACAGTGCAGCATTTCCTCTGTCTCGCAATGGATTCACGGCCTAGCTTTGATACTCAAATCTCTGGTGCAGGACTCGTACCCAGGACTTTCTGATTCAGAGATGAGTGTGCTTCCAACTAAGACAAAGTAGAAAGGACACTCACTTCCACTTTTTACCTCTATACCCTGGTCTGCACCTCAACTTAACCATTATCTCTGTTCAGCAAATCTCTCCAACACATTTAATCCCTTAAAGTCCTCCATTAGCAAGAAAACAATTTGCCTGGAGACAAGAATTCTGGAAGTAGTTGCATGAAATCCGAGACCTGCTTCATGCCCTGCTTTTTACCATCACTCATGACTGGTTCTGGACTTAACAGGGCTCCACTAACTAAATCCATCTCATCCCAGCCAGACTAAAATTGCTGTACAGTCCCTCAAGATTCTCCTTGTATTATGTGTGCTCTTTAAGCCACCAACAATGAACGCCCTTGTAACCTGGGGTGAGCCTCTACTTACACATGTGTCCTGTTGAATGCACTGCAGGATTCTCTTGGCAGGAACGAGAAAATCAATCAGACAGCGGAGTCCGTCCCCTCGATACGACTTCTCCACCACGTGGAAGAGCTGCCACAGGACAGTGGCCGCAGTGGCTTCGAACGGCGGGTACAGGGCCGAAAGCGTGTTCTGTATGTAGGTGTCGAGGGACTCAGAGTCCTACAGGAGGAAAATACAGAAACAGGAGTCAATCATTCTGGCAATCCATGCACGTCAACATTATCGGAACACATTCTGAGCTGAAAGTGAGGAGACCTGCTTTAAAAATCTCTAATTCAAAGCTTAATCAATAGAAAGAAAGAATGCATTTATACAGGGCCTTTCACAGACTCAAGGCATCCATAGAAACATAGAAGCAAGAAGCAGCAGTCGGCCATTCAGCCCTTTGACCCTGCTCCACCATTCATTAGGATCATGGCTGATCATCAAATTCATTTCCCTTCACCCTTTAGTCCCATCTAATTTCTTCTTAAAATCACACAGCATTTTGGTCTCAACTACTTTCAATGGTAGTGAATTCCACACATTCACCACTCTCTGGGTGAAGAAATTTCTCCTCACCTCAGTTCTAATAGGTTTACCCCTTATCCTCAAAGTGTGACCCCTAGTCTGGGCTCCCCAACCACTGGGATCATTCTTTATGAATCTACCCTGTCTAACCCTGTTAGAATTTTATAAGTTTCTATGAGATCCCCTCTCAATATTCTAAACTCCAGTGAATACAATCCTAACCAACTTAGTCTCTCCTCATATGACGAACCTGCCATCCCAGGAATCAGCCTGGTAAACCTCCGCTGTACTCCCTCAGGGGAAGCTGAGCAAATAAGTAGAAGACTCATGTGGAGCATAGATGCCAGTATTTGCCTGTTGGGCCATATGGCCTGTTTCATTGCAGTAAATTCTGTACATAGAATCATACAGTGCAGAAGGAGGCCATTCGGCCCATCGAGTCTGCACCGACTACAATCCTGCCCAGGCCCTATCTCCACAACCCCATCCATTTACCCTAGCTAGTCCCCCGACACTAAGGGGCAATTTAGTATGGCCAATCCACCTAACCCACACATCTTTGGACTGTGGGAGGAAACCGGAGCACCCAGAGAAAACCCACGCAGGCATGGGGAGCCAAAAGAGAAAATGCTGGAAAATCTCAGCAAGTCTGGCAGCATCTGTAAGAAGAGAAAAGAGCTGATGTTTCGAGTCCAGATGCCCCTTTGTCAGACATGGGGAGAATGTGCAAACTCCGCACAGACAGTGACCAAGCCGGGAATCAAACCTGGGTCCCTGGTGCTGTGAGGCAGCAGT
Organism: Mustelus asterias; assembly: GCF_964213995.1. Classification (NCBI taxonomy): domain Eukaryota; kingdom Metazoa; phylum Chordata; class Chondrichthyes; order Carcharhiniformes; family Triakidae; genus Mustelus; species Mustelus asterias. Next base: position 147,779,903 of record NC_135802.1, on the reverse strand, counting down.
GCTAACCACTGTGCCGCCATGCCACTCCTTAACAAATAGCAAACAACAGAAGTACAACAAATAGTATTGCGGCTAAAGCATTGGGGACGATTGTTATGTTGACAGAGACGATGTGAATTCAGGATCCTGTTTAATTGAGAAGGAAATTACTCAGAACAAAGGAATTCTGAGGTACAATAGCAAATTAAATACAAGATGGAAACTGACTCAGATAATTTCCTTAGAGCTTCAAGCAGAACTTATCTACTAAAATTACAGTAATGTCATGAATAGCCTTCCTGACCTCTTAATTGAAGAGAATCTGTAATATAAGGCTATGATATGGTGGATTGTAATACACTAAAACAAAATTGCATTAACAAGTAATCCCAATTCTCTTCCCACACCTAGTGGTGCACTAAGGTCGTCCTTTGTCCATTTCCAGAGCTAGTAATTCCTAGAGTCAGTTAGCTAGATGGCTGGTTTGTGATACAAAGCGACACCAACATCGCGGGTTCAATTCCCGTACAGACTGCGGTGATTCTCAATCTTGCCCCTCACCTAAGGTGTGGCGATCCTCAGGTTAAAGGACCACCAGTCAGTTCTCCCCCTCAAAGCCTATGGTCACCTGGGACTATGGCAACTTTACCTTTGATTCCCGGAACAGTTCAATAGCTTGACAAGCACCATCCCACATTGAGCACGGCTGACCAGGAGTTTAGTCTGACACACTGGGCGGGATTTTATGGCCTCACCGGAAATTCCCGCCCAAGGTCAACGGCCATTTCCATTGTCCGCCCCTCACCTGCTCCGATTCCGTGGCGGGCGGGGCGGTAGAATTCTGGCATCTCAACTTGTTTTACCAAGTTATGAATAATCCTCCCTTGGCCAGCAAGTCCTGGAGTGGGACTCGAACCCAGAGCTTCTGGATCAGCAACAGCGATGCTACCCACTGCGCCACAAGATGACTGTGTAACAAGCAAAACATGCATCAAACTTGTATCTGATTTTAATTGCTCTCTTGAGGCCTTCTTTTATACTGGAGGTTCTAGATTTGGAGCTTACTTATGGCATTTCCAAGCTTACAGCAAATTGTATTAACATATTGCTATAAAGGAAAGACAAGTATTCATACAGCGCCATCATGACTCCAGGGGGTTCCATCGTGCTTTCGAGCTAATGATGCACTCTGGAAGTGTAGGAAATCCAATTTGCACACAGAATGCTCCCACAAAATAGCCATGACTGGATAACCTGCATGAGGGATAAATAATGGTTAGGACATCAGAAGAACTCTTCTTCAAAATAGTGTCATGGGATCTTTCTGTCCACCTAAGAGGGCTGACGGATCCTCTGTTCAATGCCTCGTCTGAAAGGTGGAAAGGAAGAGGACATCGGAGATCAGGAGTTAAACGTAGCTTCCCCAGAACGGGCACATAAAATTAAGATGGCTGCTTATGTGGAGGATAAGCACCAACGGGGACTGGTTTAGCAGACAGGGTCTGCGTTGTATTTTCTATGTAATTAAGTGCAGTCCTAAGGGAGTGCAACCTTGCCAGAGGTGCTGTCTTTGAATGAAGCAATGAACTGAGGCCCTGTTGAGGTGGGTGATGAAGATCCCATGGCAGCACTGGGAAAGAAACAGAGGAGTTTGTCTGGTGTCGTGGCCCATGTACATCCCTCAATCATCATTTATCTTAAGATAAAAGCAAAATACTGCGGATGCTGGAATCTGAAACAAAAACAGAAAATGCTGGAAAATCTCACCAGGTCTGGCAGCATCTGTCGGGAGAGAATAGATGTGGAGATGCCGGCGTTGGACTGGGGTAAACACAGTAAGAAGTCTAACAACACCAGGTTAAAGTCCAACAGATTTATTTGGTAGCAAAAGCCACTAGCTTTCGGAACAGGATGTTCCTTCATCACAGCCTGTTCCGAAAGCTAGTGGCTTTTGCTACCAAATAAACCTGTTGGACTTTAACCTGGTGTTGTTAGACTTCTTACTGGGAGAGAATAGAGCCAACATTTTGAGTCTGGATGACCTTCATCAGAGCTCTGTCATCTAGACTCAAAACGTTGGCTCCATTCTCTCCCGACTGATGCTGTCAGAGCTGTTGAGGTATTCCAGCATTTTCTGCCATCTTTTATCTTTATGTTTGTGGGGCTTGATGTGTTCCAACCTTAGGTTATGTAACAGTGACTACATTTCAAAAGGATTTCATTAGATGTAAAGTATTCCGGGGGGGATCCCGTGGATGAGAAAGGCACTTTTTAAATGCAAACCTCTTTGTTTTGTTTTTCTGGTTCATATTCACTGACTCTTGTTGCAAAACCCTGGCAATATGTTGGGCAATGCTATCCAGACCCTCGCATTTAAAACTACAATGTCAAACATAAAAGGCAAATCACAAATTAAAAATACAGACAGCAAGCATAATGGAAAGAGCGGCATGTTTTCTTGTGACTTTCTTGTTAACAGTCTTAACTTGACTGCGATTGCCGCTGCAGGTTTTTTTGAAAGCTTTGATCAATGACCTGATGGTATCTCAAAACACAGTTTTAAGCAGCAGATTTTAATCGCAAGATTTGAACATTTGCCACAATGTGGATCGCCCCAAGTTTTAACAGAACAATCGTTTCTACCAGTGAGAAATTCCTCATGGACGCAGGATATGAATGTGTTGAACTTTAGACTCTCAGCGTGGCAAGTGGGGGCCTGTGCCAACACACTGGCATCCTGAAAAGTAATTCCTCAGCCTGACTGCTGTTCCTCTGGATAAAAAAAAACTGCTGCAAGAGGCACGCCACTTGTAACAGGAAAGGGACTAAATTCATCAATATTGCAGAGTCAAAAAGGGTGTTCTCATTCCCTTTCCCCACTTGAACAATGGGAAGCTTTTTCCCAGGTCAGAGGTGACGATCACGAGGGGTCACAGGCTCAAGCTGAGAGGGGCGAAGTATAACTCAGACATCAGAGGGACGTTTTTTACACAGAGGGTGGTGGGGGCCTGGAATGCGCTGCCAAGTAGGGTGGTGGAGGCAGGCACGCTGACATCGTTTAAGACTTACCTGGATAGTCACATGAGCAGCCTGGGAATGGAGGGATACAAACGATTGGTCTAGTTGGACCAAGGAGCGGCACAGGCTTGGAGGGCCGAAGGGCCTGTTTCCTGTGCTGTACTGTTCTTTGTTCTTTGTTCTTTGTTCCCCCCAAAGGTTCCTGTGTGCTAGTTGTGTAGCCCAGTCATCAAACAGATTTGATTTGATTTATTATTGTCACATGTATTAGTATACAGTGAAAAGTATTCTTTCTTGCGCTCTATACGGGCAAAGCATACCGTGCATAGAGAAGGAAAGGAGAGAGTGCAGAATGTAGTGTTACAGTCATAGCTAGGGTGTAGAGAAAGATCAACAAGATGGTGATCGTGGATCGATACGTTGCACTGTTATTTCAGATTATCCAGAGTGTGATTCAGAGGAATATCATATACTTGTATAAATGAATTTTGTATCCATTTTAAATTTCTGGCAGGTTCTATGGGGCAGGTTCTCTGGGCACAATATACTAAACTATATCATGATTTGCTTTGTTTTGGAATCAGAGAATCCTACAGTGCAGAAGGAGGCCATTCGACCTCAATCCCACCCAGGCCTTATCCCCGTAACCCCATGCATTTATCCCAGCTAGTCCCCCTGGCAATTTAGCATGGCCAATCCACCTAACCCTTTTCTCTTGGACTATGGGAGGAAACCGGAGCACCCGGAGGAAACCCACGCAGAGACGGGGAGAATGTGCAAATTCCAAACAGACAGTGACCCAAGCCGAGAATCGAACCCGAATCCGTGGCGATGTGAGGCAGCAGCGCTAACACTGTGAATGGCCTCCTTCTGCACTGTAGGCATTCTATAATTCTTCTGCTTGTATAAATGAATTGGATATCCATTTTAAATTTCCGGCAGGTTCTATAGGCACAGTATACTAAACTGTATCATGCCCTGCTCTATTTTAGTGGACATGTAGTCACACTTTAAAGCCCAGTGTGTTTCTGCCCCCGGTATTTAACAATTACTATGTGTGTCGCTGAGTTAGAAGACCCACTCCAGAGCCTTGAGCACAAAATCTAGGCTGTCACTCCAGTTTCAGTACTGTGGGATTCCAGCATTGTTGTTGGTGGCGCTTTTCTGTTGTGGTCCAATCTGTCCTCTCAGGTCAATGTAAAAGATCCCGTTTGAAGAAGAGCAGAGGTTATTTTTTATTCAGGGCATGTGGGCGTCACTGGCTGGCCATCATTTATTGCCCATCCCTAATTGCCTTTGAACTGGGTGCTTTGCTAGGCCATTTCAGAGGGTACTTAAGAGTCAGCCACATTGCTGCAGATCTGGAGCCATGTGTAGACCAGGTCAGGTAAGGGTGGCAGATTTCCTTCCCTAAAAGGACGTTAGTGAACCAGATGGGTTTTTATTACAATCAACAATGGTTTCATGGCCATCATTAGATTTTTAATTCCAGATTTTTACTGAAATCAAATTTCACCATCTGGATTCAAATCCACTTTCTGAGAGCATTACCCTGGGTCTCTGGACTATTAGCCCAGTGACAATACCACCATACCACTGCCTCCCCCATCCTCAGTCACCTGGCCAATATTTAAACTTCAAACAACAGATTATCTAATTACTATCTCATTGTAGTTTGTGGGACCTTCCTGAGCATAAATTGGCTGTCACTTTTCCTACATAATAACAGAACACATGTCAGATGTATTTAATTGGCTCTAACGCACTTTGGAATGTCCAGTGGTCATAAAAAATATTAAATAATGGGCGGCACAGTGGTTAACACTGCTGCCTCACATCGGCAGGGACCTGGGTGCGATTCCTGGCTTGGGTCACTGTCTGTGTGGAGTTTGCACGTTCTCCTCCTGTCTGGGTGGGTTTCCTCCAGGTGCTCCCATTTCCTCCCACAGTTCAAAGTTGTGCAGATTAGGTGGACTGGCCATGCTCAATTGCCCCTTAGTGTCCAAAGATGTGTTGGTGAGATGGATTAGCCATGGTAAATGTATGGGGTCATATGGATAGGGTGGGAGAGAGGGCCTGGGTAAGATAGTTTGTCAGAGAGTTGGTGTCGACTCGATGCGCCACATGACCTCCTTCTGCACTGTAGGGATGCTGTGGATTCTTATGGTTACAATTGTATCCCTGCTCCCATGAAGCCGGTTCATTTTACAACATCCTTCAACAGCCTTTTCTCAGTAGACTGTTACAATGCTGTTGGCTCAATGCACTATTTGATTTCACTTGTATTCCTTCAAATATTTTGCCTTAACTGTAAGCGCACATGGAAGTACACATACCCTCCCCCCAAACCCAGCGAAGGAAACTTTACAAGTTAGCATCACTGCCAAAGATCTGCATCGGGAAATCTACAGCAATCTGCCTTTTTAGGACACCTTTAACATGGGAAAAAGAGGTGAGCCTTAAGGAGGGTTCAAAAAGAAGAGTGAGTGGTAGAGAGGACGAGAGGTTCATCGAGGGAATTCAGAGCTTAGGGACTAGGCAGCTGAAGGTATGACCACAGCGGACGCACAAGAATTCAAGGAACACAAATTTATCAGAGGGTTGTAGGATTGGAGGAGCTTATAGAAATAGGGAGGGTGAAGCATTGACAAACTCTGAACGTGGGAATGAGAATTTCAAAGACGATACTGCCAGAATGAGAGTTATTGTAGGTGAGCGAGTGCACGGTGATAGTTACATGTGATTTATGTGCTGCACTCAAGCTTATGGTGTGTGGGAGATGAGAGGTCCATCAGGATGAGTCTTGGAATGTTTGAGTCTGGAAATAAGAAAAATGTGGGCAGAGACAGACCAATTCACAGAGGTGGGAGCAAGCAAATCATAATGGAACAGTTAATTCTGATGGTTCAGTGGGGGATTACGTAATGTGCTCTAATACTAAACCGAGTAAGGTCACATGCTCAGCTCTGCTCTGTGCTGAAATCGCAATTGGCAATTTGCTGAGGGTAGCTTGAATGGATCTCAAAGTCCCCACGCTAGGGATGACCCTGTTGGAAATTGTCCACTGAGGGATTGCATTGACAGTACAAATCATCCAGACTCACAATCAAACCAGTGAATGAAGTTTGGCAGGGATTGACTCCAAAGAAACCATAAGTTTATTGTGCATCTCTTCGTGCAGGAGAGGCAGAAGATAGGGAGGAAATTGAGGGGCTATTCATCAAGTGACAGATGACCATTTGGCCCATCCTTTGCATGTACAATATAGGCTTCATTCAGCTTAGCACATCTGAAGTTGAAAGATACCGAGAAGATAGAAAACACTTTTGGCACGGGACACTTTTTATCGTGACTAATCTGTCCTCACAGTACATTCCCAAAGGACATTTATTCGTGATTCCACAAAACTGTGGCTCCAGTCAAAGCAGGAATGGGACTGACCAGTAGTCAATTTAATATGCTAGCTTTGAATTTTAAACAGTATCAGGATTTCACAATGAGATACTAATATAGGACACTGTCAAGCCCAGATTCTTTTCTCCACTCTTACTTTCCCTTCTGTTTGCGCCCGTGTTACTTTGCATAGAATTATACAGAATGTGGAGAACAGAAATAGGCCATTTGGCCCAAGGGTCTTTGCCGATGCTTACTTTCTTCCAGTTCACCTCATCTACCCTTGTCCCCCTGTTTCTTTGTACCTCATCTGTTTATTTAGGTTCCCCTTAAGTACATCAATGCTACATAGAAAGCATTCTTCCTTGTTGTATCATAGCTTGGTATGGCTCCTCCAAGACCGCAAGAAACTGCAAAAGGGTGTGAATGTAGCTCAATCCATCACGCAAACCAGCCTCCCATCCATTGACTTTGCCTACTCTACCCGCTGCCTCGGCAAAGCAGCCAGCATAATTAAGGACCCACACATCCCGGACGTTCGCTCTCCCACCTTCTTCCATCGCGGAAACAATACAAAAGTCTGAGGTCACGCACCAACCGACTCAAGTACAGCTTCTTCCCTACTGCCATTAGACTTTTGAATCACAGAAACCCTACAGTACAGAAAGAGGCCATTCGGCCCATCGAGTCTGCACCAACCACAATCCCACCCAGGCCCTACCCCCATATCCCTACATATTATACCCACTAATCCACACATCTCAGGACCCTAAGGGGCAATTTAATCATGGCCAATCAACCTAACCCGCACATCTTTGGAATGTGGGAGGAAACCGGAGCACCCGGACGAAACCCACGCAGACACGAGGAGAATGTGCAAACTCCACACAGACAGTGACCCAAGCCGGGAATTGAACCCAGGTCCCTGGAGCTGTGAAGCAGCAGTACTAACCACTGTGCTACCGTGCCGCCCTACCTCAAATGGACCTACCTCGTATTAAGTTGATCTTTCTCTACATCCGAGCTATGATCATAACACTACATTCTGTACTCTCTCATTTCCTTCACTATGAATGGTATGCTCTGTCTATATAACACGCAAGAAGCAATATTTTTCACTGTATACTAATACATGTGACAATAATAAATCAAATCAAATCAAATTAAACTTGCTTCCTTGTGGTAACTAACTCCGTATTTAACCAAGAGATAAAAAATATTCCCTAGCATACATATGGCAATCTATCAGAACTCTATAAAATCTATCTTAACTTTACAACTGACACGATTAAGCCCTGACTGCACTCACAGATGCCATTTCCAGAGGCCAACAGGACAGCATATTTGTTCTAATAAACTTGCTTTACACATACAAATTACATTTAATTACTATAATTAATTTCAGTGACATGGCGATTCTGACCATTTAACACTAATGGTCCTGAAAGTCTGCAAAGACGATGAAATGTTCTTGCCAAGAATCTAACTCTTCCTCAAGTTACACTTGGTTGGATAGATCAAGTTATGCTGTCCTGTGCTTGTCCTGTAAGGAAAGATTGTTCCCTAATCTCGCTTGTAAAGGTACAGCAACATTTCCACATTGTTTGAAATACCATGTTGTAAAATTTAAAGCTCTGCCTGTGTTTGTTGATGGATTCCATGGTGCTTTTGAAAGAAAGGCAGGTGCCCAGGTCTACATTCCTTCCTTAACCAACAGTCCCAACAAAACTGGATCTATCTGTCACCATCTCTGGAATAACTGTGAAGGTGACTCATTGTGGCTTCAAGTTTTGAAGGGTTTCTTATCAACAATATTTATATATGTACAAGCTTAGTCGGCAGAATGTCAATACGCAGTCAACTCTCTCCCCCTCTCTGGCTCCAACTGAGGTTCTTCCCTGACCCAGGATGCATGCCCTGGTGCCCGATTGGCTCTGCTTCCTGCGCTGCCTCTTCATAGGGTACAGCCCAATCACGTGGCCGTCAGGGATCGCCTCCCGCACCCCCTCCCCCACTCTTAAAGGTGCCACATTACCACAATCCCATTGTTCATGGAACTTCTCACAGGCAAAGTGGCAAAGACTGCCTACAACAGTCTGATTCATTAGTGAATCATTGTGAAGCCCTTTGGGGCATTTCTGAGAATAGTGATGAGGTACATATCTTCTTAATATCTGTATTAGAACACAAACCATTCACCTTTACTTAGATAAGTATAGAATCATGGGAATGCGGATGGGAGGGGTCATTCAGCTGACCTGACTGACCTCCACCTTAACATTTACCCACCTTTGCTCTATATCTCCTGATAGTCTTCCCTAAGTAAAATCTATCACCCTCTGTCTTATAAGCTCCAATTCACCCCCATCATCCACAATCTTCCAGGGCAGGGACAGTTCCAGATTTCACTCCCCTTTGAGTGAGGAAGTGCTTTTGTACATCCCCACTGAACTTTAATTTTAAGATTATGGACAGAATTTTATGGCTGCTTCTGCTGGCAGGATTTTACAGTCTCACCAACGTCAATGGACTTTTGAGTTGCACACCACATTTTATGGCATCCGACACCAGTCCCTCTCCCCTGGGATGGGAGAGTAAAATTCTACACTAAACCCCTTTGTTCTTGATTCACCCACCAGAGGAAATAGTGGGCGGGATTCTCCTTTCGGCCCACATGGGGCTTTCTGTGCCTGCACTTGCTGGAAACATGGCCAGCGTCACAATCCTACTTGGCCTCCGCCACGCTCACCATCCTATTAAGGACCTCCGGTGCTGTCGGCCAAAGCAGAGAGCCCACAACTCAGGGGCCTTCTTACCCACACTGGGAGAGGTGTGCATTGCTGAGGCAGGTTGGAGAGCGAGAGGCCACTTCAACATGGAGGTTCCCTCACTGGCCTGCACAGAAAATAAGGACACCTGAAGCCGGTAGACCATTGGAGGTTGGTGAGGGGAAACCCTCCGCAGGATCGGACGTGGTTATTCTGGAGCCTTTCAGCCACACAGCTGTGACATTGAGACACTTCAATAACCCTCACTCCCTCCCTCCTCCTCAGCCTGCTGTGGGCAGGCCATCTCCAATGAGCTGGTAGTGTCCGCACGTGCCAACAGGATGAGGCTGTGGGAAAGGTCGGGCAACATTACAAGTTGGCCCCTAACTGGGGCCTTAATCACCTGTAACCATGTTAATTAACTGCTCACCTCTATTGAGCGAGCTGTCAGCCCTGTTACTGGCCTGACCCTGGGAAGTCCCCAGTGATAAGTTTGCATCATCGTAATGGGATCATTACCACCCGCCCCCCCCACCCCCCATTTTTCCAACCATTCCCTCACCCCTCAACATCCAAACCAGTCTCCACAGGATCAGAAAAGTCCAGCCTTCTCTCTATCTACCGTTTTGAAAGCTGTTAACATTCTAAACACCTATATTATTTAGGGCAGCACAGTGGTTAGCACTGCTCCTTCACGGCACCAGGGATCCGAGTTCAATTCCAGGCTTTGTTCACTGTCTGTGCGGAATCTGCACGTTTTCCCCGTGTCTGCGAGGGTTTCCTCCCACAGTCCGAAAGACGTGCTGGTTAGGTACATTGGCCATGCTAAATTCTCTCTCAGCGAACCCGAAGAGGCGCCGGAGTGTGGCGACCAGGGGATTTTCACAGTAACTTCATTGCAGTGTTAATACAAACCTAATTGTGACTAATAAATAAACTTTCACTTTCATTCCAACTCTTAACTCCAATACTCAAGGGAAAAGTTGACAAAACTTAATCCTTTTAGTTCCCGGTATTATTCTTCTGAATCTGCACTGCATCCTCTCCAAGGCCTGTCTACTGAATGCAATACTTCAGATGAGGGCTGACTAAGGTTTTATAAAACTGAGGCATCACTTGCCCTCCTTTGTAATCCAGCCCACTTGAGATAAAGGCCTTTTGCATTGTCTTTTTGAGCTTGCTTACCCCTGGTGTTCCTGTCACTGAATCACCACCCATTAATTATAAAGGTAAGTATATTTCCAAATCCAGGTTCAAAGGAGAAAGGGAAACTTGGAATTTCCCACCACATCCTGTCGATAAAACATCTCTAAATTACACCTTCAAACATTTTCTTGAACAATATATTCTTACTAATTTCCTTTACAGGATAAAAATCATTTAATTCTGCTCCCCAGCCGTTACTGAACTATGAAAATCGACAGACACAGAGGGAGCGGAAGGTATTGATTCATTCTTTGATTTGATTTATTATTGTCACATGTATTAGCATACAGTGAAAAGTATTGTTTCTTGCACACTATACAGGCAAAGCATACCGTTCATAGAGAAGGAAAGGAGTCAGTGCAGAATGTAGTGTCAGAGTCATAGCTAGGGTGTAGAGAAAGATCAACGTAATGCGAGGTAGGTCCATTCAAAAGTCTGACAGCAGCAGGGAAGTAGTTGTTCTTGAGTCCGTTGGTACATGTCCTCCGACTTTTGTCTCTTTTTCCCGACAGAAGAAGGTGGAAGAGAGTATGCCCGGGGTGCGTGGGGTCCTTAATTATGCTGGCTGCTTTCCCAAGGCAGAGGGAAGTGTAGACAGTGCCAATGTATATTTCTTTCAGAAAGTAACATTTTAGGATATGGCATGTGAGGAACTTGCCTGGCGTGTCATAATTGTACTGTGATGAGGAGGAGTAAGTGGCTTTGGATCTAATGTTCCTAATGTTCTCACCACTGGGACTTTCCTGGCTCTGTGACTGTAGTAGACTTAGTTGATAGAGATTAATTGCTATAATTAGTCAACAACATCCGTTGTCATTCCATCATGCAACTACTAGAGTGGCAGACAGCAAACTAGATGGAGCATGCCCTTTTATTGTCCAACAACTCATATGATCCTGTTTCATTCATCAACCGTGAGTAAACAGCTTGAACAAGAGGTTTATATGAGGGCTGTCGAATCCTCTTTGTTGTAGGTAATGTGTTTTGTGTGCCAAACCGGCAACTTGTAGGTGATGAACCAATGGTTTTATAACTAAGAGTGAGCAGCTTATCTCTACATTTTATGGATTATTTACATTTGTCAGAACGGTTAGACAAAACAGTTCATTTTCTATTGAAAGACATGTCTGTGGTTAACAAGAGAGTGAGTCCACCTGGTCTGCTGAAGAACAAACACATCTTCTGCCTTTGTGAAGATGCAGGGCAAAAAGATTTCTGACTGATCGTAGGCTTTGATGTCAGCTGTTGCCTGAATCTGTTCAAACGTGACACTGGCACACTCGGCTAAAACCCCCCCTTTCTCTGAACTCTTACAGACTAGGTGAATTGTTAAGAATAAATGCTTGAGGCTAAGTCAATCTTTTTGAGATGATTTCATTTGTCATACCTGCACCTTGCTACATACTTAAACCCTCCCCCCTTCACAGGCGAAACAAAACACATTTAAGCAAAGAAAGAGAACAGAAGCGAACAATTATCCGATTTTAACACAGATGTTTTCATCTCGAACACTTATATTTGGACAGTTCCCTTTCGAAAACATGTTGTATAAACTACAACAAACTAAACATAATCTAGGCCCTCAATTTATCAGTGAAGGCTTATCCAAGGCCTCTGTTTGGGGATACTTGTAGGAATGTTCCCTTATTGTGCATGACTGAATGACAACCTAGTAAATAAATCTTTAAAAGGTTTGTATAAACTAAACAATTCAGCTAAACAAAATGTCAGCTGACTCATTACACTCATGTAGAATCATGTTTGTGACAGTGAATGACACTCATAACATAGAATCCTAGAATTCCTATGGGGCACAAGGAGGCCATTCAGCCCATCGAGTCTGTACCGACGATAATCCAACCCAGGCCCTATCCCCATAACCCCATGCATTTACCCTAGCTAGTCCCCTGATACAAAGGGGCAATTTAGCATGGTCAATCAACCTAACCTGCACATCTTTGGACTGTGGGAGGAAACCGGGGCACCCGGAGGAAACCCACGCAGACACGGGGAGAATGTGCAAACTCCACACAGACAGTGACGCAAGCCGGGAATCGAACCTGGGTCCCTGGCGCTGTGAGGCAGCAGTGCTAACCATCGTGCCAATGTGCCACCCTTCCACCCTATCAAAGACCACCCCCTTTGTTCATTTTCCCACCCTCCGTCCTTTAATTTGTTTAAATGTTATCTCTAATTTTTTGATACTCTGACGAATGGTCATTGACCTGTAACACACTCTCTCTCTCTCCCCACAAGATGCTCTGAGACCGACTGCATATTTCCTGTTCTAATTTCAGATCCTCAGCATCTGCAGTATTTTGCTTTTGTGTCAACTCTCCAATGTCTTGCTCAATGGGCCATTGTTCACAATGAGAATCAGTCAGTCATTTGGACACCAAGACTGATGTTGTCTTCACTCAGCACCTGCACATGTGACCCTGTGAGCCATGGGTCAGTGACTGGGATTTGGACCCTGGCCATTTCTGTTCTCCTTTAACCTTCAGAGGAATGAGTTGGGTTAAGTCATGCAGCACCTACTGTTTCCAACCTACTCAGTACAGGCTATCATTGATATTGGACCGTTCTGATATTTGCAGGTGACTCCCGCATTAAATTCACCCACTAAAAGCTGCAAGTCAAAAATAGGCAACATCAAAAAGTGAAAGAATAAGTGAAAATATGATTCCTTCCCAATGAAGCAACACACCTTCTGATCCAAGTCCGGGATCTTGAATCTGGGTGGGCTGAAACTGAGCACAGCTGCACATCGTGCACCCACCCACCATCTCAATCCTATCCCCAGGCAGTGCTTTAGCGAGACGAAGCGCAATAAACTGACCAACACATCTGTTCCTTTAGGTAATCTGGGGTTTTAGGGTGTGTTAGATGATTCACATCTTCTTCCATTGGCAAGCTTGGGAGAGACTACTGCTCAATGACTTCTCCTTTACCAAAACAAGATGTTAAAGACATCCCACTCTTTTAATGTCGGTCATCTTTCCAATATATTATGAACTTTCAGTTAATACATTAAAAATTAAAATGGCCACCGCAAATCATGTGACTCAGCTTCAGAGCTCCAGCCAATCCCGAGTCGGAAGTAAATACTTAAGTAAATATGTATATTCACAGCCCTCCGGAGAATTCACACTTCCCTCTGTTCATGGATGGACCATCAACAAAAGAACTATAAGAGTTCCAGCCGGCCCACCTTTCTGTTTCACCATGGATTCAAGAAACATCAAAATTTAATGGCCGGAACTCTACCACCTGACCCGCCACGGAATCGGAGCAGGTGAGGGTCCAACAATGGAAATCTCCCTTGACCTCAGGCGGTATTTTTCAGTCTCACCCGAGCGAGGCTGCAAACACCCGCCCAATGTGTCTTAGATGAATGTGAATGAATTCCCATTGACCTTCTGGTGTTTTATGATGGTCTTTCATACAAATCTATACCAGGCAAATTTCTAAGTGCCAGATGACAACAGAGGAGGTGTAATCAATACATACTACCCCTTTTTAGGAGAAGGAATTTGGACCTGTACAAGGCACATGTTTTAGAATCCAAGGGATTCTGAAAGTTCTAAACCAATGCATAGACCACCTTTGATAACCACCTCCTTTAACACCATAGGACGCAGATTGGCAGGCCAGAGCATTTCTTATCACTTAGCCCTATTATTTTCTCCAGTTGTGTTAGTCTCTTCTGACTGCATACTACTGCCCTGCCAGCTCTGTGTGGGTCCGCACTGCTGGTGAGACAGGACACATCCAAGGAAGGCGAAGGAAAAGTCTGGGACAAATGGTACGATTTGGTGAGTATAACTATGTCAGGCTGTTGCTTGACTAATCTGTAAGACAGCTCTCCCAAAATTGGCGCAAGCCCCAGTGCTAGTGAGGAGGATTTTACTGATTTGCCATGCCTCGTGCCTAGATCAGTCCCATTCATTTATTGCCCTTGGTGGCTTGATCCAATGGATTCAAAGACAATCACACTGCTTTCACATGTAGACCAGAACAGGAAGATTTCCTTCTATGAAGGATATGAGTGAACCGGATGGGTTTTTAATGATGGTTACAAATCTTTTATTTAATTACCTTGAAATTAAAATTCTTGGCTGCTCTGGTGGGATTCAAAGCCCTGTCTCTAGGTCAGTAGTCCAGTGACATAACTATTATGCTACCATAACCAACATTGCTATTCACACCATATAAGGAAGCCTACAGATAATTAACTCATTGAGTGAGATGGGTGGAAAGCATTGACTGAAATTCTATCCTACTTTCAAAACAAAATCCTGCATCAAGATGGCTACTTTAAATAATAAAATATTGCAAGGGGCATCATCATGGGAAATTCAAATAAAGGAAATGACATTAAGCCAAAGAAGTCATAAATGGCTTGGTTGGGAAGGGGGGGGATGGTGGATGAGTGGTCATGTGACTGGAACAGTAAGCCCAGGGTTCAAATCCCGCCATGGCAGCTGATGGAATTCCATTAACTAGTTAACTTCTTTATTCAGGAATGGGTGGGTTATCCAATGCAGACAGGCTAGGCTTGTATCCACTGGAATTTAGAAGAGTGAAAGGCACTTTAATCAAATCTTTTAAGATCTTGAGGCGTCTTGACAGGGTGAATGTGAAGAGGATGTTTCCTCTTGGGAGAATCTAGAACCAAGTGTCATTGTTTAGAAATCATAGAAACCCTACAGCACAGAAAGAGGCCATTCGGCCCATCGAGTCTGCACCGACCACAATCCCACCCAGGTCCTACCCCCATATATTTTACCCACTAATCCCTTTAACCTACGCATCTCAAGACACTAAGGGCAATTTTAGCATGGCCAATCAACCTAACCCGCACATCTTTGGACTGTGGGAGGAAACCGGAGCACCCGGAGGAAACCCACGCAGGCACGAGGAGAATGTGCAAACTCCGCACAGACAGTGACCCAAGCCGGGAATCGAACCCAGGTCCCTGGAGCTGTGAAGCAGCAGTGCTAACCACTGTGCTACCGTGCCGCCTAATTTAAAAATGAGGAGAATTTGTTTTTTCTCTCAGAGGGTCGTGAATCTTTGGAAGTTTCTTCCTCAAAAGACAGTGGAAGCAGAGGCTCTGGATATTGTTGAGGCAGAGCTAAATCGATTCTTGATTAATGAGGGGGTGAAAAGTTATTGGGGATAAGCAGAAATGAGCTTATAATTATATCAGCCATGATCTTATTGAATGGTGGAGCAGGCTCGAAGGGCCAAGTGGCCTATTCCTGCTTCTAAGTGGTATGTTTATATGGTTTGAGTTGTCATTACATTGCTCAATCTCTCTATGCACTCCATGTATGGTATGCTTTGTCTGTATAGCGCGCAAGAAACAATACTGTATACTAATACATGTGACAATAATAAATCAAATCAAAAAATTCCTTCACTGTTATTTTTTCAAATGAAAAACATATTATCAAGTAAATCTTCACCCAATAACGCAAGCCATTTTTATTTTGGAAACAAAATATAAACTGACCCTTTCTGCAAGGCTGTCTTACTAAACTGAAGCAACAGGTTTATTTGGAATCACGAGCTTTCGGAGCCTGTTGGACTCTAATCTGGTGTTGTGAGACTTCTTACTGTGCCTGCCCACCCCAGTCCAACGCCGGCATCTCCACCTCAAACTGAAGCAAGTAAACAAATGCTTTGCATCCCAGGGGAAAAGAAATCAGTTCTTCCCTCATTTCTGGGGAAGTGCTACTGCCTAGCTAATTATTTTTGTTGGACTTTTTTTCCTGTCATGTGTTGCTACCAAATAAGTCTGGTGGGAAGGAAAGTATTGTGTTGTCTCTCCAGGCATCTGTCAAAAACCTTTGCCCTTTTACTTCTGAGGAGGCCTCAGCCTGTGCACATGTTTTATATTAGGCTGATCTTGGGACTGAAGAAATTCTGGCTCCTTATAAATACTTCATACCTTTCTCAATGATTTATATACACCTTCTGTCCTGCGTTGTCCTCCGTCTGTTGGAATGCGCATTCGGAATGCACAATGAGCAGCAGCAACACATGTTCTGGCTGAATATCATTTATAAAACATTATATTCACCACTAAAGTACAACTGAATCTATTTTCGAAGAGTTGTGTCTTCAGGAAAAGAGCGTTTAAGGATTAGATCGATGTAAGCAGAACAGGAACAGGCCATTCAGCCCATCCGCCTCCTATTTTCACAGGTCCTGTGCCAACGTATCCCTCATGGACTTCCACTCCAGCTGGATGGCACGGTGGCACAGTGGTTAGCACTGCTGCCTCACAGCTCCAGGGACCCGGGTTCGATTCCAGGTCACTGTCTATGTGGAGTTTGAGTGCTCTTCCCCCATGTCTGCGTGAGTTTCTTCCTGGTGCTCCAGCTTCCTCCCACAATCCAAAGATGTGCAGGTTAGGTGGATTGGCCATGCTCAATTGCCCCTTAGTGTCCCAAGATGTATAGGTTTGATGGATTAGCCATGAGAAATGTGTGGGGTTACGGGAATAGGGTGGGGGAGAGGACCTGGGTAAAATGTTCTGTCAGAGTCAGTGCAGACTTGATGGGCCAAATGGCCTCTTCTGCACTGTAGGGATTCATAGAATCAAAGAATCCCTACATTGCAGAAGGAGGCCATTGAGCCCATCGAGTCTGCACTGTCAACAATCCCACCCAGGCCCTACCCCCATGTATTTACCCTGCTAATCACCCGAACATTAAGGGTCAATTTAGCATGGCCAATCCACCTAATCCGCACATCTTTGGACTGCGGGAGGAAACCGGAGCACCCAGAGGAAACCCACGCAGACACGGGGAGTATGTGCAAACTCCACACAGACAGTCACCCAAGGCCAGAATTGAACTCAGGTCTCTGGCGCTGTGAGGCAGCAGTGCTAACCACTGTGCCACCGTGCCACCCATATCATATGCCATATTCTATGATACTCGGATAATCGAGGTACGTTCTGCCCAATTTCTCCATGACCCACGGAGCCAAAAAACCCAAAACATGAGGCATTGATCCACTCCCAAACCTCCACTGTTCAAAGCTGCCTATTTGTCACTGTTGACACCACCATACTTGCAGAGACACATCAGGTATTGGATTATTCTCTGTCCATAGTTCCCCGATCCTCATTCCTACTCAGATTTTTATACAACAATTTCGGAAGCTGAAAACTGGTACATTGTCATGTGGCTCCAGTTGGGAGTCTGATTCAGTTATGTGGCAAGACTGGGGAAACTGAAGACATTCTTCTTTGAGTTGAGGACGTTAAGAGGAGTTTTCAAGTTATGAAGTGTTTTGGATAGAGTAAATAGGGAGAACTTGTTTCCACTTCGGGGTGGTCAGTATCCAGCGATCACAGATTTAAAGTAACTAATACAAAAAAAACCAAAGGAGAGATGAGCGGAATATTTTTACCTAACATGTTGCCAAGATCTGGAACTCACGCTCTGATAGTGGAAGAAGATTCAATAATAATTTCCAAAAGATGAGTGGGACTCACTGGATACTTCCAAGGATCCAACACAGGCACAATAGGCCAAATAACCTCCCTCAGTGCTATCTGATTCTACGATTTATATCCACAGCTCTTACCTTAATCTCTTGATCGATTTGTATTGATCCCAACTCATCTGTTGCTGCCTGTGTTAGTTCCTGACTCCCAGTGGAGTAGACAAACTTTCTTATTACAGCATTTCATTATCTTGTCTGGGGAACTGCGGGGAACTGAGAGCCAATACAGGTGGTTCAGATCCTCCCAGCTGACTCATAGACTATCATGATCCAGTGAGAATAAAATCTTTCACTTTCTGGTTTCAGTTGAGGCATGTTTACTCTGTATTTGCAACCCTGGTTCCTTCAGCCAGCCCAACATGCTTATAATTACTTGAATCATTATGGTTTGATAGATTTGCATTATTTCACCAAAAAATACTTATCGGAAAATACCTATTTTTAAAAATCAAAACTATTTCGGAAATAAAACAAATGCACAATTTGAACCTGGGGCCACAATTATGACTGAAAGACTGGGCTGAAGGCCTCACTTAAATCAGCTAGGCCCAACTCCCACAGGCAGAGAAGAAACATGGAGCTGCAAGTCTGAAATATTTAATTTCTCAAGAGGAGAGCAGATACCCCTTCTTTCAGGGTGAATCTTCTGAATAGACATAGACAGCAGTCCCTTTGTGGATAATCATTTTCAGCCTAACAATCCAAGGAGTACTGGTGTGGGCCAAGGTGCAACTGCAGTTTTACCATATTCCTTGAGGTGTCACATCATATGATCATCTGCCTCCAACTGCCCTGTCCCCACAAAGCTGCCCTTGACTGCCTGATATATCGATTTTCCTGTGCCCTACTTCATCATCATAAAAACATAGAAACTAGAAGCACGAGTAGGCCATTCAGCCCTTCAAGCCTGCTCTACCATTCATTTTGATCATGGCTGATCATCAAATTCAATATCCTGATTCCGCCTTCCCCTCATATCCTTTGATCCCTTTAGCCCCAAGAGCTATATCTAATTTCTTCTTGAAATCACACACGTTTTGGCCTCAACCACTTTCTGTGGCAGCGAATTCCACACATTCACCACTCTCTGGGTGAAGGAATTTCTCCTCACCTCAATCCTAGAAGGTTTATGACCCCCAGTTCTGGACTCCCCCACCATCAGGAACATTTATTCTGAATATACCCGGTCTAAAAGAGTGTTATAAGTTTCTATGAGATTCCTTCTCATTCTTGTAAACTCCAATGAATATAATCTTAACTGACTTAGTTGCTCCTCATATTTCAGATCTGCCATTCCCAGAATCAACCTGGTAAACTTTCGCTGCACTCCCTTTATAGCAAGCACATCTTTCCTCAGATAAAGACACCAAAATTGCATGCAACACTCCAGGTGTGGCCTCACCAACGCTCTCTACAATTGCAGTAAAACATCCCTATAACTATACTCAAATCATCTCACTGTGAAGGCGAACAATATAATTTGCCTCCTTGGATCTAATTGGATCATTCTTCATTAAGTCTTCCCCTTCACCAAGTCCAAGATTTTTATCGCTCATAAACAGAAGAGTTCAAAAAATGTTTTTTTAATGAAAAAATCATTATTTATCGCCCCTATTATTTTTTACCTTGTGTTGTTCACAGCACAGTTCCTGGAGATAAGTCTTCCATTCCCCGGGCAACGTTGAGGGTTAGGAACCCTATTGGGCCCTGTTTGCCAAGGTTGTTATGACCAGATGAACAGTACTGGCACAGATTGAAGGCTTTTTGGAGAGCTAAGTAGCTGGAAATGCTAAAAGTTTTTGGCATTAACTCAATTTCAGTGTAATGCAGATCAATTCATTTTCCGCTGAAGAAAATATATAAATTGAGACCAGTATTTCTTCAGTTGTCTCACAACTTTTGGATTTCTAAAGCTTTTCTAAAGACAGATCTCACTTTCATTTGCTTCAGAATCAAATGTGTGCATTGAATGTCAAGTCACCATCAAGACCCTGCACTACCCTATGCTCTCCCTCTCACTCGTATAAGAACACACCTAAAGATGTGTTGGTTAAGTGCATTGGCCATGTTAAATTGTCCCTTAGTGTCCCGGGATGTGTAGGTTAGAGGGATTAGCGAGGTAAATATGTGGAGTTACAGGGATAGGGCCTGTGTGGGATTGTTGTTGGTGCAGACTCGATGGGCTGAATGGCCTCTTTCTGCACTGTAGGCTTTCTATGATTCTATGAATACCAACAGTAATAGCACATCAACAAGCCAGTTGACAGGCGATATAAGATGCTTGACCATGGACTCTATTCAACTCATTGAATCATTTGAGGAAATATTTTACAAAGTTTATTGCTAATCACTAAAAATAATTCAAGTAAAACTCCAGCATCCTAATCAGGGATGTGAAGGCCTCAGGGAGGCTCTGGAAGTGATCCAAAAGGATGGCTCCAGGCATGAGGAACTTCAGTGGCACGGACAAATTGGAGAAGCCATTTCTCGCCCTGGAGAAGAGAAGACTAAGGAGATTTGATCGAGGTTTTGGAAATCATGAGGGTTTATGGGCAGAGTAGATAAGAGAAACTGTACCTACTGGTGAAAGGGTCGAGAACAAAAGGTCACCGATTTATGGTGATTGGAAAAAGAAGCAACAGCAACATGAGGAAAAAGATTGCTACACAGTGAGTAGTTAGGATCTGGAATGCAGTGTGCTGAAGAATGATATAGAATCATAGAATCCCTACAGTGCAGAAGGAGGCCATTCGGCCCATCGAACCCGGGTCCCTTGCTGTGAGGCAGCAGTGCTAGCCACTGTGCCAGCATGTTGCCCATAGAATCAAGACCTTAAAAAGAGAATTGGATATAAAATCTGAAGACAAAAGGTTTGCAGTGCTATGGGGCAAGGGCAAAGGTTGATGGAGTTGGGACCAGACATAGACCTGGCATGGACATGATGGCTAAATGACCTCCTTCTGTGCTATAGCTATTCTATGATAATCATGTGTCCATAAATAGGATTGGCAACTCCAGTTGGTCATTTTCCTGGGGATTCCATCAGGTAATACAGGCCAGTGAGTCTAATATCAGTGGTAGGGAAATTATTGAAAACAATTCCGAGGCACAGAATTACACAGAGGTGGCACAGTGGTTAGCACTGCTGCCTCACAGCGGCAGGGACCTGATTCGATTCCGGCTTGGGTGACTGTCTGTGTGGAGTCTCCCCACATTCTTCCCGTGTCTGCATGGGTTTCCTCCGGCTGCTCTGGTTTCCTCCCACATTCCAAAAAACATGCTGGTTAGGTGCATTGGCCATGCTAAATTCTCCCTCAGTGTACCCGAACAGGCGTCGGAGTGTGGAGACTAGGGGACTTTCACAATAACTTCATTGCAGTGTTAATGTAAGTCTATTTGTGACACTAATAAATAAACTAAACTAAACATCTTGATCCCCGGAATGATAATTGATGCAGTGAATCCCCATTCCCGCCATCAACCCTGCCAAAAAGAAAATTAGACTTGAGAGATTTTGATGGTATGAAAATCGGGCATTGGATAGGAGACCCGCTCCACCAAGTTTCCACCCAGGGAGACCATAAGACATAGGAGCAGAATTAGGCCACTCGGCCCATCCAATCTACTCTGCCATTCAATCATGGCAAAGCAGACTCGTCACGGCCAACAAAAGAAATTCGAGTCCTCCCTCTCAAGGGCCTCTTTCAGTTCTATATGTGCTGTTAATTTGATTGCATCTTCTCAGTGCAGTTGGTGCGTTACAGCAACTCTAAACTCACAGTTATAAATTTGTGTTCAGGTCCCAAATCCAATTCAGAAATTTAGTGTGTTCGCTACGACTCTCACCAACTTTTACAGATGCACGATAGAAAGCATTCTTTCTGTATCACAGCTTGGTATGGCTCCCGCTCTGACCAAGACCACAAGAAACTACAAAGGTTTGTGAACGTCACCCAGTCCATCGCTCAAACCAGCCTCCCATCCATTGACTCCGTCTACACTTCCCGCTGCCTTGGAAAAGCAGCATAATCAAGGACCCCATGCAACTCAGACATACTCTCTCCCACCTTCTTCCGTCGGGAAAAAGATTCAAAAGTCTGAGATCACATACCAACCGACTCAAGAACAGCTTCTTCCCTGCTGCCATCAGACTTTTGAGTGCACCTACCTTATATTAAGCTATTCTTTCTCTACATCCTAGCTATGAGTGTAACACTATATTCTGCACCCTCTCCTTTCCTTCTCCTCTATGTACTCTATGAGCACAGTAAGAAGTCTCACAACACCAGGTCAAAGTCCAACAGGTTTATTTGGAATCACGAGCTTTTGGAGTGCTGCTCCTTCATCAGCTGAGTCCTTCACCACCCACCTGATGAAGGAGCAGCACTCCAAAAGCTCGTGATTCCAAATAAACCTGTTGGACTTTGACCTGGTGTTGTGAGACTTCTTACTGTGCCCACCCCAGTCCAACGCCGGCATCTCCACATCATGGCTACTCAGTGAGCTGTATGCTTTGTCTGCATAGTGCGCAAGAAACAATACCCTTCAATGCATCCCAAGATATGTAACAATAATAAGTCAATTCAACAGAGTGAAGATCTCTCCTCCAGGAAATCTCACTTTGCTACATCCCCAAGTCTGGTTGAGTCCCAATTCAGGCATTAAACACGACTGAGGAAAAACAGGCCGGTTCTTTGACAGGGTTAGGTTCAAACTCACCTCAGTTTTTTAATAGTTGGTGTGTGTTCAGGCTGATTCAGAGATGATCCACACTGCCGTTGTGCAAGCAAACTGCTCTGTATAAATATTGAGGGTGGATGAATGACGCCGCCTCAGTTAAGTGGGGCACAGTGGCTCCCCACAGGACTCATTATCACTTATTTTGCTGTGCTCAGCATGTTGTGCTTAAGCCTGGTGAAAATATGTGTGTAGGAGTGGGGGGGGGCGGCACGGTGAGATTCTTTGCTGAGACATTGTGTACAATGTTGCGTGGCTACGTGACTGAGATGCTGCGACCAAATAACCTGCTGGCAACTCATTGTCTAGCCACAAGTATGAAGGTTGAGTTAGAAACCATAGAAACCATAGAAAATTACAGCTCAGAAACAGGCCCTTTGGCCCTTCTTGTCTGTGCCGAACCATTTTTTGTCTAGTCCCATTGACCTGCACTTGGACCATATCCCTCCACACCCCTCTCATCCATGAACCCGTCCAAGTTTTTCTTAAATGTTAAAAGTTAAAAGTTAAAAGCATTTACCACTTTATCCGGCAGCTCATTCCACACTCGCACCACTCTCTGCGTGAAGAAGCCCCCCCCTAATATTCCCTTTAAACTTTTCTCCTTTCACCCTTAACCCATGTCCTCTGGTTTTTTTCTCCCCTAGCCTCAGCGGAAAAAGCCTGCTTGCATTCACTCTATCTATACCCATCAAAATCTTATACACCTCTATCAAATCTCCCCTCAATCTTCTACGTTCCAGGGAATAAAGTCCCAATAAAGTTGATGGGAGACCAGCCGGTTCCCTTGGATCAGAGAGGGTCAATGCCTTCAGAAAGGGAGCAAATTAGATTGGAGTAAAACCAAAAGAGTTTGCAACAAAACTGGTGCAGTTCTGTGGACATTTCGCCATTTTCCCTCAACAATTTGCTTCTTTTCTCCCCTGTACTATAACCCAAATACAGTTTGACAGGTGTTCAAACAATTCCCAATATTCCTGTGTCAGCTTTGATAGTACAAGTTGCCCGGCTATACTTTTTGATTTGATTTATTATTGTCACAAGTATTGGGATACAGTGAAAGTATTGTTTTTTGCACACTGCAGGCAAAGCATACCGTTCATAGAGAAGGAAAGGAGAGAGTGCAGAATGTTGTGTTACAGTCATAGCTAGGGTGTAGAGAAAGATCAACTTAATGCAAGGTAAGTCCATTCAAAAGTCTGATGGCAGCAGGGAAGAAGCTGTTCTTGAGTCGGTCGGTACATGACCTCAGACTTTTGTATCTTTTACCCGACTAGAGAAGGTGGAAGGGAGAATGTCCGGGGTGCGTGGGGTGCTTAATTATGCTGGCTGCTTTGCCGAGGCAGCGGGAAGCGTAGACAGAGTCAATGGATGGGAGGCTGGTTTGTGTGATGGATTGGGCTACATTCACAACCTTTTGTAGTTTCTTGCGGTCGTGGGCAGAGCAGGAGCCATACCAAGCTGTGATACAACCAGAAAGAATGCTTTCTATGGTGCATCTGTAAAGGTTGGTGAGAGTTGTAGCTGACATGCCAAATTTCTTTAGTCCTTGCACAGATTTCCTTGCACAGGTTTCAGAACTTGATTCCGATATGTATTGTGGGAGCACACTGCATTGGACAGCAGTTAAGACCTGAGCCTTATCAAGTTCTTTCTGATCCTAATACACGTGGATAGAATTCCTCATATGCTGTTCCCCTCAGATCAGACCAGAGTCTAGGGTGTGCTGATTGTAAGAAAACCCACCTATTTTACATTCCATTTCAGTCAAATTCTAAATGATTCTCTTGGTCTCTGCATCTTAACACATTTAAGAGTCCATGTCTGAATGTTTCCTCCGGGTGCTCCCGTTTCCTCCCACAGTCTGAAAGATGTGCTGGTTAGGTGCATTGGCCATGCTAAATTCTCCCGCAGTGTATCCGAACAGGCGCCGGAGTGTGGCGACTAGGGGATTTTCACTGTAACTTCATTGCAGTGTTGACATAAGCCTACTTGTGACTAATAAATAAACTTGAACTTTTTTTTGAAGTCAGCACAGGATTCGTTCACTAAGCTGCCTTATAAAAAAAAGACTTGACATGCTTAAGCAAATTGGGCGGGGGGCCGCTGGCCTTCTGGTTCTGTTTTCCTTGCATTTTGACCCCTTTGCAGCTCCCAACTCCCGCTCCCTGTGCCTCCTCCCCCAATGTTGTTAGCTCAGGCTGGGCAGGGGGAAGAGTTCTCACAGCACCTTCTGGTACCTTATCCAAATGCGTCTCTCCTCAGAAGGAACCAGCTGGATAGTATCCGTAACCTGACTCCACACAACAGCTGTAGATAGCTTTCCCCGGTGGCAGAGAATTTCCCGCAGTGTTGCTGAAAGGCTGTGGGAAGTTTGCAATAAACAGACACGATGTTCTGTGGCAAAAGATAATGAAAACTACTGGACACATGTCTTGACATTCCAAGACTTCACAATGTTGTAAAAGGAAAGAATGAACCTACGTTTTTGTAGTACCTTTCGGAATGTCCCAAAGCATTTCACAGCCAATTAATTATTTTGAAGTGAAGTGCTGAAAATTTTGGAAATGCAGCAGCCAATTTACACAGAGCAAAGTTCCACAAACAAATATGTGTTTGATGTGTACTCTTGTATAATCACACCTTAAGTTTGTAAAGGTCAGAAACTCATAGAATCATAGGATCCCTACAGTGCAGAAGGAGGCCATTCGGCCCATCGGGTCTGCACCGACAACAATCCCACCCAGGCCCTATCCCCAGAAGCCCACATATTTACCCCATTAATCCCTCTAACCCGGGACACTAAGAGGCAATTTAGAATGGCCAGTCAATCTAACCCGGACTGTGGGAGGAAACCGGAGCACTCGGAGGAAACCCACACAGACAGAGGGAGAACGTGCAAACTCCACACAGACAGTGACCCAAGCCGGGAATCGAACCCAGGTCCCTGGAGCTGTGAGGCAGCAGTGCTAATCACTGGCCACTGTGCTGCCCAAAATTCCAACATCTGCCGTGGCGGGATTCGAACCCAGATCCCCAGAACATTAGCTAAGTTTCTGGATTAGTAGTCTGGCAATAATACCACCAGGCCATTGCCCCCCCGTTGCCACACTCTTACGACACATGTTTAATTCTGCCATGCTGTCTGTCACAGACAGGTAGACGCAGTCTGGTACAACTGTGTAATGTGGCCCCCTGGTAAACTAACATATTAGTTCCTATCTAAGTAGTTCCTAGCTATTTACAGATAATAGAATATATAACCATGTTGATGATCAGAAAGTCTGCTTTAGTGAGATTCCATGAGCAGCAATATGAAAATGACCAGATAACTTTGTTTTTAGTGATGATGGTTGAGGGATGAATGTTGGCTAGGACACTCGTAAGAACTCCCCTGCTCTTCTTGGGAATAGTGCCATGGGACCTTTTACATACACCTACTGGGTCAGATGGAGTTCTCAGTTTAATGTTGCATTTGAAAGACAACACCTCTGCAGTATTGAGGGAGTGCCGCCCTGAAGTGCCAGCCTTTATTTTCTGCTCAGGTTGCCAGAGTGGGGACATGAACCCATGGCAGGCTCTGGGCGAGAGTGTCACCACTGAATCAGTGCTCATTCAGTGATATAGGAAGACAGATATTGAAAGACAAAGTAATTTAAGGAGGCTGTTCCAGACAGCAGGGAGATTTCCCGGGATTTGATGGAGCCCTCCAGAGTAGGCTGGATGGTGAGCGGGTCTGGATAATCGTGGGGAAGGCTGTGCATTCCATTTCCATCGGCGGGAAAGCTGTTGCCCCATTTAGTCGGCAGTGGGAATGAGCAAATGTGGGGAACCCAACCACTGGCTAATTAAGTACATTATTGAACCACTTAAAGGCCATTATCCCTGAGCCCGCTGGGATTTAGTGATGGCTCAGGGATGCTCCCAATCTCGCATGGGTCTCTCATGCTTCCTTCCTGAAGACCACCCAGTAAATTCCATTGGGATTGCCAGCGGCCTCTCTCCAGGGGTCCTTCTTTCAACAGCACCTGATTGAGAGTCCCAGCAACACGAGTGCGATGCCTGCTGTGAGCCACTCCACTGCCTTGCATCCAAACTCCCTCACCCCTCATCATCGTGCCCCTTCCTGCAACCCCCACCCTGCCCATACACAGCAGTCTCCAGGGGTCCCGCAATGATACCGAGTGAAGGCTTCATTCTATGATCAGCAGTGGCCAACAACCTGTATGGTAATACTGCATGCCTCTGATTGGCCAGCAGCTCTCAGGAGGTGGGAAGGTGGAAGGGTGGGGGGGGGGGGGGCGGGGGGGTGGATGCGAATCCTGTCCCACTGTGGACTTCATTCTGTGCGCTGCCCAATGCTGCCCACTTAAGTGCCTGGTTGCACTTAAATAGGTCAGGTGCCCATTGGTCCAGTGACACCAGTTTCCCATTGATTCTCCCATAAGCAAGAATCACTTCCACCAACTTCTACCCATGGTAACTGGAAGGTCAACTCTCCTGGCCAACCAGAGGGAGCAGAAAACAGAAAATAAGTTAGTGTCAAGAAAAGTGGAGGGGCTGAGAAACAGTAGAATGGAGGGATTTGACCAGGAGGCCCAAAGACCCTTGAGACAATGCTATATGAGGGACAGAACTGAGCCAAGACAGAAGTGAGGGAACTATGGTACGTGCCACGAAGGTTTGGATTAATTGGAGTCTGTGAAGGGTGAGGCCAATGAGGATGTAATTTTATTAAATATACCAGAGATGAAGGAGCCCCAGATTGGAGGCTCAAGACTGGCAGACAGGAGACAAACACACAGGGAGGGATTATCTAGCCGTACCCGCCCCGAGACCGGAAAATCCTGCCCGAGGCCAACGGACCTTCCCGTGGGCCGCCCCTCACCTGCTCCGATTCCCGTGGCGGGCGGAACGGGAAAATTCACCCCTGTATAATGTTCTGGAGTTGGGAAAATGTTATCAAAAGAGGAGGAGAGATATAGGGTGGCATTCTCCGGCCGCGCTGGTCTAAAAGCCAGAAATTCCCGCCCGACCGTCAATGGCGTTACATATTGTCCGCAACCCGCCCGCTAAAATTCCAGTGGTGGACGGGATGGGAGAATTCCGGCCATAATTTAAAATATGCTGGATTTTCTTGGTTGTCAGGAAATGACGGGACTTGGTATTAAAAAATGTCGGCATGGCTATAAAAAATTGGAGCAAACCTGAATGTCCCAATCCTTTATTCCAATGGGAAGAGGGGTAAAATTGGAGGTGCAAGTGGGGAAGAACCAGACTTTTTTTATTCAGACAATAGTCATCATTTCCACTGGCTTCTACCATCTGGGACATCAAAGTGTTATATTTTTTCCACAGAGAAGCAGCCATTTGTTTGCCAAGGAAACACAATAAAAGTCACTCAATTAGTGGAGACAAAAAGACAGCTGTTTCCTTGTACTGTCCGCTGTTGCTTTTGGTGTACAATGTTAACCGGTTTTAAACTGCAATGTTCCATCATCTGAAATCTTAGTTGGAACATGAATTCCACTTATGTTGGATTGGCGAGGTTGGATTGGTACGATAATGAGTGCCAGTCTACCATCTCTTGGAGCTACCACTGTGCTTGTTTGTTTTGTAACTCTGGATAAATAGCATCAACCCAATTTCTATTGACTTTTCTCCACAACTTTACACTGGTCTGTAATTATTCTTCATTCAAGGGTCAGTCAGTCACAAGGGAACACACGTTCAATGTAAGGGGCAGGAAGTTTAAGGGGGATGTGAAGGAAAAACCTTTTTACCTGTAGGTTGGTGACAGTCTGAAATAAAGAACAATACAGCACAGGAACAGGCCCTTCGGCCTGGGAGGGTGGTCGAGGCAAATTGCCTCACACCCTTTAAAAAAGTATCTGGATGAGCACTTGGCAAGCCATAACATTCAAGGCTATACTGGTAAATAGGATTAGGTGGGAGGATATGTGTTTCTCACGTATCGGTACAGACTCGATGGGCTGAAGGGTCTCTTCTGCACTGTATGATTCTGTTAAAATTTTGAGAAGATTTGTTCATGGACAATGAGAGACTGCATTGTATTCCACCATGAAAAGCCAAGACTATTGTAATGTCTTAACTAAGAGGCCGAGTAGATGCGAGATGAGGAAAGGAACTGTCTCATTTTAATCTTTTTACCTCCAATTCCATTCACTCTCACCTCCCCTTTTCTGTAACCTCCTCCAGTCCAACAAGCCTCAGAGATCTCTGCGCTGCACTAATCTGGGCCCTTTGTACATCCCTGATTTTCATCACCCTACCATTCAGTCAGTATTCATGCCTTCAGCCTGCTAATCCCTGGGTTCTGCAGTTCCCTCCCTAAATCTCACTAAACTACTTTAGGACCCACCTTAAAACCTCTGACCAAAGTTTTCGTCACCTCCCTTGATATCTCATCATGTAACTGCATGTCAACATTTGTTTGATTGTGCTCCTGTGAGGATGGCACGTTGGCACAGTGGTTAGCATTGCTGCCTCACAGTGCCAGGGCCCTGGGTTCGATTTCTGGCTTGGGTCACTGTCTGTGTGGAGTCTGCACATTCTCCCCGTGTTTGCGTGGGTTTCCTCCCGGTGTTCCGCTTTCCTCCCACACTCCAAAGATGTGCGGGTTAGATGGATTGGCCATGCTAAATAACCCCTTAGTGTCAAGGGGACTAGCTCGAGTAAATGCATGGGGTTATGGGGATAGGGCCTGGGCGGGATTGTGATTGGTGCAGACGCGATGGGCTGAAAGGCCTCCTTCTGCACTTATGTTAAGGACCTTTGGTGAAGTCCCATTAAAGCTCCTCCATTAAGGCAAGTTGTTATTTTGAAGGCACTAATTCCTGTTGAGTGTGGTTTCTTAGACACTTTCCAGCACCTCATCTAACTGCTCAAACTTTGTGCAATGGGGTAAACCATGAGTGCTGTTGCATCGTTCAACCACAGTCAGTTCAATCCCTGACCCGTCCATGGGTAACTTGATAGTGATCTAACCTGAGACAATTTTCTCGTTCCTCAGTCATGAGGAATGAAGCAACAATGGAATTAAGAGAGAACTGGTGCGATTGTGAAACCATTTCAACCAAACACTTGCTATGTGAGGGTGAGACCTGCTACATTCTTGGTCATAAATGTTTTTGATCCCATTGGCTTGCCTTGATCTTCCGAGGTATCAGCTGTAGCGCAGTGCATCATAGAATCATTACAGTGCAGAAGAGGCCATTTGGCCCATCGAGTCTGCACCCACTCTCTGACAGAATATCTTACCCAGGGCCTCTCCCCCTCACCCCATCCTGCAACCCCACACTGGTACATTTGAGTCAGAAGATTGTAGACTTGGGCTCCACTTCGGAGACTTGGGCAGATAATCTAGGCTGACAATCACAGCGCAGTTTTGAGGGAGTGCTGCTCTGTCGGAGGTGCTGTCTTTCAATTGAAACATTAAATGGGAGTCCTGCCTATTCTCTCACATCAACATATATGATCCTTTGGCAGAAGAGCTGGCGAGTTCTCCCCATTGGTCAACATTTAGCCCCAAAAATAACATCACCAGAAAGGTCATGATGTGGTCATTTTTCTGAAATCTTGCTGTGCATAATTTGTCTGCAATGCTTCCTACATTACACCAGTAAATAAATTCTAAAAGTACTTTTTATTGGTTGCAAAGCACTTGGTGATATCCTAAAATTCTGAAAAGTACTATTTAAGTGTAAGTTTATTTTCCCTGATGAAGGTAGTGCCTTTAATAACTGCACACATGCGTTAATATTTCCAACTGGGCTCAGGGCTGAATAAACCATCATAAATTAAACATGAGGGCTTCTATGCAGCCAAGATCAGTGTATACTGATACATATGACAATAATAAATGAAATTTTAAAAAACTGCAGTCAACTTGGTCCTGAATCAGTTCCACAATGCCAATTTTTAAATTCATTCTTGGATCACGGGTGTCACTTTTAAGGTCGGCATTTATTGCTCATCCCTACTTGTCGTGGGCAGGTAGTGGGGACTCATTTTCTTAAACTGCTGCAGTCCATGTGATGGAGATGCTCCCACAAAAAGCAATGGTGAAGATCAAGGTGTACAGTTTTGGTAAGAGAGGATACATTTACCATAGAGCGGGTGCAATAAGGTTCACCGGGCTGATTCCTGAAATGGCAGGGTTGTGGTATGAGGAGAGATTGGGTCGATTGGGCCTTTATTGGCATGTCAACTACGACTCTCACCAACTTTTACAGATGCACCATGGAAAGCATTCTTTCTGGTTGTATCACAACTTGTTATTGCTCCTGCTCTGCCCAAGACTGCACGAAACTACAAAAGGTTGTGCATGTAGCCCTATCCATCAGGAAAACCATCCATTGACTCTGTCTACAATTCTCGCTGCCGCGGCAAAGCAGCCAGCATAATTAAGGATCCCACGCACCCCAGACATTCTCTCTTCCACCTTCTCCCGTCGGAAAAAAGGTACAAAAGTCTGAGGTCACGTACAAACTTACTCAAGAACAGCTTTTTCCCTGCTGCCATCAAAGACTTTTAAATGGACCTACCTTGCATTAAGTTGATCTTTCTCTACACCCTAGCTATGACTGGAAAACTACATTCTGCGCTCTCTCCTTTCCTTTCCTATGAATGGTATGCTTTCTCTGTATAGTGCGCAAGAAACAATACTTTTCACTGTATGTTAATACTTATGACAATAATAAATCAAATCAAATCAAAGTATTCACTGGAATTTGGAAGAATGAGGGAGGATCTAATTGAAACATATAAAATTCTGACAGGCCAGCACAGACTGGACGGGGGGAGGTTACTTCCTCTGCCTGAGGGGTCTAGAATGAGGGGTAACAGTCTCAGAATACAGAGTAGACCATTTAGGACTCAGATGAGGAGAAATCTCTTCACTCAGAGGGTGGTGAACCTTTGGAATTCGCAACCACAAAGGGCTGAGGAGACCAAATCACTGAATATATTGAAGAAGGAAATAGATTTCTAGACTCTAAGAGGTCGATTCTCCAGGGCCACTAGTCCTCAGTGGGAATCGCGTGGCCATTGAATCAGGTGTCAGGGCCAAAATGGGAATCACACCAGTCGTCAACCCATGCCGTGTCACTTTGGCAATGGCATCCTAGTAGTGACACCCTGGCAGTGACAGGGTGTCACTACCAGGGTGTCACTGCCACAGTGACACAGCCAGGGTGGCAGGAGAAGTGGTGTCTGCCACTTTGATGGTTGAAAGCCAGCTCTGGTGCAGGCGTGCAATTCTGGGATGAGTGTTTGAAGAAGACCCATTATGGAAGAAAAACAGTCAGCCAAGGTCTTCAGATCAAAGAACAAGCCTGTTTATATATATTGCGTTTAGAAAAGAGGAAATCAAAGTTCCTGCCTGCTGTTTAATAGCCTCAATCTTTCAGTCAGATGTTTATAAACATTGCGTTTCAGAACAAAAGGAATTACTTGAGATGTATTCAACCACGAAAAGAAACAAAAACAAACAAAGCTCCTGCCTGCTTTATAATAGCCTTAACCTGTCAATCAATAGGCTAGTAAAAGGTACTGGAGCATGAAACTGAACAGAAGCAAAGCATTTCAAAGCCTTTGAGCTTTCCAGGAAGGCTCAGAGACTTGAAAGAAATTCAGTGTTAAAAGAATGGGGCTGAGTGAGCAGCTGTGGTGAAAATAGGAAGTTCTTGAAGCTTACAGGAGTGTATCAACAATTAACTAGTTGAGATGCTCTTGGGCTGTCAATCAGAGTAGTTAGAAGTGGCCAGGCTGCACTTGCTGCTCATCCAGGCCTAAAAAAGGGAACCCCCCCGCTGAAACTGACCTTTTTTGTCAGTCAGAGGACTTCATAGAAATCATAGAAACCCTACAGTGCAGAAGGAGGCCATTTGGCCCATCGAGTCTGCACCGACCACAATCCCACCCAGGCCCTACCCCCACATATTTTACCCGCTAATGTACGCATCTCAGGACTCTAAGGGGCAATTTTTAACCTGGCCAATCAACCTAACCCGCACATCTTTGGACTGTGGGAGGAAACCGGAGCACCCGGAGGAAACCCACGCAGACACGAGGAGAATGTGCAAACTCCACACAGACAGTGACCCGAGCCGGGAATCGAACCCGGGACCCTGGAGCTGTGAAGCAGCAGTGCTAACCACTGTGCTACCGTGCCGCCCTAAGTGGTATATTCACACCTGGGCCTTCTGAGAGTGTGCAATGACAATCCTTTCTGTAGAATGGAATGCTGTTGTGATTTTGGCATCTTCCAGGTGTCCAGATAGATATTAAGATATTAATTAATATATCAATAGATATTTAAGGTGACCAGGCCACTTCAAAGGTTTCACAGTACACAGACAAGAATGAAGGTTTTGAACAGAAGCTGCCTAAGATCACCATGCCAAGAGGGGTCCCTACTTTTTCAAGGGCAAGAAGGAGCAGTGCAGCCACAATTCCTGCATTCGGGGGAGAGTCTTGAGGTCAATTCCTTTAGCCAGTTCAAACTCATCCAACCACCTGGTCCCTTGGGAGACCCTCTGTCAGCAGCCTGGCAGTGGCAGATGGGCACAGCACTTAACTCCTTGCACCCCGCCCCTGGGGGCGAGGGTAGAGGCACCTTTGTGCTTGCATGGTGTGTGTGTGGCGGTGGTGGAGGAGAGGGGGGGGAAGAGGGTGAGGGGGTGGAGAGGTGATCCATTATTTTAGAGGTCGGGGTGACAATGCCCCTCTGTGCTGAGGGATTGGGGCTGTGCCCCTTGTCAGCAGGGTGTCGCTATGTCTGTAGTGGGAGGTTTGGGGCTTGTCTCTGAATGTTGAGCTCAGGGCACTCTATAAAAACAGTGCCCCGACCTTTGTGAAGCTGGCCTGGCTGGCATGTTTAACATTTTGCAAACATTTACATTGTAAAGGTGGCTAACTTGCACCTGACAGGCACTGCCGGCAACAGCGGGGAACACTCCGGTTTTCCCGCTGGTCGGAGCACATAGAAAACAATGGGAGAATTGTGTCCTAAAGGTGTGAAGGGGTATGGGGAGAGGGCGGAAGCATGTTGTTGAGATAAAGGATCAGCCATGATCATATTGCGTGGCAGAACAGACTCAAGGGTCCGAATGGCCTATTCTTGCTCCTATGTTTCTATGATTATGAGCACAAGTTAGGGATTGGAATTAGGCACCTTTCAAATCACCAGCCAGTTTATAATGAAATCATTGAGGAAAGCAGCATCCATTTTATTTGAACCTTTGTCTGTTATTAAAAGCAAGGTGAGTGAAAAGAGCAAACATTTGCAAAGCAGCACAAACCCGAGGCTCGAAGCACCAGGGTAAATCAGTTCACGCATCCACTCTAATCTGTTCCCACAAACACTGCCCCCCCTTCAAAGAGGTGACAGTTCACTTAAAGCAAAGAAAATATTTGCGGAAAATAAATCAATAAAGAAAGATGGCCAGGACATTCCAAAAACATTAATGAAGTCCTTCAGTTGGGATCACAGCTGTCCAAACAATACGGTGCTAATCTGTACAAAGACCCACGGACTGCAGCTAAGGCACTGATGAAGCATTTCACTCCATTTGAAAATGACAGTCGGCAGAATGAGCGGAATAGGAAATGCAGCTGTTCCTCCTGAGTAAATAGGCAGCTTTCCGCTCGCCCACTGAAAACCATCTCGCGGAACCTCATGTGAAAGGAAGATGCCAAGAGAGGCCCCAGGTGTATCCAGTAAAAAGGGCCCTACGGTCTGCAGCCCGCGGCAGGTTTTACCCAGTGCCACCTCTCTGAAGCACCTCATGGGTGGGTGAGATTTCCTCAGATTGCTAGCACACTTCGAACATTTACGGGATTTTGCTAGAATTAATGGAGGTAGGAGTTCCTCTTCCCCTCATGTTTATGGGTACAATCCAGCAGATATTTGCCTCTGAAACGTGGGAGGATCGCAGCTTCTCCACGGTGGCACAGCGGTTAGCACTACTGCCTCACAGCACCAGGGACTCGGGTTCAATTCTGGCCTCGGGTGACCGTCTGTGTTGAACATTCTCCATGTGTCTGTGTGGGTTTCCTCCAGGTGCTCCTGGTTTCCTCCCACAGTCCAAAGATGTGCAGGTTAGATTGATTGGCCATGCTAAGTGTCAGGGGGATTAACAGGGCAAATACGGGGCTAGAACCTATGAGATTGTTGTCTGTGCAGACTCGATGGGCCAAATGGCTTCCTTCTGCACTGTAGGTATCCTATGATTCCTCTATTCTATGATTCCTTATTCTTCCCTCTTTTAGCTCACAATAATGAGTTCCCTCCGGGGCTAATGAAGAGCAAATGGAGGCGTTTGGAGATTACAGCTTTTAAAAGCTTTGCTCAATGGCCAACTGCACTGTACTGTATGCTATTGAACCTGACTGAACAGAGCAAGAACATGGCTTTGGCCACTGCCATTTATTGACTGATATCCAGTTGGACAAACTGATCTCAGTGATGTTAGCGGGGGAGCTGGGAAAGGTGAACCAGACCTACTGTTTCAGTCTCAATCCTGGCTTTGTGCAGCACTCTCGCAAGATTAAGTTTGAAGGCTGTGGTTTCAGACCCCACAGCAGATACTTGGGGCTGAATTTTACATCGGGGGGGCAGGCCTCCACTTCGCCAGCTCACTTCACAGCCAGTTAGTGGCCGACAGACCATTAATGAACTTGAGGCGGACAATTTGCCCTCAGCAGTGAGGAAGTCCCACCTATTTGAGTTGCTGGCCAACTCCAGCTGTGCCACCAGAAGCAGTAGACTTTGCTGGAACTATGACGAGTCCCAGAGGGAAGGGAGCAGGGTCTCAGAGGGGTGATGGAACCAGGGTGGACAGAGCAAGAGTGGAAAGAAAAACACGAGACAGGAGAGTACCTTGGGGGAGGGGTGCTTCTTGTTGGCACAGGGGACCTGAAAGAGAGGTCACCGCAACCCTTGCCCAACCACCAGGCTGCCAGATTTCATCTGGCCAGCCTCCCCTACTGCGGGTATTGAGAGGCTGGCCCAACAGCGAGGGGGACATTTGATGCCTCCCCTGCCCATGGTAAAATTGCAGCAGGATTGAGCGGGAGGTGGGTGGAGGGTGCGAAAAGTTTCACTGGCATGGCACCCAATTTTGTGGCCATCCCCGCCTGTCAACCTGGTCTCCTGGGGCTTGGGGATGAGGGGGAAGCAGAGGGTGGGGGAATGTTGCAGTAAAATTCTAGCTTTGATGATACAATCAAGACTGATACTGGGTTGTAATGTTGACAATGTTCTGCATGGTTGGGGGAGATGAGATGTTAACTAAGGTCCCATCTACCTTCCTGGGTAAGATTTCATGACACTATTCCAAAACAACAGAGACATTCTGCCCAGTAACCTGGCCAATATTTACCAACATCACTAAAATAGCCTATTGGGTCATTTATCACACGACTGTACATAATTTGACTGCCGTATTTCCTTCATAAAAACAGTGACTACATTTCAAAATGTAATTCTTTAGCTGTGAAACACTTTGGAATGTCCTGAGGATGTGCAAGGTTCTATCTAAATGCACATTTTTCCACAGGACAGAAAGTGCATGCGTGAGTGAAGGTTGGGTTAAGGCAGGATCAAGTTGGGTGGTGAGACAGCCTACAATCTCCACGCTTGAACAACAGACCCTTGGGAGAAGTTTACTGGGGCCTATCAGTTGTCAGGGGAGGAGGAGGCAAATAGTTCTTACAGATTCTTCTCCTCTGACATTTAATGAAATGTTCCATTTGAGCAGGTATTTAGGGCATTTAGCCGGCAACGTATGTGAAACACATTCTTTAACAGCAACCCCAAGCAGCGAAACATTTCTTTTCCATCACTGACACATCTTGCAGTGTAATTGAAATCAATCAGGGATGTAAGTGGAAACTGTGCGTCACGGGGGGAATGTCAAGGATTCATGCGAGCGGCGATGGGATCCACTTGTAGAATTTTCCCAGAAAATTTGCCGCAAACCTATATATCAATGTGAGGTGCGAAATGAGATTGTACGAAGTGTGTAAGCACAAATACGTTCAAGCAAATGATGTGAGGAACAAACTTGGGGGGAGGGCGGTAACACTATTCCCCGCACAGTGACCTTCAGGTCTGAACTGTGTTGTCATGGAGAAATAGGCCCGGCAAAGGTCAGGGGTTGTTTTCACAGGGAGACGGAGAAGGTCGTGCCCTGGCATTCTAACACTCCCCAGCTAGGCACTGGTTAACCGACTTGCCTGACAGATCACTGTAAGAAGTGGGTGAGGCGCTAGGGGGGGATTAACGGCAGCGGGGATTAGGAGGTGCAAACAATCAAAAGGGAGTAAAGTTCATGAAAGCAGAATGACAACGCAGAGAAAAAAATACGCGCGGCGCTAAAATCTGAAAATTCCGAGTGCAGCAGGTGAAGACGTCTGCTGTCAGAGCTATTTTTTTTTATTCGCACTCGGAATGTGAGCATCATTACAAGCTGTCTTCTTGAACACTGCAGTCCTTATTCTGGGTGGTTGTTTCAGTCAACTGAATGGCTTGCTAGGCCAGGTCGGAGGGCAGTTGAAAGCCAATCAGTTTTGTGTGGCACCTGGACAATATAAGCCAATCTGAATACATATTCTTCCTCAAAGGACTTTAGTGGATCAGTTGGGTTTTTAATGACAATCAGAAAGCTTCGTGGTATTTTTTTTTACCAAGATCAGCTTTCCAGATGGTTCTTTTTAAACTAAATTTGAAATCTCAAACTAATGTGACTATATTTGAGCTTTCCTTCTGTGGATTACTAGTTTATGCCACTGGACTTTTGCCGTTGGCCTCTGGGTGACTGCAACACTAAGATTGACCATGACACTACTCCAGCCAAGCCAGTATTTTTATAGTTGCACCATAGAAAGCACCCTTCTCGGATGCATCAAAGCTCGGTATGGCTCCTGCTCTCGCCACAAGAAACACAAAAGGTTGTGGACGAAGCCCAGTTCATCACGCAAACCAGCCTCCCATCCATTGACTCCATCTACACTTCCCGCTGCCTCAGCAAAGCAACCAGCATAATCAAGTACCCAACGCACCCTGGACATGCACTCTTCCACCTTCCTCCATGGGGAAAAAGATACAAAAGTCTGAAAACATGTACCAACTGTCTCAAGAACAGCTTCTTCCCTGCTGCTGTCAGACTTTTGAATGGTCCTATCACACATTTAGCTGATCTTTCTCTTCACCCTATCGGTAACTGCAACACTATATTCTACACGCTCTCCTTTCCTTCTCCCCATGTACTCTACGAACTGAATGTTTTGACTGTATCGTGCACAAGACACAATACATTTCACAGTATCCCAATACATAAAAATTTTTAAAGTTTCAAGTTTATTTATTAGTGTCACAAGTAGGCTTACATTAACATTGCAATGAAGTTACTGTGAAAATCCCCTAGTTGCCACACTCCAGCGCCTATTCGGGTACACTGAGGGAGAATTAAGCATAGCCAATGCACCGAACCAGCATGTCCATAAGACCATAAGACATCGGAGCAAAATTAGGCCACTCGGCCCATCAAGTCTGCTGCGCCATTCAATCATGGCTGATATTTTTCTCATCCCCATTCTCCTGCCTTTTCCCCATAATCCCTGACCCCCTTATTCATCAAGAACCTATCCATCTCTGTCTTAAAGACACTCAATGACCTGGCCTCCACAACCTTCTGCGGCAAAGAGTTCCACAGATTTACCACTCTCAAGCTGAAGATATTCCTCCTCATCTCTGTTTTAAAGGATCGTCCCTTTAGCCTGAGGTTGTGCCCTCTGGTTCTAGTTTTTCCGACGAGTGGAAACATCCTCTCCACGTTCACTCCTTGTCTTTCAGACTTGTGGGAGGAAACCGGAGCACCCAGAAGAAACCCACGCAGACATGGGGAGAATGTGCAGAGCCTGCACAGATAGGCCAAGGCTGGAATTGAACCCGGGTCTCTGCTGCTATGAGGCAGCAATGCTAACATAAATCAATTCAATTAAATGAAGATCTTTCATCAAGCCACCCCTGTGCAGGTGCACCGACATGGACTGCAGCAGCAGTTGAAGTCGTCCCACTATCATCCCTCAGAGGCTAATTAAGGATGGGCAATAAATGCTCTCCTGGATTGCCAGCGATTGCCAGCAATTTCTAGCTTCCACATGAATGAATAATAAATTGATTATCTCATTCTGCAGTTCAAGAATGAATATAGTGTTGATAGCACAGTGGTTAGCACTGCTGCTTCACAGCTCCAGGGACCTGGGTTCGATTCCCGGCTTGGGTCACTGTCTGTGTGGAGTTTGCACATTCTCCTCGTGTCTGCGTGGGTTTCCTCCAGGTGCTCTGGTTTCCTCCCACAGTCCAAAGATGTGCGGGTTAGGTTGATTGGCCATGCTAAAATTGCCCCTTAGTGTCCTAGGATGCGTAGATTAGCGGGTAAAATATGTAGGGATAAGAGGGTAGGGCCTGGGTGGGATTGTGGTCGGTGCAGACTCGATGGGCCGAATGGCCTCTTTCTGTACTGTAGGGTTTCTAAAAAAAAATGCTTCATGATCCCTTGCTGTTGGACTTCATGCCGTGCATTGGTAAATCAGTGATATTTTTCATTAACATGTGAAAGAAAATGTCCACAGTTATTTAGACTAAACACTTTGCACTTATCACAACAGGAGCAGCTGAATGGATTGCACAAGAGGAGGAAAAAACATATACCCGCGTGTGTACACATTATATACATAGGAGGAGGAAATATGATCAAAAGAGACAGAGATCCATTCTGTGGGAAATGAGACACATCAATAGCTTATCTTCAGGTCTTGTGAACGTGCCATCTCCGGAAGCACCTGAAAGGTGCACAGCAGATGGAAAAGGACTGTAAACCCAGATGCAGATCCAAGCTATTGAAGCTAAAGATAGCACAAACTCATCACCCATCAGCTTCACTTTTAAACCTAGCCAAAACAATCTTGACATTCTGGAAAAGATGGCTCACTCCATCTTAAAGATAAATCACATTGACTGTTCTGTGCTTGGTTAAGTGATCCTCCTCCACCCTCCGCCCCCCCCCCCTCCCCCTCCTCCTACCCAACCCCCTCGCTGTCTGCACAGATTCCTGTCTCTGTGTTCACACCTGTTCTGAAAGGAGCTGCCACCTGGTTTTTATATAGATTCTTTTATTTGCTGGCCATGGTAACTGTAAGTTTGTAAGTCCACGCACAATCCGCTAGAGCGAAGTTGGCTGCTACAACTGACTTATTGCAGAATCAAAGTGAGGAGGTTCACAAGGCCAACATTTCACAAAAGGTTTGACTGATCTGTCATGCACTTCCTCTTTGTTCTCTGCTCCATGGAATGATACTGGATAACCAGTACGTCCAAGCCTGTATTTGCACCAATGAATTCAACCTTTATTGGGTCAAACAAGGGTAATTGGGACTAGCTAGGAGGGCTCCATGGTCGGCATGGACCAGTTGGGCCAAAGGGCCTGTTTCCGTGTTCTATTATTCTCTATGATCTCAGAAAATGATGAGGTAAACCTGCCCCTCATTTTAATCTGCCATCTGAAAGACCAATTTCGAAAATCCTAATGACTTAAAGTTTAAGTTTATTTATTAGTGTCACAAGTCTTACATTAATACTGCAATGAAGTTACTGTGTAAAGTCGCTACAACCGGCACCTGTTCGGGTACACTGAGGGAGAATTTAGCATGGCCAATCTAACCAGCACATCTTTGGACTGTGGGAGGAAACCGGAGCACCCGGAGGAAACCCACACAGACACGGAGAGAACGTGCAGACTCCACACAGACAGTGACCCAAGCCGGGAATCGAATCCGGGTCCCTGGCGCTGTGAGGCAGCAGTGCTAACCACAGTGCCACCGTGCCATCCACAGAGTCAGAAGGAATAATTCAAAATCAACAAGAGACGCAGTCCAACAAACATTTTAATGATAACAACAACTTACATTTATAGGGTGCCTTGAATATCACGTTATAAAACAGAGGGGGAATTCCAGACCTTAGGGCTCCGGCAGATGAAGGCACAGCCTCAAATGGAGAAGCAATTCAAATCGAGGATATTCAAGATGCCAGAATTGGAGGAGAACAGATATCTTAGAGGTTGCAGGGCCGCAGGAGGTTGCAGAGACTGGTAGAAGTGAAGTCACGGAGAAATTTGAAAACAAGGAGGCAATTTTTAAAAATTCATTCGTGGGATATGGGCGTCGTTGGCTGACCAGCATTTATTACCCATCCCTAGTTGCCCGAGAGCAGTTAAGAGTCAAACACATTGCCATGGATCTGGAGTCACATGTGAGACCAGGTAAAGACGGCAGATTTCCTTCCCAGATGGGTTTTTCCAGCAATCGACAATGGTTTCATGGCCATCCTTAGATTCTTAATTCCAGATATTTTTTTCATTGAATTCAAGTTCCACCATCTGCAGTGGCAGGATTCGAACCCGGGTCCCCAGAACATTAGCTGAGTTTCTGGATTAATAGTCCAGTGATAATACCATTAGGCCATCGCCTTCCCTTAAAATTCAGACAATATAGGGCAGCGAACATGGGGGGGGTGATGGACAGCATTTTGTCAAAGCTGCGCAGTCACATGGGCTATGTAGTAAACCAAACCATCCCACTTGGGTGGGTCATACCACAAATTGGCCCCTTTAAATTACTGCGCATGCACGGAGAGACAAAAAATCTTTGAACGGTCTGCCCGCTTTAACAAGTTGACCGTGCGGAACAAAATACAATTAGAGAGTAGATTGGTGACACATGAGTGGGATTTGGCACGGCTTGGAATGGAGCAGCAAGAGTGTTAGATGAGTTCACCGCGTCCGGAAGCTAACAAAGACACAGCTGAGGCGTTCAGCAGCAGACAGGTTTGGGCACGAGCAGGGTAAGGTGATGTTTTCAGAGTGGATGTAGGTGGTCCGGGAGATTAAATTTGCTGTGAAATTAGTTGAAGTTTCCAAGTCATCAATTTTTTGGCACTCAAAGATAACCAAAAGTTGACACGTGTTATCCGACTCCTAGCAATGGGTAACAAACATAAAATCTTGAGCCAAGTCTGTATTGATTCGGTAAGAAGACATGAGGTGGGATTTTCCAGCCGCGCTCACCCCAAAATCGGAAAATCCCGCCCGAGGTCAATGGACCTTTGCATGGTGTCCCCCCACTCCGCCCGCTACAATTCCCGTGGCGGGTGGGACAGGA
Organism: Mustelus asterias; assembly: GCF_964213995.1. NCBI lineage: Eukaryota > Metazoa > Chordata > Chondrichthyes > Carcharhiniformes > Triakidae > Mustelus > Mustelus asterias. The sequence continues at coordinate 147,738,030 of NC_135802.1, read as the reverse complement.
AAATTCCCCCTGCAATGTTGAATAAAATGTTCTATCTGTGAACTAAGCTAAATTAGCTGACCTATATTTGACTTCAGTCCTTTGGATTCATATTCCACGATATATTTATATGTTGAGTGATTGGAAGATATTCATTGAATTCCACTGACAACTCCTGGATATCACATTAAATCAGACTCTGCCTCACCCTTAGCAGCATTCACCTGGAAGGTGATCTACAAAGCAATCCTAAATGTCATCTCAATATTGACTTGCATGGTCGATTAGACAAAATAGCCTTGCTCCACAATTTAGACTGATGAGTGCACTGAGTAGTTATAGGATTCCTATCACATATGGATATGTTTGACAGAGAAACAGAAAGAAAAACTTAGATACATGGTATGTTTGAAATTCAAGTTGTTGCCAGGCTGGGAGAACCAGGCTGACTTCAATGACCGATTGAGGTTACAGTATTCATGTGAAATGTGATATAATTTTGTAGAAACAAAGAAGATAGGAGCAGGAGGAGGCCATTCGGCCCTTCGAGCCTGCTCCGCCATTCATCACGATAATGTCTGATCGTCCAACTCAATAGCCTAATCCTACTTTCTCCCCATAACCTTTGATCCTGTTCACCCCAAGTGCTATTGTACCACGCCTGGAGATGCAAATATAAATATATTTGGGGCGCCACGACGGCACAGTGGTTAGCACTGCTACCTCACTGGACAGCAATTCTACCCAAGTGCCAGGGACTCGGGTAGAATTCCGGCCACGGATCACTGTATGTGTGGAGTTTGCACGTTCTTCCCATGTCTGTGTGGGTTTCCTCCAAGTGCTACAGTTTCCTCCCACGGTTAGGTTGATTGGCCATGGTAAATTGCCCCTGACTGTCAGGGGGATTAGCAGGGTAAGTATGTGGGGTTACGGGGTCTGGGTGGGATTGTTGTTGGCTCAATGGGCCGAATGGCCTCCATCTGCACTGTATGATCTATGAATTCTCCGATCCATGATAATAGGATCATGTCTTCCGGATAAACGTGCATGCCTCCAGGATTTGAGGTGTTCTTGGCCGTATTCTATAAACTGAAAAGGTTTTCGGAGCAGGATTACATTGCTGAGATCAGTGTAAGACAATAGGTGCTGTGATGATACGGCTTTCTCTTCCAAAATCCAATCTGCAGGGAAACAGTGGCACTGTCTCTTTAACATGATGTGAGCCTAGCCGAGTGCATGAATGACTTGGGGATTGCCTGACACAGGTTGATGAGCAAGAATTCACCAAGCAATGGCTAAAACAAGAGTTTCATTCATGTTAGCAAGGGTCTGCTCAACCAACCGAAACTCGGACGGTTTTGATTTCAGGCATACCAAAGGCCCTAATTAGGCCACACTGGCTCTCTGTCCTTCCTCCCTGACAATAACCATCTGTAATGTAAGCCTGTGTCCACTCAATGGCCTCAACATGAAGCTGCACGTGATTGTTCTTAAAGTGTCCCTGACCGGTTTAAATAATGCACTTCACCATACCCCGAAATTATGTCGTAGATCAAGTTCAGTTTGACAGCACTGATCATGATCAGGTTTGACCTTGTAATCTATCAGAAATGGGCCATTGTAAATAGATTACCCAGTGCAAGGAGAAATAAAATCAGCCATTAACTCACATGTACAGGTCCCCCATTTAAATTGCTTTGAAAAACTAGCAGTGCTAACCACTGTGCCATAAGGTTTATAATATATGATGGTTGATTACTATAATTGGTAAAAGTTATGCTAATTTTATTATTTTATTTTAACTGTGCTCTTAAATAAATTTTGGGGAACAAATTTTTCGGGAACATGCCATGGGGGTAGGGGTTTGGCATCGGTGAGACTGGAAGATCCCAGCAGCGGGAAGGGCTGGAAAACTTTGGCCTATCATTCTAAAATAATATGATTCTCTGAGAATGAACAAATGAATATTGCACTGAAAGGATTAAGGGGTTCACCTGAAGACTTCGAAACCTGTGTGTAGTTCTATATCTCAAGTCAGGAATCCTACAGCTCTTGGCAGAGTTATTGTGGCTAGACAGTGAGTCATGTTCAGTCTCTAAAATTCCCATTGGATACTCCGAAATCTCAATTTATAGAGATGGCTCCGGATTCCGATAAGGTTCATGTTTATAGTGGTACCGTTTGTAGATAGTCAGAGGGATTGTCTCATGACTGATGCCCTAGGGAATTCCATTGGAAACAAAGCCTGTAAATATACAGCGACTGGAATCTAATATCTTTCATGGCCTCAGATTGTCCCAAACAGCTTTAGACTGAATGATGTACTCTGCCAAGATTTAGTTACTTTTGGAAACACAACTGTGAATTTGTGCACAGCAAGCTCCCAAAAACAGTGCTGTGATAATGACCAGGTGAGCTGTTTAGTCACTTTGTTTCAGGGTAGAAATTGACCAGGATACTGGGGAGAACTTGCTTGCTCTTCTTTGGAATGGTGCTAGGTAAATTGTGACTGACAAACCATTTGGCAGTAAAACAGTAACTTTAATTTCTATAGTTCCATTGATGTAGTAAAATGGCCTGAGCTACTTCAGTGGAGCATTGCCAAACAAGATTTGACACTGATGTCACGATCTTCCAGGCCCGTTTGCAGTGGGCACAAGTCCCATTATGTCCGATAACTCTCGTCAGAGGGCCGCAGTGCGATCTGCACTGGTGACATCTCAAAATGAGATCTTCCCCGTCCCCATCTGGCGACATAATCAAAAACACACCCAGCGAGGGAGTGAACCTGATTACAGTCAATTTGAGTGAATTAAGAATCTACTGATGACCATGAAACCATTGGCGATTGTCGGAAAAACCCATCTGGTTCACTAATGTGTTTAGGGAAGGAAATCTGCCATCCTTACCTGGTTTGGCCTACATGTGACTCCAGACCCACAGCAATGTGGTTGACTCTCAATTGCCCTCCATGGACAATTAGGGACAGGCAATAAATGCTGGCCAGCCAGTGACGCCCATGGCCCACGAATGAATAAAAAAGATGACGATTCCACCTCTAAGAGCTATTGATTGTTCGAAAGGCCAGCAACTCTCCAGTCCCATTAGCGCCACCAGGAACAGTGGCCACTGCATAATGCCCAGTGATTGCAGCCATGTAGGTGATCCCAGAAGACAGGCAAATGAAGTAATTCCTGGTGAGGGATTTGGGGTTCATTGTGGAGGGCAGGGTGGCTCTAGACAGCACAACCCTCCATGATGCAAATGGTGCCCAATCAGGAGGGTGAGCCCCCCACCCCCCAAACACACACTAGAGGTTGCAGGGAGGCTGCCAAGGTGTAGCTGGCAGCCTCCACAGGTGGCATCTAGCCCTCCCCTGCTGCTGGTAGAATACTGGCGGTAGTTGGTTAAGGCCCTAAGTTGGCCAGTAGTTGGCCACTTTGGGGCCTCAATGGGCCTTTGGACAGGAAATCTATCCAAGGGGCTTTGCTGCCATTGTTTTAATTGGCAGGAAGAAGACGTATGGTTGTCAACCCTGTGCCTTGCCACCTTGCCATGCGCACCTCCCCAACTCTTCCCAGCTCACTCCTGTTGGGAGATACTGGAGGGTGGGGGTTGAGTGGGGGGGGGGGGGGGGCGCATAGATTCCACCCAATAGTAGAAATTTCTGTTCATCCAATGATAAGCGTGAAAATTCACCCTACAAATTGTATGACATTACTTTCGGAATAGTGCTAGACCTCAGAATGTGATCCCCAGAGCGCAGGCAAAATTCTGCACCGCAAAAATGTATCCGGGAATAATATTCCAACTTTGTGTTCCCAACAGGGATCTGCACCCTCTGGAAGCTTGGACAGCGCTATAGTCTGTTTAGTGTGCAAGAAACAATACTTTTCACTGTATACTAATACGCATGACAATAATAAATCAAATCAAATCAAACCTGATCAGAAATTCGGGCGCGGGTGTGGAATATAACGCACCCAATTCTTTGACTGTCTCTGTCATAAACTAGCAGCTCCAATAACTCAGATTCACTGAAGTTAAGTGATAGGCCTCACATACACAGACATATATACAAACACAGCTAATGATTACATTCATTGCTGCCAGTCATCTGCCAGATACCCTTGGTTGTATAACCCTTTGGCATTTATTTTTTCAAAAGTAATTATGCATTAATTGTCCGGAATATTTCTTCTTTCCTACCTCTGCTAATTAATTTTAGAGATCGTATACATTTTCTAACAGAACGAGAGAGGTGTTTGGACGGTGATCATATACTCCGACTTGACGATAACATTTTTGATATTGATCTCTTGGATGAAGGTTTATTTGCTGCTTATTTTAATTTTATCACACATCACTCACGGTTTCAGGCAATAAATCTTGCCGGATAATGACGCTATAGAGAAATGTTGGACTTTGTGCGATCGGGCAATCAGTGAGGTTCTTGGAGTTTGGTGTCGACTGAAACTGAAGCTAATGCTGAAGTTTTTTTTTCTGTTTGTGTTCCAACATTTCACAGGGTCACGTATAAAACCCATTGGATGGATAGTCACAGAAGAAAAAGGGAGGCCGTTCACAAGAACACAAGGTATAGAAGCAGGAGTTAGCCACCAGGCCCTTCAAGCCTGTTCCATCATTCAATATGCCCGCCTCAACTCCTTTTCTGCATCGTTTCCCCATGGCCCTCTATTCCTTGAGCTATCAAATATTTATCCATCTCCACTTTAAGTACTTCTAATGATCCAGCCTCCACTACCCTTTGGGGAAGAGAACTTCAGAGAAGAAATTTCTACGCACCTCAATGTTAACTGACTGTCTCTTTATCTTATAACTATGTCTCCTTGTTCGAGACTATCCCACTAGGCTTTTAAAATCCCTACAGTGCAGAAGGAGGCCATTCAGCCCATCAAATCTGTACTGGCCACAATCCCATCCAGGCCCTATCCCCATAACCAATGCATTTACCCTAGCTATCCCCCCTAACACTAAGGGGCAATTTAGCATGGCCAATATACCTAACCCGCACATCTTTGGACTGTGGGAGAAAACCAGAGCACCCGGAGGAAACCCACGCAGACATGGGGAGGACATGCAAATTCCACACAGACAGTCACCCAAGCCAGGAATCGAACCTGGGTCCCTGGCTCTGTGAGACAGCAGTGCTAACCACTGTGCCACCGTGCCGCCTGCTGGCATTCATCAGTCAGGGCACTAAGTATAGAAGTTGGGAAGTTATATTGCAGTTGTACAGGACATTGGTGAGGCCACACCTGGAGTATTGTGTTCAGTTTTGGTCGCCTTGCTGTAGGAAAGATGTTATTAAACTGGAGAGAGTGCAGAAGAGATTTACAAGGATGTTGCCAGGACTCAAGGGACTGAGTTATAGGGAGAGATTGGACAGGCTAGGACTTTTTTCTTTGAAGCATAGGAGACTGAGGGGTGATCTTATAGAGGTGTATAACTAGAGGGTATAGGCTTAAGTTAAGAGGGGAAAGAATTAATAGGAACCTGAGGTGCAACTTGTTTACACAGAGGGTGGTACATGTGTGGAATGAGCTGCTGGAGGAAGTGGTTGAGGCAGGGACATTGACAACATTTAAAAGGCATTTGGACAGATACACGGATAGGAAACGTTTAGAGGGATACGGGCCAAATGCAGACAAATAAGGTTAGCTTAGATGGGCATTTTGGTCAGCATGGACCAGTTTGGGCCGAAGGGCCTGTCTCCATGCCATAAATTCTATGATCCTATGATTCACTAATGAAAACATCTCACCATCTCACTATCAAGCCCCCTCAAGATCTTATACGTTTGAATAAGGTCACCCTCACTCTTCTAAGCTCCAAGGGATACAGACCAAGTCTATTTAGTCTCTCTTGACAGGACAATCCTCTCGTCTCAGAAATTAGCCTGGTGAATCTCCTTTGGTCTGCCTCCTTTTTAAGGTAAGGGGATGGAAAACTGTACGCAGTATTCTAGCTGACGCCTCAACAACACCCTGTACATCTGTTATACAATTAAATAGGCAATATCAACAGCAACTCTCATTAAAAAACAAATCTATTACTAACTATACGTCACTGACATTTACTAACACATTTGGAATTTTACTTTGTGGTTAGCGACTACATCAAGTTTAATATCTAATTACATTAATGATGTGTCAGTACGTGGCCCAGTAACAATTATGCAAGATGCCATTTAGCATTTAGCATGTATGTACCATATATATTGGATTTGATCCCATTTGTCTCATGGCAAAAAGAAAATCGTACTGCATTGCACCAAAGCAATGAACTTTACAGTACCGTAACTAGTGTCAGCTACTCTCATAACCTTGTCTCTTGTAATCCAACTGTTTGGAGCACTTCCTCTTCTGTATAATGGGGCTATTGTACAACCAACATTGTGGGGAGCCAGGATACCTTTAAACTGTTCTATAATCCCAGAGAAAATGAGGCTGATACCTGCACGCTTGCTGGTGTCACTCGTTCATCTCTCAGGTCTCACCTTTTACAATGAAACACTGGCCACAGACACTGGGAACTATGATTTTTTGTGGCATCTGCACTGTGTTGACACATGTTAACAAACTACTACCAAATAAACCTGTTGGACTTTAACCTGCTGTTGTTAAAAATCTTACTGTGTTCACCCCAGTCCAACGCCGGCATCGCCACATCTTGACACATGTTGGCAGGAATTCTCCCATCCTGCCCGCCACTGGAATTTTAGCGGGCAGGTTGCGGAGAATGTGAAACCCCATTGACGGTCGGGCGGGAATTTTGGACCAGCGCGGCCGGAGAATTCTGCCCGTTATTCCTCTCCAGTGAAATTATACTTCTGGTGATCTGCCATGGACACCCACTTGCAGGATCTCCCTTTAAAATATCTAGCGGTAATGGCAACTCAAATGGCTATGGTTCCTTTGAGGAGGACAGATATCATGTATGCAAAGGCAAAATACTGCAGATGCTGGCAATTTGAACTATGAACAGAAAATGCTGGAAATAGTCGGATCTGGCAGCCCCTGAGGAGAGAGAGACAGAGTTAGGGGCTGGAATTTTCCGGTTGTTTACACCAGTGGGATTATCTGGTCCCACTGCAGTGAACAGAGATTTAGCTGAGCGCAAAATTCATTCTCACTGGCAGCGGTAGAGGGGCATGAATGGCCAGAAAATTCCAGCTGAACGTTTCAGAGCGATGACCTAAGTTATACATTACGTATACTGGGATTGGGATGGTGTTCCACTGGTCCAGGGCTACCATTGTGGCAATTCTGTTCACCTACTATACTTATAGAATGATAGCGCGAGACAATAAACTGGGGAGGCGATGGCCTAGTGGTATTATCGCTAGACTATTAATCCAGAAACTCAGCTAATGTTCTGGGAGCCCGGGTTCGAATCCCGCCACAACAGATGGTGGAATTTGAATTGAATTGAATTAAAAAGCCCAAAATTAATGATGACCATGAAACCATTGTCAATTGTCGGAAAAGTCCATCTGGGTCACTAATGCCTTTTAGGGAAGGAAATCTGCTGTCCTTACCCGGTCTGGCCTACATGTGACTCCAGAGCCACAGCAATGTGGTTGACTCTCAACTGCCCTCAGGGATGGGAAATAAATGCTGACCAGCCAGCGACGCCCATGCCCCACGAATTAATAGAATCATAGGATCCTACAGTGCAGAAGGAGGCCATTCGCCCCATCGAGTCTGCACCGACCAATAATAATAAAAACTCTCTGTTATCAATCATGAAGCTGGAAGAATTCAACTTAAGAGAACTTACTTCTAATTTAAAAAAAGAATGATTACGATAGAGGGCTGCACTCTGGTTCTGAGTCAGAAGTTCGTGAGCTCAATCTCCACTCCAGATGTTGGGCACAAAATCTACGCTGACAGAAGTTCTTACAGATGTCCCGGCCAACATTTACCCCTCAACCAACATCATTGAATACATTCTATGTGGGCATTGTTCCAACTAATTGTCGCCGATGGGATCTTGCTGGGCACAGATTCCCCCTCCGGACTCACATTCTAGGCTCTGCTCAACATGGCAGGGAGCCAACTGAATTGCAATGACTGCCTGATTTATTTTATTTAAGTTTCAGACTTCACCGACAAAATTAAAATAAAGAATAAGGTGGTCGTGTTCGCAAATTCCAAACTCCCTCTTTGTAAAGCACAAGTGGAGTGTGACCTGACTTGATCTGATGCTCTGGAGTGTTTTTCTTTCCAATTGGTTTCACACGGCCCAATTAGAATTCTGAATCCCGTTTGGCTTTTAGTTTCTGCCCCCGCAGCTTTCCTGAGGCTAGTTTACCAATGTGCACTCAGTCGTCACTGATAATAAGCAAATGCAACATTCTGAGACTCACTGTGAGCTCAAGACACCACCGAAGGCGCATTACATTGATTCTGAAAGGAGGCCATTCGACCCATCCTGCCTATGCCAGTCCATTGAAAGAGCTATCCCACTCTCCACAGCTCTCCCCCCCCCCCCCCCCCCCGCCCCTCCCCCCCACCGCCCTGCCCCTTTCACTGTAGCCCTCTAAATAGCTCCTTTTCAATTTATATTCAACTCGAGGCGGCACAGTGGCACAGCGATTAGCACTGCCTCCTCACAGCACCAGGGACCCGGGTTCGATTCCCAGCTTAGGTCACTGTCTGTGTGGAGTTTGCACGCTCTCCCCGTGTCTGTGTGGGATTCCTCCGGGTGCTCCGGTTTCCTCCCACAGTCCAAAGATGTGCAGGTTAGGTGAATTGGTCATGCTAAACTCTCCCTCAGTGTACCTGAACAGGCACCGGAACGCGGCGACTAGGGGATTTGCACAGTAACTTCACTGTAGTGTTAATGTAAGCCCACTTGTGACTAATAAATAAACTTTAACTTGACTTTCCATTTAAAAATTACCATTGAATCTGCTTCCGCTAGCTTTTCAGGCAATACATTCTCAGATGTGAGCACAGCACAGAAGAATGTCTCCTTATCTCACCTTGCCTTCTTTTTATCAATTATCTGACTCCCTTTGCTGGTTTAAGTTTAAGTTTACCTTTGCAAACCATTTCCCACGCTACCTTCAATGAACAAACTAGAATTGAGCAGGAGCTTCCCACTCTGTGAACATTCCCAGTTGGCGGAGTATGTGTCTGAGCCCCAAACGATCTCGTTTCTGGAAGGCAGCAGCAATGATTTACGAGTTGAAATACTGTAGCGTAAAGAGTCAGAACACTTGTGAAATCAGATGGTTCTCGGAGCAACATGTGCCAACTTGAGCTCCGGGATCATTTACTGAATGTGCACTATTGTTAGATGCCCACTGGCGTGTTCCACCTGACTAATGTCCCTTGGCCCGTTGTAAAATGTTTGATCATTAACAAAACCAATGTTAATCTCAACTTACCAAGTGATTAAAGCCATTGAATTTATTTGATCTGTTCAAATGATTGGAAATGCAGTTGACGATGGCAACAATAGAGGTTGGTGTCTGCGATTTCCCTCAATCTATACTGTGCCCCTCAGTTAGAAAAAAAATATTGACCCACTTTGGGTTTGCCTGAAATGGTCCAAAAATCTGAACCGGCAATTTTTTTTTAAAAAAGGGCCAGGGTGACTCCAAATCCATTTAAAATTGGCAGACAGGACCCGACTCTGTAGCTCACGCCCCTGTTCCCAGCACCAGATATTTTCTCTGCTATGCGATAAGGTGTGGATCCTACATTCCCCTGACCTGCCTGGCTCTATTGTGAGGGTAGGCATTTCATAGCACTGTCACAATTTTCGTGGTCTAGCTCCTCCATGACTTATTCACAGCCCATTAGAGGGGATTATGAACTGGGTTCAGAAACAAAAGACAAATTCAAGAAGCCTTATCCATGGACCTCATGCCCCCATGCTAACTCCATTACCTTCCATGCTCTCCGCCAGGCCCTTTCCAGCAGCCCCATGTCACCTTCATACCCCCCATTCTCCTTTCCAAGGCCCCCATGTCCTTCATTCCACCTCCATGGCCTCCATACCACCTCCACGCCAATCTACCCAGTACGCACCATGCACAGACCCAATCAGCCATATAATAACATTGGCAGGTGTTGAAATGTTGAGAAAAACATTCATTCAGAACCCTTCTTTCAAAAAAAACTGCTGTTCCTAAAACGCTATGAAGGTGTAAATCGGACAGGGCAATTATAGTCTCAGTACCCGAAGCTTTAACCACTTCATACCTCTTAATCATAGAATCCCTACAGTGCAGAAAGAGTCCATTTGGCCCATCAAGCCTGCACCAACAGCAATCCCACCCAACCCTATTCCCGTAAACCTACATATTTACCCTGCTATTCCACCTGACACAAAGGGGTAAATTAGCATAGCCAATCAACCGAAACCACACATCTTTCAAGTGTGGGAGGAAACCGGAGCACCTGGTACAGATACGGGCAGAACATGCAAACAGACAGCCACCCAAGGCCAGAATTGAACCTGAGTCCCTGGCGACGTGAAGCAACAGTGCTAACCACTGTGCCACCATCTTGTCCAAGTAAACATTCAGACACTGACAAAGAGATCACAGAAATAAAATAACCTATTATAAACACATAAAAATGTATATCAAGCAAAGTAAACACTCCACTCAGTAGTCAAAACAGAACCTCCCTGAGCTGATGTATTTGTGAGCCTTGGAACTCAGCCAAGTATTCACAATGAGCACAGGTGGAGAACCCAGATGTCCGGCCATATGCTTCTGCCAAAATGGTTCCCAGATGGCCTACTATGAGTGTTTGGATGAGATGTTAAACTGAGGCCCCATCTGCCCCATCTGTTCCATGGCACTATTCAAAAAGCAGAAGAAATCTCCCTCAACCAACATTATTAAAAAACAAGTCTTTATCACAGTACTGATTGCAGAACCATGCTGTGCACAAATTGGCTGCCATGTTTCGTACGTTATAATGGCGATTTCACTTCAAGTGCAATTAGCTGGCTGTTAAGTGCTTTGGGACATCCTGAGGCCAAGAAAAGGGCTACACAAATTCAAGACTTTCTTAGTTTAGAATCTGAAGTGGCAGAAATCATACAGATCTAATTGTACATCTCTAACCAACGTTAGTCAAAACACGTGGGAAAGCTAATAACTGAATCCATACATACAGTAATTATTAAAAAATAGAACTGAATGTTAAATCTGAGCATAAAGAACAACACTCATTGCATCAGTAACAAACATTTGACAAATAGGCCTTAGGTTTTCCAATCATAACATGAACAAAAACAGCAACTTGTATTCACATCGTAGTGCCCCCAAGGAGCATCACTTAATTGAGAGTTGATGCAGACACAATGGGCCGAATGACCTCCCTCCTGCACTGTAGGGATTCATAGAAACCCTACAGTACAGAAAGAGGCCATTCAGCCCATCGAGTCTGCACCGACCACAATCCCACCCAGGCCCTACCCCCATATCCCTACATATTTGCCACTAATCCCTCTAACCTACACATCTCAGGACACTAAGGGCAATTTTTAGCATGGCCAATCAACCTAACCCGCACATCTTTGGACTGTGGGAGGAAACCGGAGCACCCGGAGGAAACCCACGCAGACACGAGGAGAACGTGCAAACTCCACACAGACAGTGACCCAAGCCGGGAATCGAACCCAGGTCCCTGGAGCTGTGAAGCAGCAGTGCTAACCGCTGTGCTACCGTGCCGCCGGATTCTACGAATATCAAACAAAATTGACACCATGCCATTTGAGGACAGGGGCTCAACCTAAGGGGGAGGTTTTAAGGAGTACCTTAAAGAAGGAGAGAATGGTAGAGAGAGAGGGAGAGAGAGAGAGAGAGAGAATGAGGAGGGATTCAAGAATGTAGGGCCAAGGTGGGAGAGGGGGGAGTGGGGGGTTGGAGGAAGGGAGGGGAGGTGAAGGCAATGGTGGATTGAAATGAAGTGGTGGAGTCCAGGGCAAGACACAAGCAGGTTGGAGGATAGGATTTAGGTTAAAAGGGCAAATCGGAGGGATTTGAACATGAGGATGACGATTTTAAAAACAGGTTGTTGGTGGATTGGTTCATTCCACTGAATTACTGTTGACGTTACAATCACAAAATCTGGGCCATACAACTGCATAAATAAACCATAAGGAGGTGGATGGGCAAATGTTCCCCTATCACATTGCTGCTTTACTCCATTCAATCCACAGCTGTCTAATTGAACGTCCGGCTCACATTACAATACAATCTCTGTAAAATCCCAGCCTGTCCTAGAAACAGCTTTGAATAACTAGAATTAGGCAGCTTAAAGGTCACAGAGGGTGCTGTGGTGGTGGTGGAAAAGTTGGGGAGGGCATTGTGAGAGTTCAGGAGGATGAGGAAATAGTGGAAGCTATGTTTTAGTTTTATTTTATTTTCATTTATTTAGTAGTCACAGTTAGGCTTACATTAACACTGCAATAAGTTACTGTGAAAATCCCCTTATCGTCAAACTCCAGCTCCTGTTTGGGTACACTGAGGGAGAATTTAGCATGGCCAATGCACCTAACTAGCACGTCTTTCAGACTTGTGGGAGGAAACCGGAGCACCCGAAGGAAACCCACGCAGACATGGGGAGAATGTGCAAATTCCACACAGACAGTGACCCAAGTCGGGAATCGAACCTGGTTCCCTGGCGCTGTGAGGCAGCAGTGCTAACCACTGTGCCGCCCCATTTTATTTTCCTCCCTTTGCATCTCCTCTCATGAATCAGCTGACTTCTGCTGAGGGAGAGCTGCACAGCTCCCACTGCCTCACTTGTGGGGAACTCAATATATCCCGGTGTAGCAAGCTAACCAGCAGGCAAAACAAGCAGTGCAGAATTTAAATACATAAGTTTACATCGAGCTGAATGACGGAGGGTTAATGAAAACTATCTGGTGCGCTTGGTGCATTTTGTACTAAACTTGGTCAGTCTGTCAAATTGCTGGATTGTGACAAAGTTGTTTGTATTGATGTCAGAGTGGCTTTGTGTGAGTTTGAAGGGTATGAATGCAGTGTCTGCACCAGGTAGACCCAGCCTCTGAATACTGGGTTGACATCCAAAGTGGTAACTTCTCCTGATGGACGTGGAGTGAATCTCCTTCCCCACCTGCTCCCCCACACCATGGTCCCCCGCTGCCCACCATTCCCCATCAAATCTAATCCCTACCATCATATCATCTCAACAGGATGTAATGCATCAGTCTCATGACTTGTTGGCGCTTTTAAAAAATTATTTCCATGAGATATGGACGTCACAGGCTGTGGCCAGTATTTTTAAAGTCCATTCCTAATTTCCCTTGAGAAGGTGGCGAGCTGACTTCTTGAACTGTTGATTCAACAGGCAAAAAGTCAGAAACTCGCTGCCGTAAAATTACGTTGCAATTCTCCCAACGGTGGGTTAATGGTAGGTCGTTATTCCCGCTGGCTGATGGTGTAAATTCTATTTGCATTCATTTGCATCTCATGAATGCTCATTAAAATAGCTGCCTGCCAGCATCCATTAAGGTCATCCAAACTTACGTCACGTCAGCGTGGAATTACATCAGTCTGAAACCCAATTGCTATTGAGTGACGTGCACAAGGCAGTTTTCAGTTCACTAAAGACTTTGAGGTAATTGGAATAAAGCCTTTCTGGCACAGTGCTGCGATGCTCCTAATGTGCTGTTCACTCAGGGCATGCCAGTTCCTGCCCTCCATCTCCATGCCAAGCTGGTCGTCATGGGCAGCACCGTGCTGCTGGACCCATGGACCCTCATGTGTCACTGAATCGGTCAGCACTGCACTTGGGATTGGGGAGTACAGGGGTCTCTTTCCCCCTGATGCCACACACCAGTGTCTATCCGGACAGGACTGTGCTGCAGGACCGTGGCTTTTGCTACCAAATAAACCTGTTGGACTTTAACCTGGTGTTGTTAAACTTCTTACTGTGTTTACCCCAGTCCAACGCCGGCATCTCCACATCATGACTGCAGGACTCATGCAGCCGATGACAACAAAGATCCAAAGTTCGATCAGGGTGGGGTGGAGTTCAAGGTGAGGCCCGCGGTGGAGATGACCTGCCAAAGACGAGGGGGGCAATGTGGAAGGAGGACTTTGCAAGAAGGTTGGGGTGGAGAAGAGTGAGGGCTCATGCTGGCAGGCAGAGGGACAAGTATGTGGATGAAGGAGGCAAACAATGGAAGACAGGGGGAAGACTGCGGGGAGGGAAAACCTCACAAACAAAAGTGGTGCAAGGGATACAATATTGTTTACTTGAAGGGGATACACAAAGACTCCTGATATGGTCGGTAGGGGTCCAAGTGAGATATGGGTGCTGCACATGAGATGGGCTCGGAGGAATTCGGTTCGAATCGAAGAACCGACTTTTTGAGGTTGCTAGCCTTTTTCCTCTGGGTTGCTGACATTTTGCACTGTCTGGTGAAGACAGGTGGACTGGAGAGAATGCTGGTGTTCCCAAGCATCGGCTGCCCTTCTAGGTGGAAGAGATTGGAGGGATTGGAAAGTGCTGCCGAAGGAGACTTGGTGAGTTGATTAGCAGTAGTGTAGAAATCAGATGTACCATACTTTGTCTCTGAGTTAACTTTGTCTGTATAGAATCCCATCTTTAAATAAAGAACCCAATCCTTGTGTATGATTGGTATGCTTATGTCAAATAGAGAAGAAGGTTACAAATGCGAAAGAGGTTCCTTTTAATCCAACATGAGTATTGCATTGTCAGCTGGTCATTTTTAGCAGTGTGTGACTCTGGTACAAGGTTTGGATGCTCAATAGGCACCCGATTTCTTGTATGTTACTCACACTGTGGCAAGAGTGCTTACAGAATAAAATTATGATCAGCCTCAGAAAATGGTGCAAGAGAACGTGAAACAGCAGCAGCTGCCCTTTCCTTGACTATGCAGCTCTTCCACATCTCTATCAGCGCAAGCAGAACCGTAACTAAGTGAACCTTGTAATCTTGAAGGCATTTAAGCAAAGCTCCAGCAGAGCAGAAAAGTGCATGCTGAGACACGCTCTCCTTATCTTCAATTCATCCCAAAATATCCCAACCAATGAAGATGTCAACAGAGGGAGTAGTGCAGTCTCAGCACACCCTGTACAACGAGGACCATTCTACTAATATTATGTTGTGGAGATGCCGGCATTGGACTGGGGCGGGCACAGTAAGAAGTCTCACAACACCAGGTTAAAGTCCAACAGGTTTATCTGATATCACAAGCTTTCGGAGCGCTGCCCCTTCATCAGGTGAAGAAGGAGCGGCGCTCCAAAAGCTCGTGATACCAAATAAACCTGTTGGACTTTAATCTGGTGTTGTGAGACTTCTTACAGTGCTGACTAATATTAGTGAGAGGAGCAAACAGCCAAGGTTTAAACAACGTTTAACATTGAGTACAGATGAGGCAAACATTTTGGCTATTCCACCCATTCCACAAGTCAAAAGGACACACAAGATTCTTACTCAACATTCAATTGGAATATTGTATTTGGAAACTATCAAAAGCCAATGAAATTCAGAGAAGGAAGTAAATAATTTACATTTATACAGCATCTGTCATCACCTCAGAACATCCCAAACTTCATAGAACAACAACTTATATTTATATAGAACTTTTAACGTAATAAAATGTCCCAAGGTGCTTTTCAGGGCCATTATGAAATGGGTCAAGCAATAAAATATTTGTCCAGGTGATCAAAAGCTTGGTCAATGAGGTAGGTTTTAAGGAGTGTCTTAAAGGGGAAAAGTGAGGAAGAGAGGTGTAGGGCAGGAATTCCAGAGCTTGGGCCCTAGAGAGATGAAGACATATCCACCAATGATCGAGCGATTAAAATTGGTAACCACCTTATTGTTGACACACCGAGTTGAACAGACTACTATCAATACGCGGGAGCAAAGAATCTAGCAAGAGACAAAAAGTCGGAAACCCACCAGTGTACAATCACGTTGCAATTCTCTCAATGATGTGTTAATGGTGGGTCAGTCATCCCAATGGCTGGTGGGATGTCATTTGCATTAATCTGCATCTCATGAATGCTCATTAAAACAGCTTAAAGGCTTTCCAATCTTGGGTCACGCCAGTGGAAAATGACATTGATCTAAAACTCGATTGCTAAAGGGTGACATGCACAAGGTTCGCCAGAGGCTTTGAAATGAGTGGATCAAAGTCTTCCTGCCACAGTGCTGCGCTGCTCCTGATGTGCTGTTCACCACTCTGCCAGTGCAGACCAGTTCCTGCTCTCCATCTTCATGCTGAGGTGGTCTCCATGTACAGCACCATGCTGTGGGACCCATGGACCCTCCAGTGTCACTGAGTCACATCAGTGCAGTCTGATCTGTGGGAGGGGGGGGGGGGGGTGGATTTTCCATCTGTTTACTTTAAATATTGGGATTCCCATTGACACCTGTTTTAACGTGTTAATCGGGCATTTAGTCTCCCCGGAGGAAACCGGAGCACCCGGAGGAAACCCACGCAGACACGGGGACAACGTACAAACTCCACATATACAGTGACCCAAGCCAGGAATTGAACTCAGGTCCCTGGCGCTGTGAGGCGAGCAGTGCTAACCACTGTGCCACAGTGCTGCCAGTGAATACACTTTTAAAAATTACTTCACTGGCTGCATTGACTCCATGTGCCAAGCTCATGAAAGACACTAGATAACTATTTTCTTTCCTACCAGATGACATAGATCCGGACAGACCAAAATTCTGTTCACAGCAGGGTTTTAGGTAAGATTAAGTAAATCTAATTCATAGAATCGTACAGCACAGAAGAGGTGCTTTGGTCCGTTGACTTAACAGTTCATTTTAATGCCGTACTATAATTGTTATTAACAGGGACAATGCGGAACATATGACTGAATTACAATGCCAATGACTTGCGATCAATTTACAAGCGTGCGAGGCCCTCACTGTTTGAAAGGATTCGCCTGAATAATGCCTATCTTCCTTACCTTGGCAGAGATGCAGTGCAGCAAGCCAGGTGAAATTGCTGTCTCCGGAGGCTTTACAATCCACTCACAGAGGGGATTTCTGAGAAAACTTCCCTGTTTCTTAGCCAAAGGTGATTTGGATCTTTTAGGCTTCCTGTCATGACTGCTGAAGCAGTTGCTTTCACCATCTGATCGTACCCTTGTCACTGGAGAAAGGAACGACAGCTGAAAAAATGCTTGCAGCAACTGCAGTGCGTGGAGTCTCTCAATGCGATGTACAGGGAGCGGGCTCCTCATTGCTGAGGAATGTCAGGCAAACAATTCTGCACCAATCGACTATCGAGAGAGCATTGTTTGCAAGCAGCATTTGCAATGTTGACAAACTGAAAACCATAAACTTCCACGACTTCTGAACTCCTCCGATTTAGGCCTCTTGCACATATCTGATTTCCATCGGCTACTTGGCATCCGTGCTCCCAGCTGCCAATAGGCCCTAATCTCTGGAATTCCCTCCGTAAACCTCTCTGTCTCTTTACCTATCCTTATTCCTTTAAGTCGTTCATTAGAAGCAGCGGGCGGGATTTTCCAGCCACATTCACCCAAAACCGGAAAATCCCACCCTAGGTCAATGGACCTTTCCACAGTCCGCCCTCGCCCACTACGATTCCTGTGGTGGGAAAGATGGGAAAATTCGCCCCTGTGTCTTTGAGCAAGCTATGGATCATTCAAAGTTTAAGTTTAAAGTTTAGTTATTGGTGTCACAAGTAAGCTTACATTAACACTGCAATGAAGTTACTGTGAAAATCCCCTAGTTGCCACACTCCGACACCTGTTCGGGTACACTGAGGGAGAATTTAGCACGGCCAATGCACCTAACGAGCACGTCTTTTGGACTGTGGGAGGAAACGGATCATCCGGAGGAAACCCACGCAGACACGAGGAGAATGTGCAGACTCCACAGACAGTGACCCAAGCCGGGAATTGAACCCAGGTCCCTGTGCCGCCGATAGCGTCGCTTTATGTGACCTAGTGTCAAATATTGGCTGATAACGCTCCCGCAAAGTGCCTTGGGATGTTTAACTACATTGAAAGGCCAATATAAATCCAAGTTGTTGTTGTAGCTCCTAAATTCAATGGCCTTCCCCTCACACCACACCTGTGGCCCACACCGGATCGGTCATAAGTACTGAGCATCGTCAGAAGAAAACAGGCAACCTATCAACACCCTTAAGTAAGCCAAAACCAGTCGGAGAACTTGACTGGGTGATACCCCGTTCTTATCTCCGGTCTAGAGACCTAAATATCCTCCAGGCAAGACTATTGGCTCGTTTCCCGATTGACGTCTGACAGTTAATGATAGTTTTCTTTCAGAACACTCAGTCTGGAATCAACTGAACTTACAGCATCCTCCTTAAAAAGGAAAAACAACAAGCAATAACTTCCGTCTGAGAAGATCAGGCTCCACGATTTGCATTCAACTGAAACTTTGCAAAATTACACTCGCTGGGACTTGATGACAGGCGCATTGCAAATGCGCCAAATGAATGGTCAGTGGAAGCCGACACAGCCTGAATGACACCATGTGACCCAGGGGCAGGTGCTTCCTGTGTCGCCAACAACGAGATAAACAATTGGCTCAGAAAACGACTTAGTCTCCACTCTTTAAGGACAGTTTCCACACTTCATTGAAGCATCATTGTAAAGCAGCCGGGCAGACACAGAGCTGCAGTACATCTGACAGGCCGTAGGGTATCATAGAATCCTACAGTGCAGAAGGAGGCCATTCAGTCTGCACCAACCACAATCCCACCCAGGCCCTAGCTAGTCCCCCTGACACTAAGGGGCAATTTATCCTGGCCAATCCACCTAGCCCGTACATCTTTGGACAGTGGGAGGAAACCGGAGCACCCGGTTTACCCCACTGGGTAAATGTGCAAACTCCACACAGACAGTGACCCAAGCCAGGAATCGAACCCGGGTCCCTGGCGCTATGAGGCAGCAGTGCCAACCACTGTGCCACCGTGCCGCTGTCTTTAGCTTCATAAGTCAATTTTACCGTGCTATCTCTGGGAGAGTGAAGCGCCAGAGGGATGGTCACTATTGGTACTATGCAGAATGGCCTGCAGTATAGCACAGTAAATTGTAAGGTGCAATAGTACACCATTGACCCCGTTCTTGTCACCCATCAGCCCACCCTGGGAGCAGGCTGGTTGGTGAAGGAGATGGGGATGGAAGTGGGCGGCATGGTGGCACAGTGGTTAGCACTGCTACCTCGCAATATCAGGGACCCGGATTCGATTCCCGGCTTGGGTGACTGCCTGTGCTGAGTTTGTACGTTCTCCCCATGTTTGCGTGGGCTTCTTCCGGGTGCTCCGGTTTCCTCCCGCAGTCCGAAAGACATGCTGGTTAGATGCATTGATCGTGCTAAATGCTCCCTCAGTGTACCCGAACAGGCGCCAGAGCGTGGCGACTTGGGGATTTTTACAGTAACTTCATTGCAGTGTTAAGCCTACTTGCGACATTAATAAATAAAGTTTAAACTTAACTCAAAATTGGGTACCATGGCAGCAGTGCTGCTCCCGTCGCCTACCATCCACTGCTCGTAAAGGGGAGTGGGGGCTGCGCCAGGGGCCCATTTATCTGTCAGCTAATTGAGGCCATCACTGGCCACTCTCCTCCTGCTGCCACTGGTATTTTACCCACAGCAGTGGATGCCAGGATTGAGTCACCAAGTAAAACCTGGCAGCTTTGTTGCCAGCTAGGGTGGCACAGCTGGGACGAGAGAACCTGCTGGGCACTTTATTGGTTGCCAGCTCTCGGAATCAGGACATCCTACCCAGTGGGGGCGGAGGTCACGCCTGGAGACAAGTAGCAGGCCTTTAAATAACTGTGGGGCAATTGGCGGCATGGAGGCCAACTCGCACAGGCTTTTAAGCCTGGGGCAGGGCTACCATCATCACGTAAAATGCCCCTCAAAGAATCTCCCAGTATAGAGGAAGGCCATTTGTCCCATTGTGCCTGTGCTATCCAATTTGGCTCGCACCCCTATTATTTCCCAACCGCCCAGCAAATCAGTGGCGCTTTGCATTATCAGAGTGGTTCATATCGCCAGGGTAGTGTTTCCTACTATGCTGTGTTAACACCACAGGTTCCGCACATGATTCTCTTGTACATCACTGCCTATCCCAGTGAAAACCTGTCACCTTTCCTCAGGGGCAGAGATCAAGATGCTTTTTCCCACTAACTCTTGAGCAATATAAAAGTCTGGTTTTGAAGCTTCGCCAACCCTTTACATGTCAGTTGATAACAGCTTCTAATCTGGCAGTAGTATTGTCATGAATAAGAGGCCATCCCCTCCAAAGTTAACAGATGTTAATGTGTTTTTATTTTACTTTTTGGCTAAGAGATCAGTTACTGGTTTCACGTTGACAATGCAATTGGATGAAAGTGAAGAATTCAACACCGATAATTGGGCAACCAACATCATTAGTCCATTAGTTCAAAGCAGTAGATCCTACACACAAGGTTAAGAATCTGGTATCATGTAAAAGACCAAACTAGAGTTTGAAGGAATCTCGACAGGACCAGCCATATAAATACAGCTGTTACCCGAGCAGATCAAAGGCTGGTTATCCAATAGCGTGTGATTCACCTCCTGATTCATCGGATCATAGAATCACGATAGTGCTGAAGAAGCCATTCAGCCCATCGAGTCTGCACCAACTCGCCGACAGAGTATCTTACCCAGACCCACATCCTTGCCCTATTCCCGTAACCCCACACAATTTTTATGGCTAATCCACCTAACCTACATATATCTTAATAAGAAGTCTCACAACACCAGGTTAAAGTCTAACAGGTTTATTTGGAATCACGAGCTTTTGGAGCGCTGCTCCTTCATAGAATCATAGAAACCCCACAGTGCAGAAGGAGGCCATTCGGCCAATCGAGACTGCACCAACAACAATCCCACCCCAGGTCCTATCCCCACAACCCCATAAATTTACCCCACGAATCCCTCTAATTTACACATCCCAGGAAAGTAAGGAGCAATTTAGCATGGCCAATTAACCTAACGCACACATCTTTGTACTGTGGGAGAAAACCGGAGCACCCAGAGAAAACCCATGCAGACACGGGGAGAATGTGCAAACTCCACACAGGCAGTGACCCAAGCCGAGAATCGAACCCGGGTCCCTGGAGCTATGAGGCAGCAGTGCTAACCACTGTGCTACCGTGCCGCCCATCAGATGAGTCATTCACTACCACTCACCCGATGAAGAAACAGCACTCCGGAAGCTCGTGGTTCCAAATAAACCTGTTGGACTTTAACCTGGTGTTGTGAGACTTCTTACTGTGTCCACCCCAATCCAACGCCGGCATCTCCATATCATACATATATCTTGGGACACTAAGGGGCAATTTAGCAAGTCTAATCCACCTAACCTGCACATCTTTGGAGTGTGGGAGGAAACCGGAGCACCTGGAGGAAACTCACGCAGACACGGGGAGAACATGCAAACTCCACACAGACAGTGACCCGAGGTCAGAATTGAGCCTGGGTCGCTGGAGCTGTGAGGCCTTTACAGATCCATAGGCCAGAATTTTTGGCCATCTCCACCTTCTTTGCTCCGCTATTGGTGGCTGTGGCATCTAAGGCATAACTCTAGAAATCCCTCCCTAGACCTCTTTTAAATCACTTTTTAAAAATCTACTGCTTTTGGTTACTGAAACTCATACTTGGGTATCGATCTAATATTTGTGGCTTAATGTCACATTTTGTCTGATTACATCTGTGAAGTACATTACTACTTTAAATGTGCTGTCTAGATGCGAGGTATTTTATTGTAGAATATGTGGATGAAGGCCGAGGCCTCATTTCAAATAGGCCTCAGGCCATTCCATTACCTTTGGACATTCTCTCCTTGGGGGTAACTGGCCCGATTTGAATTTCTCCTGAAATCTTCAAACTAATAGTCTACCTGCCTGTAGTGGTGGACAGTAAGATTTACCTTGAGCGCTATTTAAGGAGCAGATTTCTCCCTGTTTCTGGAACATTTGGTTTGGCTAAGATTGAACCAACAAGGATCTGAAAGTGCTCTCTCAATGATTTTGCCAACATTCCTCCAATCCATCAATAGCACCTAAAGCAGGTGAACTGGGACTTTTGCCCAATCACTGTCTGTGGGATCGCGCTATGCACCAGTTGATTAGGTAGCAGACAGCTGGCAACGGACGGACTGTCTCAAAGTATCTCCTGTGCACGCGAAGCACCATGAGACATTTCCAGGAGATGTAATGACGTGCTTTAAAAATATAAGTCTTTCTCAGTCTACCTAGTTCAGACTAACCCCACATTGTGCATTCACACAGGTTGCTAAAAAGTGAGGGGAACTGTCTGCAAATGTTCATGAGGTCCATCTGAAAGTAAACTTCACTGAATCCAACACTATTTCCTACTGATACATTTCGCGTTTAATGGTTGTGTTGACTGACAGATGTGCAGAGCGGAACTCTTGAAATATTTGTACTGCTTAATGTGGGATTAATAGTCCCAATAGTAATAGTCCCAATTTTAAATCTGTGCAAGTTGGGTTAATAAGTGTGTTAATGTATCTCTGATACAAGTGATTCACTGGGACATGCTGAAAGATAATATTGAGATGCCATATTCTGTGCAGTTAAGCAAATGGCCCTTCACAGCTGGTGAAAGAAACGATGGAATGTAACAGGAAAGGCCAGGAGTGAGCCTTTCAGCTCCTTGAGCCTCTTTTGTCATTCAAATAGATCATGGCTGATCTGTATCTTAACTCAGCCTACCTATCTTGGTTCCATAACCCTTAATGCCCCTACTTATAACAAACATCTCAGGGTGGGATTTTCCAGACCCTCCCACCAGCCGGACCCTCTGGTCTCGCCAAAGTCAACCCCCTCACAGCAGGCTGAGCGAGCCAAGCGAAAGCCTTTGGTGGGACTGGAAGATCCCACTGGTGACCAATGGCTCATTGCATCTAAATAACAAAGAACAAAGAAAACTACAGCATAGGAACAGGTCCATCGGCCCTCCAAGTCTGCACCGACCATGCTGCCCGACTGAACTAAAACCCCCTACCCCTCCGGGGACCATATCCCTCTATTCCCATCCTATTCCTGTATTTGTCCAGACGCCCCTTAAAACTCACTATTGTATCTGCTTCCACAACCTCCCCTGGCAGCGAGTTCCTTGCACCCACCACCTTCTGTGTAAAAAACTTGCTTCGTACATCTCCTTTAAACCTTGCCCCTCGCACCTTAAACCTATGCCCCCTAGTAATTGACTCTTCCACCCTGGGAAAATAGCTTCTGACGATCCACTCTGTCCATGCCCCTCATAATCTTGTAGACTTCTATCAGGTCCCTCCTCAACCTCCGTCGTTCCAGTGAGAACAAACCAAGTTTCTCCAACCTCTCCTCATAGCTAATGCCCTCCATATCAGGCAACATCCTGGTAAATCTTTTCTGTACCCCGTCCAAAGCCTTCACATCCTTCTGGCAGTGTGGCGACCAGAATTGAACACTATTTTCCAAATGCGGCCTAACTAAGGTTCTATAAAGCCGCAACATGACTTGCCAATTTTTAAACTCAATGCCCTGGCCGATGAAGGCAAGCATGTCGTATGCCTTCTTGACTACCTTCTCCACCTGCGTTGCCCACCACGGGGGAGCGGTGGGGGATATGTGCCAAAAAGCTCCGTGCCACAATTTTGAAGTTTTCCAATGACCCTCAGCCTCCACAGCATATTGGGGGAAGGAGTTCCAAAAATTCATGACTTTTGTAGGAAGAAGTGCTTCAGTCCAAAGATGTCCGGTTAGGTGGATTGGCCATGCTAAATTGCCCCTTAGTGTCAGGGGACTAGCTAGAGTAAATGCATGGAGTTATGGGGATAGGGGCTGGGTGGGAATGTAGCTGGTATAGACTCGATGGGCCAAATGGTCTCCTTCTGCACTGTAGGGATTCTATGATTGGGATTCTATGAAGTCATACCACTATCCTTAGCAGTCTATTTCTAATTTTAAGTCTATGTCCCCATCTTCTGGGTTCCCCCCGGCCAGGAGAAGTCGGTTCTCTATTTGCCCGATCAAATATCAGAAGATTGCATTACAATTTTAATTACCTGCCAAATTAAAATGATAGCCGAAGGTGGCATACGTTAATTATCTATCTATTCATTGAATTAAAAGTTGTTAAAACATTTTTGAAGGCAAGTTTTAAAACAGAAAAGTCTTCTTCGGTATTTTTTTTACGTTTCATCCTGAAAGTTAAAAAGCCAATGCTCAGGGTTGACCGGGCAAACCCAAATCATTGAATCATAGAATCTTTATAGTGCTTGCCTCACAAACCAAATACAAATTCCAATTGAATCCAATTCATGGTCCCCACAAGAGAGACAAACAAGATCCAAGCTGACAAGGTAAGACATTACACCCCTTCTTGGACTTGATCCAACGCTTGATCTTAGCCAATAGGCTGAGAAACAGTATAACCTAAATGATTATGTCATTCATTTAATGATAGCGATTCCAAATTTCTTCCGCTACCTTTGACATAAGGAATTCCCAATTTTCTGGCAGCCTTTAATGAATAACCTCAGGCCATCCCAATGCTGTTCACACCCAATAAATTCCTTTTGAAGTGTTGTCATGTCAGAAATGGTGAACAGACCATGGACTGCTAGATGGAACACCTTACCACACCTTCGTCGCAAAGTGTTTTTTTCATGTTTTCTCTCTGAACAAGTGACTGCCAGGAAAGGTTGGCGGAGAGGCCTCCTGCTGTCCCTTTAAGATGCCTCAATGCTTGAGAAATTGGCTCATGCTGTGCCTGCTTCACCCTTGAATGTTGCAATCAGGTTCCTACAATAGGCCAAAAATGCCTATTTCCAAATGTTAACAACCTCCTCCCTGTCATGAGAAATTCCAGTCAACCATTTAAAGGTCTACCGGAGAGTTCACTCGAGCAGGCAGGTGGCCACACACCCTGATGGAATTGCCGCTGTGGGTCGCCTATTTTCCAAGGCCAGAACTAGGGTGGCCAGCAGCTAAAAGTTGAATGGGACGTTATTAATATCACATCGTGGAGCGGACTTAGAAACACAACATTCTGAGGAGAAAAAAATCACAAGAGGTAATTCATAGAAACATAGAAGATAGGAGGAAGAGGAGGCCATTTGGCTCTTCAAGCCTGCTCCACCATTCATTACGATTATGGCTGATCGTCCAACTCAATAGCCTAATCCTGCTTTCTCCCAATAACCATTGATCCCATTCGCCCCAAGTGCTTTATCCAGCCACCTCTTGAATACATTCAATGTTTTGGCATCAACTACTTCCTGTGGTAATGAATTCCACAGGCTCACCACTCTTTCACAGTCTGAAAGGCATGCTGGTTAGGTGCATTGAACCGAACAGGCGCCGGAGTGTGACGATGAGGGGAATTTCACAGTAACTTCATTGCCGTGTTAATGTAAGCCTTACTTGTGACTAATAAATAAACTTTAACTTTAACTTTGAGTGAAGAAATGTCTCCTCACCTCCGTCCTAAATGGTCTACCCTGAATCCCCAGACTGTGACCCCTGGTTCTGGACTCCCCCACCATCAGGAACATCCTCCCTGCTTCTATCTTGTCTCGTCCTGTTAGAATTTTATAAGTCTCTATGAGATCCCCCCTCATTCGTCTGAACTCCAGCAAAAACAATCCTAACCTCGTCAATCTCTTAACAATCCCGCCATCCCTGGAATCAGCCTGGTGAGGCGAGGAGAATTCAAGGCCTTCGAGATGTGAGGAAGCACCATGGTTTGCGCACATTGAACCACACAAAATTATTCCACACTGTCTGCTGTTCCTTTTGCGTGGTCTATTGCAAGACTTTGTTGTTGTAAGTCTTTCTATAGCCAACTGAATCTCTCTCATGTTGTGTAGTTTACAAGTCCCATATTTGCTAAAAGCTTTGTTCTCCTGATTTACTACCCACTCATGAACTGTGTACGAAAATGTTTTTCTTTTTTGCAAACAGCTTCTCAAGAATCTCATACACGGGTAAATTGAACTTAGTAAAATGTCAGTCTTACGCTTACTGCTTGTTTGTATACTTTCAATCTTGGGGTACAACTCCTGTAATCCAGCACCGTGTTAAAAATTATTCCCCTTAACCTTCTGTTCAACTGAACCCAGTTTACTGTTAGCAATTAAAAGACATTGTTACATTCTGCTTGTTTAATATAGTATGTTGGCCTTCATAGCAAGAGGACTTGAGTATAGGAATGGGGATGTTTTACTGAAATTGGGCATTGGTGAGGCCACACCTGGAGTATTGTGTGCCGTTTTGGTGTCCTTATCTGAGGAAGGATGTCCTTGTTATTCAGGGAGTGCAGCGAAGGCTTACCAGGCTGATTCCTGGGATGGCAGGTTTGTCATATGAAGAGAGACTAAGTCAGTTAGGATTGTATTCATTGGAATTTAGAAGAGTGAGAAGGGATCTCATGGAAACTTATAAAATTCTAACAGGGTTAGACAAGGTAGATTCAGAAAGAATGGTGGGGGAGTCCAGGACTAGGGGACATAGTTTGAGGATAAGGGGTAAACCTTTTAGGACTGAGGTGAGGAGAAATTTCTTCACCCAGAGAGCGGTGAATGTGTGGAATTCACTATGACAGAAAGTAGTTGAGGTCAAAACATTGTGTGATGTCCAGAAGAAATTAGATATAACTTTTGGGGCTAAAGGGATATGGGGAAAAGGAGGATCAGGATATTAATTCTGATGATCAGCAATGATCACGGCAAATAGCAGAGCAGGCTCAAAGGGCTGAATGGCCTACTCCTGCTTCTATTTTCAATGTTCAGTCACCAGGAGATTGTTTCCCACATTTCCACCACTCAGTTCAGCTTTCTGGTCCCAGTTACAGAATTACTTAATGATGCGAAGGCAGAAAACTTTTCTTATGGGTGTGATCTCGTTGGATGCAAAGTAAGCAAACATTGGTGTAAAAACACCTTTATCAAACAGTAAACCAAGAATAACTCCATGAGCAGATCTGCAGAAAACAGAACAAAGAAGAAACATAGCTATGTTGACAAATTCGGATAGGGAAGGCTGCAAAGTGATCATTTAAATCAAATCAAGTGTGCCAAAGCTTTAGGTATGAATTGGAGCTTGTCAGAACACACAGGATTCTACACAACAAACACCGGGAAAGAAAACACTTCCAAGAAATGCTATGTGCAGATCAAAATCAGTGAATGCAAAGTTTGGGAAGTTTGCAGTGTCGGAACTTTCAAACAATCCCTTCAACATTTATTGGAGCCCACGATGTTTGCAAAAAGAGATGCATCTCACCAGGAAACAGTTTATGTTTCAGCCCTAATGTCAGGGCTGGTGCTGTCAGTAAATTAAATGAGTCAAGAGATGGTAAGCATTTGCCCAGAGCAGCACAGCAATGTGAAGGGCATTTTGATGCCCCCCCCCCCGCTGGATTTCACATTGCTGTCCTTGTTGGGAGGCCTTGTGGTGCAGTGAATAGCATCCCTACCTCTGAGCTGGAAGCTCTGGGTGTGAGTCCCAGTGGAGAATCTGTGCACGCTTGAAAACTTAGCTCTGTGATGGGCTTAAAGAAGATGCATTGCACTGTAGATGTGACTATTCCAATGGTCGCATGGCCAGAATACCACCTTCCACGAGCCATAGACTTGAGCACACCCCAAGCTCTGCTACCCATTTCCTAAGCCCTGTCAAGTTCCGTTCATCCATCACCCCTTGCTCATTGATCTATTTGGCTCCCAGTCCACCATGATGTTCAAATTCTCATTCTTGTCTACATGGCCGCACCTTCCACTATCTCTGTAACCTCCACAATTTTCCGAGACCTATGTGCTCCATGGGCTCATGCATTACTGGTCTCCTGTGCTCCAGCGTAGGCAACCATGCATTTAAGCTATCTATGTTTCCGAGCTCTGGAATTACCTCCTAAATCCCCCTCAATTTCCACCTCTCAGACACCCTCCCATGGAATTGGTCACTTGTCTTATTATCTTTTCAAGAGGTTCAGCTGTTTCTCTGGTTGCGTTTGTTGTGTCAGGCATCACAGGCCGATATCCACACTCTGACAACATTACGGTGTGTAACAGGACTGAAAGGGAGAAGATACGTTTCTCAGGCAAGTGAAAGGGACGTGGGGATTGGGGTTTGGATATCAGTGGGGGTGGGGATCAAAACATGGGGGGGACCCGGAGATGGGGGTGGGAGGTGGGCGGAGTTTGGATATAGGGGATCTGACATTAGGAGGGGGTAGATGTTCAGACATGAGAGGAGGATAGTCGAACATTGGGGGATTGTTGGACATCAAGGGGGGAGTCAGACAGACATGGAGTGATGTCAGACTTCAGGTGAGGGGGTGCAGGCAAGCTGGGGTGGGGGGGCGGGTTGTTCGGGTCGGGTGGGCTGGTTGGGCCAGTGTGGGATTGGGCCAGGTGAGATTGAGAGGGGGTGGGTACAGGTCGAAAGATTGGGGGTGCTAACTTGGCTGGGGGGAGGGTGGTGTGATGTGAGGGGGTCCCATAGGGGAGGTCAGGAGTGTGGGGGTTGTCCCCTGCGAGGCTCGGTTTGTGTTTTTAAAATAGCCACTCTGAAGTTAGAAGTGCTTTTTGTCCTTCCAACTCTTTCAGAATAACTGTGAGGGTAAAACTGGCAGAACCATCTGAAGTCAACAACTTAAATTGCTTTGTCAGATGGTTCCCAGCCCAGTGCAATTGCCCAGGGTGAAGTCACCACTTCTGGACAATTGTCGGGTAAACCCTTACCAGGGAACCTCCGAGAGGGATTCCCCAGCACAATTTTGAGGTACCCCCAAATCCAACACTGGGGAGCCAGAAAGCTCTATCTCTAACCGATGGTGAAATATAAACAGAAAGTGCCGGAAAAGCTCAATGGCCGGAATGTCACCACCATTCACGCCGGTGGGATTTTCCCTTCCCGCTGCAGCGAATGGAGGTTTGGCTAGCCGCCAAGTACTCTGACCTCGCTGGCAGCGGGAACCTAGTGTGAATGGTCAAGAAGATAGTGCCCAACAGGCTTGGCAGTGTCTGGAAAGAGAAGCAGAGTTAACAATTTGAGTCAGCGTGACTCTTCTTTGAAACTCCAGCACTTTCTGTTCTTATTTCCGATCCCCAGCATCCACAGTATTAGGCACTGAGTTGACTTTTCTTTACACCCCAGCTATGACTGTAACACTACATTCTGCACTCTCTCCTTTCCTTCTCTATGAACGGTATGCTTTGCCTGGATGCCATGCAAGAAACAATACTTCTCATTGTACACTAATACATGTGACAATAATAAATCAAATTAAATCAAATCAAAATTTTGCTTCCATTGTGCTTTTATTATCTGATGGTGCTTCAGTGATCTCCTTGGGATAGTTTGCTACAGTAAAGGGGCTATATAAATGCAAGTTGTTATTGCATGCTAAGTGGTGAGGGGTTGCCTGCCAATCTCCCAGAATCAAAACTAAAACACAGCTTGAATTAAAGTGGCTGTACACACAGCAGAGGTTACAGAATGAAGTGACAGCGTTAAATATCTCCAGTCAATTAGGCAAACCAGTAAGTCAATGGCCATTAACAGCCGGTCATTCGTTTTGGTCTTTCCGTCAACTCCCACTTTATGGCAGCTGCGATCAAACATATCTTTGCTGATGCTGCTCTTCCTGGTGGGTGAACTTTGGCTTGGCTGACTTTAAGTTAACTCCGAGTGGATGAACCTGGGGTGGAGCGAGCCCTGGGTACTCCGGGAATCCACAGTGTAGTTCCCCGGTCAGAACTCACTAAGGGAAAAGCATCCTGCTGCCAAAACAAAAGCATAAACAGCCCTTCTTAAAACTCACAACTGACTTGAATCCTCGGTGCACTGCGTGACTCGACTCCACGGTAACAAGAGGACATGAACAAAAGTCATTCAAAAGTATTCCATTTAGAAAACAAGACTGTGGCAATGAATAAAATGCAACGCTGTCCCGAGACAGCTTCACCAACTCAGCACGCAACAGTTCTCATTCTACTCACAATGCTGCACTGGAGATACTGTTTATAGCGTCAACCAGGAGGTACAATTGTGAACAGAGCAATACTTAAATAAGCCGGGAGATGTGCTTAACAACATTGTCTGAAATAGTTATCTATGTTCCTTTTGATAAAGGCTGCCCCGTAGTTAGAAACACTGTGCACTTTCACAAAGGATTAAGTCAGAAAATTAACAACTTTAACCCACTTTATCTTCTGCTGTTAAAGTACACCAAACACTTGCAGTTTTACTTTCGAGTTTACTTTTGGCACCCTTCTATCGTGTTATTATTCCACGTACCTTTATGCTCAAATGGTTATCAGTTCTGGTCTTTGGCGCTTGTGATCTGTGAGTCATGTTAAACAGGTTCAGCACCTAATACCACAAAACAACATAAAATCCACTGCATGCTCTGTTCCAGTATCCTTCTCATTTCCAATTGCATTTGCACAAATCTCCTGTCATTTCTCCAGTCGCTCTCTTTCTCTCGCTCTCGTTTATTAACTTTTCCAGCCACAAGAACATAATTCAAGAGAACAGCAGATGACTCTCAAAAGGTCTGGAGTTGAACTGTTGTTAGGAGGAACTACAAAGCTGAGAGCTGGATAAACCAGCCCTGGCACTCCTGGGCTCTCTCATTATGCATACTGATGCAACTTCCTCTCCTTATTCTCAAACTTTTCAAACACTCAGCGTAGCCTTGCACAGCAGGAAACCAAAACTCATCCCTGCAACACAAAAGGGATTGCAGCCTGTTACATCCCAGGAGGAGAAACGTAATTGCAGGGTGATTTGACTACATTCCATGTTCTACGGTTTAACAAGGTGGAAAGCAACAATTTCCATTTACATTCAATGTTTAACACAGTTAAATGTGAGAAAGGTTTGAAGTAAATCATCCCAAGACACTCCACAGGAGCATTAGTTTAAAGTTTATTTATTGGTGTTAAAAGTAGGCTTACGTGAATACTGCAATGAAGTTGTGGTAAACCACTGTTAAGCTTATTGCTTGTGTGTGTGTGTGACATGCCCGGACATGCCCCTGCCGGCCCTGCCTGAGACTCCTCCCCCCCCTGGTCCAGGCATAAAGGTGACTGCTCCCCACCCCCCTGCCTCAGTCTCTGGACCAGTTCATCAGCATGGGTGTGCTCCAAGTCTTTTGCGAATAAAAGCCTATTTGTTCTTGCATACAAACTAGTCTTTGCTTGGTTGGTAGTGCATCAATTTTATTCGCAAAAAGTTTTGGGATGGAGCAGATACTAAAACCCGATAGACTGGAATTGGATCCTCAAGCCGTAGGAGCCTCTAACAGCTTCGATCACTGGTTGCGATGTTTCGAAACTTTCCTCACCGCCTCCGTCGTCCGGACCAAAACCGACAAGCTACACGTGCTCCACGCCCGGGTAAGCGATCAAGTATTCTCGATGATTAGAGACGCTGAAACTTACGAGGACGCGATCGAACTTTTAAAAGGCCAGTGCAACAAACAGTCTAATGTAATCTACGCCAGACATCGTCTGGCTACTCGCAGACAACAGCCAGGAGAATCGGGCGACCAATTCCTGTGTGCGTTGCGAGCACTTGGCAGGGCCTGCAACTGCAAGGCCGTAACAGCCGCCCAAAACACTGATGACTTAATCAGAGATGCCTATGTCACGGGTATCAGGTCGAACTATATCCGACAACGACTGCTGGAACAGGGTGGGCTGGACCGACAAAAGACTGTGGCGCTTGCCGACTCGTTAGAGGTGGCCTTCCATAATCTCGAGGCCTACACCCCCGACGACGGGGGTGCATCGTAGACGCCGCAGTCACCGCCACCTCTGTACCCGGGAGGGCCGCAGGCCTACGCCACGCCACGTCTCACCAATGACCCGACCGCTGCAGCAGTCTCCAGAGGCCCGAAGTGCTACTTCTGCGGCCTGGGGAAGCACCCCCGACAACACTGCCTGGCGAAGGATGCGATCTGCTCCGGGTGTGGAAAGAAGGGCCATTACGCGAAGGTATGCAGGGCGAAATCAACCTCCAAGCCCAGTAGGACCGCGTGCGAGCCGTGCGGGCCGCCATCTTGGACGCCTTCAGCCGCGTGTGAGCCGTGCGGGCCGCCATCTTGGAAGCTGTCAGCCGCGTGTGAGCCGTGCAGGCCGCCATCTTGGATGCCGTCAGCTGCATCGCAAAATCCAACGGTGGCTTCGGTTACGCTGGACCAATCCAGGCCTCACCAACTCGCCAGGTCCATGATGGACATCGAGGTAAACAGTCGCACTACAAATTGTTTATTTGACTGTGGGAGTACGGAGAGCTTACTGTGAAAAGCCCCTAGTCGCCACACACTGGCGCCTTTTCAGATACACTGAGGAAGAATTTAGCCTGGCCAATGCACTTAACTAGCACGTCTTTCGGACTGTGGGAGGAAACTAGAGTACCCTGAGGAAACCCACGCAGACACGAGGAGAACTCCGCACAGACAGTGATCCAAGCAGGGAATCGAACCCACTCTGCCACCCATCATTTTACATAATCTGACACCACCCAACATAAAGAGATCTTAAAGACAGGTGGTCAAATTGGATAGAGGAATAGAGATTAAAGGAGGAGAGAGACAGAGCGGTTTAATGAGGGAATTCCTGAATTTTTGGCCGAAGCAGCTTGAAGAGCGGCCACCAATGATAGAACAATTCAAATGGGGATATGCTGGAGGCCAGAATTGGAAGGTCACAGAGAACTTTGAGGATTGTAGGGTGGAAGGGTGTTAGAGGTAGGGAGGGACATGGGCCAGGGATGGATTTGAACACTAGAATTTTAAAACTGAGATGTTGCCAGGTCTGGAGTCGAAGTTAATGAGCACAGGGGTGATGGGTGGCTCGGAACATGTGTGAGTTTGGACATGAGCAGCAGAATTTTGGGTGAACTCAAAATTATGGAGAGTGGAATTTGGGAAGCCAGGTGAGGAATCACAAAAAGTTGGTTTGCAGGTGCAGCAGGTAATTAAGAAAGCGAATGGAATTTTGTCCTTCATTGCTCAAGGGATGGAGTTTAGAAACAGCTAGGTTATGTTGTAGCTGTATAAGATGCCTGTGAGGCCATACCTGGAGTATTGTGTACAGTTGTGGTCTCCTTACTTGAGAAAGAGTGTACTGGCACTGGAGGGAGTGCAGAGGAGATTCACTAGGTTGATTCTGGAGTTGAGAGGGTTGGCTTATGAGGAGTGACTGAGTAGACTGGGGCAATACTCATTGGAATTCAGAAGAATGAGGAGAGATCTTATAGAAACATATAAGATTATGAAGGGAATAGATAAGATAGAAGCAGGAAAGTTGTTTCCACTGGCAGGTGAAACTAGAACTAGGGGCATGGCCTCAAAATAAGGGGGAGCAGATTTAGGACTGAGTTGAGGAGGAGCTTCTTCACCCAAAGGGTTGTGAATCTGTGGAATTCCCAGCCCAGTGAAGCAGTTGAGGCCACCTCATTGAATGTTTTTAAGGCAAAGATAGATGAATTTTTAAACAGTAAAGGAATTAAGGGCTGTGGTGAGTGGACGGGTTAGTGGAGTTGAGTCCACGAAAAGATCAGCCATGATCTTATTAAATGGTGGAGCAGGCTGAAGGGGCCAGATGGCCTACTCCTGCTCCTAGTTCTTATGTTCTTATGTTCTCATTAGCATAGTCAAGTCTGGAAATAACAAAGGTACGTCTGACAAGGTTTCAGCTGCAGGCGAGTTGAGACAGGCTCAGTGACAGGTGAATGTGCAGAGATGAAAGTCGGCATTCTTGATTATCATCAGAGTAGATACGTGGCCATGAGAACCCCATCTCAGGGCCAGATAGGACACCAAGATTGGAAAGATCGGGTTCCACCTGAAGCCAGTGCTAAGGTTTGGGTTGGAGTGGGTGACAAAGGAATAAAGTACTGGTGGGAATTGGAGATCTGGCCAACTTGCCAGGAAATGGACCAAGCAGGGAGTCCGGAAAATGTCAACCTATCTAATCTGAAAGTCATCAGGCACCTTTGAGGCTGAAGGTGAGAGACAGAAGGTGCTAGAAATGAAATCTTCCAAAGCAGCATTGATTCACCTTAAAATAAGAGTCAAGACATCATGATCACATCCAGCCCCAGCTTTGGCATTGGCTGAGACATGCTGTGGCAACCATTGGCTTACATCTGGCCAGTTTTAGTGGCATTTAGCTCCAATGTCAAAGTGGCAAATATTACTCAGACACGTGAAACAACAAATTATAAACTGAGACAAAGTATCGTGAATATAGTGGGGCTCATATAAGTTTCATTTTATCAGTGCTTAAACTCTCAGCTTGATTATAACTGAGGGGCACCAGAACCCAAAGGAAAAGTTTATTACAGAGAGGTTAATGTGTAATGAAAGAGTTTACTAAAACAAAGAAAAACACCGCTTTTTATGCAGCACCACCTTCACAGATGGTTCAAAGTGCTCCTCAGAAAGTGAATTACAAAGTATAATCACTGTCATTTTCAGGTAAGTGCAGCAGCCAATTTGTACACAGCAAGATCCCACAAACAGCAATGAGATAAATGATCAGTTTGGGTATGATGCCATTCAGGCACTTAACAGGGCAGCAGCAGTCGGCCCCCCACTGAGAACAAGGACTCCTTGACTGGAAGTTCCGCCCATTGAGAGCTGCTGGCCGGAGGCCAAAGGTCAGAGGCCAGCAGCTTCACTGAATGGCAGTGCCACCAGCAGTGGCTCCTGCTGATACGACACCTATCCCCAGGTCTAAGATTTTCACGGATCCCAGCCCATAGGTGAGTGATAGTAGAAGGAGGGTCACAGCCTGGGGTTCTTGGGGGCGAGGCTTGCCAGCAAGGCGGGGGGATGAGGTGGGTGACTCTCAAACCACCCCCCTCTTCTGATGCCAGCGCCCTCTATCAGACCCTGAGAGCCATTGAACAAGGAACACCCCCATCCCGGAAGCCCACAAGCAACCTAAACAGACATTGCTATTGTGCTCCCCATATGGTGAGCTCCCCCACTCCCCCATGCTGGTTTTAATGAGTGTAGAGTAAAGGGTTAATGATTACACTAATCAGTCAGTGATGTTAAGCATGACATCAGGGCAGATGACCAGAGACTCCAAGAGAACAAGACACAGAACAGTCTGTCCAGAGAGCAATGTACTTATCATGACATCATTGTAAATAGTGTAAATAAATAGTTCAAGAGAAATTAAATGCTGTCTCCAAGTCACTCATAAATTAAGTGGAACCTCAACAAAACAATGAGGCCTTTAAGCGGGCATTAATTATCCTTTGAAGGGCTACAATTGGTGTTGTGATAGGAATGCTGCCCATGGGCCTTCACACATGGATTTAATCAGAGGGGCAGTGAGAAGGGGGTCCCCATCCACCACCACTCTCCCATCAGCTTAAATGCCCCCCCTCCCCCAAACCTTTCACAGGGGAAGGCCTCAAATTCCATCTTGTTTCTCAAATTGTTCAGACATAAATATGAGTTGGAATACTAGGAGAATGGGTTTTTTGTTTGGATTTTGTCACAGGGTATTTTACGTGCGTCTGAGAGGGAGGGGTGGGATTTCAGTTTAATAGCCCATCCAGAAGATGGCAACTGCAGCAGTGCAGCACTCCCTCAGTAAAGCACTAGATTGTCAGACTAGTCAGGCGCTCAAAGTCTCTGGGGTCAGGCCTGAGGCCTACAACCTTCTGTCTCAAGGGCATGAGTGCTACTCACTGAGACATGATGGGGCGGCACGGTGGCACAATGGTTAGCACCGCTGCCTCACAGCGCCAGGGACCCAGGTTCAATTCCTGGCTTGGGTCACGGTCTGTGCGGAGTCTGCACATTCTCCCCATGTCTGCATGGGTTTCCTCCGGGTGCTCCGACTTCCTCCCACAGTTTGAAAAATGTGCGGGTTAGGTTGATTGACCATACTAAATTGCCCCTTAGTGTCGGGGGACGAGCAGGGTAGTTACGTGGGGCTATGGGGATAGGGGCTGGGTAGGGTTGTGGTCGGTGCAAACTCAATGGACCGAATAGCCTCCTTCTGCACTGTAGGGATTCTATGATTCTATGATGACTGGCATCCATCTTGGTGGTGGCATCATCTGGTTATAGTTGACAACACTGCTTTGATGTCAATGTGCCTGTAACTTTAGAGCTATGCTGCACTGTCCCATTCTCCAATAACTGACCAATGGATAGAACATTAGCCTAGTTTTTGCTTTTGAGTAAAGAAGTGATATTTTCACAGATGCACTGGCCTGTTAAAACACAGTGTAAAACTACTGCCTAAATTCAATATGTTGATGCAGATAAGCCCCTTGTGTGGAAAAGAAATGTGGCCTTCAGGTTTCATTCCCACCAATTTATTTACACAGTTTATCATAGTTTCATCACCAGATGAAACCAGTAACAATCAGAATCAGTGCTGAAGAGGCAGAGAGGTTTATACAGGACTGAACAGTCAACAGGTTTTTCCAAAACTTTCTGCTACCCTTTGGTTGAAGTCATTAACCCAATCACTGCTTATGTGGCCATGCAGGGCCATGCAGCGTCTTAGGGATGCTGGGATAGG
The DNA here is from genome assembly GCF_964213995.1 of Mustelus asterias. Taxonomy (NCBI): domain Eukaryota; kingdom Metazoa; phylum Chordata; class Chondrichthyes; order Carcharhiniformes; family Triakidae; genus Mustelus; species Mustelus asterias. The sequence continues at coordinate 147,701,439 of NC_135802.1, read as the reverse complement.
AAGGGGCCACAAAGTAACCAAATCCCTTCTCCTGGCCATTGTCCAGGAACCCCAGACATATTCAAGCACCAAATGAGGACCCAACCGACTTGACAGTTCTGCCCTCGACTATGGAATACTGACCTTGGTATGGTGGTCAACCCTGATCTGAGGTTCCTAGCCCACATGACCAAATCTGCTTCTGGTAACTCCATAGCATTACCACCTTCACTCATTTCTCAATCTCTCCTGAGCTACTGAAACCCTTAACTACACTTTTATCCTGTGCAGACTCAAACACACTGTTTGCTGATCTTCTGATGTTCATCATCTAGAAATTCCCAAAGCCCAATTGTCTGCATCCTCTCACGCTATTCCACCATCACCTCAATCTCTGGCTCCCTCCCCCTGCATGTATCCAATTTAAAAGCCTTGTCCTTGACATCAAATCTTTCCATTTCATTGAATATCTACATATCACTACAACCACCTCCACTCTATGCCTATTGAAACCTTTCCATCGACTGGCTGTGTGCATTCCACCCTCAATCGCCCCCATGTCCAGAATCCCCTCTCTCAAACTCTCTTCTTCTCTATCCTCCTTTGGAAGCCTACCCAAAGCCCATCTTCTCAACCTGCCCCCTCAGTCACCTCCTCTTGAATCTGTTTTAGAACCATAGGATAGAATCACTACAGTGCAGAAGGAGGCCTTTCAGCCCATCGAGTCTGCACCTATAACAATTCCACTCAGTCCCTATATATTCCTGTAACCCCATGCATCTACCCTGCTAATCCCCCTGACTCTAAGGCGCAATTTAGCATGGCCAATTAACCTAACCCTCACATCTTTGAAGTGTGGGAGGAAACCAGAGCACCCAGAGGAAACCCACGCAGAATGTGCAAACTCCACACAGTCACCCAAGGCCGGAATTGAACCTGGACTGTGTTGGAGGAAGCAAAGCCAAAATGAATGAGATTGTCAATAATTTAATGAAAAGCGATTACCTTTTGTTCGGAGAGGGAAACAAGTGCGTATCATTTTAAGTAGAAGGTCATTGGAGTTTGTCAATGAAGAAAGAGGGTCTGTCAAATGTAGTTTCATGGGGACAATGTCCCTTTAACGGAAAATACAATGCCCTTATTGTGTCTCTCACATCATCACACACTGTTTACTTGTTGCAATTTATTCTAAACATTCAATATTCTTATATAATCAAAACAAAACAGAACAGAGCCTGTTGTGCATGTCATGAAGCATGATGAACTCCTCCACTCAAACCCTGCCGTCACACACCAAACCTGCATCTTTTATCAGGCTGTTTGTGAACAGTTTCTGCCCTTCCCAGATCAAGCTGCAAGTAATCTTTTGTTTCCCACACACAGTGTAAAAAGTACCGTTCCCTGCAGAGCGAAAACAGCACCAAGGTTAAATCACACAGCCGAGTGGCAAGTGATCCGGACTGTACAACATCCAACTGAAGTGAGGCAATGCAATGACTAAAGTTAGGCTGCACATAACAGGGCAGATTATAGTTCTCAGCTCATCCACAATTCGGTCTCCAGCACAGCACATCTGTTTCTCTCCAAGTCGATGCATCTGGACCCTTACCCAACCTCTGCACCCCTCCACCCCCCCCCCCCCCCCCCCCCCCCCACCCACCCCCCACCCCCATACACTCGCTATCTACAAGATGCACCTCAGGAATTCACCAAAGATCCTGAGACAACACCTTTCAAACCCACGACCACTTACGTCTAGAAGGACAAGGGCAGCAGATACATGGGGACACCACCATCTGCAAGTTCCCCTTCAAGCCACTCACCGTCCTGACTTGGAAATATATCGCCGCTCAGTCGCTGGGTCAAAATCCCAGAATTCCCTCCCCAACGGCATTGTGGGTCAACCCACATCACGTGGACTGCAGCGATTCAAGATGGCAGCTCATCACCACCTTCTCAAGGGCAACTAGAGATGAGCAACGAATACTTGCCAGCCAGCGACACCCATGTCCCATGAATGAAAAGAAAAATCCCCTTGGCAAGTCCACCCTCACCCACTCATGGCACACCTGCTACTCTTACCAAAGAGCCTTCCCCTCCCAACCCCACATGTCAAATACATCTCTGCTCTCAAGAAGAAGGGTCCACACCTGAATCAAAGATATTATTTGAATCCATACTAACTCACCAGACAGGAAGGCCATGGGATGGGACCGGATGCAAGTTTCACACATTGTCCAACATTACTCCTCAGTGACTAAATGTAAAATGTAAAAGCAGCATCACACCCAATCCCATCAGATCTCTGAATGATGGGTTAAGGGTAAAACAGCCCCGTATAATTCCCTTCTCCTCTCCATGGATACTGAGGAGCCTGCAGAAGGCTTCCAGCTATTTGTTTTGTACTTCATCTGCTGCTTTTTGTCTTTTCTGCTTCCCCCCACATTGGCACGGACTCAGACGAGAATCCCAGCACCCAGTTTAAACTTGGCAGCCTCATCACTCTGCTCACACAGATTGACTGCAGCTCCATGTTAGAATATAGCTGAGGATGCCCAGTATATTATACAATGAACTGTGGGTCATGCTGCTGCCAATAAAAGCCTATTGTGGACCAAGTGGTCACGTGGCAATGTGATGGCGTGGCTATGAAAAGGGTCACGTGATGGGAGCGCAGGAGTTCTCCCCGGAGCATGGGCAGAGTACTAGCATGCTCAGCTCATGAATACAGTATTGTTTGATACAAGTCCTTAGTCGCCAGTCTTTGGGAACCCAGCACTTATAGACCCACCTTTGGTGGATTGCGAGTGGTCAATTTCCAGGTTCTGTGGAAGGTACACTTAGATTAGCTTCCCGAGGCCTGAACCCCTGAGGAGACAGAGATGTTCCCTGTTCTCAATGCCAACAGCCATAATCTCAACTGCGAGAGCAGTTTGGCGTTGACCTTCCTTCTGAGTGTTCCACCTGCTGGGCATGTTTCTGGACTCCATGCACCGCGCTCCAGCTTACTGCACCATTGGACACAGATGGAGATTGAACCTAAGCCTGACCAGATCATGGTGTTGTGTAGAGTTCTGTGCTGAACCGGATGACCAACTGAAACATCCCACGGCCACTGCACGGAGAAGAGCAAAAGAGTTCTCTGCGGTGTCCTGGGCAATATATATCCTTCAACTGACATCACTAAAATTGATTATTTGCTAATTAGTACCCACTGTGTGTGGATGAGCACTCAGATCCTGCGCGGACCAGCTGGCGGGGGTATTCGCAAACATTTTCAACCTCTCTTTGCAACAATCTGAGGTCCCTATCTGCTTCAAGAAAACAACCATCATCCCAGTACCAAAGAAAAGCCAAGCAGCATGCCTTAATGACTATCATCCGGTGACTCTGACATCCATCGAAAGGTTAGTCATGGCATAAATCAATTATGGCCTCCCAGATTGCCTGGATCCACTACAGTTCGCTACTGCCGCAACAGGTCCACAGCAGACACTATCTCCCTGGCCCTGCACTCAACCCTGGAACACCTAGATAACAAAGACACCTATGCCAGACTCCTATTTATCGACTACAGCCCAGCCTTCAACACCATTATTCCCACCAAACTCATCTCCAAACTCCGTGGCCTGGGGCTCGGCTCCTCCCTCTGAGACTGGATCCTGAACTTCCTAACCCACAAACCACAATCGGTAAGGATAGGCAACAACACCTTCTCTATGATCATCTTCAACACCGGTGCCCCACAAGGCTGTGTCCTCAGCCCCTTACTATATTCCTTATACACCTCTGACTGTGTGGCCAAATTCCTCTCAGTACAGGAAAGAGATAGAGAGTCTGGTGAACTGATGCAATGACAATAATCTCTCCCTCAATGTCAACAAAATGAAGGAGATAGTCATTGACTTCAGGAAGCATAATGGAGAATATGCCCCTGTCTACATCAATGAGGACAAAGTAGAAATGGTCGAGAGCTTCAGGTTTTTAGGTGTCCAGAACACCAACAACCTGTCCTGGTCCCCCCATGCCAACACTATAGTTAAGAAACCCCACCAACGCCTCTACTTTCTCAGAAGACTAAGGAAATTTTGCATATCTGCTATGACTCTCACCAACTTTTACAGATGCACCATAGAAAGCATTCTTTCTGGCTTTTCACAGCTTGGTATGGCTCCTGCTCTGTTCAGGAATGCAAGAAACTACAAAGGGTCGTGAACAAAGCCCAGTCCATCACTCAAACCAGCCTCCCACCCATTGACACTGTCTACACTTTCCACTGCCTCAGAAAAGCAGCCAGCATAACTAAAGACCCCACGCACCCTGGACATACTCTCTTCCACCTTGTTTCTTTGGGAAAAAGATACAAAAGTCTGAGGACACGTACCAACTGACTCAAGAACAGCTTCTTCCCTGCTGCCATCAGACTTTTGAATGGACCTACCTTATATTAAGCTGATCTTTCTCTACACCCTAGCTATGACTGTAACACCACGTTCTGCACTATCTCCTTTCCTTCTCTATGAACGGTATGCTTTGTCTGTATAGTGCGCAAGAAACAATACTTTTCACTGTATACTGATACATGTGACAATAATAAATCAAATCAAACATGGGGAGAGCATGCAAACTCCACACAGATAGACACCCAAACCAGAATTGAACCCAGATACCTGGAGCTGTGAGGCAGCAGTGCTAACCACTGTGCCACCTGCTATTTTCATCCCCCAATATTTTTACAACTAATAAATGAAAATGGGGAAAAGAAATGAAAAAAAACCTAACCTTTTTTAAAGTCACTATGATTTCTCTTCAGGTTTTTTCACACCAATATCTTGGGAGACTGTAGGCCGATCCTCAACAATCGACAGCCTGTCCTGCCCAAGGCACCCCATTCCAGTATGCTCCTGAAACCTGCTCCCCACTCGTTACTTAACGGTTATAAGCCCAGGGTGTTAACCGTCCCATTGTGTGTTTAGCATAGGCTGTTGGAAACGAGGCCTCTTGGAACTTCCAACCATTTATTAACTATGTGCAGAGGTAGATAAACCAGAACCATCTCTCTCTGAGCTCTGGTCACACATGGTCTGACATCAATAATGATGTATGTTAGCTAATAGCAGAACAGCTATTAACTCTTTATTTTACAGCTGTTGCTTTTATCCTCTCTGGGCAACAATTGAATTCATACAGCGCCGGTAAAACATCAGAGGGCAGTTCGTAGAAGTTGTTCATAGGAGTCGCATGCCTCTCACCACAAGAACAAATATTCCCACCCTCCAAACCCACCTTCAAACCTACCTCTTCTTGCAACACATCCCTCATACTCCTGTGCAGATCTGTCCCACAACTAGAAATATGAGGCTGGCTTTCTCCATTGAATGTGACATGTTAGCATTCAGCTATTCACGCATCTTTGTCTTGAGTTTCCTTCTTATGACTAACATCCTCCACCAACTATGATGGCTGAAGTGAAATGAGAAAAAGACTTGTTCCCGTTTGAAAGGCAGCACCTCCAACAGTGCAGCACTCCCTCTGTGTTACACTGTTGGAATCGGATTGCGTGCTCAATTCTATGGAACAAGAGTGCTACCATTGAGTCAGAGTTGCCACCATGTGCACTATGTGATATGGGTGATCTTGTAGAGGTCTATAAAATAATGTGGGGCATAGATCAGCTAGATAGTCAATATCTTTTCCCAAAGGTAGGGGAGTCTAAAACTAGCAGCATAGGTTTAAGCTGAGAGGAGAGAGATACAAAGGGTCCAAAGGGGCAATTTTTTAACGCAGAGGGTGGTGAGTGTCTGGAACAAGCTGTCAGAGGTAGTAGTAGAGGTGGGTACAATTTTGTCTTTTAAAAAGCATTTCGAAAGTTACATGGGTAAGATGGGGAAAAAGGGATATGGGCCAAATGCGGGCAATTGGGACTAGCTTAGTGATTTAAAAAAAGGGTGGCATGGACAAGTTGGGCTGAAGGGCCAAGTGTAAAGAAATGAACATTAACTCTGTTTTTATTTGTAGTGTGCTTCGAATGATTTTATGATGATTTAAGTTCACAGCATTTCAATGTGTTCTTAATGACCGTGTTGTCATTATTTGCCTTACAACAGGAAGCAAGTCATGTGAGAAAAGGGATCGAGAGGCTTCTTGCTCTGAGGAAACGGATAGTTACATCAAGTCCAATTTTAGTTCAGTCCACCCAGCATTAAGGGGATTGTTTGTGACCCAAAAACGCCTCCAGATCACTGGCCATCTCATTTCCCCTGGGTTAGCCGGACTTGTATGAGGACTTATGATTATGCTTCAAGAATTTTTGACACACCAAGCCTTCACAGCAGGTTGTCTGCTTAGGCCAATTGCCTATCCTTTTGGGTATTTAACAAGCTACAGGAATGTTAATCTTAAACCCAAAACACACAAAATAAAAAATTTAAAAAGAAATATAAGTGACAGCAAAATTCCTTTGGAAGAGGCCAAGGTATTTTGTGGCATTTTTATTCGGGAGGGTGAAAGGACAAGTAGACCAAGTTTACTCTGTAAGTGTGTAAATAACGTACAGATCTATTAGATGCATTAGCTGATTGCTCTGTACAAATTCTTGGAGCATACCCAAAGCTGGGAGACTTAAAAGTCCAATTGGTTCAGAGATAAAGGTTCCGATTGTATGCTTTGATCTGTTGTTCTGATCGCTTAGTCTTTTGGGAAAGTCACTCAAACAAGCTATACAGATTCAGAAATTCCTCCTCTCCCCTCCCCCCCCACTTTAATTTGACATAGTTTAGTCTATTACTTCTGCTTTTTGATTAGCATTGTCAACCGACAAATCTGAAGGCATCAAAGATACATCTAGACTGAAAAACCTGATAAAATAATGGTTTGAAATCATGCTGAACGATTGCAATCTCACACTGATTAGTTTGTGGAATAAGATGAGGTTTGGGAATTTTCTTAATTGACGGCTAATTTAGATGCAACCTTTGTTTCTTGGTTATTATCCTTTTTCAACCTTACTGCTTATTAGATACAATTTCGAGCCACATCGGAACAAAAATGCACTGTACATTTTTGTCTCATTTTATTTAATAATTGGAAGCAATGGCCTTTCGCGAAATATCACAATCGTTGAATCTTACAATGTAGAAGGAGGCTGTTTGACCCATCATGCCAATGCTGGCTCTTTGAAGGAAAAATCCAATTAGTCTCACGCCCCCACAAATCTTTCCCCTTAAATTATTCATCCCTGTCCCTTTTCAAAGTTATTATTGGATCTCCTTCCATCACAATTTCAGGCAGTGCACTTCAGATCATTACCTCTTTCTGCATAAAAATGAATCACCACAAATGCCAAGGTATTCTTACACAATATTTACTATCTACAGAACTTCCCTTTAACATGCTCAAGCCTCTTTTTTAAGTTAAGTTTAAAGTTTATTTATTACTTGTGGTGAACCATCGTTGGTTCCCACTGTGGGGTTGTTCTAATGTTGTTGTTGGGCTAGGGTGTTCACACTGTGGGATTGTTCTAATGTTGTTGTTGGGCTAGGGTGGGATTAATACACCTGTGGTTGTTACTGTTGTGGCACATCCCAGTCGGGCTCCGCCTCCTGGGAGAGGTATAAGACCCCCTGCTCGGGCGGGACCTCGTCAGTCTGGGATGGTGTACTTACGTTCTATTAGTTCCATTGTTAGACAATAAAAGCCTTCTGTTACTGAAGCTTCGTGCCTTGAGTTCAATTGACGTGCATCATTACTGTCACAAGTAGGTTTACATTAACACTGCAATGACGTTACTGTGAAAATCCCCTAGTCGCCACACTCTGACGCCTGTTCGGGTACACTGAGGGAGAATTTAGCACGGCCAATGCACCTAACCAGCATGTCTTTCAGACTGTGGGGGGAAACTGGAGCACCTGGAGGAAACCCACGCAGACATGGAGAGAACATGCAAACGCCACACAGAGGGGCGGCTTGACAAATACATGAATAGGAAGGGACTAAAGGGATATGGTCCCCAGAAAGGTAGGGGGTTTTAGTTCAGATGGGCAGCATGGTCGGTGCAGGCTTGGAGGGCTGTAAGACCTGTTCCTGTGCTGTAGTTTTCTTTGATCTTTAACAGTGACCTAAGCCGGGAATCAAACCCAGGTCTCTGTCATTGTGAGGCAGCATTGCTGACCACTGCGCCACCATGCCATCAGATCACAGGTACATCTATGGTGAGGTAAGGCAAGAAAATTAATGCAAACATCTCAGGTTAATGAGATTAACTGAGATGTCAGTGGTAATTTTAATGCAAGGATGACATTTTTAAACCATTTCTTTAGCCCTTAGCAATTATCAAAAAACACAATCCATAAAGCACTCCAACCTTTAACTATGTGTTGGTAAGTTGATTTATTGAAAAACACAGGCAAACTTGGAAAAAACAAACCTGAAGGAGCAAACTTCAAGTGTCGTAACCTGCAGGACTACAGACAAAATGCTGGAAAGTGAACATAGGCTGGGTGGCTGTTTTTTTTTTGGCCCATTCAAACGTGAAGGGCCAAGTGGCCTCTTTCTGTGCTGAATACTTTCTATTTAACAGAGAAACACCAAAGTATAACTTTACTTTTATTTATAAATCACTGAAACTGGGGTAACTTTTCGAATACACTGCTCAGTTGCTCAGGAGGCAATCCCTAACCATTGCAGATGCAACGGTCAATGGCAGGGCAGTTTCAGAATGTGTAGTGATGAATCCCGTAGCTTGAGGTTGCCTGGGATAAACAAGGGTGCAAATGAAACCATGGACCTGTAAAGTGAACGTCTGGGCACCTCAGACTCTAGTGAAATATTTGGATAAAGGACAAACAAAGATATGGATATTGTGCGAGAAGAGGAGGAGGGACAGATATTGGCAGCAAAACAAAAACCATTAATCAAACGATGCATTTAATTGTGGGGTTGCGTTTATCGTGAATTGAGCTCAACTGTGCCTTGGTACGGTTGATTGCAAAAGCACCATTGGAAATGAGATATATGGACTTAAAGAACATTCTATCAATCGTGTAATTAAACAATACATCAAGCCAGTTCAAAATCTATCTTCTTGGTTTGTTAACAAGTACTGGTGCCCTGACCCACACCGAATGTTTTACTTGGAGTGAGCCAAGGTCACAAATCCAAAAGAAGCTTGTGCTTTAAACACACCCTGTGCTTTAACCTAAACCAGCACATTACAAAGCTGGTTCTCAATCATGTGTCGCAGCCAAAAATATTTACTCAATTTAGAAAATAACTTTGCACTGGTTTTATACAACTGCATGTTGTGTTTGCACGTGACAATTGTTTAAAAATTCATTTATGGGATGTGGGTATCACTGGCAAGGCTAACAGTTATTGCCCATCCCGAGTTGCCCTTCATGTGTTGATGAGCTGCTGCCTTGAACTGCAGTAGGCCCTGAGGTGTAGGTACACCCACAGTGCTGTTGTGGGGTGGGGTGGGAGTTCCAAGATTTTGACCCAGCAACAGTGAAGGAACGACAATTTATTTCCAAATCAGGATGGTGAGTGACTTGGAGGAGAACCTCCAGGCAGTGGTGTTCCCAAGTCTCTACTGCTCTTATTAGGGATTCAGTTAGCTCAGTTGGCTGGACAGCTGGTTCGTGATGCAAAGCTACACCAACAGCCCGGGTTCAATTCCCATACTGACTGAGGTTATCCATGAAGGCCCCACCTTCTCAACCTTGTCCCTCACCCGACGTGGTGATCCTCAGGTTAAAATTAGCACCAATCATGGTTATCTGGGACTATGGCAACTTTACTTTTACTGCTCATGTCCTTCAAGATGGTTGTGGTCATGGGTTTGGAAGGTGCTGCCTAAGGAACCTTGGTGAGTTCCTGCAGTGCATCTTGTAGATGATACACGTTGTTGCCAATGTTCATTGGTGGTGGAGGGAGTGACTGTTTGTGGAAGGGATAGCAATCAAGTCGGCTGCTTTGTTCTGGATGGTGTCGAGCTTCTTGAGTGTTGTTGGAGCTACATTCATCCAGGCAATTGGAAAGGATTCCATTGCACTCCTGACTCGTGCCCTGTAGATGGTGGACAAGCTTTGGGGGAATGGGAGAGAAGGAAAGGGGAAGGGGGAGGGGGTTTGCTATCAGGTGGTGATTTACTCACCACAGGATTCCTGGCATCTGACCTGCTCTGGTAGCCTCAGTATTTATATGGCTAGTCAAGTTCAGTTTCTGGTCAATGGTAACAACAGAATATTGATTGTGGAGGATTCAGCGATGTCAATGCCATTGAATGTCAAGGAGTGATAGTTATACCCCATCCTGTTGGAGATGGTCATTGCTTGGCACTTGTGTGGCGCAAATGTTAGTTACAACTTGTCAGCCCAAGCCTGGATATTGTCCAGGTCTTGCTGCATTTGGACACGAACTGCTTCAGTATCTGAGGAGTTGCGAATGGTGCTGAACTTTGCGTAGTCATCTGCAAACATTCACACTTCCGACCTTATGATGGAAGGAAGATCTTTGATGAAGCAGCTGAAGATGGTTGGGCCTCGGACACTATCCTGAGGAATACATGCAGTGATATCATGGAGCTGAACTGATTGACCTCCAATCACCACAATAATATTCCTTTATGCTGGGTGTGACTCCAGCCAGCGGAGAGTTTTCCCCCTGAATCCCATTGACTGCAGTCTTGCTAGTGCTGCTTGATGCCACACTTGGTCAAATGCTGCCTTGGCGTCAAAAGCAGTCACTTTCACCTCTGGCATCCAGAACTTTTGTCCATGTTTGAACCAAGGTGGTAATGAGGTCAAGGGCCCATTGATCCTGACAGAACCCAAACTGAGCATCTGTGAGCAAATGATTGCTGAGTGAGTGCCACTTGATAGCACTGTTGATGACCCCGTCCAAATCTAAACTGATGATCGATTGCATCTTTCAATACAAGAATGGGAATTTGCATGCATCCAATTCATAGATCATAGATATCCTACAGTGCAGAAAGAGGCCATTTGGCCCATTGAGTCTGCACCGACCACAATCCCACCCAGGCCCTACCCCCATATCCCTACATATTTACCCACTAATCCCTCTAACCTACACATCTCAGGACACTAAGGGGCAATTTTAGCATGGCCAATCAACCTAACCCACACATCTTTGGACTGTGGGAGGAAACCGGAGCACCCAGAGGAAACCCACGCAGACACGAGGAGAATGTGCAAACTCCACACAGCCAGTGACCCGAGGTGGGAATCGAACCCAGGTCCCTGGAGCTGTGAAGCAGCAGTGCTAACCACTGTGTTACCGTGCCACCCAAATTATATTAGCTTTTATTTTAGAAGAAATATCTGGCTACCAAAGATCTAGTATGCCAAAGAATTTAAAACACACCAGTGCGGTACCATCCCCAAGTAAAACAGTTTCACGGAATTCCCATAAAACGGCTGTCCCCCAGGAAAGATTTTATTACTTTGCAGGAGTGAATAATCATCTTCATATTTCACAACAGTTTTTTTTCTTAAAGTTAAAGTTTATTTATTTATTAGTCACAAGTAGGCTTCCATTAACACTGCAACGAAGTTACTGTGAAAATCCCCTAGTTGCTACACTCCGGCACATGTTCGGGTACACTGAGGGAGAACTTAGCATGGCCAATCCACTTAACCAGCACATCTTTGGACAGTGGGAGGAAACCGGAGCACCCGGAGGAAACCCACGCAGACACGGGGAGAATGTGCAAACTCCACCCAGACAGTGACCCAAGCCGGGAATCCAACCTGGGTTCCTGGCGCTGTGAGGCAGCAGTGCTTAGCACTGTGCCATCGTGCTGCAGGTGTGAATCTCACTCTCCCTCTTCACACTATCGTGACTAAATGACAACCGCCTTTGAGTCAGGCAGTGGGTGAGCTGAACTGCTTATTTGTAACATGAACAAAATCTTTCAATATCTTTCAAACAAGTCCTTAACACAGCAAAAACCCCTCTGCGAATGAGGAGTCAACCTGTATCAGACTCACCCGCAAACCGAGGAAGGTGGGCAAGACTTGGTGCCAGTTCTGTTAACACCAGCATGCAAAATCCTTCACATTAGCTCAAAATGGATAGTCTCACCAGTTCTATCACTCAGGGCAAAATAAACCCCTTTGCTATGTTTTTTTAATGAAGAATAGGGCAAGGGAAGTATATTGTGTGTTTCGATAAACACCTTTGTGCACTGTGACTTGCCATAGTTCTGTGACCTCTGATATAATTTTACGCAAATAATGAGTTTGGGCAGTTGCCATTCTATACACCACACAGAACATGGTGTCAGAAATTGGCCTGGGTTTTAATAACGTACGGATTGTGGTCAATCTCTTTGAGACATTCAGCAGAAGAGGATCACCTCACTTGATGGATCAATGGGAACCAAAAGTGCGTGATCACCCCAGAGGGTGGAGTCGTCTCTCGGGCAGAATATATCTGGAAACCACGTAGCAAACATGTAAGGACTGGAGCAGCCTAGGGGGTGCTGCTTCAAGGCAGCCTAGGGCTGTACCAAATTTCTCTCACTCCGAATGAAGCATGAAATCTCTTGATGATGCCCAGAGGTTTGCCAGGCTACACAGCATATTTGCGATGAGGTGGAACAATTGGATGGCACAGCCTACCTGTGTGTGCCCGATTTAATTGAAATTTGGAAAAGAGGGATACCTTTCCGAATGCCTGTTCTGGACGAATAGACTTAGAGAGAGTTGTCTGGATAGTGACAGGCCCTGAGGGATAGACAAAGTAACCAAACTCGGTGTGACTGGAAAGTCAAGAGGTTTGGAAAGATGTAGAAAATTAAAATGAAGAGAGATAACCTTCAGGAGCAAGAGAAGTAAAACATAAGTTAGAGAGAAAAGGATAGAAATGTTTGGAGTAAAAGGAAGATATACCCAGATAGAAAAGAGTCGTCATCCAGATTTAAAAGGAAGAAATTTGGATAGAAGGCAGAGATTTGCTACAATTAGATGAGTTCAGGGGCTAGAAAGAGAAAAATGGGCAGAAAAGCCTCAGGGGGTTGCAGAACTTGTCCCAGAAATGTGGCAAAGTGAGAAGTCAAGATTTGCAGGTCTCCCAACCTGAACGATGTCTACAGGGCGTCCAAGTAGCGATCCATGCACTGAGGGACTGCAGGCAACCAAGATTGGGAGTTTTGGAACAAAGGAAGTGCTCTACCTGCTGAAAACTAAAGAAAAGAAACTAAGCAGTTTTTATTTTGCAAAAGATGATAATGGGCCCCATCAGACAGCAGGACAGCTACTCGTGAAATTAAAAGAGCGGCATTAGGAGAAGGAAAGAAAAATAGAGTCTCCATCCAGTTTTAAAGTTTATTTATTAGTGTCACAAATAGGCTTACATTAACGCTGCAATGAAAATCCTCCAGTCGCCCCACTCCAGCGTCTATTCGGGCACACTGAGGGAGAATTTAGCATGGTCAATGCACCTAACCAGCACATCTTTCAGACTTTGAGAGCCTCCGGAGGAAACACACACAGACACGGGGAGAACATAAAGACTCCACACAGACAGTGACCCAAGGGAATTGAACCCAGTCCCTGGCGCTGTGAGGCAACAGTGCTAACCACTGTGCCGTTGTGCCGCCCCAAGAAATAGGAAAACTGTAGAAATTGTTTTGGAAGTCTTCTAACAGGAAAAAAAAGAGAAGTTAATAGTCAAATTAAAGTCCAAAAATGAGGAGGTGTATGTTCCTGCCAGAACTCCGTAAGCATGGGAAAAGCACAGACAGAGAGGAACAGCGGTTGTGGCAATTAAAAAAAAGAAAAGTTGGCAGTCTTAAGGCAATAATGGATTCGAAGTTGGACAACATTTAATGCAACAACCACAAGAAGGAAAAAAGGACAAGGAACAGGAAAATCAGAGAGGACCCCAGATAAATAAAATGAGTTATTGAAAATCAGCTGAGGGAGATGGAGCAGGAAATGGCTCAGACCAAACTGCAGCTAGTGGATGCTGAGGGCAAAATACAGGCGGAGGAGAAAGCGGAACCCTTAAATAAAGAACGACTCCAATCCAAGCAGAAGATGGGTTGATGGAAAATGAAGCCACCCAGTTGAAGGAGTTGATCCAAAGAGAACTAAACAAAACAGCAATTCTGGCAGAGAAGGAAGCTGAGATTACACGCCAGAACAAGATTGCTGAATTGGTCACACGAATAGAAATGCACAAGAACCAACATGATAACGTGGTCGATGGAAAAGATGCTGAATGGGAATGCTGGAAAGAGAAGGAACTTTATCACACGGTACCAGAAACCTAAAACTGTACAAGAGGAAACTGAGATGTCTGAAGTCAAGTAAATAGGCCATATGTACTGACAACAAAAGGACTTTGTGCTGATCATGATAAAGTGCGAGCTGTAGCAGCGATGCAGCAGATGGGAAGGCGGTTCAATGATTTGTAGGATTTGTGAATTACCCAGCCAAGTTCATGCCTAATCAGAGTGCAAATCTCTACAGAAACTCAGGTTGTTCAATGGTGCTGGGCCACAGAATAATGAAGCAGTGTTCTCCCACATCAAACAACTAGTGATAACAAAACCAGTGCTCAGGTACCTTTTATTTTATTCATTCGCGGGACAATGCTCTATGATGTTGACAGTGGGGGATTCAGTGATGGAACACCATTGAATGTCAAGGGACGGTGGTTAGTCTCATACTGGTGATGGTTATTGCCTGGCATCTGTGCGGCGCTAATGTTACTTGCCACTTATCAGCCCACGCCTGGATATTGTCCAAACCTTGTTGTATTTGAATATGGGCTGACCATAATGTCAGTGGCAAAGTCACACAGCAGTGTGATGCCAGTAAAACAGGACTTGGAGCGACCCACATGAAGCAAAGCTGTGTTTGTATCCAGGGCGATACCAAACAACACAGAAAGTCTCTGCCGACTGTCTTTACTTGTGGAACATGCCAACCAATATCTGTTTGGGAGAGAGAAAGTGATGGTAGAGTCTGAACACAGATAACAAAGCATCTTTCTCAAACCGCTTCAATCTGCCCCACGCCACTTCAGAGCATGTTCGTTCCTTTGCACAGATATCACTTGGAGGTTAAGTACAAGCAGAGGAATCGAATGTACGTCACTGACAAGCTGTCGAGAGCCGAACTCCCTTTGAAAGAAGTTGCTGATGCTCAGGCAGAGTATGAGATTTTCCAGATTCAATCAGAAACATCAGCACGACGGGCCCTGGAATTCCTCAACCCGTTAGAGGCAGAGGGCGGAATTTCCACTTTTTTTGAACAGCGTGCTGGCTGAGACGGGGAAACCAGCTGCGCAGCCAGCTTTTCTTGCTACTTTTTGCAATACTCTCTGCAGAGAAAGATGGAGACCTGCCCCACACCGTCATACTGGCTGACAGGGCTGGGAAAAGCCAGTAATCATGATGTGGAGATGCCAGCGTTGGACTGGGGTAAGCACAGTAATAAGTCTCACAACACCAGGTTAAAGTCCAACAGGTTTATTTGGGAGCAAATACCATAAGCTTTCGGAGCACAGCTCCTTCGTCAGATGGAGTGGATATCTGTTCTCAAACAGTGCAAATAGACACAGAAATCAAATTACAGAATACTGATTAGAATGCAAATCTCTACAGCCAGCCAGGTCTTAAAGGTACAGACAATGTGGGTGGAGGGAGCATTCAACACAGGTTAAAGAGATGTGTATTGTCTCCAGACAGAGCAGCTAGTGAAATTCTGCAAGTCCAGGAGGCAAGCTGTGGGGGTTACTGATAATGCGACATAAATCCAACATCCCGGTTTAGGCCGTCCTCATGTAATCAGTATTCTGTAATTTGATTTCTGTGTCTGTTTGCACTGTTTGAGAACAGATATCCACTCCATCTGACGAAGGAGCTGTGCTCCGAAAGCTTATGGTATCTGCTCCCAAATAAACCTGTTGGACTTTAACCTGGTGTTGTGAGACTTCTTACGAAGCCAGTAATGCCAGGGGGTGGGTGGCAATGGTCTAGTGGTATTATCGCTAGACTATTAATCCAGAAACTCAGCAAATGGTCTGGGGACCCGGGTTCAAATCCCGCTGGTGGAATTTGAATTCAATAAAAAATATCTGACATTAAGAATCTACTGATGACTATGAAACCATTGTCGGAAAAACCCATCTGGTTCACTCATGTCCTTCAGGGAAGGAAATCTGCCATTCTTACTCAGTTTGGTCTACATGTGGCTCCAGAACCACAGCAATGTGGTTGACCCTCAACTGCCCTTGGGCAACTAGGGATGGGCAATAAATGCTGGCCATCCAATGATGCCCATGTCCCTTGAATGTTTTTTTAAAATCCCAAGATCAGGGCATCTTTTTTAAAGGGTGTCGCGATCTCTAATAAAAGAAAAACAGGATCCCACCCCCCGCTCTCCACATGCAGGGGCAACCCCCTTCTTCCACGAACACGAGGAACGCACTCCCACACAACACCCACCCCCCACCCACCCAACAGATAAAGGGAATCCCCCTGAATGGAGCTGCCCAGAGGGGCCACCACTGGCATTGTCCTGGGTACTGCCCCTGCATCGGGGCTGTGCCAAGGTGCAGAGGCAGTGCCAGGATGCCAGAGAGCAGTGCCAATATGCCAGTGGAAATTTCCAGGGTGCCTGGGGCAGTGTAAGGGTGCCAGGAAGCAGTGTCATGGAACTGCCCGGGCATGTCCCTCTTCCCCGGGGACTGTACTTACCTCTGCATCCCCAGTGGTTCCCTTCACCTGGTCCCAGTTTTTAAAAGCCTGTTGTAACCCTCACTGATGTGAGGGGGAGGGGAGATCCCAATGTGGGGGGAGCATATGGTGGGGACGCCCTTTAATAACATCATAATTTATTTAAATGAGGTTCCCGATCTTTCTGGGTTGGGTTCTCGTCACTGGAGGTGGGTGGGGAGGTGGGCATTGGGGATCAGAAAGCGAGATCTCACTGGCAAGATTCTTGTTTTCTGACGCTCGAAGGATTTATTATTATTATTATTGACTCATGACATCCTAAACAGACAATGGATGAAGATTGGAGTAGGCCCCCCCACTCTCACTGGTACTGATTATCTCACCATAACCAACAGCTACTTGGACCACTGGGAGTTAGACCAGTTGGTGTCAACAACAGCAATGAGATCATTGAATGTCTGAAAGCACAATGTAGTTATGAAGTCAGAGGATCCCGACAGTAGAGAAGGAGGCCATGAATGGGTCTGTACCAACCACAATCCCACCTAGGCCCTATTCCTGTAACCCCACACAGTTACCCCGCTAATCCACCTGACACTAGGGGCAATTTAGCATGGCCAATCAACCTAACCCGCACATCTTTGGACTGTGGGAGGAAACCAGAGCACCCGGAGGAAACCCACGCAGATACGGGGAGAAAGTGCAAACTCCACACAGACAGTGACCCGAGGCCAGAATTGAACCCAGGTCCCTGGCGCTGTGAGGCAGCAGTAATAATTACTGTGCCACTGTGCCACCCCGCCATCATGGCATTCCTGACATTGTGATGAGCAATAATGGCCCTCAGTTCATGAATGAAGAATTCAGGCACTTCACAAACAATTGGGAAATTCAGCACCACACTTCACCTCCACACTATCTCCAGTCAAATGGCAAGGCTCAGACAGCAGTGAAAATTGCCAAAGGGATTATTAAAAAATAGATTAGCTTCGACACAGACATATACAAGGCAATATCTTAAAGAGTGGCGAAACAAACTTACTTGAGGCATGGAGTTCAGTGACTGAAGTCATGCCGCACCCAGACAACTCTGCCAACAGCTAAAAACTACTGATGCCAAAAGTAGTAACAGGAGTGAGTGACAAGATGAAAGTAAAATGGCAGGAAGCCAAAAGCCACTTTGATAAAGCTGCCAAATCATTGGCAGAAATGAGAGTTGGAACTTGGTCAGAGCGTAAACATTCAAGCACTCAGTCAACCCATGTGGCGACTTGGGACCTGTGTAGAGAAGTTGCCACCTCAGTTGTACACAGTGCAAATGAACAGCCAGATATATCATCACAACCGGGGACATCTATGTGCAACCAGAGAAGCTGTTGCTTCACAGCAGACAGCTGATGAGGCAGATATGATTTCGCCAACTGAGCAAGGAACTGAACGCAAAGTCATCCAATCCCCAAACAAGCACGGCGGATCAGCAGCAACTTACAATTACCGCAGCAGCAACAATCGCCACACCAACTAAGCAGGCTAAGGAAATTCGGCATGTTCGCTACGACTCTCACCAATTTCTACAAATGCATGACAGAAAGCATCCTTTCCAGATGTATCACAGCTTGGTATAGCTCCTGCTCTGACCAAGACCGCAAGAAATTCCAAAGGGTCATGAATGTAGCCCAATCCATTATGCAAACCAGCCTCTCATCCATTGACTCTGTCTGCACTTCTCGCTGCCTCGGGAAAAGCAGCCAGCATAATTAAGGACCCTACGCACCCCGAACATATTTTCTTCCACTTTCTTCTGTCGAAAAAAAGATACAAAAGTCTGAGATCACGTATCAACCGACTCAAGAACAGCCTCTTCCTTGCTGCCATCAGACTTTTGAATGGACCTATCATATATTAAGCTGATCTTTCTCTTCACCATATCTGTGACTGCAACACTATATTTTGCACTCTCTCCTTTCTATGCACTCTATGAACAGAATGTTTTGTGAATAAATCAAATCAAGTCAAGATGGCATGCTCCAAAGAGGCAAACATCACCCCAAGAGCCAGCAGACACCAGACAAACGGTCAAAAACAGCTGGCAAACTGGGGACCACAGGCAAAACTTGGTGCCAGCTCTGTTAAAATCCTTCAGCTGACCTCCCAACAGGAGGGGCACCAGCCTACCGCTCAGGGCAACATCAGTCCCTCCGACATCTTTTTGAAAGAGGAATGGGGCAAGGAAAGTAAATTGCGGATGTGTAAATAGCTCCCTTTTATCACAACCAGCAGATTGAAGAATCATGTTGGGGTTAGCACCAAATGTGCTAACAGGCAAGAAGTACCTCTGTCAAGAAAGTGATTCAAGTGGATCACCAGGCTTGCCCCCTGTGTTGGGTACTGATATCTATGATATTTCTTATTGTCAATTAACCACAAGATGGCCACAGCTGGGAGTAAACACATTGTAGCAATTACACCCCCAGTATGTATGTACTCTTGCATTACTTTTGTTAATCTTTGACTAATTAGACAATCTGGAACTAAATTCAGCTAGCTACCAATGTAGAAGGGTTGCCGACCCCACAGGGTGGGCCTGGAGTCTCCAGGATTTAAGATCAATCTCCAAGACATTGCTGTGTGCAACCAAAGAGAAAAATCATCCCGACATTAAAAATGATTGGATTTTCTTTTTCATGTTCTTTGAATGTTTCTCTTTACTAAATACTTAAAAATCATGAAAACCATGGGGAAAATAGGCTATTTGGCTGAGTCACACATCACTGGATTCCAACTGGTGTAGGAAGGCCATGAGTCACTAGGCTGGATGTATTGGCCAACTGATGGCTGGTGCTTGGTGGCAAGTCATGAGATGAAACCCCCAAGAATGCATTTGATCAGAGTTGGCAATTCTACAGTGTGCATTTATCTGGACACAAGCACCTGATTTTGTCATCAGCTAACCAACAGATACAGGTGGAACAGTGGCACAATGGTTTGTGCTGCTGCCTCACAGTGCCAGGGACCGGGGTTCAATTCTGGCCTTGGTCCACTGTCTGTGCGGAGTTTGCACATTCACCCCATGTCTGCGTGGGTTTCCTCCAGGTGCTCCGATTTCCTTCCGCAGTCCAAAGATGTTCGGGTTACGTTGATTGGCCATGCTGAATTGCCCATTAGTGTCAGGGGATTAGCACGGTAAATACGTGGGGTTAGGGGGATAGGGCCTGGGTGGGATTTTTGTCAGTGTCTATTCAATGGGCTGCATGACCTCCTTCTGCACTGTAGGGATTCTATGATTCTACAAGATTCACACAACCATTTCTCATCCAAGTATTCAGAGTCCACTTATAACCATTGAATTCAACAGCATTTCCCACGACAAGTGCACCAAACCTTCTACAAAGCACTGGTTAGGCCGCAGCAGGAGTACACCTTCACCACAATCCAGAAAAGATGTCAAGGCCTTGGAGGGGCTTCAGGGAAAATTTACTAGGGTTGAAAGGCTTCAGTTCTCTGGAGAGGCTGGTGAAGCTGGGATTGTTCTTCTCAGAATGGAGAAGAGTAAGGAGAGATTCAGCGGGTGTTCAAAACCATGAAGAGTTTCAATGAAATAACAGAAACTCTTCCTTGTGCCGGGTGGCTCGGTAACCGGAGAACACTGGCAAAAAGAATGACTGATGAGGTGATGGCCTAGTGGTATTATCACTAAACTATTAATCCAGAAACTCAACTAATGTTCTGGGTACCCGGGTTCGAATCCCACCATGGCAGATGGTGGAATTTGAATTCAATAAAAAAAAAACCTGGAATTAAGAATCTACTGATGACCATGAAACCATTGTCAATTGTCGGAAAAACCTATCTGGTTCACTGATGTCCTTTAGGGAATGAAAACTGCTGTCCTTATCTGGTCTGGACTACATGTGACTCCAGAGCCACAGCAATGTGGTTGACTCTCAACTGCTCTCTGAACAAGGACAACGAGGGATGGGCAATAAATGGCGGCAAGCCAATGACACCCATGTCCTAAGAATGAATTTTTAAAAAAGTTTTCTCGGTGAGTTGATATCTTCCAGAATGCACAGCCTGAGAAGCGCCAATTTAAGACTGAGATGAGGAGGAATTTCTTCTTTCAGAAAGAAATTCTTTGTGAGTCTTTGGATATCCTTGCCACAGAGTTGTGGAGGCAGAGTCCGAGTGTATTTTCAAGGCTGATATAGATTGATTTTTGATCAGCAAAGGAATCCAGGGTAATGGGAAAGGGCAAGAAAGTGGACATGAGGAATGTTGGATCAGCCATGATCTTATTAAATGGCGGAGTGGGCCCAAGGGGCCGAATGGCCTACTCCTGTTCCTAGTTCTTATGGTCCTATGTTATGAACTTAAATGGGAGCTGATGCAAAAGTGACTTCCAAATACGTGAAGAGGAGCGAATTGAAAAGCTGTGGGAAAAGAGCAGGGGGGTGGATAGCTGATTCTGTAATAGTACAGACATGATGGGCCAAAAGGCTTCCTTCTGTGCTTTTATCATTCTGTGCGCTAATAGAGAAAGCTGACACTTGATGCATCCAGTAATGAGACAGTCTGCATCAATGACCGCCACTGATTTTCAAGTGACAAAGCAACTGGAATCAACATAATCATTCAGAACACTGATAATAAATCTCCATGCATCAAACAGTCCTTGATCTTTGCAAAGGTTTACTACTCTATTCCCAAATGCTACCACGCTCCTTTGAAACTGATAGCATGCAGCAGATGGCAATCCACTTGTAGTTATAATACACTGACCCGCTCTCGCTGTACACCAACTCGAGCATCTGATCATCACAGTAATGTATGTCAACTTAGAAGAAAGATAAATGTAGATAAACCTACACAGATCTCTGCATTGCTCTCCAAGAACATGCACAGAATTTGGTTGAAAAATCAATGGGGCCCACGCAGTGAGGAAAGAGAATTGATTTCTGCTGCCCGTGTCCAAACTTGTATCAAATCCCGTTCACAGAATTACAGAACTGTTACAGCACAGAAGATGGCCATTTGGCCTATCATATCTGTGCTGGCTCTCTGAAGGAGCAAGGTATCCAGTGCTACTTGCTTGCTTTCTCCTTGCGCATCAGATAATAATCCAGCGACCTTTTGAATGCCTCAGTTGAACTTGCCTCCATCAGGCAGTACATTCTAGATCCTAACCACTTGCTTCTTGAAAAAGATTTCCCATACGTCACCATTGCTCCTTTTGTCAACTACCTTAAATTTGTGCCCTCTGGTTCTCAGTCCTTAAAGTTTATTTATTAGTGTCACAATAGGCTTACATTAACACTGCAATGAAGTTACTGTGAAAGTCCCCTAGTCGCACACTCCAGCGTCTGTTTGGGTACACTGAGGGAGAATTTAGCGTGGCCAATGCACCTGACCAGCACGTCTTTTGGACTATGGGAGGAAACTACAGCGCCCAAAGGGAACCCACATGGATACGGGGAGAACGCACAGACTCCGCATAGACAGTGACCCAAACTAGGAATCGAACCCGGGTTCCTGACACTGTGAGGCAGCAATGCTAACCATTGTGCCACCGTGCCGTCCCACCACCAATCCTTTTATCAATGGGCACGGATAGGGTATCTGCTCTGTCCAAACCCCTTGTGATTTGAATGGGTCTATCATATCTACCCTCAGCCTTCTCTCCTCCAAGGAAAACAGTCCCAACTTCTTCATTCTGTCTGTGTAACTGAAGTTCCTCATCCCTGGAACTGTTTTTTTGTGAATAATTTTTGCATCCTCTCTAATGCCTTCACACCATTCTTAAAATCTGATGCCCAGAACTAGATTCAGTACACTGAATGAGTCTGAATCAATGTCTTATATAGTTCCAGCATAACTTCCTTGTTTTTGTACTCTGTGCCTCCGCTGTTAAAGCCAACGATGTTGTATCCTTTATTAACAGTTATCTCAACATGTCCTGTCACCTTCAATGATTTCTGCACATATGTACTCAGGTCCCTCTGCCTTTGCACCCCCTTATAGAATTGTACTCTTTGGGAATGAGGTTCCGCGGATTGGCAATCAGAGCTGGATTGCCATTCCTCTCTTACTTTCTTAGCTGGATCGGGTTGGGTAGGCCTCAGAGGGGATGGTGGTGAAAGCCGGAAGTCATGTCTTGGCGAAAGTGGGAGAGGCGGGGAAAGTGGAGGGAGCCCTGATGGTGGGGGAAGAGTCCCGAGAGGTGGAAGTCCGTTGGGGGTGGATTCCATGGAGTGGAGAATTCTATAAGAAGGGAATCCAATGGGGTGGGGGAGGGGCAAATCCCGTGGTGGGGCCATCCCATCTGGGGTGGGACGTCTTCGTTGGGGTCAGAAGTGCCAGTGCGGGTGGTAGTTGGGGGCGGAGGGTGTGGAGCCCCATGAGGGGGATCCAATCAGGGGTGGGTAGTCGGGGGGGGGGGGTGGGGTGAAGGGACTCGTATGGGGGTTCAAGGATGTGGGAGGAGGGGAAGTCCCATCAGGAGTCACGGTGGGTCTGTAAAATATTTGTCAGCAGTCAGAAGTGGTTTTAATCCTTCTAACAGTTTCTGGGTAGCTATTGATGTAACACAGTGCAAACCATTGTTATGATATGGCACGTGGTAATTGACAGGCTGATCAAATCCCAAAGGGAAACTTGATCAAGCTATCACAACTATTTGCAATTTGTATTTTTTTACAAGAAAGTATGTGTACTGAAGTAAAAATTCCAATACCAACTTTGGAGATTTCGAATATTACATAGAAACATTTATTGAAAAAGGAAAACACAACTTAAACACACAAGATTACATTTACACAGTTAAAATTAGTCTGACGCACACCTGCCAAAAGATTTCTATTTAGCTAAACTTTCAAATAAACACCGTTTTTCAGTAAACAGACTGTCTAGATTCTTACTCTGTAGAAATTCCAATAACATTACTGCAAGGCACCCATTGTTGCTATAGGGGAACTCCTTCTTCCCTCTCACTTCACAAAGGAAATCCAAGGCTTGTAACAAGACCTTGCTTTCTGGAACTAACAAACACCATTCTGGGGTTTCAGAGGCTGCAGCTCAGCCCTCATATAGCAACACTTTAGAATATCACACGGCCTGTCCTCTCGTACAACTTTGAATCTGCCCTTGTATATATTTCTCTCTTTCATCTCCAAACCCATTGTTCTTAACTTTCTTTGGATGTCACATTTCCCAGAATATAAAAAGCTTTCATGTTATCTTTATGGCCATTACTTTCAGGTCAAAATAATCTTCATAACTTTTATTCGTTTATGGTCTTTGTCAGTTGTAAACCTTTTATTTTTCTTTGAAATTCAACAAGAAGTAAACACAGACAAACCTTCTTTATCACCCTGTGCAAATTTCTATCCATGTTGTTTACTTCTATCCCATTCCAATTCAAAATTACAATTTTTACACCTAAAACAATATTTTCTCTACACCATCCAAGTTTGCAATTTAAATCACTTTTTCAGATCGTGCAGGGAAATTGTCCAAGGGAAGTTTCTACTTCCCAGGCAATTGCCATGCAAAGTTTACCTGTGAAGATCTGGGACATCTGTTGGGCAGGGGGGGGGGGGGGGGGATTTTCTGGTGTATCTTTGGGGTACCCTCCAGTTAAACCGTTCTGGAGCTCAGGAGTAATGTTCCCTTATTTTATATTGTCTTTCCAATTTTTTAAAATCAAAATGAATCACTTCACACTTATAGAATCCCTGGAGTACAGAAGGAGGCCTTTTGGTCCATCGAGCCTGTACCGACCACAATCCCACCTCGGCCCTATTCCCGTAACCTATATTTACCCTGCTAATCCCCCTGGCATTAGGGTCAATTTAACATGGCCAATCAACCTAACCCGCACATCTTTGGACTTCTCTGCATTAAATGTTACCTACTACTTGCCCGCCCATTCCACCAACCTGTCTACATGGTTCTACACAATCCTTCTCATAGTTCACCGCACTTCCAAGTTCTGTATCATACATCCAGCATCAACATTCCTGTTAGAAGTACTGGGTTACAATATCTGGCGACCAAGGACTAACAGCAATACATATGTATTGACAATACGGAAGACCTCTTAAATGCTGTGTGTCTTCCCAGTGCTCCGGGGAGAACTCCCGC
The DNA here is from genome assembly GCF_964213995.1 of Mustelus asterias. Lineage (NCBI taxonomy): Eukaryota > Metazoa > Chordata > Chondrichthyes > Carcharhiniformes > Triakidae > Mustelus > Mustelus asterias. The sequence continues at coordinate 147,676,610 of NC_135802.1, read as the reverse complement.
TTTCCCAACACATGACCCCTTTTGCACCCACATCATCCCAGCGTCTATGTGGCCACCTGGTCTACAATTCCCTCTAAGCACCAAAGGCCTGTGGCTGCTAGCAGTTCAGAGCTTACCAGGAGTCAAACATGCCACACAAAGGAAATAATCACTTTAAGGTGTGAGTACGTTGGACCATGTGCTAGTCTTAAAGGGTCAATAAACAGGTCACGCAAAGCATAGGGAAATTAATGGGATCCAGTTCCCCGGGGCTCACTGACTTATATTTGTTCCCAGTTAAGCAACATGTGAATATTAAAATTATTTTCCTCTTGTTCAGATTCCTCCCTATCCCTGTAATCTACCACAGGCCCACAATCTCCCTGACTTCACACTCTACCATCCTGAGGTAAATATTCAAAGTCAGACATATCATATTGGGCGGCACGGTGGCACAGTGGTTAGCACTGCTGCCTCACAGCGCCAGGGACCCAGGTTCAATTCCAGCCTGGGGTCACTGTCTATGGAGATTGCACATTCTCCCTGTGTCTGCGTGGGTTTCCTCCAGGTGCTTCGGTTTCGTCCCACAGTCCAAAGATGTGCGGGTTAGGTTAATTGGCCATGCTAAATTGACCCTAGTGTCAGGGGGATTAGCAGGGGAAATATGTGGAGTTATAGGGATGGGGCCTGGGTGGGATTGTTGTCAGTGCAGACTTGATGAGCCAAATGGCCTCCTTCTGCACTGTAGAGATTCTATCATTCTTTATTATCAATGCCATTGAGTAACTTTCGCTGCTGTTTATTATGAGAGAAAATAACGCATTCTGCATAAATTACCACTGGTGTGCATTTGTGTATGAACAAAGCTATATCCGCCCTGGATTATGTTTCAGTTTTCCTATCCTAATGGTGCAAAATTAATACAACAACATGTTGCTTTTCATTAAAAGTCACCACTATGATCGTGTACCTCTGCTGATAAATTTGGATTGCACTGTTAGTATTCTGCAATTGACTTTCCCCTTTACTTCCCACTTAATTATTTCCAGCTCAACTTCCCAATATTTGTAATGATTCTCAATATCATTCATTGCATCCTACATAGCGCAGATTAATGCAAGACTCACAACCAACAAATCTCAAAATGTCCCACTGTGTAATGAACCACAGATTGATGCAGCAATTTATTATTTGCTCTCAGATCATTATGTCATGAAGTGTATTACCAGGACAAAGCACCTTTCACAGCGCTGCTAAATCAGTCTTTGTGCTGATACAATGCACCCTCTTTCCACTTTAGGTAGGGTTTACTGAGCTGTGCAAGAGTTAAAGCAACAGGAACCTCTATTTACCTGCAATTCAATCAGACTGGCCCTGTCCTCGACATAACCTGAACTGGGAATGCATTTCTGACCCAAGCAACGAAAGCAACATGAAACACCATCGATATAATGAAAGGAAAAGCTCCTTAACTCCGGTAGCTCTAAACCACAGCCAAGTTTTTCACTCACCTTTGGACCTGTCCCTGCACACAAACCTTCATTAAATAGGCATCAACATCCGACCATTGGTTTTAATTACAGTTGTTTCTTATAAAGATATCGCTCCCTTCCAGCTAAGTCAGCAATGACAATTTATCTTCATACGTTTCCTTAGAAGCAGTAAACTTCACAGCAACATTATCAAACAAAACCAGCCACGCTCAAAGATATTAGCATGGGTGTCCACAAACTTGGCTTGAAGAGATAGTTTTTTTGAGTGTCTCAAATAGGGCGGTGCACTGAACAGCTTGTATACCTTAAAATGGAATGTCTGTCCTGTTATTTCCAAGTTTTACTGTTTTTATCTTCTGGGTGGAGGGGATTCTGGAAGTTCTGGTCCCAGTAAGTGAATGATGGACCAAAGGGAATCACATATATACAAGAGACCAGAATTGGAGGAATGTAGAGATCTCAGGGTGCTGTAGGACTAGAAGAGGTTGAGTGGACAGGGGTAGCACCATGAAGGTAGGACAAATCACAATCATAGGGTGGTACGGTGGCACAGTGGTTAGCATTGTTGCCTCACAGGGCAGGGACCCGGGTTCAATTCCGGCCTTGGGTGACTGTCTGTGTGGAGTTTGCATGTTCTCCCCGTGTCTGCGTGGGTTTCCTCCGGGTGCTCCAGTTTCCTCCCACAGTCCAAAGATGTGCAGGTGAGGTGGATTGGCCATGTTAAATTGCCCCTTAGCATCGGAGATTAGAAGGGTAAATACATGGGGTTAATGGGGGATAGGGCCTGGGTGGGATTGTGGTCGGTACAGACTCGATGGGCCGAATGGCCTCCTCTGCACTGTAGGGATTCTATGGTACAATGCTTTCTCTGGAGGAAATGGAATAGTCGTCTAGTGCGTACAGATAGGGCCCAATGTACTGCTGATCCAGACAGACCAGGCTTCAGTTGTTGCTGTGATAGCTATTTTCTAACAGAGCAAACTGGTATTTCTTAGATTTAGCTCAAGCAAATTGGGAAACTAACCAGGGTTCTCCTTCCTGATTACTCTCTGGTGACACCTACTGGAAAACATGTCGAGTCAGGACAGAATTGGGCTCAACTGTGCTGATGTCCATGATGGGAAAGCCCTACTGCCCTTAACATGGTGCTACACGCATAAAGAACAGATAGTTGGTTTGAAGAATTATAGAGTTGCATTGGAACTGTACTCCCTGAAGGAGCCAATAGATTAACCACGGGTTTGCAGATTGCAAAAGGACCTGTAGATTTCCACAATGCTCGCTTGTGAGTTGCAAGTTACATCATTGTGCAAATTTGACATTGTGCAAATTTGAGCCACAAAGGGAGATATTGTCAGAGATCCTGGGTACCAGCAACCTTAGGCGCTCTTGGATGAGCACAAACAGCGCTGGACACCATGCATAATTCAATGCAAGGCCTTTAATGACTTGTGCACAAGGAGAACCACCTTACAGTTGTCCTCCAAGTGTTTCTGAGCATTTTAACTTCCACAATACTAGGGCAGGGAAAGCTTGATCATAAAGGTAGGTTTCTAGTAGACAGGATGAAATTGTTTCCCTTGGTGGAAAAATCTAGAACCAGGGGATGTAGATTCAAGGTAAGTGGCAGTAGGTGGAGAGGGAATGTGACAAAGAACATTTTTACGCAAAGGGTGGTGGGTGTCTGGAATTCGCTGCCCGAGTTGGTGGTGGAGGCAGTGACATTAAACTCTTTTAAAAAGTACCTGGATCTGCACCTTAAGTGCCGTAAGCTCCAGGGCTATGGGCCAGCTGTAGGAAGGCAGGATTAGAAAGGGCACCTGGGTATCCTCGGGCTGGCATGGATAAAATGGGCCAAAATGCCTCCTATTGCGCTGTAACTTTTCTGTGATTCTAAGGTTTTGAAGAGCACCTTAAAGAAGGACAGAGATGATGAGAGTCACAGAGATTCAGTGAGGCAATTCCAGAGCATAGAGGCATGGCCACCGTTAATAACCATGATGTGGAGATGCCGGCGTTGGACTGGGATAAGCACAGTAAGAAGTCTCACAACACCAGGTTAAAGTCCAACAGGTTTATTTGGTAGCACAAGCTTTCAGAGCACTGCCCCTTCATCAGGTGAGTGGGAGTTGTGTTCACAAACAGGGCATATATAGACACAAACTCTTTCTGTCTAAATAGTTTGTGTCTGTATATGCCCTGTTTGTGAACACAACTCCCACTCACCTGATGAAGGGGCAGTGCTCCGAAAGCTCATGCTACCAAACAAACCTGTTGGACTTTAACCTAGTGTTGTGAGACTTCTTACTGCACCATTAATAGGTCAATGGAAATCAGGAATACCAGAATTGGAGGAACTCAGAGATCCGAAGATTATTGGGCTGGAGGAGGTTACAGAGTTAGGTTAGAGCAAGGCCTTGGAGGGATTTGGAAATAAAGATTACATTTTTAAATTGGGATTTTGTCAGACTGGAAACCAGTATAGAATAATGAGGGTAAAGTTGTTTTTCATGTACTCAGCTGTCCAAAGTCACGCAGATCCAGAGTTCATCAAATTCACATCAAAGCTCCATCCAATGAAACCACTATCAGAATCTGCAATGCAAATTATATCTTGACTCAAGTCCAATGTTTCTGTTCCATTCAGATTCACATGCAAATTTCTGCTACAATAGAAAGCATTCTGGAGGAAATCTGAGTGGTATCAAAGCATACTTTCAGCTCAATGAAAGTGTCCACTTGTGGATCAGATCGCATCTCTGAACCCATTGTGACCTTGTCCCCTTCTCCTCTACTCTACTTATTTTGCTTTACTGTGTTTCCTCTTCCCACTCTGAAATGAATTAACTTGGTAACAGCTTCGACTTTGGACTCACCTAGGTTGCTTGGATGACCATGCCATATTCCCTAAATTTCAACAGTGAGGACACGACAAAAAGGTATGTCAGTAGCTGTGAGCATCTTTCTGACATCCTTCTAATATGCTGTAAGAATGCAAGTGCTTTCTTCAATTTAGATTCCGAATTTTAGGTTTCTCAAAGTTAGGCAATGCGTATTCCTTAATGACCTGGGCCTCACCAATAATGTGGAGATGCCGGCGTTGGACTGGGGTAAGCACAGTAAGAAGTCTCACAACACCAGGTTAAAGTCCAACAAGTTTATTTGGTAGCAAATACCATAAGCTTTCGGAGCGCTGCCCCTTCGTCAGATGGAGTGGATATCTGTTCTCCAACAGTGCACAGACACAGAAATCAAGTTACAGAATACTAATTAGAATGCAAATCTCTACAGCCAGCCAGGTCTTAAAGGTACAGACAATGTGGGTGGAGGGAGCATTCAACACAGGTTAAAGAGATGTGTATTGTCTCCAGACAGAACAGCTAGTGAGATTCTGCAAGATCAGGGGGAAAGCTGTGGGGGTTACTGATAATGTGACATAAATCCAACATCCCGGTTTAGGCTGTCCTCATGAGTGCGGAACTTGGCTATCAGTTTCTGCTCAGCGACTCTGCGCTGACACACGACAGCGTTGGTGTTGTGAGACTTCTTACTGTCCTCACCAATAACACAGAACAAGCAACCCCAGAACATGAACGCAGCGCTGTAGCTTCTGCAAGCATTTTATCCACATTTCTCTCTTGCTAGGCTCTGAGAATGATGATTATACCACCTTTACATGTCGTACACGTGCCTTTCATGCAACTTTGCTGAAAAGTTTGGGGTAGAAGTTTGGGACATACCCATTCTCGGGTGGGGTGTGGAGAGGCACAGTATAAGATCCCGGCCTCTGACTGATGAAGTTCAAAGTACCCCATGGTATTGATCCCTGGGCCTCCAATGAAGATCAGGCCACTGCTAGCATCGGCTTGGTTGCAACATCACCCAAGATAGAACCACCCGCCAAATGCCCAAACAAGAAGAGTGGGTGTATGGAGAATTACACACAGGGTGTAGGAGATGCCTGTGCAGTTCAAAGCCCGTAAGAAGTTTAACAACACCAGGTTAAAGTCCAACAGGTTTATTTGGTAGCAAAAGCCACAAGCTTTCGGAGCGCTGCTCCTTCATCAGGTGAGTGGGAATTCTGTTCACAAACAGGGCATATAAAGACACAAACTCAATTTACAGAATAATGGTTGGAATGCGAATACTTACAGCTAATCAAATCTTAAAGGTACAAACAATGTGAGTGGAGAGAGCACTAAGACAGGTCAAAGAGATGTGTATTGTCTCCAGACAGGACAGCCAGTGAAATTCTGCAAGTCCAGGCAAGCTGTGGGGTACAGATAGTGTGACATGAATCCAATATCCCGGTTGAGGCCGTCCTCATGTGTGCGGAACTCCACTCTCCACTCACATTGTTTGTACCTTTAATTCTTGATTAGCTGTAAGTATTCGCATTCCAACCATTATTCTGTAAATTGAGTTTGTGTCTTTATATGCCCTGTTTGTGAACAGAATTGCCACTCACCTGACGAAGGGGCAGCGCTCCAAAAGCTTATGGCTTTTGCTACCAAATAAACCTGTTGGACTTTAACCTGGTGTTGTGAGACTTCTTACTGTGTTTACCCCAGTCCAACGCCGGCATCTCCACATCAGTTCAAAGCCAACAGGAATTTTTTTTTTTGTTTATATATCCAATTCAATCCAATCAAGAGTCTCAACAAGTGAGACATTCCCGATCCAAGCTGACAAGACAGGGCTCTCACCTCCTGTCTTGGGCTTGATCTACATGATCCAAGCTGATTGGAGTAGGCATTGCACCTTCTCCAAGGCTTGATCTCATTTGCATCTGAGCCAAAAGGCCGAGATACCGCTTTTAAAAATTGCTTCAAATAAAGCCACAATGTAACCTAATGACTTCAACCAAGTACAGCATGTCGATCCTACACTTGATCTTAGCCAAAAGGCCGAGAAGCGATCTAAGAAAAATTACCACAGTCAAAAATGGGAAAGAAGAAGAATGGATAAAATGTAGGCAAACTCATTTCGAGGCAGAGACCACAACTTCTGTACCTGATGATAAATATTGTCAGACATTTTTCCCTGGAACCTGTTTTGGTTGGCTTACCATCAGCACGTTTGTGATTGGAGGTTGGAGGCAATTCTCACTTACCTGTCAGAATTGCTGGACAGTTGCCCTCTGCGGCCACTTCTACAATTGATTCGCTCAATGGTAAGTTGCCAGGAAACTGGGAAAACACGAAAGGTTATACTTGCGTAAATATAGAGAGATGCAGTCACCATGAATCAACTCAGATACAGATGCACTCACTGTAGCATTACTGCCCACGGTAATAGGATATACAGTCTATCCATCTCCAATAACAGTCAACACAGTCAGGATAATAGCCACAATAAGAAGCAACAGCTACTGCAATATTCACAGTAAGAGGATTTTTGTTCAAGAATATGAAAAAATAAGATTTATAAAATAAATTTATTCTTGAATGCAAAAGCTACTTATTTGACAGCTCAGCTACTTTCTAACTGCTGATCTTGTTGCTTTCCTTCTTTGTATTATCAAGCTTGACGTCTGTGTAGGTTCATTAAGGTTCTCGTGTATAATATCCTTTTGATATGCATTGATGATCATACAGATCTTATTACTGCCTTTTAAGCGTGGCTGATTCTCACATAGACGGTTTCCACATTCTCAGGGGGTTTGGGGTAATGATGGCCAAAATAGATTAATTGTTTCTTCCAGTAACTAGGAAGAATGCAGGAAACAGACTCATTCAAAATAGAAAAATGGTCACAGAACGGCCAAGCAGACATAACGGGTCCATCAGTATTTCAGACATCCCATCCCTTTTGATCTCCCCGCTTCACGTCCCATGAGGTGTCCATCCTCCCTCCAGGATTCCAACTTCACCACCCATATCTCTCTGTTTCACACACTTTAACTATACCCCTAAACTCCCAGCACCAGGCCCTCCAATCCCCCACCTCCCTCCTTTCCAGGCCTTTGAAACCCCCACCCTCCCCAACACTGGCATTTTAGGATTGCCAATCCCCCCAACCCACATGAGATCATGTGCCAACTCCACTGATTGACCCTCCCACCCACTTCCCCATCTTGGACGATGCCCCTTCTCCCCCACCTCGAAAATCAGTCCACCTCAACCCCAGGATTGGCACCCCTACCTGGGGGTGCAGAACTTCTGCAATCTCCTCTGATCTGCTCCCTGCTTGACTGGAAGCCAAGACTGGCAATATGGCTGGTCTCTGGGTGTGGGCCCTGTTGATGACATTGCACCCAACTCTACCAACTCCTGCTCCCGACTGGTCAGGTAAGTTAAAATCCAGCCTATAGTGCGACTGCAACTCATGTGCGGGTTTGTCTGAGTTGCGTAACCCTGACAGTGAATCAGAGCTCAATGGTTCTGGGTTTAGTGTGTACAATCTGAGTGCATGCTATATTGTCAGAGCTGATGTCTATCAAAGAACAGCAGGGAGTTCTCCCAGTGTCCTGGACTAACATCTGTCTTTGAACCATCATCATCAATTCAGATTATCTAGCTATTTATCTCATTACTAATCATGGGATCTTGCTGCGTGCAAATTGGTCTTTGCATTTACCCACATCACAACGGGAATTAAATGCTGCAGTAGCTACAGAGCACTTAGGGATGTTCTGAAATCATTAAAGGTAGCATAATGGCTTCACCTCTTCCCATCTCTGTCACCTCCTACAGAACTAGAAGCCTTCATAGAATCCCTACAGTGCAGAAAGAGGCCATTCAACCCATCAAGCCTGCACTGACAACAATCCCACACAGGCCCTATCCCCGTAACCCCACATATTTACCCTGCTAATCTCCTGACACTAAGGGGCAGTTTAGCATGGCCAATCAACCTAACCTGCACATCTTTGGACTGTAGGAGGAAACCGGAACACCCAGAGGAATCCCACGTTGATATGGGTAAGACCTCTCCCCTCCTCTAACTCTGGCCTCTTGTGCATCCCCAATTTTAACCGTTCCACCATTGGTGGCTGTGCTTTCAACTTTCTGGGCTCCAAGATCTGGAATTCCCTCCATAAAGCTCTCTGTGTCTCTCTCACTCGCTTTCCTCCTTCAAGGTGGTCCTTGAAGCTTACCTCTTTGACCAAGGCTTTGCTCACTTATTCTGACAACTCCTTCTGTGCCTCATGCCTCAGCATTAATCGCTTTGGGATGCTTTGCTTCGTTTAAGGTGCTGTATATATTCAAGATGTTGTTATATAAATGTAAGTCCTTCCATCCACCTCTACATATCCACCGTGCCTGGTAGCAACTAGATTTTTGGAGAGGTCAGATCATTTTCACTGGACACGAAAAGCCTCCAAACAACATTCTAATGCCATGCAAGAACCCAATTGTTGTATCTCTTTGCAAGAAAGATCTTACCTCTTTCAGAAGACAACTATTTGCACTTACCTCCAATCTCACTGTCCTTATTGCTTCCCCTCAATAAACTCTGCAGGAAATGCATGTGAGGCAAAGGCTGACTGTGCAGTTATACCCTGCAATGTCAGAAGTGGGGATGATCACCGATGATTGCACAAAGTTCAGCACCATTCGCGACTGCTCAGATACTGAAGCAGTCTATGTTCAACCGCAACAAGATCTGGACAATATCCAGACTTGGGCTGACAAGTGGCAAGTAACATTCGCGCCTCACTAAGGCTAGGCAATGACTATCACCAATAAGAGACACTCTACCCACCACCCCGTGACATTCAATGGTGTTGCCATCACTGAATCCCCCACTGTCAACATCCTCGGGGTTACCATTGACCAGAAGCTCACTGGCCACATAAACACAGTGGCTACAAGAATAGTTCAGAGGCCAGGAATACTGCGGCGAGTAACCCACCTCCTGACTCCCCAAAGCCTATCCGCCATCTACAAAGCACAAGTCAGGAGTGTGATGGAATACTCCCCACTTGCCTGGATGGGTGCAGCTCCACTCAAGAAGCTTGACACCATCCAAGACAAAGCAGCCCGCTTGATTGACATCACATCTACAAACATTCAATCGCTCCACCACCGGCGCTCAGTAGCAGCAGTGTGTACTATCTACAAGATGCACTGCAGCAATTCACCAAAGATCCTGAGACAGAATCTTCCAAACCCACAACCACTTCCATCTAGTAGGTTAAGGGCAGCAAATACATGGTAACACCACCACCTGTAAGTTCCCCTCCCAGCCACTCACCATCCTGACTTGGAAATATATCGCCATTCCTTCACAGTCGCTGGGCCAAAATCCTGGAATTCCTTCCCTAACGGCATTGTGGGTCAACCAACAGAACATGGACTGCAGCGATTCAAAAACCACCACCTTCTCAAGGGCAACTAGAGATGGGCAGTAAATGCTGGCCAGCCAGCGATGCCCATGTCCCACGAATGAATGAAAAAAAAACCCTCCAATGTCAGATAGTCTGCCAAACACTCTGTCTGGGCTCACACATGAAGAAATAGCTGTATATCAGAGGCAAAGGAGGTCTTTCAGTTCTCATAGAATTATAGAATCCCTACAGAAGAGGCCATTTAGCCCACTAAGTCTGCACCAACTCTCTGCTGGAGTACCTTACCCAGGCATTCTCCCTATTCCCCGTAACCCCACGCATTTCCCATGGCTAATCCATCTGACCTACACATCTCGGGACACCAAGGGGCAAGTTAGCATGGCCAATCCACCTAACCATAGGAACCAGAGCTCATCAAAACTGACTTTAAGGGGGAGCGGGGGGGAGAGAGAAAGAAAAAGAGAAAGAAAATAGGTCAAAGAAAAAGAGGGAGAGAAAGAAGAGAAAGGGATAGAGGAAGAAAAGAAAAAGAAACTTGAATTTACATAGCACCTGTCACAATCATGGGACGTCCCAAAGCACTTCGCAGCAAATGAACTGCTTTGGGATTGAAATATAGGAAAAGTGCAAAGCAAGAATCCACAAACAGCAACTAAATAATGACAAGATAATGTTTCTAAGGTGTTGAGGGACAAATATTGGACAGACTGCCTGTGGAAAACTCCCACACTGCAAAGGAGTGCTGAAGGATCTTTTACCTCCACTCAAGAGGTCAAGCAGTCACTTTGTTTGAGAGATAGCACCTCCAGCAGTGAAGGATTTCCTCAATACTGCATTAAATTATCTGCTCAAATCTCCGGAATGGCAAGCTGAACCCTGCTGACTCAGCAGTGATAATTGAGCCGAGGCTGATACCATATATATATAAATATACATAAATATGCTTTAACAAAATAAAGCTCCTGAATTTCAAATAATGCTGGTCTGGACAATGAATGGAAATCAAGTAACTTGCAGCTTGCAGTGGTATTTCAAGACTTCCTGGAGTTTTTATAAGGTTTGAGGATTTTATCTAAGGTAATGTGTCAAATTACTAGGATGTGGAGATGCTGGCGTTGGACTGCAGTGGGCACAGTAAGTAGTCTCACAACACCAGGTTAAAGTCCAACAGGTCTACCTGGAATCACGAGCTTTCGGAACGCTGTCCCTTCATCAGGTGACGAGAGGCGATTATCCACTCACCTGATGAAGGAGCAGCACTCCGAAAGCTCGTGATTCCAAATAAACCTGTTGGACTTTAACCTGGTGTTAAATTACTAGGATAAATTGGTCCACTTTCCGTCTTGTTTGTACTTGCCAGTTCAGGTTGGCAGAGGCTGTGAAGGCACTTGCGGTGTTTCAGGGCTGTTCTATATCCATTCCATCAAGTCCACTGTCCTTCAGACTGCTCACCATCCTCAGCCCAAACCCCAGCTTCAAACTCTACAGACTATCCCTCAGCAGGTAACATTGACCTTTGCAGCCTCATTGCTTCTGCCACACAAGCTCTGCCACACACTGGGGTCGCCTCCAGCCCTGACTTTTCCAGTATCCTTTTCGGTGGAGTCTGAAACATTTACGTTACACAAACTCCACCTCATCCAAACCTCCTGTGAACACACACGCTGCCCCCATGTTAAATTTCACTCATTCAACACCTTTCAATTATCTAATCCCAATGGTTGTTGTGTGGTCGGGATCAAGATGGATGTTCTATTCTGCGAAAGTATGCTGCTCGTGTCTAAATGTGGTAGCGTGGCCCTTTAACGGTGGGCGTTTCTCGATGGCCACATGACCGGTGAGGACCCTATGGACCGTCCCGGCAGACAGATGAGCCAATCAGCAGGAGAATTTCTCTCTATTAACTCTCTATTGTTACTCTCTATTATTCTCTATGAACAGTATGCTTTGCCTGTATAGCGCGCAAGAAACAATACTTTTCACTGTACGTTAATACATGTGACAATAATAAATCAAATCAAATCAAATCAAATTTCCTGCTGCCGTCAGACTTTTGAATGGACCTACCTCGCATTAAGTTGCTCTTTCTCTACACCCTAGCTATGACTGTAACACTACATTCTGCACACACTCATTTCCTTTTCTATGAACAGTATGCTCTATCTTTATAGCGCGCAAGAAACAATACTTTTCACTGTATGCAAATACATGTGACAATAATAAATCAAATCAAATCAAGAGAGCACACACTGCAGGTCGAGGGAGTCAAGAAAAGCAGCTGCATTTATAATCAAGTCTTACCTTGTTGTACATGCATTCTGTTGGCAGTAAAGCCTTTATTGGTAAAGCTGCATTAAGTCACCCTCGATCTATTGCACAATAGTTTCTCAAAACCATTACTCTCTACAAACGGATGGGGAACTCAGTGCTGAATTGTGAAGTATCTGCACATTCCTGAGTCCGGATCTAAGAAATCTTGTGGAGGACAGATCCAGCCAGAAGTCACACTAATACAGGTAAGGTATGCATAAATATTTATTTTGTTCTGAGCATTTGAAGTTGATGACAGCTCTATTAATATGTGAATAATTATTTAAGCATCTTCAGTAACTGGTTATGAACTATTTGGCATGTATCAAATGCATTTAATCTTATTCATAGAACCCCAACAGTGCAGAAGGAGGCCACTCAGCCCATCGAGTCTGCACCAACAACAATCCCACCCAGGCCCTATCCCCGCAACCCCACACATTCACCCAACTAATCCCTCTAATTTATGCATCCCAGGACACCAAGGGTCAATTTAGCATAACTAATCAACCTACTCTGCACATCTTTAGACTGTGGGAGGAAACCCACGCAGACACGGGGAGAATGGGCAAACACAGACAGTGACCCAAGCCGGGAATCGAGCTCAAGTCCCTGGAGCTGTGAGGCAGCAGTGCTAACCACTGTGCCCTTTGAATTCAAATTGCACCATCTGCCATGGTGTGATTCGAACCCGGGGGGGTCCCCAGAACATTAGCTGAGTTTCTGGATTAATAGTCAAGCGATAATACCACCAGGCCATCGCCTTCCCTCAAAAGAAGGGGCTTTGCATTGGCCGGGAATCGAACCCAGCCCTCCCGTGTGGCAGGCAAGAATTCTACCACTGAACCACCAATGCTGCTCTTGCTACATCACTCCCTGATGCGCGTTATCACACACGAGGCTTGAGATGCTCAGGAAATAAAGGCTTTTATTTACTGTTACAACGAAGCTACCATGTATAGTACACGATCCCAGACTGAGGGGTTCCAGACAGAGCAGTGACCTTTATACCTCTCCCAGGAGGCGGAGCCCGACTGGGATGTACCATAATAACTATAATACAGGTGTAACAGCCCAACCCTAACCCCAACAGCAACAAGTAGAACAACCCATCCCGAACCCCAACAGCAACATATATACATACTCGTAGTACTGGCCAGACCCTGGCTCAGTACGATCTAGTGGGAACCAACAATGGTTCACCACACTCCCTCATGCTCTTTCTTTTTTCACAAAAGTCATAGAGTCATTATTTGTGCAAATGCCCCAATTTCAATCTTGCAGCCCACTGAGATCAAGGAGGACCACTCATACGGCCCACCCACTAAAAATAAACACCTGAAATCTTGCCGTCGTTACCTTGTCTGGCCTACTTGTGACTCCAGAGCCACAGCAATGTGGCTGACTCTCAACTGCCCCCTGAAATGGAGGGCAGTTAGAGATGGGCAATAAATGCTGGCACAGCAAGCGACACTCACACCCAATAAATAAATTTTAAAAAAGGACTGTTCTTGTCCATTTAAAAATAAACTTGCTTTGTGGAGGACAACTCTATTTCACGAGCTCAGATTTGGTGTGGTTGATATGCAAGCTTTATGAGAGCATTCTTTGGATGATCACAATCTTTTTAATAACATAGCTGTTTAATTCCCTTAGAGCTGTTTCACATGACCAAATATTTATTTCCCGGCACAGCGTTAATAGCGGCAGATGGAGATCACACTATATCCAATCCATGGCTCATAAAGCCGGGTAGACGGGGAAACTATCTCCTCTGGAGGGAGAATTCAGGAGAAGGTAGCACAATCTTAGGATTAGAGCTAGTCCATTTTGGACACAGCGCCCCCTCCCCAAATATCTGTTGGCACTGAGACAAACTCCATAACCACATAGCTGTAAAATATTAGAAGTAAAATATTAAAATCTTTAACGTGTTTATAAGATTTATCTGTTGGCTGCATTAATGAAGCTGTTAACCACTTCAAATTAGAGATTTTGCTCCTCATATTGTGCAGTGCAATTTAGACCCAAAAAACTATTTCATTCTTTTAGATCAGAGTGCTGTGAAATCACAGACCATTGAAAGTCAGCTTCACAATTATCTCATAAGAAATGATGCACAAATTTACAGTGGAACATCAATAAGGGTTCACTTTCTGTGGTTTCAAACACCTTGGGCGGAATTCTCCCATCCTGCCCGCCACGGGAATTGTAGTGGGCGGGACATGGACCATGCAAAGGTCCGTTGACATCGGATGGGATTTTCCGGCTTTTGGGCAAGCGCGGTCGGACAATCCCACCCCTTGACTATAGTCCAATAGCAGTGATATTGTCGCCAGACTAGTAATTCAGAGACCCAGGGTAATGCTCTGGGTACCTGAGTTCAAATCCCACCACGACAGATGGTGAAATTTGGATTCACTAAAAATCTGGGCTGAGAATTGCGCGTGGGGTGATGCACGGGATTTGCACGAGAGTCCACACCCATTTAAATGCTATTAGTGGGCCCGGGACTGAAGTCTCCAGGTCCGTTAGCCTCTCCCACCCCCCCGCCAGAGTGTTTCACTCCAGCAGACATTACACTAGCTCCTCACTTGCAGGGAACTAGCGACCCGATCCCGGTGGAGTGAAGGGGGGACAATCAAGATCCCCTACGGGGCCAGGCAGTGGGGGAGGTGATTCCCCATGGGAATGGGCACTTTGGCAGTGCCAGCCTGTGCCCCCTAGCAAAGTGTCAATGCCCAGAGGGCACCTTGACACTGCCCATTGGGCATAGGGCAATACCAAGGGTTGGGGCCTGATGGTGACAGGGCCAGGGGGCAGGGCACATGGAGGGCGGGGCCTAAGGGACGACTGGTGAGGATGAGAGGTCCCGTTGCCACTCTGCCATTGGGACCAATGGAGGCAGGAGGGTGGCCAGCAATCGGGGTGGGCTGGGGGCAGGGGTCTGCGGGGGCAGTCTGCCTGGGCTGCCTGGGCTGCCTGGGGGATGGGGGTGGGGGGGTGGGGAGCTCTGCCAGGGGGGTGGAGTCCACCCGCGGGGATGTCTGAACTGAGAAAAAGTGGGGGGGCTGGAAATCGGGGCGGTCCGGGGGGGGGGTCAAGGCTGGCCTGGGAATGGTCAGGGGGGCTGCGGTCAGGCTGTGGGGGGGTGATGCAGGGTTGGGTGCAGCACCGTGAGGGTCCCAGGCTGGCCAGCGATCAAGCTGGCTGACAGTTCGGTGCAGAAGCCAACTGGTTTTGGCCTCCCGGCGGGAAGAGGTCCTGCCCCCTAAAATCTAATGATATTCACGCTGGTGGCCTCTGCAGTGCAGAGAGTGTGGGAGATTCTACTGTGAACTCCCACTGAAAAAAACCAATGTGAACGACTCCAGTTTTCCCGCAAATTCAACACTTAGAATTTTCTTGGGAGAATTCCACCCCTGGAATTTAGGGCATGGGATCCAAGGGGCTGCTGCCCTGTGGATCCAGAACTGGCTTGCCCAAAGGAGGCAGAGAGTGTGTATAGATGGGTCTTTTTCTAAATGGAGGTCGGTCACCAGTGGTGTGCCCCAGGGATCTGTTCTGGGACCCTCGCTGTTTGTCATTTTCATAAATGACCTAGATGAGGAAGTGGAGGGACAGGTTGGTAAGTTTGCCGACGACACAAAGGTTGGTGGGGTTGTGGATAGTCTGTAGGGATGTCAGAAGTTACAGAGGGACATAGATAGGATGCAAGACTGGGCGGACAAGTGGCAGATGGACATCAACCCAGATAAATGCGCAGTGGTCCATTTTGGTAGGTCAAATGGGATGAAGGAGTACAATATAAAGTGAAAGACTCTTAGTACTGTAGAGGATCAGAAGGACCTTGGGGTCTGGGTCCATAGGACTGTAAAATCGGCCCCGCAGGTGGAGGAGGTGGTTAAGAACGCGTATGGTGTGCTGGCCTTGATCAATCGCGGGATTGAGTTTAGGAGTCCGGGGATAATGATGCAGCTATAGAAGACCCTCATCAGACCCCATTTGGAGTACTGTGCTCAGTTCTAAAGGTTGCCTCATTACAGGAAGGATGTGGAAAAGATTGAAAGGGTGAGAGGAGATTTACAAGGATGTTGCCTGGATTGAGTGGCATGCCTTATGAGGATAGGCTGAGGGAGCTTGGTCTTTTCTCCTTGGAGAGATGTAGGATGAGAGGAGACCTAAAAGAGGTATATAAGATGTTGAGAGGCATAGAACGGGTGGACTCTCAGAGGCTTTTTCCCAGGGTGGAAATGGTTGCTACGAGAGGACACAGGTTTAAGGTGCTGGGGTGTAGGTACAGGGGAGATGTTAGGGGGAAGTTTTTCACACAGAGGGTGGTGGGCAAGTGGAATCGGCTGCCGTCAGTGGTGGTGGAGGCAAACTCAATAGGGTCTTTTAAGAGACTCCTGGATGAGTACATGGGACTTAATAGAATGGAGGGTTATAGGTAGGCCTAAAAGGTAGGGATATGTTCGGCACAACTTGTGGGGCCGAAGGGCCTGTTTTGTGCTGTAGTTTTCTATGTTTCTATGTAATCAAAAGTCTACTGATGACCATGAAACCATTGTCGATTGTTGCAAAAACCCATCTCGTTCACGAATGTCCTTTAGGGAAGGAAATCTGTTGTCCTTACCTGGTCTGGCCTACATGTGACTCCAGAGCCACAAAAATGTGATTGATACTTAAATGCCCTCAGGAATAGGCAATAAATGCTGGCCCAGCTAGTGACGCCCACATCCCATGACTGAATAAAAAAGCGAGGTCCCAGCAAATACCCCTATCCTCAATCAACTTCATTGGCGCCTAGTGTCCCAAATTTAAAATTCTCAAACTTGTATTAATATCTCTTCTCTTGTATTAATAGCTCATCTTTTCCATCTCTATAATCTGCTCCCAATCTCTCCATTTCTCAGCCTCTGCATCATTCTCCCATATCTTTGCTCTAATATTGGTGGTTCATTTTCAGTCTCAATTCATAGTTGAACCCTCAGTCTCTGGAATTTCCTCCCTAAATCCTTTGAACTTTCCTCCTCCTTTTCATAGCAAGAGGATTTGAGTATAGAAATAGCAATGTTTTACTGCAACTGCATATGGCATTGGTGAGGCCACATCTGGAATATTATGTGCACTTTTGGTGTCCTTATCTGAGGAAGGATGCCCTTGCTATAGAGGGAGTGCAGCGAACGTTTACCAGGCTGATTCCTGGGTTGGCAGGTCTGTCATATGAGGAGAGACTAAGTTGTTTAGGATTGTATTCATTGGAGTTTGGAAGAGTGAGAGGGGATCTCATAGAAACTTATAAAATTCTGACAGGATTAGACAGGTCGGATTCAGAAAGAATGATCCCAATGGTGGTGAGTGCAGAACTAGGGTTCATAGTTTGAGGATAAGGGGTAAACCTTTTAAGACTGAGGTGAGGAGAAATTTCTTCATCCAGAGAGCGGTGAATCTGTAAAATTTACTACCACAGAAAGTAGTTGAGGCTAAAATGTTGTGCAATTTCAAGAAAGAATTAGAGAGAGTTCTTGGGGTTAAAGGGATCAAGGGATATGGGGGGGGGGGGGGCGGGGGAGGGATAGGGATGTTGACATTGATAATCAATGGCCAATTCTTGATTCTACTGTCTATATTTCTATATTTCTGTGTTTCTATGTTTTAGACCCTCCTTAATACCTGTTGGTGGCCAAACCTTTTGACCCTCTTCCTCACATTGCTTCTTTTGTCTCAACGAGCATTTTATTTGCTCACGTCCATGTGACTTGCCTTAGGTTGTTTCTCTGCATTAAAGGCGCCAGCTGAATGCAGGTTGTTGCAAACATGTCAACATTTCAGAATCTCACACTTCCTTCACGTCAGATGAGTGGAGCGAGGTTAGATCAGCGATCCTAGTGTCAGGGTGATGCAGAAGCAAAAGCCACTGTGAATTTCATTCAATGTCAGGGTTAACCACAGTCACATTGAATGATACAAAGTTTATTTGTTTTACTGGTAGCTTTGTCACCAAGCGTAGTGGCCAGCGAGTTCAAACCACCAAAAATAAGATAATTAGATCCATCTGGAGCAGGAAGAAAATATCATTATTGCAGCTCCTATGTTTAGAAACATCAGACTGTACAAATAAACAAAAGGGAAACCAAGTTCCTTCCTCGCATTTGAAAAACCTCAAAAATGATGTTGCAAATCTCAGGTGGTGATTTGAACTGTTGTTTATGTTTTTCATTTTTCCAGTAATAGCAACTTTTTTAGTGTTTGCCAGGCTATGGAATGTGATTCCGAAATGTGTGCATTGTGTATACGGATCAGCCCTGCATTAATTCACCCTCCTGAAGTCTGTAGGTTATTTAGAGCTTAATTTTCATCAGATCGCAAGCCGAGGTCAGAGGTCAGCTACAGAGGAATCTGTCCCCATGACAGATAGCGTCCCTCATTGGGCTGGTTGACAAATGGCATGATGTGTCGCTGAGAGGTCCCAGGTTTAATCCGCAGCTATGATACATCATCTGTGGTTGGTAGTAAAGATTCTATAATGAGGCTACCACATTAAAGATTCAACCCTGTGACTGTGGGCTGAATTTTAGGTGGCCCCCATCGGGCAAGTTTCCCGTGGGAAGTGGTGGGGGCATGTATACTAGTGTAGGCACCCATCTCGCCACCTTCCCACCATATGGGGCGTGGGTGGGCACAGAAATCAGCAGTCAGCCCGCCCACCATGTTGAAATGACCAATTAAGGCTCATTAGCAAACCAATTGCCCCTGATAACACGCTGCCCACATCATGAAAACATTTGACATGGGCGGCAGGGTGGAAATGGAAAGCCTGATTGTTTAATATAAGTGCTTAAAGTGCGGGAAGGAAGTGGGGGAGGAAATTGCTCTTCTGGGGCTACCCTTTGCCAATCTCAGACTGGTCCCCTTTAGATCCAACCCGCCCTTATCTTCACCCTCTTCCCTTGGCAGGGCAGTTGAGTACAAAGTCGTGGAAGAATTGGCAAACTGATTAAAGATCTGGCAGGCTAGTCATGTTACTGTTTTTGTATTTTCACGTCCTTCCCTTGGGGAACGGTGTCGAGGAGTGGATGGTTCTTGTGGGAGATTTACTGATCGGCTAAAACATGAATGCTCCATCCACAGTCGCAGTCATCCTTATACCAGCCAATAGGATGGTTAATCCTTTAAAATGGGAGGCTTTTAAGGGTTAACAAAATCCACACAATGGGTAGGTGTGAGAACCCCCACCCATCAGACAGGAGCATTCCACTGCATCTCAATCCAGAACCAGGAATCGGAATTCCGGCCTCTATTTGTTGGGATTGTCTGGAGCAGGAATTGAACCCTGCAATGTTCCAAGACAGGAACATTACCACTAAACCACCTGTTAAAATCACAATCCCCCCCAACTTGCATGCGCGACCCAATGCTTCCCGTACAACACTGGGATAAATAATCAAGGAAACGTAAATTCAAATCCCGCCGGATTTGAGTTTTAGAATACGAATTCAGTTTAAATGCAGTGAATGTTAAAACTGGCAAAGGTGGGGTGACCAAGAAACTGTTGGATTGTCACACAACCCCAGCTGGTTCATTCATGCCCTTTAGGGAAAGAAACCTGCCATGCTTACCTGGTCTGGCCTACATGATCCAACTTTCAGACCAACATGGTTCATGTTTGGCAGCCCTCTGAATTGTGCCTAGCAAGCTACTTCATTGTCTCAAGCTCAGGGCATTTAGGGATAGGTAACAAATGCCAGCCTTGCCAACAGTAATGACAATGAAAAAAAATCCATGTGCTGCTGATCCATTTATGCAAAGTTCATTAATTCAAAGCTTCTTCCCCATTCCCATTTCTATTCCACCCTGGCTTTCCTGAAAGTGGAGACTCCCACCAGGCAAGCTTCCCTTTGGGGCGGCACGATGGCACAGTGGTTAGCACTGCTGCCTCACAGTGCCAGGGACCCGGGTTCAAGTCTAGCCTTGGGTGACAGTCTGTGTGGAGTCTGCACGTTGTCCCCCTGTCTGCGTGGGGTTCCTCTGGGTGCTCTGGTTTCCTCCCACAATCACAAAGATGTGCAGATTTGGTGGATTTAGCCATGCCAAATTGCTCCTTGGTGTTCTAAGATGTGTAGGTTCAGGGGATTAGCAGGGTAAATACGTGGGGTTACGTGGATAGGGTCTGAATGGGATGCTCCGTCAGAGAGTGGATGCAGACTTGATGGGCCGGCTGACCTCCTTCTGCACTGTAGGGATTTTATGATTGTATTCTATGACTCTAGATCTGGCAGCTTTCTGTTCCCTCACCCCGTTGTTCATGGGTGAGCTTAGACAGTGGGCCCATACACCGCAAAAATCAAAGACTGGAATTTTGTAAGCAGCTATTCATTTTCAGAGCTAATAACACAGTGTTTAAAGTAAAGCAAAGACAAAACTACTGTTTATGCATATAGCACCTGTCAAATGTCAGTCTTTATTCCAATACAAGGCACCTTGCCAGGGTAGGTACACAAATTAATAGCAGTGGGGGACTGGGTGTGAACACCCGCAGAAAACCACACACGGGCACAGAGGCAGAAGGGGCGGATGTATGAGGATAACAATGTGCTTGCCCCAGCCAGGCTAAAGTTGGTATTGAATGACATTCAACTTCAGGGATAAATAGAATTCTCTGCATCAGTGTGGCCACCTTTGTGTAGAATTATCAAAGGCCTTCCATTGCACATACTGGATTTATATTATTGCAAACCCTGCTCTCTTCAATCCTTTCAGTCCCCTGGGCAGTCCACCAGCACTGCAACCAAGTATCCAGTTTTCATTTGGCTATCTCAGCAGTGCATTGTTTTACTGCGGGAAACATCACACTCAAGCTTGATTACGGCCTTCCCCCGCACTCTCACCCTTCCATCAGGAGCCATTAGGAAAAGCAAGATTTGCATTCGGAAAACAATTTTCCTGACCTCTGTACGTCCCAAAGTACTCTCTCGCCAATGAAGTACTTTTGAGGTTGTAGTCACTGAAGTTGGAAATCAGGAGTAGAATCCGGAGCCAAAGTTTCCCACCTCTAAACACAATTAACACCCTATGCTGCTGATACCAGCTAACTAGACAGTTCAGGCAATTCCTAGTCTGTGTGGTCCCCTTCCACTCTGGGTATTGAAACTCCCCTCGCAACCATCAGTGATTCTTTACTATCGTTCAAGACACAAGGGAGAGATAATTTTACAAATGTGCATTCACAGCACATCAGACACCCTCACATTCACTTCCAACCAGCGAAGGATTGAATATTGGGAGCTTCTAAATTTTTTCAAATGAAAATCATGGAATCCTACAGTGCAGAAGGAGGCCATTCAACCTATCCAGTCTGCACCGACCACAATCCCACCCAGGCTGAGGTCACATACCAACCAACTCAAGAACAACTTCTTCCCTGCTGCTGTCAGACTTTTGAATGGACTTACCTTGCATTAAGTTGATCTTTCTCTACACCCGAGCTATGGCTATAACACTACATTCTGCACTCTCTCGTTTCTTTCTCTATGAACGGTATGTTTTGTCTGTATAGCGAGCAAGAAACAATACTTTTCACTGTATGTTAATACATGTGACAATAATAAATCAAATCAAATCAAATCATAACCCCAGGCATTTACCCCAGCTAATCCCCCTGATACTAAGGCAATTTGTCATGGCCAATCGCCTAACCCGCACACCTTTGGCCTGTGGGAGGAAACCGGAGCACGCAGAGGAAATCCACACAGACACGGGAGAATGTACAGACTCCACACAGACAGTGACCCAAGCCAGGAATCAAACCCGGGTCCCTGGCACTGTGAGGCAGCAGTGCTAACCACTGTGCTACCATGCCTATTGCTTTTATATACCAAGTTTCAAGGCTACCAGATATCTCACAATGCATTACATCCAATGAAGTACCTTTTGAAGTGCAATGCAGGAAACACAGCAGTCAATTTGTGCACAGCAAGCTCCCAGCAAGGTATTAATGAGCAGATAAACTGCATTAATGATGTTGATTGAGAGATAAACATTGTCCAGGACACTGGGGATAATACCCAGGGATAGATAGTATCATGTGCTCTTTAGGCTTATATTCATTGGAGTTTAGAAGAGTGAGATGGGGATCTCATTGAAACTTATAAAATTCTAATGGGGTTAGACAGGGTAGATTCAGAAAGAGTGTTCCCAATGGTGGGGGAGTCCAGAACTAGGAGTCATAGTTTAAGGATAAAGGGTGAACCTTCTCGGACTGAGGTGAGGAGAATTTTCTTCATCTAGAAAGTGGTGAATTTGTGGAATGCACTACCACACACTATAGTTGAGGCCAAAACATTGTGTGATTTCAAGAAGAAATTAGATACAACTCTTGGGGCTAAAGGGATCAAGGGTTGGGAGGGAGAAAGGATCAGGATATTGGGTTTGATGATAAAAGCATGATCAAATGGTAGATAAGGCTCGAAAGACCGAGTGGTCTACTCTTGCTTCTACTTTCAATGTTTCTATGTTTACATCCACCGAAATGGGGCCGCAGGTTAAAATTTCATCCGATAGACAGCGCCTCCAACAGTGCAGTACTCTTTCAGTACCGCACTGGAGTTAATAGTGAAGCTGGTTCGTGCACAATGTTCACATCTGTTGCAGCTGGTGTCAAAGCCAAGTGAGAAGAGGTTGCATCCTCGGAATACTCACTTGACACCTGAGATCACACCCAGTTTGGTTGCATCCAGACTGTACGATTTTCTTTCAAACCTAAACTCACCACCACAAATACATCTGAATCACACATCCAAATGCACAACAGAACTGTGAAACAGTGGGTAGCCAAGAGACTGATAGGTTTTGTTATGTATGTCTGTATGTGGCTATGGTAGATAAATTGAGCTGTAGGTACAGATCTGCCTGATAGAATATCAGGGAAGGTTCAAGGGCCTACCCCTGTTCCAGGTTAATAAATTTAAAATTAAATATTTCTGCATTATTAAAAAATAGATACTGGCGAGAGGGGGTTTAGGATTTATGTCCTAGTGCCTCAGGTTTAATAGTAATTAATTGCTTAAATATTTGAAATTATCCAAGTTTTTCATCTCAATTCGTAATCAATTGTCCACAATTACACAATGGGC
This sequence comes from Mustelus asterias, assembly GCF_964213995.1. Lineage (NCBI taxonomy): Eukaryota > Metazoa > Chordata > Chondrichthyes > Carcharhiniformes > Triakidae > Mustelus > Mustelus asterias. The sequence continues at coordinate 147,653,400 of NC_135802.1, read as the reverse complement.
TGACATGCTGGTTAGTTAGGATGCACAAACCAGACAGATTCCAGCCTCGATGCCCCTAGTCTGTAGCTGATCACAGCTGAGCATGGGAAAAGTCCTGCCACAGTTCACCTCAGCAATCCTAAATTGGTGATGAGGCATGGGGATTTGGGGAAAGTCATGGACAAGGCTCCTGTTCCCAGTCACTGTCCAGTAACACCTGTTGGAAGTCTGCATGTACCTTAAGTTTAAAGTTTATTTATTAGTGTCACAAGTGGGCTTACATTAACACTGCAATGACGTTACGGTGAAAATCCCCTAGTCGCCACACTCCGGCACCTGTTTAGGTACACTGAGGGAGAATTTAGCATGGCCAATGCACCTAACCAGCACACCTTTCAGGCTGTGGGAGGAAACCAGAGCACCCAGAGGAAACCCACGCAGACAAGGGGAGAACCTGCTGACTCCGCACAGCCAGTGACCCAAGCCGGGAATCGAACCTGGGTCCCTGGCATTGTGACGCAGCCGCGCTAACCACTGTGCCACCGTGCCGTCCAAGCTTGTCTGTCATGCCCCTATGGTTGAATTGCCTGCGGACAAGGCAGAGAGAGTATCGATGGACGGGAAATTACCTGTGAAATTACCTACAAAATTGTACCCCATCCCAGGAGTCAACACCTTGAGTGGGTGGCATGGTGGCACAGTGGTTAGCATTGGTGCACCACAGCTCCAGGGATCTGGGTTCAATTCCCACTTGGGTCACTGTCTGTGTGGAGTTTGCACATTCTCCCCGTGTCGACGTGGGTTTCCTCCGGGTGCTCCGGTTTCCTCCCACAGTCTAAAGATGTGTGGGTTAGGTTGATTGGCCATGCTAAATTGCCCCTTCATGTCCCAGGATGCGTAGGTTAGAGGGATTAGCGGGGTAAATATGTGGGGTTGCGGGGAGAGGGCCTGGGTGGGATTGTGGTCGGTGCAGACTCGATGGGCCAAATGGCCTCCTTCTGCACTGTAGGGATTCTATGATTCTAATTGGGAAAGAAAACAGCTTCAGCACCAACAAGGAAAGGTACAAATTCATCAACTCAATGTCAGTTAACCCCCAGTTGCCATAACTGTCCAATAGTAGGCTTTGCGACTTCTAACTGAGGATTTGCCAACATATTCCTCAACTTTTAGCAATCCCTTGCTAAAAAATGTGAGCACATTGTCATCGTGAAACAAAGCAATAATCGATTTGATAATCACCGTGAATCAAATTGTTGAGAGTTTTCAAGTAGGACTGATTTCGTTCACTGAGAGAGGACTGACTCAGAAACTCAGCGGGGGGACTCAGAGATTGCTCCTGTGCAGAAACAACTTTCAATAGCGTTGGCCTGCACGCACATAACCGTACCTGTGTTAGAGGAAGAGTCGCAAATGCAAAACTGCTCCCAGCAATAAAGTGAAGGACCAGCTGTAATTTCTACCATACTGCCCAACGTTAGACTTGCATTGCGTTTACTGGCTGATGAGCAACTGTCTGTTAACAGGAAATGGTCCGGATTGTACAATAGGCACAAACACTGTCCTGTGAAAAAGTTGCTGTGATTAACTCCGCACTTACCATTTCTGAAGAAAGGAAATACAGTCATCCGCCCCACTGAATACCATGTTTGCAGGTCCTAGCTCAAATAACCGCAGCTAACATTGAAAGAAATTATTGTTCAGCCTTCTTAACCATATCCTTGTATGAGAAGCAGCACAGTGACTGAACTGTTGTTAGCACCAAACACATGCCCTAACTCAATGAAAGTAGACACCCTCGCCTCAGAGAAAAATTCTTAGCAGTTCCATGCATTCTCCTTCTGCACCTGTGTTGCATGAACCCTGTAATTATCTTCAAATTTTGTGGTGATATTCTGAAGACAGACTATGCCGGATGAAACATGAACTGAGGACTTAGAGAGGAGAACAATGTCACACTATAGGCAGGTGTCTCACTTCCACAGAAAAAGCAAAATGATTTTTACTTTGAAAAGTCTCCTTAGGTGTCTGCAATTCTACAACAACTCGGAACACAATGGTGGCATTTGCACTAAGGTTATGAAGTAAACTCCAGGTTAAACAAAGGGCTGTTAGCTTCACTTTCATGATGTCATTTCCTTTGATTCCAATAGCCTGAGAGCAGCAGGTTAATATATTTTTTCAGATGTAACATGGAGCTCATTCATTCATCCAACACCAACAGATAAAGTTCAGAGAGGTAACAGAGGAAAACAGCTGCCAAAACTCCACCCGACAGTTGGCCCCGATCAGACAGCACTGTAATTATTTATTAAAGAGACATTTTATTCATGTTTGGCAAACTGCTTTTTGATCCCAGGAGGGAAAAAGTTTCTGAAGAGGTGGAAGCAATTTTCTTTTTAATAACTCGACACTGAAGTGATGAGATGCATCTTGACCTGACTTTGCTTACTTGTTCGCAGGTTAACAAGAAAAAAGTTTGTCACGCTGTATCCTTCAGAAGACAAAGGAAAGGAAACAGCCAGGAAGAAAGGTGCCTTTCATGACCCCAGGATGTTTTAAAATGCTTCACAGCCAATAGAGTAGTTTCAAAATACAATTACCATTGCAATATGGAAAATGCAGCAGCCAATTTGTATATCATAAGGTCCCCCACACTGCAACATTACAATGGCCATCTGTCTTAATTATGTTGTTTGAGGGATAAGTCTTGATCAGAAAACTGGGAGAACGTCCCCTCCTTCAAAAGATTGCCGTGGAAGATTTTGTGATAACCCATACACAAAAAGCAGGATAAATCCAACCCCACCAATTACCGTCCCATCAGTCTGCTCTCGATCATCAGTGAAGTGATGAAAGGGGTCATCAACAGTGCGATCAAGCAGCACTTGCTTTGCAATAACCGGCTCACTGGCGTTCAGTTTGGATTCTGCCAGGGTCACTCAGCTCCTGACCTCATTAGAGCCTTGTTCAAACATCGACATAGCTGAACTCCAGAGGTGAGGTGAGAGTGACTGCCCTTGACATCAGCACAGTGTCTGACTGAGTGTGAAATCAAGGAGCCTGAGTCAAATTGGAGTCAATGGGAATTGGGGTGGGAGTGTGGGGTGGGTTGTTTCCTCTGCTGGTTGGAGACATACCCAGCAGAAAAGCATCAAGGACCCCTAGCAAGACTGGAGTCAATGGGATTCAGGGGGAAACTTCTCTCGGTTGGAGTCATACCCAGCACAAAGGAAGATGGTTGAGGTGGCTAGAGGTTAATCATCTCAGTTCCAGGGCATCACTGCAGGCAGGGGTCGTGTCCTAGGCCCAACCACCTTCAGCTGCTTCACCCATGACCTTCCTTTCATCATAAGCTCAGAAGTGGGGGTGTTCGCCAATTGCTGCACAGTATTCAGAACCATTCATGACTTTCAGATACTGAAGCAGTTCATGTCCAAATGCAGTAAGACCTGACAATATCCAAGCTTGGGCTGACAAGTGGCAAGAAGCATTCACACTACGCAAGGGCCAGGCAATGACCATGACGGATAAGAGAAAGTCTAACCATTACCTCTTGACATTCATTGGCATTGCCATCGCTGAATTCCCCCACTATCAACATACTGGGGGTTACCATTGACAGAAACTGAACTGGACTAGCCATGTAAATACTGTGGTTACAAGAGCAGGTCAGATGCCAGGAATCCTGAAGCATATAACTCACCTCGTGACTCCCCAAAGCCTGTCCAGCATCTGCAAGGCACAAGTCAGGAGTGTGATGGAATACGCTCCACTTGACTGGATGAGTCTAGCTCCAACAACACTGACGAAGCACCCAGAGGAATCCCACGCAGACACCAGGAGAATGTGCAAACTCCACACAGATAGTGACCCAAGCCGGAAATCGAACCCGGTCCCTGGCGCTGTGAGGCAGCAGCGCAAACCACTGAGCCACCGTGCCGCCCCCTTGTTGTATAGACTCGAGGGGCTGAATGGCCTCCTTCCGCACTGTAGGGATTCTATTCTATGATCCTTTCTTCTGCTTGAAGTCACCCAGTAAAATATCCTGTCCTTTTTTTTCAGTAAAATCCTGGAGGGCAAAAAATCTAGAAATTACAAAGTGGAACTTTCACAGGCAAATATTCGAAGCGACCAGGAAACGTGTTCCTCATATATTTGAATGACGTTCACCCATCCATTAAAAGACGAGACAGAGAAAAGACATATAAAATGATTAATCATTCAGTAACTAATATCCCCAACACTTAACCTGCGGCTACATTCCTGTTTTTAGTGAGGCAATTGTTCAACTTACACATAACAAGAAACGATTTGAGTGATATTCAGAAGAGCAATGAGTAGTCCCTAAATTTTCCACCTTACATTCCGCTGTCTCAGCCTGCAAGCCAACTTTTTTCTTATTAAATTGGGACAGAGTTTGAATATCATGAATCCTTCACAAGAATATCTTGCCTGTCGATTATTTTTATTGCTGCTGTGAATAATTTCTGTTCAGTGTGGCAAGCAGTCCTCAAGCCAGTTGGATTCTCCATGGATCATATCTCCTGTACTGTATTGGATAGTCCATCCTTCACAGAATCAGAGAATCCCTACAGTTCAGGAGGTGGCCATTCAGCCCATTGAGTCTACACCAACTTTCTGACAGAGCATCTTACCCAGGTCCTGGCCCCGTGACCCCGTGCATTTACCCCGCTAATCTCCCTAACCTACACACTTTGGGACACTAAGGGGCAATTTAGCACGGCCAATCCACCTAACCTGCACATTTTTGGACTGGAGGAGGAAACCAGAGCACCCGGAGGGAACTCACGCAGACACATCTCTGGCTTGTTTCAATAATTCCATAAGAGTTTTGTCCTCTATCCCCTTTCATATCTTCCTACCAAAAACCTTCTCCACACGTTATTCAAACCATAGCTACTCTTTTGCCAAGAACATCATTTTTTAACAATTGGTATTTTATGGCAGGTTTTTAGTTATTCTTTCATGACATGTAAGCATTGCTAGCAAGACCAGCATTTGTTGCCTATCCTTAATTACTTTCTGAGAAAGCTGTAGTGCTGGATCTCAGAAGCCACGTGGAAATGAAAAAAAACCAAACTTCTAACAAATTCATACATGCTTCAATCCTACAAACTAGTTAGTGAAATAGCCACTCATAAAAGCTATTCAAAGCTTTTTAGAAGTCCTCAGTTGGCCAGTCTCTTATAAGAATCAAGCAAACTTTTTATTCAGATCACAAATCATAGCTGGCTAATTCTTTAATAGCCTCTTTAAACTGTCAATCAAACTGTGAACTCAAAACCCACTGCTGAGATCATTGTAGCTTTTGAAATCAGCTGAGCATTCATATCGACATAATAACAACCCTTGGGGAAATGTCAAAAGATAGATATATTGAAATTGCACAAACAGGTGCCACTGTTTGTTATTCTCTAACGTAGATGACCTGTCAATCAAAGAAGTCCAGAGAGGTTAGTTTTTAACTGTCTGTGACAGCTTTAGCCTGGTTTTTTTTAAGTTTAAAGAGCAGGATAATTTTAAAAACTTCAGTTTAGGACTATTATACATACCTTACCTGCCCATCAGGAGTGTTTGCATCTACTCCATCAATTCATGACTCCTACATTTCATGTTAAGGCCCTTGCAACAGCCAAAATAGGATGTGCTTGATCTCAGCAGCATGTTCAAATGGCCCTGCTGAGTTTGGACTTTCCTCTTATGTGAAACATGCCTCACCCCTTTCCCCTACTGGCAATATTGTGATTGGTTAGAGATGGAGGTGGGATGTCTGCATCCAGGCCCCACCCACTATTACCCAACCCCGCAATAAAACAACCCCAGGTCTTGCTGCATTTGGACATGGACTACTGCAGTATCTCAGGAGTTGCGAATGGTGATGAACATTGTGCAGGCAGCAGCGAGCATCCCCACTACTGACCTTATGATGAAAAGAGCATTATTGATTAAGCAGCAGAAGGTGGTTGGGCCTAGAACACTAACTACCCTGAGAAACCCCTGCAGCAAAGACCTGGGATTGAGATGATTGATCTCCAACACTACAACCATAGTCCTTCCTGCCAGGTATGACTCCAATTAGTGGAGGGGAGGCAGCGGCATAGTGGTATTATCACTGGACTAGTAATCCAGAGACCCATGGTAATGGTCTGTGGACCTGGGTTTGAATCCCACCATGGCAGATGGTGAAATTTGAATTCAGTAAAAATCTGCAAATAAAAGTCAAATGGTGACCATGAAACCATTGTCAATTGTTGTAAAAAAAAAACCCACCTGGTTCAATAATGTCCTTCTGGCAAGGAAATCTGCTGTCCTTACCTGGTCTGGCCTACATGTGACTTCAGATCTACAGCAATGTGCAGTTGACTCTTAATTGCCTTCAGAGATGGGCAATAAATACTGGCCCTCTTCTCTTGATTAACCTTTTCCTTTGCCCTTTGGTGGGCCTTAACACTTCACAATGTTCCGCAATTTATAAAGATACTCAGCAGGGTGGCACGGTGGTTAGCACTGCTGCCTCACAGCGTCAAGTGCCTGCCTTGGGTGACTGTCTTTGTGGAGTTTGTACGTTCTCCCCCTGTCTGCGTGGGTTTCTCCGGGTGCTCCGATTTCATCCCACAGTCCAAATAAGTGCGGGTTAGGTGGATTGACCATACTAAATTGACCCTTAGTGTCCAGGATATGCAGGGTAGAGGGGATTGGCCATGATCAATGCGTGGGATTACGGGGATAGGGTGGGGGATTGGGCCTAGACAGGATGCAGATTCGATGAGCCGAATTTCCTCTTCTGCATTGTAGGGATTCTATGATTCTATGACGCTGACAATATTTTCAATTAAACTGTGCGAATTTCAAGTATAGTGCACTTATGCAAAGTGAAGCTTCCTCTGCTCTGTCTCAACAACATAGCCAAGTCACAACCTCAGATGAACATCCACAGTGCACCATGTCTGACAGGCTCCCAATCTTACACATCCTGTGGAATCTGAGATTGGTACTTTAGTGTGATTAAGGAGGAGTGGCTTGGTGTTGGGAATTGAATTGAGATTGACCAAAGAGATTTTGTGTCACTCTTTGATGTCAACATCCCATAGGCTAGAGGTCAGGAGGATGTCAGCCTGAGCATTATAAAAGCCCAGTTCTCAGCACTGAAAATTACCAGCAACTCACCTAACCAAGCACCATGTTCTCCATATGTAGAATGTTTTAAAAGCAATCGAAGGGAGGAACTGCGATGATATATCTCCCTGGTACCGCTGCACGGTGGCACAGTGGCTGGCACTGCTACCTCACAACACCAGGACCCAGGTTCGATTCCTGACTTGGGTCAATGTCTGTGCGGAGTTTGCATGTTCTCCCTGTGTCTGCATGGGTTTCCTCCGGGTGCTCCTCCCACAGTCCGAAAGACGTGCTGGTTAGGTGCATTGGCCATGCTAAATTCTCCCTCAGTGTACCGGAACAGGCGCCGGAGTGTGGCGACTAGGGGATTTTCACAGTAACTTCATTTTAGCGTTAATGTAAGCCTACTACTAAGGTAGTTGGTGGGATGCAGGGGTGAAGTTTAGCAAGGTAGATTTGCCTTTGCTCAGACTGTAAATGTAACAAAACAAGAGAATATTAATAGGGCTCCCGTCTCTCCATAATACCAGGCTTCAGAACTCCTCCTCTGCCATTTATTGGGATGGGTTTTGATAAAGAATGCATTCCTTTCATAATATAACACATCTCAGCACACTCTGTGAATGCTATTTATATTATTTAACACTAACAGAATGTTAATAAGAAGTCTGCAGACTTGATAATACATTCACCAGCCATTTTCATGTTTATAAAATAAAGCAGCAGGACTCATCTTTTCAGAGACTGCTGTGCTCCTCTTTACTGAGTTTGATGGACAATCTTACCAATTTAGAAGATTCTTGAGTGTCAGGAATCTGAGGCCACCCTGACCTCGACTTGGGTCTGAGACTCACCTGCCTTTGCGATCTTCATTGAGATGGCCAATTTACAGGGAAAATATGACTCGTAGCTAGCCCACCATCTTCCTGCCCATCCCTCTGACCCAGCCCCCATAATACAACAGGCAGATGAGCACTGAAATCGGCCTCCTGCTTGCCGTTTTCAAATAAATAGTTAACGGTGAATTGAGTTGACCTGAATATTACACTGCCCATAAAATGGCTGGTGTGCGCAGTCAGGGCAAGTGGTAGGCCATTTATTTTAAGCAAACTACTTAAAAGGCAAGAAAGAAGAGGGTATGTCCTTTTGGGGGTGGCCATTAGAGGCATCCTTCCCAAGATGTGAACATGCCCCGCCCCTCTTCTTTTCTTCCCACCTGGCCTCCAAAAACCCACCCCTCTGTCCCCCTCACCTCCCTCTCTAGGCTCCCTGTCTAAAAACCCTGACTTACCTCCCTCCAGGATCCACTTCCTCTTCCATCCCGCGGCCTTTTTGCAATTCCAGCAGAGCCCGCTGTTGAGTTCTGCCACCTGCAGGATTGCGGGAGCTGCCAGCCAACCTGATCAGTCAATATCTCTCAAAGGCGGGACATCCACTCCAGGGCCGAAGTCTCACTCTCACCTCGTTCGTGCTGACGGCTGCAGGGTGGCCTCGTTGAGCATCGCCACGAGACCATAAGATATAGGAACAGAATTAGGCCACTCGGCCCATCGAGTCTGCTCCACCATTCAATCTGGCTGATATTTTTCTCATCCCCATTCCCCTGCCTTTTTCCCATAACCCCTGATCCCCTTATTAATCAAGAACCTATCCATCTCTGTCTTAACGACACTCAATGACCTGGCCTCCACAGCCTTCTGTGGCAAAGAGTTCCACAGATTCACCACTCTCTGGCTGAAGAAATTCCTCCTCATCTCTGTTTTAAAGAATCATCCCTTTAGCTCGAGGTTGTGCCCTCTGGTCCTAGTTTTTCCTACTAGTGGAAACATCCTCTCCACATCCACTCTATCCAGGCCTCGCAGTAACCTGTAAGTTTCAATAAGATCCCCCCCTCATCCTTCTAAGTTCCAACGAGTAGAGACCCAGAGTCCTCAACCGCTCCTCATACGACAAGCTCTTAATTCCAGGAATCATTCTTGTGAACCTCCTCTGGACCCTTTCCAAGGTCAGCACATCCTTCCTTAGATATGGGGCCCAAAATTGCTCACAATACTCCAAACTTGACCAGAGCTTTATACAGCCTCAAAAGTACATCCCTGCTCTTGCATTCTAGCCCACTTGACATGAATGCTAACATTGCATTTGCCTTCCTAACTGCCGACTGAACCTGCACATTAACCTTAAGAGAATCTTGAACAATGACTCCCCAGTCCCTTTGTGCCAACATCTCTTCCGGGGTGCAGAAGAACAGTATATTTACCCACCAACCACCCTCTAAAATTCGGTCCTAGCAGCGAACATTAGATAGCAATCAGAGATGGCCTTTCGTTTCTTTGGCCCAGAAATGCTGAAAACAATCAGACAGCTCCTAACCTTTTGTAACAGTTAACTCGCTGCAGACTGGAGATCAAACCTGAAACCATTGTGCTTTATGCTTTATGATTTGCACCTTCGGGGGTGGGGGTCAAGTTCCAGTACTGTGTCTGTTCTCCATTCACAAGTTGAGGAAACTTCCTCCAGGCAACTTCCTGATACCAGACAGTCCACACCAAACCTCAAGTTAGTAAATGTCCCTCATGAATATCTTTGGTACATGAAATGCTAGCTATCAGAACCTTGATTGACTCAGAGCCTTCCTGTATCCCATGCCAAGTGACACATGAGGCGATCTACATCCTCCACTGCTTTATATTCAACAGATTGTATTCTGGATTGTCCCTGCAGTGATAACCCTTTTATTCAAAAAAACAGACAAGTTGGCTAACTGGCTCACAAAGCCCCACCAGGAAAATGGGCGGGATTCAATGTGAACTTGCCTCTTCAGGCTTGATTACCCTGCTATACGTCACCCCAGTATTCCTAAAGTAGAACTGAGCTCTCCATTCTTCAGGGTGGGGGTTCAAACCCATAATCTTCTGAATCAAGAGGCGAGGAAATGCTTCCACTGTGATCCGGGGCAGCACGGTGGCACAGTGGTTAGCACTGCTGCCTCACAGCGCCAGGGACCCGGATTCGATTCCTGGCTTAAGTCACAGTCTGTGCGGAGTCTTCACGCTCTCCTCCTGTCTGCGTGGGTTTCCTCCCACAGTCTGAAATATCTGTTGGTTAGGCGCATTGACCATGCTAGATTCTCCCTCAGTGTACCCGAACAGGAGCCGGAACGTGGCAACTATGGGATTTTCACAGTAACGTCATTACGGTGTTCGTGTAAGCCTACTTGTGACTAATAAGTGAATAAAAATAAAAATAAAACATAGCTTCCATTATTTCCTCACGCTCCTGAATTCTCCCCAACCTTTCCACCACCACCACAGTACCCTGTGTGACCTTTAAGCTGCCTAATTCTAGTTATTCAAAGCTGTTTCGCAGACAGGCTGGGATTTTACGGAGGTTGTATTGTAACGTGATCCAAACGTTCAATGCTCCCTCAGTGCACCTGAACAGGCGCCGGAGTGTGGCGACTAGGGGATTTTCACAATAACTTAATTGCAGCGTTAATATAAGCCTACTTGTGACACTAAGAAATAAACTTTATCCCTAACAGTCATCCCCAGTTCAAGAGATGGCAGGAGGAAGAAAAACAACAAAGGTACTGAAAAAATAAATCAGGCACAGAACATCTGGCCAACATGAAAAGCCCTTTAATTTGAAAGCTTGTGAGCAAATTAGAGACTTGCAGTAATATCCGAGGTGTCTCAAAATCTGCCAAAGGGAATGCAACTGAGGAAGATTTACGGTGTGCAGCCTACATTTGTAATGTGTAACACAGATCTCGACTATGAAAAATGAAAACACAAATAATAGGTGTTGACTGACTCCACTCTGAGAGTTCTAATGCTGAGCAGTGAATTATATAAACAAATGAAAACAAGCGTACATTAGCAATGACTGGGTGGTGCGGTGTGTTTAAAATTGGATCCTTTTATCCGGCACACTCTTGCTAAAAGCAATCACAATCAGATACAGCATCCTCTCCCCGGAGACTGTCAAAGATGTTTGTGTAAAATGAGTTTCTAATAAGACACATAATCCACAGCAAAAGGAGCTAAAAGAAAGAAGAACTTTGCGTCTACAATGCTTTTCATGGCCCCTGGATGTCCTAAAGCGCTTAGCAAGACAATCGATGAACTTATCTTTCAAACACAGAGAAATCTGGCAGCAAATTAATTGCACAATGTGATGATGACCAGATAATTCATTTTAGAATCATAGAATCCCTACAGTGTAGAAGGAGGCCATTAGGCCCATCGAGTCTGCACCGACCACAATCCCACCCAGGTCCTATCCCTCATAACCCCATGCATTTACCCTGCTAGTTCCCCTGACACTAAGCGGCAATTTAGCATGCCTAATTCACCTAACCTGCACATCTTTGGACTGTGGGAGGAAACCCATGCGAACACGGGGAGAACGTACAGACTCCGCACAGACAGTGACTCAAGCCGGGAATCGAACCCAGGTCCCTGGTGCTATGAGGCAGTGATATCGTTGGTTGAGGGTTAAATATTGGCCTGGGATGAATTCCTTTGCCCTGCTCCTTTCAATTTGTGACATGGGGTAGAATTTAATGCCCTTCCCCATGACAGGTTTGGTGCAGAGAGGGTGAAGGGTGGATTTGCGTCGTCTTCCCACCTCCACCCCTCTCCATCCTGTCAACAATTGAGGCCTTTAATATTAATATTAACTGTGCAACGGATGGGGGCCATAGCATACGGGGAACATGACAAGCAAACACATGCTGGGTTGTTGGTGAGATCCCAGAAGAGGTCCCTTGTTCAAAGATACTGAGTGCCAGATTGAGGAACATGGAATTAGAGCCACTCCCATGTCCTTGCTAATCCCGTCTCCCCTCCTTGTCCCTTCCCCCGTGACTAGCATCCTGCAACCCTGACCACATCCTCACCTCCTCTTGTCAACACTCACCTTTGGCCATGGTTGCCAAGTCTGATTAAATGCATTCCTGGAGGTTTCATGACATGATTTACCACCCCACTCCAACACATCTATCGTTGTGACACACTGCCTTCTTATGCCAATTGGAAAACAAAAAGGCTCATTAGATGATGTTTGACTTTCAGTTTTTTTCCACCTATTTTCAATAGTTTTGCATCTGGTTAATGATAAATGTTCAAAGAAACAGACAAAAGAAACAATCTTTTTTAATATTCTGATTTTTTTTTCTCTAAGGTTGCACACAGCAGTGTCCTGGAGATTGGTCTTCAATTCCTGAGGATTCTAGGCCAGTCCTGGAGAGTTGGCAACCCTACATTTGGCCTGGGATGCAGTAATAATTCTAGAGCTCAGGTGGGTATCAATGTCTACATGATGGCACTGCCACTCAATAGACATCAGAAGAGGCCTTGCTTCAATTTCTAATCAAAAAGACAAGACCTCCAATAATGCAGCATTTCCCCAGTACTTCACGGGAGTGTGAGCCTCGATGACAGGCTCAAGCCATGAAGAGATCTTCAACCCACAACCTTTGTACTGAGTGGCAGTGGTGCTACCAACTGAGCCATAGCTGACATTGAATAATAGAAGATATCCTTCCTGCCATCTTGAAAAGCATGCTGACCAATGGACTACATGTTCCTTGTTGGCTTTTAGTTACCCGAACAACATGCACATTCTTTTCACACTAACCTCCTTGAAAGTGCTCACCAATGGGGCAGCACGGTGGCACAGTGGTTGGCACTGCTGTCTGGGATCCGGGATCGATTCCCGGCTTGGGTCACTGTCTGTGTGGGGTTTGCATGTTCTCCCCATGTCTGCATGGGTTTCCTCCGGATGCTCTGGGTTCCTCCCACAGTCCAAAGAAGTGCGAGTTAGGTGGATTGGCCATGCTAAATTGCCCTAAATTGGGACTAGCTAGGGTAAATGCATGGGATTATGGGGATAGGCCTGGCTGGGATTGTGGTCAGTGCAGACTCGATGGGCCGAATGGTCTCCTTCTGCACTGTAGGATTCTATGAATTGGCCAAATGGCTTTCCCCCATCCCTGATTATGGTGGAGAAGTAAAAATTAAAGAACACCCATAAAACTTTTACCCCATCAATGTCTTTAAATTGTGTAATGGAACCAACACATTTGATATGTCAGAAAATCGAGCACTTTTTTTCCCATAGTGAAACTTCTACCCTATTCGAGCCGTTATACAGTACAGCTGAACGCCAACACAAAAGAAGCATTATGAGTAGAGTAATAAGACGCATTCATTTCATGAAGGTTCAGTGATCTCAGAATGGAAGCAGAACTCGAATAGCAAAACAGTTTGAAACAAAAAAGACACGCCTCATCCGATTGGCTACAATTACAGAGGGCATCGTCTGAGACGTCTCTCTAAGCGTTCTCCAATTTCCGAACATTTTGCCGCATTTTCCCACACTCGTCGCATGCAAACAGACTGAGATAATAAAAAAGTGGGATCTTTGTCGCATATCATTCGACCTCTGAACACAGTCATGCCCGAACAATCAGCAGGCTTGCAACGTGCTGCACAAGGGCCAGTCAAGCCTACTACTGTCTGACGAGCTGCGAAAGGAAATAGACCCAGCCCCATCACTTGAAATCTTCAAGATCCATTTATTAATGATTCCCATTCATAAGCTTTCATTATCTGGACTACCATTTCAGCAGGTCACGGCTGGCTGGTTTAGTGGGTACTACCCCGATAAATGTTGGCGGAATGCTGACATCAGTCTGTGATGCTGACACCACTAAAGCAAAAGCAGCCAAAGCAAAAGCCCCTCTAACCTAGTCAGTTCAAACAATAAAGCAAATAGTCTTTTGGCAGTACAGAATTTGAGTATTATTGAAAAAGACGCTTTGTCGAAGTTTTTCATCTTGCACTTATCAGGTCCATCGCAAGAATTCCAATGTCAGGGAAAACGTCAACTTTATATTGTATGTGAAGAGGGTGCTGATTGGTTGGCAAGTGGACTCCATGGAATTGTCTCTGCCAATCAAGTGTCTTTTTTCAGCAACATTAAAGCAAAAGGTGATAACATTTCAATTTACAGTTTTATTTATTATTTCTGTCTGAATTATTATAGTGTAAACAGTGCCTCCAGAACCAAATAAAGAATTCATGGGACCTTGGGCACCCAAGCATATTCAGAGTTCCTCCCCTCCCAACACAGATTTTCTTCCCTTCATAGCCTGCAGGCACCCTGAAGACATTATCAAGAACTCTTTCATCCTGCTCTTCCATCCTACTGTGAGTCATAGTTTTGTATGAATCGCTTGAATCCACAAATTCCAATTTCTGTTCCCAAGCTATCAATTCCATCCCTCTGCCTGTCTGAGAGAAGACAGCGTGCAGCTTGGAATAATATTTCACTCTGAGATAAGCTTCTGGCCACACATTCATGCCATCACCAAGAGTGCTTATTTCCACCTCCATGACGTTGCCCGGATTCAGTTAATCTGCTCCCGAAACTTTCATTCAGGCCTTCGTTATTTCCGGATTTGACTATTCCAGCACGCTTCTGGCTGATTTCCCACATTCTACCTTCCATAAACATGAGCTTGTCCATAACTCTTTTGCCTTTGTCCTACTTTACACCAACTCACATTCCCCTAGCATCTCTGACCTACATTTGCTTACAGTCAAGCAACGTTTTGATTTTATAATTTCCATCCTTGTTTTCAAATCTCTCTATGACCTCACCCCTCTCTATCTTTACAATCTCCTCCGACCTCAGAAAAATACCTAAAGGCAGCACGGTGGCACAGTGGTTAGCACTGCTGCCTCACAGCACCAGGGACCCGGGTTCGATTCTGGCCTTGGGTCTGTGTGGAGTTTGCATGATTCCCCCCCACCCTCCCATGTCTGTGTGGGTTTCCTCCGGGTACACCATTTTCCTCCCACAGTCCAAAGATGTACAGGTTAGGTAGATTGGCCATGCTAAATTGCCCAATAGTGTCCTGAGATGTGTAGGTTAGGTGGATTTGCCATGGTAAATGCGTGGGATTATAGGGATATGGAAGAGGGATGGTCTGGTAAGATGCTCTTTCAGAGAGTCAGTGCAGACTCGATGGGCAGAATGGCCACCTTCTGCACTGTAGGGATTCTATAATTCTGACTTCTTGAGTATATCTGACTTTAAGTGTTCCCACAGTAAGAAGTTTAACAACACCAGGTTAAAGTCCAACAGGTTTATTTGGTAGCAAAAGCCACACAAGCTTTCGAGGCTCTGAGCCCCTTCTTCAGGTGAGTGGGAATTCTGTTCACAAACAGAACTTATAAGACACAGACTCAATTTACATGAATAATGGTTGGAATGCGAATACTTACAACTAATCCAGTCTTTAAGAAACAAAACAATGGGAGTGGAGAGAGCATCAAGACAGGCTAAAAAGATGTGTATTGTCTCCAGACAAGACAGCCAGTGAAACTCTGCAGGTCCACGCAACTGTGGGAGTTACAAATAGTGTGACATAAATTCTGATTCTAGGATCGCATGATAAAGACTCAGGAGGAAAAAAGCAGAAATATTTATGTGAAATAGTGTGACATAAACCCAATATCCCGGTTGAGGCCGTCCTTGTGTGTGTGGAACCTGGCTATCAGTTTCTGCTCCGCGACTCTGCGCTGTCGTGTGTCGCGAAGGCCGCCTTGGAGAACGCTTACCCGATAAAAAACTGATAAAACTTACCCGATAAAACTGATAGCCAGGTTCCACACACACAAGGACGGCCTCAACCGGGATATTGGGTTTATGTCACACTATTTCACATAAATATTTCTGCTTTTTTCCTCCTGAGTCTTTATCATGCGATCCTAGAATCAGAATTTATGTCACACTATTTGTAACTCCCACAGTTGCGTGGACCTGCAGAGTTTCACTGGCTGTCTTGTCTGGAGACAATACACATCTTTTTAGCCTGTCTTGATGCTCTCTCCACTCCCATTGTTTTGTTTCTTAAAGACTGGATTAGTTGTAAGTATTCGCATTCCAACCATTATTCATGTAAATTGAGTCTGTGTCTTATAAGTTCTGTTTGTGAACAGAATTCCCACTCACCTGAAGAAGGGGCTCAGAGCCTCGAAAGCTTGTGTGGCTTTTGCTACCAAATAAACCTGTTGGACTTTAACCTGGTGTTGTTAAACTTCTTACTGTGTTTACCCCAGTCCAACGCCGGCATCTCCACATCATTTAAGTGTTCCACCATCTTCAGATGCACTTATAATTGTCTTGGCCCGAAACTTAGAAATTCCCTCTTACCTCTCGACCTCACATTCCTCCTTTAAGACACTGCTTAAAATTTGCCTCTTTGACCAAGCTTTCATTCATCTAATCTCCTTATGTGGCTCAGTGACATATTTTGCTTTATAATGCACCCATAAAGCACCTTGGGATGTTGTATTATGCTAAATGCACCAAATAAATATCAGCTGTTTTTGTTGTTGCTATTATACAATGTCCCTCAGTTAGCGAATTACGCATTTAACAGTTGTGTGGTAGTCACGGCTTAGTTGGTAGCACTGACTGACTCAAGGTTGTGGGGCCAAGTCCTACCCCAGAGACATGAGCACAAAAATCCAGGCCGCCACTTCAGTGCAGTACTGAGGGAGTGTTGTACTGTTTGGCTGAGATGTTAAACCAAGGCCTCACCTGTGCCCCAAGGTAGGTGAAAATGATCCCACGGAACTGTTTCAAAGAAGAAAAGTGAAGTTATCCCTGGTGACATAGGCAACATTTAGCCATCAATCAGAAACAGATTATCTCGTCATTATCACATTGTGGTTTGTGCCTGGTAAGGTGGTAGAAGCAAGTGCCTCACATCCTTTAAAAAGTACCAGGATGAGCACTTGCCATGTCATAACATTCAAGGCTATGGGCCAAGTGCTGGTAGATGGGATTAGGTGGGAGTTCGGGGTTTCTCGCGTGTTGGTGCGGACTTGATGGGCTGAAGTGCTTCTTCTGCACTGTATGATTCTATGATCTAGTGTGTCGGTGCGAACTTGATGGGCCGAAGGGCCTCTTCTGCACTGTATGATTCTATGATCTAATGTGTCAGTGCAGACTTGATGGGCCGAAGGGCCTCTTCTGCGCTGTATGATTCTATGAGGCATGTGTTCAAATTGGATGCCATGTTCCCTCCATTACAACACTTCTTCAAAAAGTACTTCATTGACTATAAAGCACTTTAGGATGTCCTAAAGGTGATACAAAATGGAAGTCTTTCTTTCTTTTCAACACCCTTGTCCAGTGATTACACTCAACAATATTTTTCAGCTATCAGAAAATTGCGCTTTAAATTTTCACTCCAGAGACTAGAACACAAAATCCAAGCTCACACTCCAGTGAGGGGGTGTTGTACTGTCAGAGGTGCCATGCTTGCGGAGGAGACACTAAATCGTGGCTCCAACCATCCTCAGGTGAACGGATGTAGACGCGAAAGCGGAGGCCAAAGTGCTGACTCCAACTAATGGGTTAGTGCTGGCCAAAGGTTCTTGTGCCAATGTGAATGTGATGAGTTCCTTCCCTGATTAGTCTTTAGTCTTACAGGTCCCCCGAAGATAACATCAGTCTGGACTGGATCGGGAAACCACCTCAGCTGCTCTTCCCTGCAAGTCATAGAATCATTCAATCGGCCCATCGAGCCTGCACCGACAACAATCCCACCCAGGCCCTATCACCGTAACTCCACATATTTACCCTAGCTAGTCCCCCTGACACTGAGGGTCAATTTAGCATGGCCAATCAGCTGAACCCGGACATCTTTGGAGCGTGCTAGGAAACCGGAGCACCTGGAGAAAAACCACGCAGACACGGGGAGAATGTGCAAACTCCACAATGACAGTGACCCAAGCCGGGATTCGAACCGGCACTGTGAGGCAGCAATGCTAACCACTGCACCACCGTACTGCCCTCAAGTCACTCAAGAAGCTCATCAAAAAACAAAGTTCCTTTTATCGAACACTTTTTACACAGGAAAACCTCACCGTAGCATAATCATGCAAAATTTAACCACGTAAAGAGGACATTAGGAGAGACAACCAAAAGATCGGCCGAAGAGGTAGGATTGAAAGGGGCAACTCAAAGGCAGGCTGAGGTAGGGGAGGGAGAGAGGTTAAAGATAGAATTCCAGAACTGAGGACCCAGGCAGCTGAAGGCACAGCTACAAATGGGGCAAAGACAGTCCGAGTCTCAGTAGAGGCTAGAATTGGAGTTCTTGGAGGCTCCATACCAGGCTTGAGTCAGGATCTGCCCTGCGGCTGAATATAACAGACGGAGGGATGCCTTTAATAACAACACAATCAAACTGTCTGGCTGCGAGGGGAGGGGAGGGGCAGAGTATTAAAATACAAATAATAAAAAAAGGTAGCAGCTGTCCATTTTAAAAAATGTATATTTTTGTATGGTTGAAGCAGCTCTCCATATGTCTGGCAAGCAGGACCCTCTGGCACTTGCTGCAGTCAAAATTATTGTGAAATATTTTAATTTAGGCTCTCATCTTGTTGAAGCCTGTTACAGAATTTGCTGTTGTGGTATGTTACAGTTCATTCAGGGAGTCCGAGTTGCTGAGGCAACAGACACTTTTACACATATGCTGTCGTCTGGAGCATAAGTGATGGTAGAGGCTCCAACATTCACTCCATCACGTGACTGACCAGGAATCCCCTCTGCTTTCACCACCAGCCTTTGGCAAGTGTTGGAAGGATTTGCAGGTTGACACATCCAACCTGTTTGGCCATGTTGTGAACGCACCCTCCTTGGCCTTCAAGCCCTGGTGTGGGATTTGAACCCACAGCTTCTGGCTAAGAGGCAGGGATGCTACCCACTGCGCCACAAGACCTCCCTTTGAATTTGGTGTATGGGAAATGCAAAAGAACGAAGATTTCAGAGAACCCAAACTCATGAAGATGAACATTGCTCAACAGTTGTACAAATTTGGCAATGAGATGTATTTTTTGAGATGATGGATTGATTTAAGAGAATATTCTGTGGGCGGAATTCTCCAGCCCTTCCCGCTGGTGCGATCTGGCACATCCGCTACAACTCTCACCAACATTTACAGATGCACCATAGAAAGCATTTGTTCTGGTTGTATCACAGTTTGGTATGGCTCCTGTTCTGCCCAAGACTGCAAGAAACTACAAAGGGTAACAAAGCCCAGTCCATCACGCAAACCAGCCTCCCATCCATTGACTCTGTCTACACTTCCCGCTGCCTCGGAAAAGCAGCCAGCATAATCAAGGAACCCACACACCCCGGACATATTCTCTTCCACCTTTTCCATCGGGAAAAAGATACAGAAGTCTGAGGACGCATACCAACCGACTCAAAAACAGCTTCTTCTCTGCTGCCATCAGACTTTTGAATGGACCTACTTCGCATTTAGTTGATCTTCCTCTAGCTATGACTGTAACACTACATTCTGCACTTTCTCACTTCCTTCTCTATGAACAGAGTGCTTTGTCTGTATAGCGCGCAAGAAGCAATACTTTTCACCGTATACTAATACATGTGACAATAATAAATCAAATCAAATCAAAATCTTCCAGTCCTGCTGAAGTGGACCGCCATCGCAGGTTCTCTGACAGTGACATGGGCGAGGAACGTAAATCGCCATCAACTTCAGCGGGACTGGAAGACCTCATGGGCAGGGAGAGCTGGAGAATTTTGCCTCATTATTTGTGTACAGAATCATTCAGCACAGATGGAGGCCATCACGCCTGTGCTGGTTCTTTTGAAAGTTATATCCAATTAGTCCCAGTCCTCTTTCACCATAGCCAAATAAAATTTTCCCCTTTAAGTAATTCATCCTTTGAGACATAGTTGAAAGAATGGTCACAATAGGACCACAAGATATAGAAGCGGAATTAGGCCATTTGGCCCATCAGGACTGTTCTGCCATTCAATCACAACTGATAACTTTCTCAACCTCATTCTCCCGCCTTTTCCCCACAACCTTTCATCCCCTTAACTTTCTCAACCTCATTCTCCCGCCTTTTCCCCACAACCTTTCAGCCCTTACCAATCAAGAGCCTATCTATTTCTGTCTTAAATACACTCAATGGCCTGGCCTCCACAGCCTTCTGTGGCAATGAATTCCACCGATTCACCACCCTCTGGCTGAAGAAATTCCTCCTTATCTCAGTTCTAAAATGACTCTGTTTTTTCTGAGGCTGTGCCCTCGGATCTTAGTCTCGCCTACTAATGGAAACATCTTCCCCACGTCCACTCTATCCAGGCCTTTCAGCATTCTGTAAGTTGCAATGAGATCCCCATCATCCTTCTAAATTCCATTGAGTACAGACCCAGAGTCCTCAAACGCATCAAATTTTTCATTCCTGGGATCATTCTTGTGAACCCTCTCTGAAACCTCTACAGGGCCAGCACATCCTTCCTTAGATACGGGGCCCAAAATTGCTCACAATACCAAAAATGTGGTCTGACCAGGGCTTTATAAAGCCTCAGCAGTACGTCCCTGCTCCTGTATTCTGGCCCTCTCGAAATGAATGCTACCATTGCATTTGCCTTCCTAACTATCAACTCAACCTGCAAGTTAGCCTTCAGAGAGTCCTGATCTAGTACCCCCCAAGTCCCTTTGCACTTCTGATTTCTGAATTCTCTCCCCACTTGGAAAATAATCTATGCCTCTATTCTTCCTACCAAAGTGCATAACCACACACTTTCCCATGTTGTATTCTTTGCGCACTCTCCTAGTCTGTCCAAGTCCAATGGTGGGTGAAATAAATGGGAGATAGGCTAGCGGCAGGAGTTGAAGGATCTCAGTGCTCTCGGAGACTTGGAGGGCTGGAAGATGCCGAGGTAGGGAGGATGAGGCCATGGAGAACTTTCAACATGAGGAAAAATATTTTGAAATCGCAGATTAGTGAACACAGGGAATCCGTGGGTAGCTTATTGACCTTGTTAAGAATATATTATTAAGGATATAGTATAGTTGGATGCCAACAGGAATATTTTTTATTCCTGTTGGCACGGTGGCACAGTGTTAGCACTGTCGCCTCACAGCACCAGGGACCTGGGTTCAATTCCCAGCTTGGGTCACTGCCTATGTGGAGTTTGCACATTCTCCCCGTGTCTGCGTGGGTTTCCTCCGGGTGCTGCGGTTTCCTCCCACAGTCCAAAGATGTGCAAGTTAGGTGGATTGTCCATGCCACATTGACCCTAGTGTTAGGGGGATTAGCAGGGTAAATATGTGGGGTTACGGGAATAGCGCCTGGGTGGGATTGTGGTCAGTGTAGACTTGGTGGGCCGAATGGCCTCCTTCTGCACATCGGGCCTAAAGCCTATGATTCTAAAAAGTACTCATAGGTCTGTCTGAATAATTCTTCCCTAATGTTCTAGACAACACACACGTCACAGGAATCTACAGAGGGCTATCTGCATGGCCAGATCCTCCTGAACCACCAACATGGGAGGAATGACAGTGAATGAAAAAGCTGATTCAGACAATGAATGCAGAGACCCCAGGCCCACATTTTGACATTCTGAAAGGTGAGTTAAGCTTTAGGCCCGAGGAGCAGCCGCCAATCTTCAAAAAGTGCTTTGAATGCTACTGTATGGCATCGAGGCTAGTATCTGGAACTGAAGTCAAACAAGAAAGCACAGATAGTCTTGCATTGTTCAGTCTGACAGCTGATCAAAGTAAAAATTAATTACAACAAAACAAAGTAAGGGAAAAGTTCAATGGCCAACTCACCACCAAGAAAAGTGGAAATTCCTGAAAGGACAAAGTTAAAGCAAGATGCAACATGGACACAGCAACTGGGGAGGCATATATGGAAGGTAGAGCACAGAAACAGGTCACAGAAATCATAGAATCCCAACAGTGCAGAAGGAGGCCATTCGGCTCATTGAGTCTGCACCAACTCTTAGACAGAGCATCTTACCTAGGCCCACCCACACTACCTGCAATCCCATGTGCTTTAACTTTACATAGTGATCTGATACGTGAGATCTTGTTGAAAGTCTTCTGAAAGTCTAAATAAATCACATTCTCCCTGGTCAACTCTACTAGTTATATCCTCAAAGAAATCCAGCAGATTTGTCAAGTATGATTTCCCTTTCCTAAATCCATGCTGATTTTGTCTAGGTCTCTGGAATACTAGTCCATTATGGTTAGTAACATTTGCTACCAAATAAACCTGTTGGACTTTAACCTGGTGTTGTTAAAACTCATACTAGTCCATTGACATTAGTACTACACCACTGTCTTTCCACATCATCACCTATCTCTGCTGACCTACAGCCCTTTAAGTATGTTCTGCCATTCAATTTGATTATAGCCGATTTATTTTTGTTAATATATCTTCCTATCCTTGCCCAGCAAAAAAAACTTTCAACCCCTTGACATTCAATGGTGCTGCCATCATTGAATCTCCCACTGTCAACATCCTTGGGGTTACCATTGACCAGAAACTCACCTGGACTCAGCACATAAATGCTACAAGAGCAGGTCAGAGGCTAGGAATACTGCAGTAGTAACTCACCTCCTGACTTCCCAAAGCCTATCCACCATCTACAAGGCACAAGTCAGGAGTGTGATGGAATACTTCCCACTTGCCTGGATGGGTGCAGCTCCAACAACACTCAAGAAGCTCGACACCATCCAGGACAAAGCAGCCCACTTGATTGGCACATATCTACAAATATCCACTCCCTCCACCACTGACACTCAGTAGCAGCAGTGTGTACTATCTCACGATGCACTGCAGCAAATCACCAAAGATCCTTAGACAGCACCATCCAAACCCATGACCACTTCCATCTAGAAGGACAAGGGCAGCAGATAAATGGGAACACCACCACCTGCAAGCTCCCCTCCAAGCCACTCACCATCCTAACTTGGAAATATGTTGCCATTCCTTCACAGTCGCTGGATCAAAGTCCTGGAATTCCTTTTCTAACGGCATTGCGGGTCAACCCACAGCACATGGACTGCAGCGTTTCAAGAAGGCAGCTCACCCCCACCTTCTCAAGGGCAATTAGGGATGGGCAATAAATGCTGGCCAGCCAGCAATGCCCATATCCCATGAATGCATTTTTAAAAATCTGCTGATAGTCTGGTGTCAAGGAAAATCAGACTCAAGAAGGAGTAGTTCAAGATGTAAAGAGAGACTAATAGAAAAGAGTTTTTGTCTGATAAACATCTCAAATGCAGAGAGAAAGATTACAGAATCTGAAAAGGGGAGGTGTGTTGGACAGATTCCACATGGTTATCCCATGGAAGAAACCAGCTTGAAAGGCTAAATGGTGTTTCCTGATACCATGTTTTCTGAAGGTTTTCTGAATCAACTCCAATAAAATTGGTACGAGTCAATAAGGGTTGTATGCAAATACGCAACAAAGACACCGATAACTTCACTGGAGTGCATGCCAACGTGACATTTTTAAAAAATCCAACTCCACTGTTTTACTTCTGCCCAAGTTAGGAAATGGCAACGACGTGACAAATAGCTGTGAGCGAAACCTTAATGCACTAAATATAATTGAAATGTTAAAAAAAACTTAACTAAACAAGTGTGGGTGGCGACTTCCTGTTTGAGTCTAAAATTCCACAAGGAATCATAAGGGGGAGAAAAGTTATTAAGGATAAAGAAAGGAAACACGCATTATGAAACCATACTTCAGCCCAACGTCAATGGAAAATCTTCATTTCCAGCAACTTGGAACATTTTCCAAAAAGGAACAATTAGTCCATGATATGATTTATGAGATAAATCAAGCTTTTTTCCCAAAATAGATCTCAGGTTTACCATCTGATTCTGTCTCAGTCAGGGACTAATTGAAATATAAGCCTACATGCGAGCAGCAAGTTCCAAATATCTAGAAGGTTCTTACCCAGATAACATTCGCCCTTAATGCTCTAGATGGATATCAATTGACATCTTCAAGTTAACTGAGTCTAAACCCCATCCTTCCACTATGATCATCATGTCCTGCTATGCATCTAGGTGATCCATATACCCTTGCTGGAGAATCAATGTTATGAGGTGCAGAAAGGACCCCAAATGTTTTTTGGTGCTCATGGCCCCAAGAACTCTTAATCCAGTAGTACCAGTAGGAGTGGAGAGGATGAGGGTTTCAATAGCTGGCTGGAAGCAAAGGTGGAGATGAGCTTTATGGAGGTGGAAGCTTTGGTAATCGAGAGGATATGGGGTCAGAAACTCAGCTCAGGGTCAAAGAGGACTACCAGGGTTGTAAGCCATCTGGCTAAGCCTCAGTAACCAGGGAGAGGAACAAAACCAATGTCTAGGGAATGGAGCTTGTAATAAGAATGGAAGGCAAAGGCTTCCCGATATTTTATTGGAAGAAATTCCTGTTCATCCCAGCTAGCTGCCACATATATAGGGTTACAAATCAGAAGCAGAGTAAAGTTTTGAGAGTGATATAGGGCCGGATTCTCCGACCTTGCCCTCGGCTGGGACTCTCCAGTCCCGCTGTAGTGAACAGAGATTTGGCTCAGCGCCAAATTCTCCATTCTCGCTGGCAGTAGCATGGTGGCACAGTGGTTAGCACCGCTGCTTCACAGTGCCCAGGGACCCGGTTTCGATTCCCGGCCTGGGGCACTGTCTGTGAAGAGTCTGCACATTCTCACCATGTCTGCGTGGGTTTCCTCCCACAGTGCGAAAGACGTGCTGGTTAGGTGCATTGGCTATACTAAATTCTCCCTCCGTGGACCCGAACAGGCGTCGGAGTGTGGCGAGTAGGGGATTTTCACAATAACTTCATTGCAGTGTTAATGTAAGCCTACTTGTGACACTAATAAATAAACTTTAAAACAGTGGTGGCAAGGTGTGAATGGCGGAGAACTCTGGCCACAGGTGATCTAAGGTGCAGCATGTGAATGAGAAATAGGAGCATGTGAAGGATATATAACAGCATGTTGTTAGATTATTGGGGAAATCTCACCTGAAAATGTGAACAAGGGTCCCTAGATGACTGTCAGATGCATTAAGTCTTGGCTGATTTTTCCCTTTCATAATCTAAAGGCAAGGTGACCAATTGTGGAACCATAATTGGTGGCTAATTCATCAAGGAAGAATTGAACCTTCAGCCTTTCCATTTTTTTGTCTTGGACATCATTGGATGAACTCTGAGCCTCAGAGGCAATCCAAAAATACAGAGGCCTCATCAGGTCTGGCTGCCTATGTGAAGAATGCACAGCGACACTAACCAAGTGAAATCAGAGTTTATCTATCAGAGTTAACTAAGTGGCAAATTTGCGGGATTATCTGACAATGTAGCAAAGAATCATTGCCACTGGCCTTGGAAGGTTATAGGTCAATGGTCCCGTCAACAGGTTAACCAATTAACACTGAGTTAGTGAAATGGGAAAACTCTCCAAGACAAAAACAGATTTTTAAGTCAGAATTTATTCTCCAGAGCTCCATATTTTTAAACTCACAATCTGTAAGTTTACTAAATTCTCGGTTGTCCCTCATTATTGGATGTTTTCCATACAAACAATGTTTTCCAATTCATCAACCCCACTCTGCAAACCCAAATACCAGGACTAGGTCTTCCCCAGGATAAAGGAACAGATGTGGACCGTAATGTCCCTTGAGCCTGATCCCCCATCCTATTTATTTAATCAAAGATGATCTGTAAGCTTAACTCCATTTACCCACCTCTGTTCTATATCCCAGGATGCCCTCGGAAGGCATTGGCAAACATGAACTTCCATTGGATTATTCTATGAAATGCTTGGGAAAGTACTGCAGTGGTTTGCCATTGCCTTGTTTGGTATGTCTGACCAGGAAACTCTCCCACTCTTATGCCATCAGGCACATTGGACAGTTTTATAGGCTGACAACCAGCCTTTTTGGCCATCTTATGAACATCTGTTCTGCGGCTATCAAGTCCTGAAGTGGCACTTAAACCCAGAGTATTTGGCCCAAAAATGGAAATGCTACCCACTGTACCACACGATCCTTACCCGATAAAAATCCTTATAAAAATCCAAACTCTTGGTACACCAGCACCTCAAATTTATATTGTAAGGCCTCAACTGGAGTACTGAATACAGCTCTGGTCATCACACCATGAGAAAAATGATAGGGTCCAGAGAAGATTTAAAAGGATGTTGCCTGGACTGGAGAATTTTAGCTGTGCGGAAAGATTGGGTGGACTACTTTTGTTTTCTTTGGAACAAAGGAGGCTGAGGGGAGGCCTTATTGAAATGTATCACATTATGAAGGGGGCTAGATGGTGGCACAGTGGTTAGCATTGCTGCCTCACAGCACCAGGGACCCAGGTTCAATTCCAACCTTGGGCGACTGTGTGGCGTTCGCATGTTCTCCCCATGTCTGTGTGGGTTTCCTCCGGGTGCTCCGGTTTCCTCGCACACTCCAAAGATGTGCAGGTTAGGTTGATTGGCCATGCTAAATTGCCCCTTAGACAGGGGGATTAGCAAGGTAAATATGTGGGGCTACAGGGATAGGGCTTGGGTGGAGATTGCTGTCGGTGCAGACTCGATGGGCCGAATGACCTCCTTCTGCACTGTAGGAATTCTATGATTTTATATTCTCCTTGGTCGAGGGCTCTGGAAGGAGATTTTGGGTAAGAGGATGGAGATATAAGAGGGAACGTGAGGGGCATTCTTTTCACCCAGAGGGTGCTGGGGATCAGGCACTCGCTGCCTTAAAGGTTGGTAGAGTCAGAAACCCTCACAATATTAAAAAATATGCTTGGATATGCATATGTGAAGTACAACAACCTCCAAGACTGCAGCTGAAGAGGTGGAAAGATGGGTTGGGCTGGATAGCTATTTAATTTATTCTTTCACAGGGTGCGGGCATAGCTGGTTAGGGAAGCATTTATTGCCCATGTCTGTTGTCAACCAATGTGGACATGATGGACCAAATCATCTCCTTCCATGCTGTATATTTCTCTAATTCCATGATCCATATGTTCAAATTCCTCTCAATGGTGCCTTATATCTTACAACACAATATGTAACAAACCGGTGCCTCAGTTGACTGCCAGTGTTGGGGCAAATAAAGTGATACACAAGAGGCCAGAATTGGAGGAGTACAGAGTTGTCAGTGGATTATAAGGCAGAAGAAGGTGAAAAAGACAGGAAAGTATGATTTGAACACGAGGATAAGAATTTTACATTTGAGGCATTGTTGTACCAGAAGACAATGTAGGTAGTGCAAGCGTGGGGGTGGAAAGTGACTGGGTCGTGGTGGAAAGTAGGTCACAAACAGCCAGGTTTAGAATGAATTCACATTTGTAGAGGTCGGAAGATGTGAGCCTGACCAGAAAACCATTGGAATTCTTAAGTCAGGGGGTTAAAAAAAACATGAATTAAGGTTTCCGCAGAAGGTCGGCGACTGGCAATGTTACAAAAGCTCTTGACTATTTTGACGGTCAGCTGGGAAAAGGATGCTGAAAACACAGTGCGGAGAGTCCAAAATATCTGGATTCACAAACCAAACCAGAATCTGTGTGTGTTTCCTCCGGGTGCTCTGGTTTCCTCTCACACTCCAAAGATGTGCGGGTTAGGTAGATTGGTCATGCTAAATTGCCCCTTAGTGTCAGGGGGTCTAGTAGGGTGGGATTGTTGTTGCTGCAAGCTCGATGGACCAAATGCTCTCCTTCTGCATTGTAGGGATTCAATTATTCTATGAATTTACTAATATCCCACAGCAAACTTGTGTTATTAAGGGCGGCACAGTGGTTAGCACTGCTGCCTCACAGCGTCAGGGACCCAAGTTCGACTCCAGTCTTGGTTGACTGTCTGTGTGGAATTTGCACGTTCTCCCCGCGTCTGCGTGAGTTTCCTCCCACACTCCAAAGATGTGTGGGTCAGGTAGATTGGCCATGCTAAATTACTGTTTAGTGTCAGGGTTACTAGCAGGGTAAATATGTGGAGTTATGAGGATAGGGCCTGGGTGAGATTGTTGTCGGTGGGGGCTCGATGGGTCAAATGGCCTCCTTCTGCACTGTGGTGATTCTATGATTCTAACAAACAGAGTGCGGTCTTTCCGTACCTTTGCAAGACTGAGTTCAGACCTGAACAGGAAGAATGTTGGCTTTTGTGAAAATCAAGTTAAGCAAATTGCTTTTCATTTACAAATCCTAAAGCACTCCTGCCTTCATGTGGTAATAACAGGTAACTGCACATAAGTTTGGTTCTCAGTCCAGGACAGCAGATTTGAACATTGCACATTCCTGTAAAAAAAGCACAAAATTAAGGCTTCGCAAAAGACCCTGAAAGCAGGCTGGAAATGTCAGAACATTTCCAGAAAAAGTTTTTTCTCAGGGCGAAAGAGTCAATTACTCGGGGAGGGCATAGGTTTAAGGTGTGAGGGGCAAGGTTTAAAGGAGATGTATGAGGCAAGTTTTTTTTATACTGAGGGTGGTGGGTCTCTGGAACCCTCTGCCGGGGAAGATACTGGAAGCAGATACAATAGTGACTTTTAAGGGGCTTGACAAATACATGAATAGGATGGGAATAGAAGGGTTTTAATTCAGTCGGGCAGCATGGTTGGTGCAGCGGCCAAAGGGCCAGTTCCTATGCTGTAATTTTCTTTGTTCTTTGTACATCACGGCATGTGCTCAGATGGATTACAAATGTCTACAAAGCATTTGCATCCTATTTCTACATAGGCTGTATTTCTTTGTGCCAATGCCAGTGTGAACATTTCCTGCACATGCTCAGTCCCAGTGTCAGCTGGCGGCATTAAAGCAAACAATTTGGCTTGACACAGACTAACAATAAAGTTCAAGTGCTCCATCTTTAGTTCTGCACAATCCTCCCATTGTCTTAGCCAATATTTATCCCTCAAACAATACCACTAAAACAGATTAGGACTGTTCTTACTGATCCCAATTTTTTACTTTGAGATTTTATTTTAAAAACCCTCAATTTTAAATTCGCGAATTGCTTTGCTGGGCTTTCAGATAGGCCAAACCTCTGGATTCTCATCTGGACCAGAAACTGCTTCCACTTGCGGGTGTGTCCAGAGCAAAACCATATAAGATCAAGATAGTCACAATCTGTGATCAAATGAAGGATTAAGGAAAAATTTCTGTACAAGGAGATTGGTTAGACTGTGGAAGTTACTGAGGTGAATAGCATGGATACTTTTAAGGTTAAGCTTGATGGAAACTAGAGGAAAAAGGAAAGAGAGGGACACCAGGCAAGTTGAGGGGAAAGAACAAGAAAGTTTAATTGTGTGGGAGGAGGTTTAGATGGAGGATAAACACAAGTGTAGACCAGTTGGGTCAAATGACACATTTCTGTACAGTGGAATGCAATAAGTAATAATTGGGCTGTAAAATCACCAGATGTCAGTTGATTCTAAGGTTCAAGTTCCCTTTTATCAAAAAAGACACAGAGTAGTATTCTTAAGTATCAGGGTTACCTGAATTATATCACCACCCAACCCCCCCCCCCCCCCCCCCCCCCCGCCCCCCACTCCATCCAGGGGATGATTGGCACTGCCATTTGCAAGCCCCATTTTCAGTTGGCTCAGCTGGTAAGACCCGGAAAGGTCCATGCACGGGGTTATGAATGATGGCCAACAGTGGATCTGGTGGATTCCATGGCAGCGGAGGCAAGGGAGCTACGACCTTGTAGGATAACAGCTGGCTGGTGCCAGGCAGAGGTGGATCCTCGAAAAAGAGGACTTGCAGTTCCCTTCAAGTGCACATGAAAAAGGCAACAAGAAACGACCTCACGCTTCTCTTTTCCCTAGTCAAATATAAAGTTAATTTATTATTGTCACATTAACACTGCAATGAAGTTACTGTGAAAATCCCCTAGCCGCCACAGTCCTGCGCCTGTTGGGGTACATCGAGGGAGAATTTGGCATGGCCAGTGCACCTAACCAGCACGTCTTTCGGACTGTGTCAGGATAAACAATTCATGACAATCCATTCATACCTTGCTGGGTATGGACATCCGTGGACCAGACCTCCAACAAAATGGTCACCCACTGTTGATCAGTAAGTTTGGAAGACTATAGTCGCTTACACCACTCAGCATGGCACTTAGAGACGATGATGAGAGAAGAATTTACTGTATCATAGTAAAGCATTTCTGGAGTTTTTTTCTTATTCAATCTGCCTTTACTGCTCTTTACCACACACCACCAATGAATGTCATCGATCAATGGGTTCCTCTACAAAAGCAGACACCTCAAAATCCCTTAAGTGAGGGCACATCAGTATTCATGCTGTGAAGTTCAAAAGATCCAGCTGAAAGGGTCGAAGGGTTTAATGCATGTACTGGATTCCATCTGCCTTTGTTCCCCTGGTAGAATCTTAACTGCAAATCTTCCCTTATTGTGCAGTGAACTGGGTCTTTCATACTCAAACTGCTCCTTTTGATGGAAAAGACAATCATATTTGGTGATAACATTTAACTGACAGCTTCTAAATCCCCCCGCGGAAAGCTTCAAAACGAAGGTGCCAGCAAAAGCAGCCAGAGCTCACAAAGCAAGGAATCTTCAGTAGAAAACACAAAATGTAGCACATTGCTTCATTATCCCTTTCTAATTAATGTTGCCCATTGCTATTTACCAAGAAAGCAAAGGAGAGAAAAAGAACTTCCGTTTGTATACAATGCGGATGCTGGAGATCTGAAATAAAAACAGGAAGTTCTGGAAAAACTCATCAGGGCTGGCAACACTGGTGGAGCACTCTTCTTCGGAACTCAGAGTTATGAACACTCAGAGTTATGGTCTCAAAATGCTAAGCCTGCTTTCGCACTGATGCTGCTTCCTGCTTTTATTCCATTTATATATAGCTTCACAACCAATGAATTTCATATTATGAGGCGATGATTTGTATTATTGCTGGACTATTAATCCAAAAACTCAGCTAATGTTCTGGGGACCCAGGTTCAAATCCTGCCATGGCAGCTGGTGGAATTTGAATTCAATAAAAAAATGTAGAATTAAGAATCTACTGCTGATCATTGAACTATTGTCGAGTGTCGGAAAAACCCATCTGGTTCACTAATGTCCTTTAGGGAAGGAAATCTGCCATCCTTACTTGGCCTGGCCTGCATGTGATTCCAGAGCCACAGCAATGTGGTTGACTCTCAACTACCCTCTGAAATACCCAAGTGCATAGATCCCTGAAAGTTGGCTCCCAGGTTGATTGGGTTGTTAAGAAGGCGTACGGTGTGTTGGCTTTTATTGGTAGAGGGATTGAGTTTCGGAGCCATGAGGTCATGTTGCAGCTGTACAAAACTCTGGTGTGGCCGCACTTGGAGTATTGCGTACAGTTCTGGTCGCCGCATTATAGGAAGGATGTGGAAGCATTGGAAAGGGTGCAGAGGAGATTTACCAGGGTGTTGCCTGGTATGGTGGGAAGGTCTTATGAGGAAAGGCTGAGGGACTTGATGCTGTTTTCATTAGAGAGAAGAAGGTTAAGAGGTGACTTAACAGAGGCATATAAGATGATCAGAGGATTAGATAGGGCGGACAGTGAGAGCCTTTTTCCTCGGATGGTGATGGCTAGCACAAGGGGACATAGCTTTAAATTGAGGGGTGATAGATATAGGTCAGATGTCAGAGGTAGGTTCTTTACTCAGAGAGTAGTAAGGGCATGGAATGCCCTGCCTGCAACAGTCGTGGACTCGCCAAAATTAAGGGCATTTAAATGGTCATTGGATAAACATATGGATGATATTGGAATAGTGTAGGTTAGATGGGCTTTAGATTGGTTTCATAGGTCAGCGCAACATCGAGAGCCGAAGGGCCTGTACTGCGCTGTAATGTTCGATGGTCTATGTTCTAAGTCACTCAGTTCAAGGGCAATTTTAGGCATAGGCGATAAACGTTGGCCCAGCCAGTGACACCCCATGAACAATTCAAAAATATATATATCAGCAGTACATAGAAGCACTAAAGGAATCCCATCTGCAATGCCACAGCCATATCCCTTGGATTCAATGGGAGGGCAGTCAACCAAACCCTAGTGTCCATCTTGAAGCCAGCTCCACAAGCATTCAGGCAAAACCCCTGTAAAATCAACTTCAATGAACTGGACGCTGTGTCCTGGTCCCTATTTTCTCAACTCTCAGGTGGCTCAAATTCTGGGGAAGGACAAAGAAAATTCTTCAAAGATGCTCTGAAGCTCTCCTTGAAGTGACATTAATGACTGGGAGGAGTTCACTACTCATCGTTCAAAATGGCGGCAACCTATTCATCACGTTACCTCATGCTTTGAGTTGCAATGTCGACACTATAGTTAAGAAAGCTTACCAATGCTCTACTTTCACAGAAGACTAAGGAAATTTGGCATGTTCCTACAACTCTCACCAACTTTTACAAATGCACCATAGAAAGCGTTCATTCTGGTTGTATCACAGCTTGGTATGGCTCCTGCTCTGCTCAAGACCGTAAGAAGCTACAAAGGGTCGTGATTGAAGCCCAGTCTGTCACACAAACCAGCCTCCCATCGATTGACTCTGCCTACACTTCCCACTGCCTCAGAAAAGCAGCCAGCATAATTAAGGACCCCACACACCCTGGACATTCCCATCCCACCTTCTTCCCTCGAGGAAAAGATACAAAAGTCTGAGGTCACGTACCAACCGACTCAAGAACAGTTTCTTCCCTGCTGCCATCAGACTTTCGAATGGACCTACCTCGCATTAAGTTGATCTTTCTCTACACCCTAGCTATGACTGTAACACTATATTCTGCATTCTCTCCTTTCCTTCTCTATGAACAGTATGCTTTGTTTGTATAGCATGCAAGAAACAATACTTTTCACTATATACTAATACAGGTGACAATAATAAATCAAATCAAAGTCTTAATGGTGAGGTAGAGTAGCAGCAAAGAAGGATGAAAATGGAAGCAATGTTCCCTGCTTCCCAGTACCTCGTGGGGCATCCTCCATCCTGCGCTCAAAGATCTGTGAGTCGAGAATCGGCCTGTTCGGTCACATGGAGTCCCATGGCGGAAACCCGTGACCCCTGAGTAGATCGTCCTCATATCTAGGGACAGTTGCCACCAATGACAGCTAATGAAATACTACTAAACTATAATTGCTGTTGCAAAGTAGGGAAATGCAGTGTCAATTTGTACGCTCCAAGTCTCACAAATAGCAGTGTGATAATGATCTGCCTCAGGTGTCGGTTGAGGGATACGTATTGACCAGCACAGCTGGATGAACTCTCCTGCTCTTCCAAACAGTGCCAAGGATAAATTTAAAAATAAGTATTGCCAAATGTTAAAGATAAATTCAAACCATTTCAAAGCTAACACAATTCCCCAAGTCAACTAATCAGCAGCACATCACTATGACCCGACTCATTGTATTGTTTACAATTTGCCCTGAGGTAAAATGCAGAAAATCTTTTAAACAATACCAAAACCTCCCAGAAGAATAAATACAACAGGCATTTACACGATAAAAGCCAAAAGAAAAAAACAGAGGATCCTGAGATTACCAACCACATCAAAAAGGTTTATTTAAAAGAATGTGCATCCTAAAGTTTGAGAGAGGAGAGAAGTTGGATTAACTATGGTGATGCCAACTGTGGCTGGGGAGTTGGATAACTGAAGTCATGAAAGTGCAGAGAACGTGACGGGGAATGATTTTGTTTGCCGACTGTACACAAACTTTGATAAAATGCTTACTTTCCTTCATTACTGAAACCGATGTCGCTGCTGCATATTTTTAGGGTTTTATATTTTTAATTCTAAATGATTTTGGGCCGATAAGACAGCACTTGTCATTTTGTGTAATCTCTGGTTCAGTGGGTAACCCTCTCACTTTGAGTCAGATATCATAGAATCCCTACAGCGCAGAAGTTGTGGCTTCAAAACCACATTCAAGAGATTTGAAACTGTTATCAAGAGTGACATCGCAGTGCAGTACTGAGGGAGTGTTGCATGCTCTTGAGATCATTGAATCATAGAATCCTACAGTGCAGAAAGAGGCCATTCGACCCATCGAGCCTGCACCAACCACAATCCCACCCAGGCCCTATCCCCATAACCCCATGCATTTACCCTTGCTAGTCCTCCTGACACTAAGGGACAATTTAGCACAAGCCAATCTACCTAACCCGCACATCTTTGGAGTGTGGGAGGAAACCGGAGCACCCGGAGGAAACACACGCAGACACGGGGAGAATGTGCAAACTCCACACAGACAGTGATCCAAGCTGGGAATCGAATCCGGTTCCCTGGTGCTGTGGGGCAGCAGTGCTAACCCACTGTGCCACCATGCCAGCCGTGCCATCTTACAGCTGCAACATTAAACATACCTCAGCTGCCACCTCAGGTGCACACAAAAAGTCTCATGGTATTACTCGAGATACGGGAAGGAATCCTAGCCAATATTTATATCTCAATCAACATGACTAAAACGGATGACCTGGTCATTTATCTCATTTTTGTGTGGGGGAATCTTCCTTTCCCTAAATTGCTTGTTGCGTTTCCTACACAACAACAGCAACTACCCTTCAAAAGTACCTCATTGATTGTAAAGTGTGTGAAGACATCCAGAGGTTGTGAAGAGTGATATATTTGACCCAAATGTTAACATACTTATTTAAGAGAATAGGGGCTTTGTGTAGAGACAGTAGGCCATTAAGCCCTCCAGGTCTGTCTCATCAGTGTGTTAGATCATGGGTGATCTGCATGTCAGCTCCATTTATTTGTCTTTGCTCCATAATCCCTTGCTAATCTTTCCCAACAAAAGTTGGTTAATCTTATCCTTCAACATTTCAACTGCATCCCCCCCCCCCCCGCCCCCGTCATCCCCCCACCCTTCTATCCCCATCCCTTTTGAGGGAGGGTTCCAGGTTTGCACTACTGAATAAAAATCTACTTCTGAATCTCAATCCTAAATGGCCTAACGATAAGCTTGTGCCCATTGTTCTGGATCTGCCCACCAGAGAAAATGTTTGCCTGTATCTGCCCTTTCCAATCCTCGACCTTCTAAACTCAAGGAAATACAAACCATAATTTAACTCTGGTATCATTCTGTCTCTGTGCTGCAATCCACCCATCCAGCCTTCCTGAGGAGCAGTTCATTCCCAAAACTGAGTGCAATCCTGCAGGGGCGTTCAGAGTAAACATGAAAGAAAACTATTATAGTTATACCGAGGCTACGCTTTTCAAACTCAATACATCGGCCTCATCAGAGACAACTACCTTTCATGACCTGAAAACTCCCAAAGTCATTCAATCATGGCCGTTGAATTAGTGTTGAAATATAGTCACTGGTTGTCTTACTGCCTAATACAGTGGCCAATTTGTGCACAGCAAGGTTCCACAAACAGCGATGTGATGGGATAGTTCAGGAAGAAGTCTCACAACACCAGGTCAAAGTCCAACAGGTTTATTTGGAATTCCAAATAAACTTGTTGGACTTTGACCTGGTGTTGTGAGGCTTCTGACAGTGCCCACCCCAGTCCAACGCCGGCATCTCCACATCACGGGATAGTTAATCTGTTTTTCTTTAAGGGGTGATGGTCAAGTGATAAATGTTGCCAAGGACATTGGAGGAAGTCTCCCACTCGCCTTCAGATATGCCATGAGATACATTGGGCGGGATTTTATGGCCTCGCTCGTCCCGAAACCGCAAAATCCCGCCCAAAGTCAATGGACCTTCTCATGGTCCACCCCTCGCCCCCTCTGATTCCCAGGGCGGGCGGACGGTAAAATTCCGGCCATTACATCTATTTGAGCAGCCAAACAGAGCCTGAACTACCAGGCCTTGCCTGTCCAAATTATTTTTCTTAGAAATTTCTAGATTTGGCAGGTCAATGATCATTCCTAACATTCTGGCTGGATAGATACTTTTTAACACTTGCAGAGTTTGAAGTAAAACGATTAAAGGCAGTCCACTCTCAGTCTCCATGGAGATAGTCACAAAGCACCAGTGTCTTGCAGAGGGCAATCCTTGAAAGAGTCAAGCAAAACACAGGCAATTTAAATTGAGACGCGCTGAATTGTTGAGTACTTTATACTAGTGACACCTACCTGCAAAGATTTCTCCTTTTTCAAATTTAACTCAACCCAAACAGAAAAAACGTAAAAACATTTGACTACTTCTAGTAACAACCTGAGGAGAAGGGAAATATATCATGAGTACAAACAGGGTCCTTTACCTAGCAGGAGGGCTTAATCCCAAATGCAGAGTCTCTTTAGAAAGGGACAATTTTACAGATCAGGTACATCCCCCTGAAATCCGCAAATCCTCAGGCTTAAAACAAAGTTTCCTCCTGAAACATGAGGTCAGGCTGACTGAGCTGGCTGTTGCCACTTATGCAGACTATAACTATGCAGACGCTGCGACAACGGATGAATGAACACCGCTCGACAATCACCAGGCAAGACTGTTCTCTTCCTGTTGGGGAGCACTTCAGCGGTCACGGGCATTCGGCCTCTGATATTCGGGTAAGCGTTCTCCAAGGCGGCCTTCGCGACACACGACAGCGCAGAGTCGCTGAGCAGAAACTGATAGCCAAGTTCCGCACACACGAGGACGGCCTCAACCGGGATATTGGGTTCATGTCACACTATTTGTAACCCCCACAGTTGCCAAGACCTGCAGAGTTTCACTGGCTGTCTTGTCTGGAGACAATACACATCTTTTTAGCCTGTCTTGATGCTCTCTCCACTCACATTGTTTTGTTTCTTAAAGACTTGATTAGTTGTAAGTATTCGCATTCCAACCATTATTCATGTAAATTGAGTTTGTGTCTTTATATGCTCTGTTTGTGAACAGAATTCCCACTCACCTGAAGAAGGGGCTTAGAGCTCCGAAAGCTTGTGTGGCTTTTGCTCCCAAATAAACCTGTTGGACTTTAACCTGGTGTTGTTAAGCTTCTTACCGTCTTTACCCCAGTCCAACGCCGGCATCTCCACATCATGTTGCCACTTAGACAGACAGACAGATAGATTCATGCAGTGCAGAAGGAGGCCATTCGGCCCATCGAGTCTGTACCAACTCTCTGACAGAGTATTTTACCAAGTCCTTCTGCCCCGCCCTATCCATGTAACCCCACACATTTACCATGGCTAATCCACTTAGCCTACACATCTTGGGACATCAAGGGGCAATTTAGCATGCCTAACCAGCAAAGCTTTGGACTGTGGGAGGAAACCAGAACCCCCATAGTAAAGCAACACAGAGATGGGGAGAACATGCAAACTCCACACAGTCACCCAAGGCCAGAATTGAACCTGGGTCCTGTGGTGAACCATAGATGGTTACCACTATGGGTACTGAACCATAGATGGTTAGCACTATGGGTACTTGTACATATGTTACTGTTGTCACTGTTGGGGTTAGGGTTGGGGTGTTCTGCCTGTTGGTATTGTTCTGTGGTACACTCCGGTTGGCTCCGCCTACCTGTAGGAGTATAAAGGTCACTGCACTGCCGGGTGACCCTTTAGTCTGGGATTGTGATGCGCGATATAACTCACGAGGCTAGAGATGCTCGAGGAAATAAAGGCTTTTATTGACTACTACAATAGAGCTACCATATATAATACACGATCCCAGACTGAGGGGTCCCAGACAGAGCAGTGACCTTTACACCTCTCCCAGGAGGCGGAGCCCGACTGGGATGTACCATAATAACTATAATACAGGTAGAACAGCCCAACCCTAACCCCAACCGTAACATGTAGAACAACCCAACCCTAACCCCAACAGCAACATATATACAGAATCATAGTACTGGCCAGACCCTGGCTCAGTACTACCTGGTGGGAACCAACGATGGTTCACCACAGATTGTATTGTTATATAGTATGCTCCATTCTTGTTACTAATAAAAGCCTTTATTTCCTGGGTACGATCCAGCCTCCCGAGTGATTTAATCGCACATCAGGTCCCTGGAGCTGTGAAGCAGCAGTGTTAACCACTGTGCCGCCTTGTCATTGCTGAGATAGTTTAAGCTTTGTAAATTAAGCTTTTGCAGGTCATCTTGGCACTGTTCTAAGCTAAGTCAGATATAGAAAATGCACAACACTGGCAAATATGCTACATTGCCTCACAGTGAAATAAAAGTAAAACAATAAAATATTATATATAGGTTGATAAATCATGGTCTTGCTGTGTACAATGAATTTAATTCATTTAGAAAGTAAGGTTTGAATAATATGCAGATTGGGTTCCACTGTAATGCTGCTGGTAGTTGAATAGATCATATTACATAGAACAGAACAGTACAGCACAGAACAGGCCCTTCGGCCCACGATGTTGTGCTGAGCTTTATCTGAAACCAAGATCAAGCTATCCCACTTCCTATCATCCTGGTGTGCTCCATGTGTCTATCCAATAACCGCTTAAATGTTCCTAAAGTGTCTGACTCCACTATCACTGCAGGCAGTCCATTCCACACCCCAACCACTCTCTGAGTAAAGAACCTACCTCGGACATCCTTCCTATATCTCCCACCATGAACCCTATAGTTATGCCCCCTTGTAATAGCTCCATCCACCCGAGGAAATAGTCTTTGAACGTTCACTCTATCTATCCCCTTCATCATTTTATAAACCTCTATTAAGTCTCCCCTCAACCTCCTCTGCTCCAGAGAGAACAGCCCTAGCTCCCTCAACCTTTCCTCATAAGACCTACCCTCCAAACCAGGCAGCGTCCTGGTAAATCTCCTCTGCACTCTTGCCTGACAAAATTCACTGCCAGGGCTCAGTAGCAAATAATGAGTCACCTCGGTTAGCAGTGACCATGGAAATACAATGCAGCAAGGAGCCAACACCTTCAGGAGATGAACAGAAGAGAGGAAAAGATTGACAGGGGAGATAAAATAAAAAAGCTAATGGAATCTTTCTTTGGATCAACAATTTATTTACTCCTGCCTCTCCAGAAGCACCTTTGGGCGATGTTCTACATGAACATCACTTGTTTGATAACCTACACACGGACTGAGGCAGCCATGAATGTTGTTTCCATCTAAAGAAAGAAGGCAGACTTTGCCCTATGGAGCACCATTCACAACCTCAGAACTCCCGATGAATTTCATGGTCCATTAACTTTTTTTTGAAGTGTACACACTGTTGTAATGCATGAAATTAAATGTTCAAATTACGCACAGCAAGCTCTCGATAACAGCAATGTGACAATGGCTGGATAACCTATTTTTGCAAGAGTGGTCGAGGAATAGATATCCGCCAGGACACTGGGAGAACAGCCTGTTCTTCTTTGAATAGCGTAGCGCATGGTCACCCAAGAGGGCAGAACCAGCTTCCATTTCATAGGATCCCGACAATGCAGAAGGAGGCCATTTGGCCCATCGAATCTGCACCCATTCCCAACCATGCCCTATCCCCGTAAGCCCATGTATTTAACCCGGCTAATCTCCCTGATACTAAGGGGAAAATTAGCATGGCCAATCAACCTAACCTGCCCATCTTTGGACTGTGGAAGGAAACCGGAGCACCCGAAGGAAACCCACGCATACACGGGGAGAACGTGCAAACTCCACACAGACATGACCCGAGGCCGGAATTGAACCCGGGTCCCTGGTGCTGTGAGGCAGCAGTGCTAACCACAGTGCCATCGTGACGCCCATTTAACATCCTATCCAAAAAATGGCACCCCGAACTGTACGGCATTCCCTTGACATTCCGCTGGGGGTGACAGCTGAGAAATGGAGTCTACTCTTAAGTAATTTTGAATTACCTGATCATTCAATTATTTTAGTTTAAAGTTTATTTATTAGTGTCACAAGTCGGCTTACATTAACACTGCAATGAAGTTACTGCGAAAATCCCCTAGTCACCACACTCTGGCGTCTGTTCGGGTACACTGAGGGAGAATTTAGCACGACCAATGCACCTAACCAGCACGTCTTTCGGAGGAAACTGGAGCACCCAGAGGAAACCCACGCAGACACGGGAAGAACGGGCAGACTCTGCACAGACAGTGACCAAAGCTGGGAATCGAACCCGGGCCCCTGGCGCTGTGAGACTGCAATGCTAACCACTGTGCCACTATGCCAGCCTTAAGGAGGGGAGAAATTCATTTCTGAAACACTGCATCAATCCCCAGGAGAGGGGACTGTGTAACCCAACTGGCGTTCTTCAATGATATCAATTATATTGATATTACCACCGCACTGTCTGCCGCCTCAGAGAATCAATGCCTGTCTGTGTGAATGAATCTTTCCTTCTAAATCGCCTCTTTGATGTTTTGTTTAGGTAGCTCATTTCACATTTTTGGATAATTCTGACTTAAGTGCAAGGAACAATTTTGATCCTCCAGCAATTGATTGCATAGTTCCATTGTTAACATGCCTGTAGAATTGCCAATCTTTAGATTTCCATGACTAATTCACACTCCTAGAAGCTCATTAAGTTACAAGATGGATTATACTTTCCTCCATTATTTGCATTTTATTAAAAACCAATAAGCTATGTCTAAAAACACAGAGTGGGAAGCAGACATTTTAATAATAGTGTGTTTATTTATCTTTCCACGACAATGTTCCTCTCCTGCACGGTATTGAAAACGGACTACAGGATTAATTAAAAACACAAGAGGCCAGAATTTCCCCTTGGAGACAGGGATCAGGAGGCAGGACTGATTCCCGTTTTGTATTTCTGACTCTTGCCTCCAGCCCGGGCACTAGGGGAGTTCACTATTTTCTGGCCCGAATCTCCAGCCATTACTGAACACCTCAGTAGCGAAGCCCCAAATGAACTACCCAATGTTTTTATGTGAATGCGTAGCATTAATGTGACTTCAGTAACTGAATACTTAGCAAGTTTAAAGAACTTTTTGCACTATAGTGGTAAACAGTAGTAATTTTGACTCTGGACAAAAATATTTCTTTAATGAATGTCCAACCTTCTCGAATGAATATGCTCTCATTAAACATAAGAACATAAGAAATAGGAGCAGGAGTAGGCCATCTAGCCCCTCAAGCCTGCTCCGCCATTCAATAAGATCATGGCTGATCTGATAGTGGGTTCAGTTCCACTTACCCGCCCACTCCTCATAACCCTTAATTCCCTTAATGGTTAAAAATCTATCTATCTGTGACTTAAACACATTTAACGAGGTAGCCTCTACTGCTTTATTGGGCAGAGAATTCCAAAGATTCACTACCCTCTGGGAGAAGAAGTTCCTCCTCAACTCTGTTCTAAATTGACTCCCCCGTATTTTGAGGCTATGCCCCCTAGTTCTTGTTTCCATTGTAAGTGGAAATAACCTCGCTGCTTCTACCCAGTCTAGCCCCTTCATTATCTTATATGTCTCTATAAGATCTCCCTTCAACCTTCTAAACTCCAATGAGTACAGGCCCAGTCTACTCAATCTCTCCTCATAATCTAACCCCCTCATCTCTGGAATCAACCTGGTGAACCTTCTCTGTACCCCCTCCAAAGCTAATATATCCTTTCTTAAATAAGGGAACCAAAATTGTACACAGTACTCCAGGTGTGGCCTCACCAGTACCCTGTACAGTTGCAGCACGACCTCCCTGCTTTTATACTCCATCCCTCTCGCTTCTAAATAGAACCTAATATGCCATTTGAAAAAACAATGAAAGGGAAATAGATAGTGTATTAAATGCCCTGTTTTGGTTACAGGTATCTCATATCCATGTGTCACGGCTTCAATCTGTTCTTCACCTGAGGTATGCACTGAATAGATGGCGGAGAATGCCATTCCCTTCTCCAAGGCAATAAGGTATATTAAGAGTGTTCCAACCGTCTCCTCAAGTCAGAGAGAATATATGCAAGACAGAGGGAGAGCATAGGTTCATAGAATCCCTACAGTGCAGAAGGAGGCCATTCGGCCCATCGAGTCTGCACCGACCACTATCCTACCCACATGCTATCCCCATAGCCCCATGCATTTACCCTAGCTAGCCCCCGACACTAAGGGGCAATTTAGCATGGTCATTCCACCTAACCCCCACATCTTTAGATTGTGGGAGGAAACCAGAGCACCCGGAGGAAACCCACGCAGACACGGGGAGAACATGCAGACTCCGCACAAACAGTGACCCAAGCTGGGAATCGAACCCGGATCCCTGGCGCTGTGAGGCAGCAGTGCTAATCACTGTGCCGCCCTTTTCTTTTAAAGGTTTAACCCTTATCCTCAAACTATCATGGAATCATAAAATCCTACAGTGACAGTGGGAGAGACAGAGAGAATGCACACACAAGAGAGAGCAAGCACAAAAGAAAAGAGAGAGGGAGAGACAGATCTTGGGTAAGAGAAAGAACATGAGAGAGAGAATGTGGAACATACAGAGATAGAGATTTTCCGTCCTGCCCACCACGGGAATCGTTGCGGGCGGGGGGAGGGGTTGTGGGGGGGGGCGACACGGATAATGCAAAGAACCATTGAGTTCAGGCGGGATTTTTCGGTTTTGGGGTGAGCACAGCTGGAAAATCCCGCCCCGAGAGAGAGAGAGTGAGTACAGGTGAGACAGAGAGAGAAAGCATGAAAGATAGAGAGGAAAACTAGCTCTGGAGAATGAACACAAATGGAGACTACAC
The DNA here is from genome assembly GCF_964213995.1 of Mustelus asterias. NCBI lineage: Eukaryota > Metazoa > Chordata > Chondrichthyes > Carcharhiniformes > Triakidae > Mustelus > Mustelus asterias. The sequence continues at coordinate 147,610,837 of NC_135802.1, read as the reverse complement.
CAGACAACAGAAGGGGAGGTGGATCTGAAAGTCAGTGCAATTGATTTTGATCTGTGTGATTTTACACAATTCATTTGAATAACAGCTTACATTTATACAGCAGCACTAACATACTAAAATCTTTCAAATGAACTGAAAATTCTTCATGCTGCGATTTGGACATGTTGAACTCATTCTCTGATCTGCTCACTGATCCAGTAATGCTCCATACTGTGATAAAGACTGATAATATTCAGATTAGTAGTTCTAAATGTTTTTTAAGCTTTTAATTGCAGTCATTTTTACACACATACATCAGATCTAAATTAGTGGATAACATAGTTGAATCATTGTGCAACCTGTTCCTGTAGAATGAGATTAAATGACATTTTAGCTACATTCATTGATTTAGAATGATCAAACTGGTTTAGCTGCAATCACATTGCAGTGCTGACCTGTGGAAGCATCCACCCCCATCTTCCCTTCCCTCAGAGCAGGATGAACTGATCACTGCAGCCAACATCCATCGTAGATCTGTGACATTATATTCACTGGAGTTTAGGAGGGTGAGAGGGAATTTCATAGAAACTTATAAAATTCTAACAGGATTAGACAGCATAGATTCAGAAAGAATGTTCCCAATGGTGGGGGAGTCCAGAACTAAGGGTCATAGTTTGAGGATAAGGAGTAAACCTTTAGGACTGAGTTGAAGAGAAATTTCTTCACCCAGAAGGGTGGTGAATGTGTGGAATTCACTACCACAGAAAGTACTTGAAGCCAAAATGTTGTCTGATTTCAAGAAGAAATTAGATATAGCTCTTGTGGCTAAAGGAATCAAGGGATATGGGGGGGGGGGAAGCAGGATCATGATATTGAATTTGATTAAAGCAAAATACTGCAGATGCTGGAATCTGAAACCAAAAGAGAAAACGCTGGAAAATCTCAGCAGGTCTGGCAGCATCTGTAAGGAGAGAAAGAGCTGATGTTTCGAAGATGGCTCTTTGTCAAAGCTAAAAGGCATAGAAAGTGGGAGATATTTATACTGCAGGGGAGGGAATGAAAGATGAGTCATAGCCACAGAAACCAGGGGAAAAGATTTGAATTTTTGATTATTGAATTTGATGATCAGCCAAATTGGTTGAGCAGGCTCGAAGGGATGAATGGCCTACTCCTGCTTCTATTTCTATGTTCCTATGACAGTTTCTGGTTCTTCAGCAGAGTGGAAGGGGATCATTATGAAGCTGTGTGGAGACTGGGTGTGCAAGCCTATCTGTGTTTCTCACTCTTGCGCCACTGGGAGCTGTTCTGTCTGTCAGGCAGTGTCAATGCCAAAGCACATTGATAAATGGAAGCACAAAGATGGAGTTATGTTATGGGTCCCTCTCAAATCAGAATGTGTAAAACACCCTGCAAACAAATGTATTTTTAAGCCACGCGCTCCAGACTACAAGGAGATCTTCTGGTGAAGATGACCTTCCCGCAACCTTTGGCAAGGAATTGCTATCTGGTGAAAATATTTGCTGTGCATTAACAGAGACAGCAATGTTTAGCGCAGACAATCAGTGCCACAACTGTGTAAACTGCAATTTAAAATGATCTGACCCTGTCAGGAGAATGAAATCCCTTATCCACACAGAGGGAGTTCAGACTCTGCAAATACAATGAACAATGCTGGTCATTAAAAATCTTTAGAAGTAAAGTGAAGCAATGTGGTAACGACTGAATACCCTTCACTGTGAAATCCCCTTTCGAAAACCAACACCGACTGCAATGAACATCACCCTCATCCAAATGTCAAGACAAGGGTTTGATAAATGGATCCTTCAAAGTGGCACATTGCAGTCAAAGAAATTGCCTTCATGGCTGAATGAAAACTCCCATTTATAGCAAACGCAATAATATGTTCAAATACTAAGATGCTGCATAGGTGCATTGTTAGAGTGTAACCGGTGACAACTTTGTATTGGATGTAATGTGACCAATGGTAACAAGTTGTAAGGGTCAGCTGACCCAGTAAACCATGAACCAATTACACAATGATGTGATGGTCAGCTGACTCACTATAACTAAGAACCTGTTGGGAATTGTGGGGAACTTGGGAGTGGCCCGGGGCGAGGCCCCAGGTTTGGAGTAATGACGTTTCTTTATTAAACCCTTTCTTTGATTTATAAGTTGTGTTATATTTTTATTGTCTGCATTTGAAGAGTTCCTTCTGAAGAAACATGCGTTACCCAACATAATTTGAACTTGAGTGCAGAATTTTCCTGCCCCGTCTGCCACGGGAATCATAGTGGGCAATGGGTGGACCATCGAATCATAGAGGTTTACAGCATGGAAACAGGCCCTTCGACTCAACTTGTCTATGCTACCCCTTTTTTTAAACCACTAGGTTAGTCCCAATTGCCCGCATTTGGCCCATATCCCTCTATACCCATCTTACCCATGTAATTGTCTAAAGACTTTTTAAAAGACAAAATTGTACCCACCTCTACTATTACCACTGGCGGCTTGTTCCAGACACTCACCGCCCTGTGTGTGAAAAAATTTCCCCTCTGAACCCTTTTGTATCTCTCCCCTCTCACTTTAAAAACCATGCACGGGTCCGTGGATCTCGGATGGGATTTTTCGGTTTTGGGACCAGCGTAGCCAGAAAATTCCACCCTCAAGTCACGCAAAGTGGGTATGAGGACAGGTAGTGAAAAGTACCGTCAAAGAGGTAGAGGTTAAGGAGGTCGGGGGGAAGAGATTGAGATAGGGAATGCCAGAGGTTAAGCCCCGCAGGGGAAGCTGAAGACTCAGGAGGGGGTTTTCCTGTCCCACCCGCCAAGGGGATCATAGCGGGGGGGGGGGGGGGGAGGGGGGGCGGTGGGTGGATAGTTGGGGGGGGAAGGGGGGTGAACCTTGCAAAGGTCCATTGACCTCGGGTAGGATTTTCCGGTTTTGGAGCGAGCACAGCCAGAAAATCTTGCCCACAGCCTCCAAAGCTGAACTGATAAGAACTGGAGCTGCAAAAATCCCAGAGTTCGGAACTCAAGGAGGTTAATTGGTATTATCTTAGATATGTTTTTTTTTAAGTTTTCTCTTAGGATGGTGGTATCACTGGCAGTCCCAGCATTAGTTGCCCTGAAAAGGTGATGGTGTGCCTTCTTGAAGTACTGACCGTGATTTGCTGTAACATAATGGCTTCTGAGGCCATCCTTCTGAGGCAGGATTAGCCATGTTGGTGTGGGACTAGAATCACATATGGACCAGACCAGGTTAGCACAGCAGATTTCATTCACTAGAAGGACATGTGTGAACCAATTGAGCTTTTATGCCAATAGACAAAGGGCAAAATTTTATAATCCTCTCCCACTCCCATCCTCTCCCTTGCCAGTGGGTTTTCAGTGTCCAGGTGCCAGGGCCTGTTGGGGTGGGCATGAAGGGACGGCCTGATCCTGGGTTGGGGGGTGCTGCCACTCTGCAACAGGATTAGATTGGGTGGGAAGGTTTCCCGATCAGTCTGGGTGGCGGTGGGGGCTAAATGCCTTTGCATTGTGGGGCTCGCAATCAGCTGCAGGCCCCCACGATTCTGCGGGGGGGGGGGGGGCGTAGGAAGCTGGTTGAGGCCGCCTGCAGTAGCAGGAGCCTCACAGCTCTCTGTCTGTCAGAACCCTGCTTTTGCTATTGAGCATGTGCAGAATCATGTGCACATGTACAGTAGTTCCCTCTATAGGCTGGCTGGCGAATTAAGCCCAGCCCACTGCCTGCAGCAACTAGAAACAGTCTACACCATTTTTTCAATGACTAAGTGCATAAGATTGGGTGTGAAAACTTGCCCAAAAAGCGGATCAGGAACTCTCCCATTTTCACACTAGCGGGACACTTAGAATCAATCTCATAAAATTCCACCCATCAATTTTGTTCTGGCTTTTATTTCAACACTGTGGACAAGTGACTGATGTAACGGTCACTGACTGAGGGATGGTTGGGGTGTGGGAAGTTGGTGGATGAGTTGGTGACTGGTCTGGATCTTGGATCTCCTCCTCCTCTTTGGCAGCCAGTGCCACTGGAACCACATCCCAGCTGAACAACACCGGAAAATAGAAGCAGAAAGCTGCTTTCCTTTCTCACCAGCTCGTGTGTCTCATAACAAATACACCTGACATTCTTCAGCTAATCAATCAGCTTTTCAAAATACTGTTTGCGGGTGTCACTGTTTGAGCGGTTCCAATCTTCAAAAGCAGTGCAATACATCTGAAGATACATACATGACTCACTGGTTTCCCTATTACACTTAACACTCGAAAGCTGTCACTCCAGCTGAGCTTAAGCAAGAGGCAGGAAGCAAGAAGAGTCTATTTGTAAAACATCACTAGGGGTGAGGTATAGGTCACTTGGGGTATTATAACAAAAGTGAAGTAACAAAGGAATTTGTCACCGAGATTAACTTTCATTTGGACACCTCTTTGTTCATGTAATGTGACTCTTATTGTCATTTAGTAAATGTTTTATCTGAAATGATTTATATACACCATGCATTTCAGTCAGATACAAACAGATCAAGAATGCATGGCAAATGACAAGCTTGCAGTTATTCTGCTAACCAGTGCAGTAACTTGCATTTAAATCACATTTTTAAGGTATTAAAAATCCCAAGGTACTTAACAGAGGTGCATCATTTTTTAAAATTCATTTGTGGGACATAGAACCATAGAACCATAGAAAATTACAGCTCAGAAACAGGCCTTTTGGCCCTTCTTGTCTGTGCCGAACCATTTTTTGCCTAGTCCCACTGACCTGCACTTGGACCATATCCCTCCACACCCCTCTCATCCATGAACCCGTTTTTCTTAAATGTTAAAAGTGACCCCGCATTTACCACTTTATCCGGCAGCTCATTCCACACCCCCACCACTCTCTGCGTGGAGAAGCCCCCCCTAATATTCCCTTTAAACTTTTCTCCTTTCACCCTTAACCCATGCCCTCTGGTTTTTTTCTCCCCTAGCCTCAGTGGAAAAAGCCTGCTTGCATTCACTCTATCTATATCCATCAAAATCTTATACACCTCTATCAAATCTCCCCTCAATCTTCTACGCTCCAGGGAATAAAGTCCCAACCTATTCAATCTCTCTCTGTAACTCAGCTTCTCAAGTCCCGGCAACATCCTTGTGAACCTTCTCTGCACTCTTTCAACCTTATTTACATCCTTCCTGTAACTAGGTGACCAAAACTGTACACAATACTCCAAATTCGACCTCACCAATGCCGGGTGTCACTGGCTGGCCAGCAATTATTGCCCATCCCTAGTTGCCCTTGTTCAGAGGGCAATTAAGAGTCAACCACATTGCTGTGGCTCTGGAGTCACATACAGGCCAGACCGGGTGACGGCGGCAGATTTCCTTCCCTACAGGACAATAGTGAACCAGATGGGTTTTCTGACAATGGTTTCACGGTCACCAGTAGATTCTGGATTCCAGATAAATTTTTTAATTGAATTCAAATTCCATCATCTGCCATGGTGGGATTCGAACCCAGATTCCCAGAACATTAGCTGAGTTTCTGGATTAATAGTCTAGCGATAATACCGCTAGGCCATGGCCTCCCACAAATAGAATGGAGTCAGGGGAGGAAATTAAGGAGTGGGCCCAAAGTTTTGTCCGAAGAGGTGGTTTTGAAGGAGAAACAAAGATTGGGTTGCCTCGTTGATGTAGGAAAATGAGTTTAAGGGAAGTGGGAATAGAATGGGTAGTTGTGATTCGAACCATACTAGTTTGGAAAATAAAATAAAAAATGGATTGGACGAGTTGGGCCAAATTGTCTGTTTCCCTATTTAACTTCTTTGAATCTCTAAGTAAAATGCATGACTTCCATAGATAGCAGTCATATCGCAGCAGGTATGAAGAAAAATCCGTGAGAGTTGCATAGTAGCCATATAGTAGGAAGTAATTCATCCTCAATCCTGAGGGATTACCTCAGAAGATAGCACAGAAATGGATCTTTTGATCTAACAGGTCCAAACAGGTGTTTATGCTCCAGACAAACCTCCTCCAATTATTCTTTAGCTAATCCCATTATTGTTTTCTATTCTTTTCTCCATCATGTATTTATCGAGAATAAGCAAAATGCTGCAGATGCTGGAAATATGAAATAAAAACAAAATGTGCTGGATGAGATGCGGAGAGAGAAAGATGCTGCCAGATCTGCTGAGTTTATCCAGCATTTTCAATTTGAATTATGTATTTATCTTGCATCGATACTAGTTGCCTCAACTCCTCCTTGTGGACGCTCTAACCATTCACTGGGTGAAGACGTTTCTCCTGAATTCCATAGAACAATAGAATCCCTACAATGCAGAAGGAGGCCATTTGGCCCATCGAGTCTGCACCAATTCAGCCCAGCGGCACTGTAGGGACTCTATTCTATGTTCAGGTTCACTGGAATAAGCATTAAAACTCCCATTCCGGCCCAACTGTGCAGGTCCCTTCATTGTCTCCAATGCAACTTGGCCGTGCAAGATGGCTGCCAATACCCTTCTGCCCATGTGCATTACTCTGTGCCTGCACAGAAATCCAATGACACGAACACATCAGTGCACCTTCGCAGCACAGCGCCAACTCATTTTGCTTTCTATAACTCGGATTAGTGCATATGCTCTTAATTTGTGCGTCGCATGGATTGCAAACATCGCAGGTTGCTTGGAATACTTAGCTCACAGGCATTTTATCGACATTTGGGAGAAAGCGTTACAGTATTTTACGAGGAGTGGCAGGGACAATCCAGAATCGTTACTTAAAGCCGATGCTGCAACTCACTTTAATGATTTTTGTCATCTCGCAATTTATAAGCACAGTGAACATAAGTTCTGTTCCGAAAGAGTCAGTCAAGGCAGGAAAGGAAACTGTTGCAACATAGTACTGAGCTCACCAATTCTAGTGGCTTTGCAAAGGAGCAGAATCCAGCCTTAAAACATCTGCATGTTCTGTCACATTCTCAAATCTCTTCAGTTTAAGAAAAATCAATGCTGCAGAACTAAATATAATTTTGCAAAGTATTGACAGCCACTTTATTTTGATTCATAAATACATAGCTCCTACAAGTAAATAAGCTGGGTTCATGTGGCATGTTGTCTCCTGTAAAGATGGCATTTGCGCATGCGTCCTGCTGCACATTGTTGCTTATAAATGATTGCGGCCACACATGCGCAGCATTGGCAGTAAGCACAGTCCCCTTAATAAATTCCTAAAGGAGCTTATTGGGCTGTTAATTGGCAGCAAACTGGATTCCAGTTCCCTCCCCCCCGCCACCTCCCACCGTAGGAAACTTCAAACTGTCCCCAAGACTTTGGAATCCCTAGACGATCTCCAGGATGGTGCATTGTCCATGCTAAATTCTCCCTCAGTGTACCCAAACAGGTGCTGGAATGTGGCGACTAGGGGGATTTTCACAGTAACTTCATTGCAGTGTTAATGTAAGCCTACTTGTCACACTAATAAATAAACTTTTTAAACTTTAAAAAGGACCGTGTTTTCAAGTTGCGCCTGCATCAGATCCTGACCTGCCAGCCATTTGGAAATCCAGCCCACAAGTGCACAAAGTACTCTTATTTGTGGTCTGAACACAGATCCACGCAAGTTTAATATAACTTCACTGCTTTTCAATTCTACCCCTCTCGAAATGAATCTCGATGCTTCGCTTATTTTGCGAAATGGCCTGTTGAATCCTTGTGCCTACTTTAACAGGAGGTTTTGTGTAATTGTTCCACATCCCATTTAGATGCTTATTTTGTACGTGACCTCCTGACGCTTCATACCAAAATATTCCACCTTTTGGTTTATTTATATTGAAATTTGTTTCCCAATTCTGCCAGTCTTGTTGAAATATCTATGTCCGTTTTCTTGCAGTTTGTATTAACCATCAATCCCAATTTGGTGTCATCCACCAATTTTTATTTCTTTTTAAAATTTTTATTCCACCCTTAAAGTTACAAAGCCAATGCTCAGAGTGGACCGGGTAAACCCAAATCCATTCCTTGCTTGCTCCAAAAACCAAATTCAAATTCCAAGTGAATCCAACTCATAGTCCCCACAAGAGAGACAAACAAGACAAAATAAGGCATTGCATCCCATTTTGGGCTTGGTCTGATACTTGATCTTAGTATCCCTGAGTTCTAATCATTGATGCAAATGGTGACCCCAGTGTCAATCCTTGTGGAACACCCTTTCCCACTTTTTTGCCAGTCTGGCCAGTTTGCTACTTGTTCCCTGACTTCACATTCTCTCACCTTATTCATGACTCTATTACGTGATATGTCGGCCTTTGGAAAATTCAATATTATCTACTGCACTATCCTTGTTTATTCTTTGTTACTTTTTCAAAGGTTGAAATAAAATTGTTCAATTGTCATTTCATTTCTCTTTTGAAATTCATGTTGATTGCTTTTTTTCCCTTCTCAAGAGGTTTCCCCCTGCAACTGTGGAGAAAGATTCCATTATCTCTTCTACTGCCAGCATTACTTGGCATGGCCTCAATGCTATAGATTTGATGGGCCGAAGGGCCTCTTCTGCACTGCATGACTCTATGATTCTATGACTGCAAAAACCAAATGCTTTAAGCCCAGGGTCAGAGGAATAGAGTGGCAGAATAAAAAATGTGTATTTCTACACTGCCTTTCAAGACTTCAGGATGTCCCAGTGCTTGGGGGCCAATGAAATGCATGTGGGAACGGATTTTACAGAGCATCATGGTCTCCGCCATTCCTCCTCCACCCAGACTAAAAAGGTGCGGGGGAGCCAGCCTCCGATCCTCACCCTACACCAATTTAGCACTGGGAGCAGCGTCTCTGGGGCGTGACTCAGAACTGAATCACATTTCACTTTCAATACAGACGGTTCTAGGAATTTTAAACAATGCTTTCACAATTAAATTCCTCATTTGTTTCCCCCAAAACAGCCCTGAAATGATGACCTTGATTATAAATACTAAAGCATCAGTGAGTGATATCAGAAAATGCAAGGAGGGCACAGCAAGATCAATAGCACAGGGACAAAGTATAGACAACTGGTGATAAATTGAGATCATGGGGAGGGGAGGGGAAGGTGGGAATGGGCGTGTGTGCTGCTACAAGTGATCTTAGAGGTCCAAAATGGCACCCGCAATGCACACATATACTTCTGGGGTAATTATACTGGGCACCATATCAGTGAGGGCATTAGCAGTGAAGGCGAGTCAAGTACGCAGCTCATAATGTCCTTCAGTATGCAATGCCTATTTAACATCAGTCATGCCATTTAGGAACATAGCTCTCCAGTTAATGCCCTCTCTTCTCAAGAGCTGTGCATCCTCACTGAAATCTCCCCCTTTTGCAGCAACGCCTGCAGCCACAGCCAGCGGTTGTGATTGGAATCCTGGCGACAAATTTTTATTCACTTGGCTCTTTCCACTGTGCAGCTAGAGATATCTGCAAACTCTCCCAGATTGCCATCTACTGTTGTGTAAGGGAATGAATGAGGCTCTCGATTCAAAGAGTGCTCATTTTGTTCTCTTTTGCCAGAGATCAGCAGACAGAGGGAGCCCTGGTGACTTAACTAAGATTGCCTGCTTCCCCATGGTCCAGAGTGCCATTGAGAGCACACACATTTCTTTGCAAGCATCGCATGTCAACTCTGCTTTGTACCAGAAAAGGAAATGCTGGAAAATCTCAGCAGGTCTGGCAGCATCTGTAAGGGGAGAAAAGAGCTGACATTTCCAGATGACCCTTTGTCAAAGCTAAAATTGAGAAAAAGAGGGAAAGGGGAAGCAAAGGGGGAGGAAAGGTAAGGAAAGGAGGGATAAAATAGGGGCAAAGGGTGGGAAAGAGTCTTCTCCCTTATACCAGAACTGAACCACTCCCTCAATGTCCAGCTGGAGTGTAACCACTGTTGTAGCACACAAATAGCAAAGTGATAATGATCAGATAATCTATTTTCTGATGTCAATTGAGGGATAACTACTGATATTATTTCATTGGAGGCAGTTTGGAGAAGGTTCACTAGGGTGATCCCAGATATCATAGAATCATAGAATCTCTACAGTACAGGAGACCATTCGGCCCACCTGGTCTGTACTGAACACAATCCCACCCAGATCCTATTCCCGTAACCCTCATTTACCCCGCTAATCCCCTTGACACTAGGGTCAATTTAGCATGGCCAATCAACCTATTCCTCACATTTTTGGATTGTGGGAGGAAACCGGATGGAGGGATTGTCTTATGAGGAAAGGTTAAACAGGTTGGCACTCTACTCGTTGGAATTTGGAAGAATGATCTCATTGAAATGAGGAAGGATTCATAAGAGATTCGGCAGAGTAAATGCTGAGAGGATGTTTCTGCTTATGGGAGAGCTTTGGACCAGAGGTCATAAAGGGTTCACCAATTTAAGATTGAGATGTGGAGGAATTTCTTCTCCAAAAGGGTTGAGAATCTTTGGAACGCATGGTCACAGAGAGCTGTGGAGGCAGGGTCTTTGGACGGAATTTTACCGGCATGTCCGCCCAAGGTTCGTATGATCCCGCCCAAGGCCAACAGGGAATGCCGTTCTCCGAGCCTCACCCGTCCCCGGAAATTGGGCGGGCGTGCCGGTAAAATTCCGGCCTTTATATATATTTAAAGCTGAGATAGCTAGATTTTTGATCAGTAAGGGAATCAAGGGTTACTGGAAAAGGACAGGAAAATGGACTTGAGGAATGCTAGATCAGCCGTGATCCTATTGAATGGTGGAGCAGGCTCGAGGGGCCGATTGGCCTACTCCTGTTCCTATTTCCTATGGTCTTATGGACCAAGAAATTAGAGAAAACACCTCTCTTCTTCAAATCTTTTACATCCAACTAAAAGGACAGGCAGGGTCACAGTTTAAAATCTTATTAGAAAAATGTCACCCTCTACAGGGCCAGTGGCATTCCATCAGTGTTGCATTGGGATTGTCAGCCTGGATTGTGTGTTGAAGTCATTGGTGTGTGATTTAACCCACAAATCTTCTGACTCAGAGCTGGGAGTGTTACTGCCGAGTGATGGCCTATAGTACAGTCCAAGTTGTAAGCACCATTAATTACCTAAGTTTAATTCTCCCCTCTAATTATCTGAAAGACTTCACTGTGACTCGTTGCTTATTGAATGAGTAGAACAGTGGCACAGTGGTTAGCACTGCTGCCTCAAAGAACCAGGGACCCAGGTTCAATTCTGGCCCTGAGTGACTGTCCGTGTGGAGTTTGCACGTTCTCCCCGTGTCTGCGTAGGTTTCCTCCCACAGTCCAAAGTCGTGCAGGTTAGGTGGGTTAGCCATGCTAAATTGTCCGAAGGTGTGGGATTAGTCAGGTAAATGTGTGGGGGTTTTGGGGATAGAACAGGCGACTGGGCCTGAGTGGGTTGCTCCGTCGGAGAGCCGACGTTAGCTTGATGGGCCGAATAGCCTCCTACTGCACTGTGGAATTCTATGATTAGCAACGTGATGGTCTGCATCTTGAACCTACCTTCATACCCAATCCACGTCACCACTTTGTATCACCCTTTGGATTGCTTTCCCATCTCACACACAAGGAAAAAAAATACAATGACCCAGACACTTAAAACCAAAAGGCCTGTGGTGTAGAATAAAGAGGGACAGAAACACGAGGGATTTTAACCCTACTTCCTTCAGCTGACTGCAGTTATTGAAGTATTCACATCTACAACATCAATGGCAGGAAAAACTGCATCAGGGGATCAACGTGCAATTGGAATCATACAGCACAGGGGATGGCCATTCAGCCCATCATGCATATGCCAGCCCATTGAAGGAATTAGTTCCACTACCCTGCTCTTTTCCGAAAACACTGCTGAAAGGAATTCCTTCTCCTCATCCCCTGGTTCTTTTATCGATTCTATTAAGCTGGAATCCATTATTTCCCAAATTGATCAGTGTATTTGGAAGAATCTCTTCCACGTCAACTAATATTACGTGGCAATGTCCTCCCCACGCAAATAAAACTGCAATGGCTTTAAAATAAGAGTATTTCTCTCGCCCCTTGTGAGCGCTGTTAACTAATGTGCTGTTAAAATCAGCGACAGACATCTTTTTCAATTCAATCATTTCATTTTGTGCGGAAAACAAACACGGGGAACTCTGACCTTAATTACCCAGTGTGCTAAAGATATTAAGCGGGGATCACATTCTCTTTGTCTCCGCCTCGTCGAGGCCACTCAGCCATTCCCTCTCGCTCCAGACACCCGCAAGGAAACTTTGGATTTAATCAGGTGGAAACTGTGTGAAGAAAATGAAGCGATTGTTTGCAGAAGCCCCCTCTGCCCTGGGCTCCTTTGATGTGATTGTGAAAAAAAGCTTTCTTTCCGACCACCTCAAACATTTACTCTGGCCGTGCTGGTCGCGGGAAATACATCAAAACAATTGACCCGCGACTCTATTTGCATTCCAAAATCAAACAGCAAAGGAACCTGACAACATATTCTTCAAAGTACTAAAAGGCTGGGTGCTGGTTTCGGGTGTTTAAAACTTAGGGCAGAATTTTGCTGACTGACTTGCGTTTCCCACCCTTGACGCCCCCCCCCCCCCCCCCCCTCCTCCTCCTCCTCACTCCGCTCTCTATAGTTTTCAAAAACAATTTCCCTCCCATCCGCCCATATCCCTCCCCCTCACACCCCCCTCCTCCACTCCCCATCAGTGCTGACACTGGGAGGCCTCCATTTATTTCGTAGCCTCTCAATGTGGCAAGGGAGGGTGGGTGAGTGGTGGGGGGAGGGGATGTCCATCGGTTTTTAGACAAATGCCAACAGTCCGGTAAAGTAGCCTTTAATAGGACCTTTGCACGTGTAAATTGACTGCTGGTCCCCTCACAAGCAGGAAGCCCACCCAACCTCACTCCTGTTCTTGTAAAATTCCCCCATGGTGGGACATGGTCCGGAAGCCGATTTGCCATGATTATTTCACACCCCCCCCCCCCCCCCCCCCCCACCAAAATGGGCTGGCACGGTGGCTAGCACTGGTGCCTCACAGCGCCAGGGACCCAGGTTCGATTTCCGGCTTGGGTCACTGACTGTGTGGAGTTTGCATGTCCCCCCCCCCGTGTCTGCATGGGTTTCCTCCGGGTGCTCCGGTTTCTGTCCGAAGACATGCTAGTTAGGTGCATCGGCCGTGCTAAATTCTCCCTCAGCGTAGCCGAACAGGCGCCGGAGTCTGGCGACTCGGGGATTTTCACAGTAACTTCGTTGCAGTGTTAATGTAAGCCTACTTGTGACTAACTAATAAATAAACTTTACTTTAAATCTTCTCACCACCTCCTTGAAGCTGGTAAAAAATTGCCCTTAAGAGTCAGATTTCAGGGACAAACACCACGCCAGTGACCTGAGCGTGAAATCTAGGCTGCCACGCTCAGTGGCAGGCTTGCAGGAGTGCTGCACTGTCAACGATGCCATCTGTCATTGTGACGTGAAACAGAAGCCCCCCCGCCACTGCTACCTGCCCCCAGAGGCGCATGTAAAATGGCTCTATTTCGACAAAGCTCAGAGGAATTCTCATTGCACGGTGGCACAGTGGTTAGCACTGCTGCCTCACAGCACCAGGAAACCAGGTTCAATTCCTGGCTTGGGTCACTGTCTGTGCAGAGTCTGCACGTTCTCCCCGTGTCTGTGGGGGTTTCCTTTGGGTGCTCCAGTTTCAAAGAACAAAGAACAAAGAACATTACAGCACAGGAAACAGGCCCTTCGGCCCTCCAAGCCTGTGCCGCTCCTTGGTCCAACTAGACCATTCGTTTGTATCCCTTCATTCCCAGACTGCTCATGTGACTATCCAGGTGTTTCCTTCCACAACCCGAAAGACATGCTGGTTAGGTACATTGGCCATGCTAAATTCTCCCTCGGTTTATCCGCACAGGTGCTGGAGTGTGGTGAGAAGGTGGCACATTTATTGTATGACTCTAGTTGCCCTTGAGATGAAGGCCGTGGTGGGTCTTCTTCTTAAACCGCTGCAATCTACGTGGTGAAAGTGCTGTTAAGTAAGGAATTCCAGGATCTTGATCCTGATGAAGAAGGAATGGCCAACACATCTCCAAGTTGGGATGTTGTGCGGCTTCTTATAACAGCGGCTGCATTTCAAAAACTCTTCGTTGGCTGAAAAATGCTTTGGGATGCCCCTGTGATCAGGATCACTGCCTTGTAAATGGAAGTCTTTCTTTATTTCTTGGCACCTTGCTGCATCGCATCTGGCAGCCACAGTGCGCCATTTACTTACATTGTAATTGTGAATAAAAGGAACCCATATCCGAAGCTGCCAGCATTCCATCTCCTATACAACCTGCATTCCTGGAACCACGTACATTTCACATTGGATCTGTACATTCACTTTCCCAGGCTTATGCAGCAACAGCAAATCAGCGTTATGATACAACAAACTTGTTTTCGAAAAAGAGGCAATATAGAGAATCAAAGGCAACACAGAGATACAAGTCGTTGGCTTTTCTGCAGTAAATCTGACTTTGATTGATTTGAAAAGTTTGGCTGGATATGACTGCTGTGCATGGCGACTGTACCATTTTTGCGAGGATTACAAGCAAAACTTTACACTTTCTTTTTATTCATTCACAGGATGTGGGCATTGCTGGCAAGACCAGCATTTATTGCCCATCCCTAACTGCCCTTCAATTCAGAGGTCATTGGGGAGTCAACCACATTTCTGTGGCCAAAAGAAAAATGCTGGAAAATCTCAGCAGGCCTGGCAGCATCTGTAAGGAGAGAAAAGAGCTCACGTTTCGAGTCCAGGGTGACCCTTTGTCAAAGCATTGCTGTGGCTCTGAAGTCACATGTAGGCCAGACCGAGTAAGGATGACAGATTTCCTTCTCTAAAGGGCATTAGTGAACCAGATGGGTTTTTCTGACAATCGACAATGGTTTCATGGTCATCAGTAGATTCTTAATTCCAGATTTTTTTTATTGACTTCAAATTCCACCATCTGCCGTGGTGGGATTCGAACCCAGGTCCCCAGAGCATTACCCCGGGTCTCTGGATCACTAGTCCAGTGACAATACCAGTGCGCCACTGCCTCCCTTTCAGCCTCTTCTCCTCAGGGTATTTCTTAGTTTATTGCTGATCCCTCATGTTTTTTCTTCTTCTACAAATATGCTTCATTCATAAAGATTTATAAAGTTGCATTCCACGCCAGTTCAAATTGTCAAGCAGTTCAAGTTAATATGAGGCACTCCAAAATGCAGCAATACAACTGCAACCACACACGGTATGCATTCCATGCCAAAGATACCATGCTGACCTGTCTGACATAGTATACTGAGGGATTTTACATAGTTTCCAGCCCCTCAGTACATTGTGTCAGGCAGATCATATTCCCACTGTCTCACCACATTCCTGGCTTGGTTAGGCTATTTCAGAGAGCTAAGAAGAGATAACTTCATTGGTGAGTCACACATAGAGCAGACTAGATCAGGATGCCAGGCCCACTTCCTTAAAAAGGATTTTTTTTCAAAAAAAAACTGATAAGCTTTTATTTCAATTATTTCCAGATTTTACAAACTAAACTTAAATCCAAATTCTCAGAATTTCATAGTGGGATTTGAACTTGGGTTAGAACCATAGAAGCGCTATAGGGCAGAAAGCGACTATCCGGCCCACCGAATCTGCACCAACTCTCCGAAAGGGCATCCCATACAGGCCATCCTTTCCACCCTATCCCCGTAAACCTGCACATTTATCATGGCTAATCCACCTCACCTACACATCCTGAGCACTAAGGGGAAATTTAGCATGGTCAATTCACCTCACCTGCACATCTTTCGATACTAAGGGGCAATTGACCCTAATGTCACGGGATTAGCAGGGTAAATATGTGGGGTTATGGGAATAGGGATTGGGTGGGATTATGGTTGGTGCAGACTCGATGGGCCGAATGGCCTCCTTTTGCACTGTAGGGATTCTATGATCTATGATTTTAGCATGGTCAACCCAACTAACCTGCACATCTTTGAAAAAATAAGGGGCAATTTAGCAAGGCCAATCCAACTAACCTGCACATCTTTGGACTTTGGAAGGAAACCGGAGCACCCGGAGGGAACCCAGGCATACATGGGGAGAACGTGCAAACTCCACACAGACAGTCATCTAGGGTTGGAATCGAACCCGGGTCCCTGGTGCCGTGAGGCAGCAGTGCTAACCACTGTGCCATCGTGCTGCCCAAGGCTCTTTGGATTATTCATCCAAGCCATCTCGTTGCCAGTCCAGCAACAGAATTACTGAGCTATACGATAAGTTTTAAACATATTCTCTCTTCAGACGATCTCCTGTTTTCTCCTGACCTTCCCTCCCCACACCACCCAGGATTCCCCAACACAGAAAGTGTCTTCTGCCAATCTTGCTTTAAAGCAAACGCAGCAAATGGTGGATGGGGCAGAGACATCTGCGCTCAGCAACTCTCCCAACAATGTGACTAAGATTCGGAGTTCACGGAGGAGTTACCTGGGGATATGAGGAGCCTGTATTCTTTCTTTCCTTGTTGCAGACCCACCCTTCTTTGAACACCTACAGCAAATTCAATACTGACAAATGCCCGAATTTAAATTCGCACAGTTACGGTTCATTGCACTGTTTAATTTCCCTCTCTATTCACTGAATGATTAAGCTAATTTCAAAAGGTTGAAATGATAACCTCCTCATCGAAGCTTAAAACTCTGGTTAAAAAATGAACAATTATTCATAGAAAGAATCGTTGAAGTGTATAATTCTTTTCAGATTTGGCGTATCATAATTAATCAAATCTCACTTCAGATACCTCTTCTGTGTCCCTAAGATATTTGATTTTTTAACATGTTAAATGAGGGCTGGCCATGCGGGGTGCTCCTTTGGAACCCCGTTCTTCAAATACATTTTCATGGGCGGGGAGTTCTCAGACAAGTAACTCCCACTGTGCCTTTCATACCAGATTCTGATGCAGCTCCTTGGATTCCCAGCTTTTAATTTCTATTGAAAAACATGGCACACACAGCACCATGTGAATTTGATAAACGCTTGTCCACTGTGCAACAAGCTGAACAACTTGATTGCACATTCAGGACAACAGTCAAACACCCCCACTAAGTTTGCAGCTCTCTGTTGTTCAGCCTCTGTTCGCTGGTTAACTAGTTCACTGGTCAGGGTGATTTGAGTTGATATTGTCACCTGTATTTGTATGCAGTGATAAGTATTGTTTCTTGCGTGCTATACAGACAAAGCGTACTGTGCATAGAGAGGGTGCAGAATGTAGTGTTACAGTCATACCTAGGGCGTAGAGAAAGATCAACTTATTGCGAGGTAGACCCATTCAAAAGACTGCACTGTTCTTATTCAAGCAAGCTACAAACATCGGGGGGGTGGGTTGTGGGGGGATTACAAAACAATAAAACAGTCCCAAAATTTCTCAACATAACAGATCTACTCAAAAAGTAGTGAAGCTTTGAGATACAGTTTCAATCCTTAAATCATTTCCAATATATTTTCCCTTTGCAATAAGCATTAGATCGTTCACTTTGGAGCAGCAAATGTAGCCCATTCCAAAACATTTTGATCCAGATAATTCCATGAGTTTGTTACTCATCTCACGTCTCATTCATGGAAGCTCATTCCTAATATGTTTGCAAAGTCTTCGGTGTCCTTTCATAACATTTTGATTTAAGCGGTCGAGTAAATGCAACTGTGCACAAAACACCATTGCAAAAAAACATCAGAAATTTGCTTTTTACCCTGCACAAGAATCTGTCACATCTTACCTTGCATTCCATCGAACTTTCACGACTCAATCCAAAAGCAAAAGACAAACTAAGTTCACTTCCCTCACTATGGGTCACCTTCGACTGAGAGAGTTGCAGCAAAACCAGTCACTTTCATCAGCTATGTGCACCTCCAGTATCATTCAGCTGCAGTGACCTGATGAATACTGAGCAAGAAATAAGGCATGCGTTTACTGACTATCAGAGAATGGTGCAGAGAGCCCTCCCCTCAGTAAGTCTCATTTGCATCAGTCCTCCTTGAGGTATTTGCTGAAAGCCTGCATACTCTAGTACTATACAAATCTCTTCAGCCAAGTGTCGTGCGACAGGTACAAACTAAGAACAAGCAAGTACAATAAGACTTGCGGGTGAGGATAGCTCATTTTTCAAGGGCTGGCACTTTTGCACGTAGCGTGTGGACAAATTGAGACGAAAACATGCACTGAAGAGAAACTACCCACTGACACAAATCAAGACACAACAATGCTTTGTTTGTCTATTATTGAGCGGATGCTTTGAATGGTCAAGAAACGGCCCAGCAATTTGATTTTAAAGAGATCTTGAAAATTTTGAAGGGATTTGATGGGGCAAATGTAGGGAAAACTTTTCCACTTGGCAGACTTCAGTTATCTGAAAATATTCTGGCAATGTTTCACTAGTTGGACAGTGCTCGGTCGATGCAAGTTGCTGTTGGTAGCAGCAGTGCAAGTTGTGAAGAAGGGAGGGTTTTTCTGAAATGTGATCTTGCTTATTTTAAAGTTTAAGTTTATTTATTAGTCACAAGTAAGGCTTACATTAACACTGCAATGAAGTTACTGTGTAATTCCCCTAGTCACCACAGTCCGGCGCCTGTTCGGGTCAATGCACCTAACCAGCACGTCTTTCAAAATGTGGGAGGAAACCGGAGCACCCGGAGGAAACCCACGCAGACACGGGGAGAACATGCAAACTCTGCACAGACAGTGACCCAAGCCGGGAATCAAACCTGGGTCCCTGGAGCTGTGAAGCAGCAGTGCTAACCACTGTGCTACCTGATCCATATGCTTTTAACCCAATGAGGAAGAAAGCAGTGCTGGATTTGATGCTGATTTGATTTGATTTATTATTGTCACATTTATAGGGATACAGTGGAAAGTATTATTTCTTGCGCGCTATACAGACAAAACATACCGTTTATAGAATACATAGGGGAGAAGAAAAGGAGAGGGTGCAGATGTAGTGTTGCTGTCACAGCTAGGGTGTAGAGAAAGATCAGCTTAATATATGGTAGATCCATTCAAAAGTCTGATTGCAGCAGGGAAGAAGCTGTTCTTGAGTTGGATAGTACATGTTTTCAGATTTTTGTATCTTTTTCTGTTGGAAGAAGGCAGGAGAGAGTATGTCCGGGGTGCGTGAGGCCCCTCATTATGCTGGCTGCTTTCCTGAGGCAGCAGGAAGTGCAAACCTACTTCTGGGGGACACAATGGGTGCAAATGGAGCAAGTTTCAGTGGAGGAGGCATTAAGAGCCGAATTTTCACAGAGTTGTGGAGACTCTACCAAACTTTAATGCAAGACCTGGATTTGGAGGTCCCATCCCATCTCCAACAGATCCCATTTTTACTGTTCGAGGAAAGGAGCCAGGACATGACTCACACATGAGGGAATCTCAGCAGAGCTCAGTCCTGAGTGGGTGGGGGTGGTGGGGGGGGGGGGGGGGGGGCGCATGGAGGGTGGTGGGTTGTGAGGGGTGAAAGATAGAGGCCTATAATGTAAGGAAATAACTGGGATGCAGTCCCAAAGAACCAAGGTATGGAGATGCTGGCATTGGATTGGGGTGGGCACAGTAAGAAGTCTCACACCACCCAGGTTAAAATCCAACAGGTTGATTTGGAATCACGAGCTTTTGGAGCGCTGCTTCTAGCCACCATGTCCAACATTAGATGTGATTCTGTGAGTGGATAACACATACTAAACAAACCTGATTATGCTGAGAATTACACTAACAACCAATTTAAGATGATCAGTTGGGCTCACTTTGAACAGCCTCTTCCCTGCTGCCATCAGACTTTTGAATGGACCTACCTCGCACTAAGTTGATCTTTCTCTACACCCTAGCTATGACTGTAACACTGCATTCTGCACTCTCCCCTTTCCTTCTCCCCTATGTATTATATGTTCGGTATGTTTTGTCTGTTTGGCGCGCAAGAAAGAATACTTTTCACTGTATCCCAATACATGTGACAATAATAAATCAAATCAACATCAAATCCAGAAATATTGGGGAGAAGTTATTTAGGCTAAATTGCACAATTTTAAAGGGAAGAACAAGTTAGGGGCAGAATTTTTCCATCCCACAGGAATCGTAGCGGGTGGGACAGAACCATGCAAAGGTCCGTTGACATCAGGCGGGATTTTCTAGTCTTGAGGCGAGAATGGCACGAAAATCCTGCCCATGAGATTATTCAAAAGCATTTGGTATCCTTGGCTTTATTTGAAGAGACACTGAGTACAAAATCAAGGATATTGATATGATACAAGGGCTGAGGGACTTCAGTCATATGGAGAGACCGGAGAAGCTGGGAGTGGCCTCTTTAGGGCCGAGAAGGTCAAGAGAATATTTAACAGGTGTTACAAACCTGGGTCTGATAAAGTAAATGAGGAGAAATTGTTGCCAAGGCAACAGGGTCGGGAACCAGAGAAGGTGTGACTGACTAAAAGAAATCATCTTGCATTTATCTAATGCCGTCTCAAAGTGTTTTACAGCCAATGATGTATTTTTGAACTGTAGTCGCTGTTGTAATGTAGCCAAAATGGCCACCAAGCAGCATCGTGATAACGACCGGATAATCTGTTTTTTTTCCGCAGGGAAGCCAGGTTTTGAGGAGGAGGTGGAACTGACCCAGGAGGCCGCAAGTTTATGGTGGCACAATTATTAACATTTAGCTCCACCATAAACTTACAATTGCCACACACATAAACTGCTAATCTTTAACACAATGAGGGGCTGCAGCAAAGGGGAGGGAGACAAAGGCAGGTCCTGAAAGGAGCTGAATACACTCACCATTCCCAATGGAACAGGCATCTTATTTGAAGGAGGAGAAAGAATTAAACAGTGTGAAGGGCCGATTATATAGAACAAAGGTCACATCAAATTCGCAACCAGCAGACAGTTCTGCACCCCGCCCCCCCACATCTTCCCGCGCCCCCCTCCCACACACCCCCTCCCCACCCCTTTTCAGGTGCTTATAAAATGCTTCCTGCCTTTCAAACCACACACCAACCAAAAGACATGAAGGAAACTGAATATTTTCACATCTGCGCACTCCTATAGAAACCAATTTAAAATAGCAAACGAATAAAATAATACCACAAGGGTCATGCACATTACGCCATCATGAAAGGTCAAGAAAACATTATCTTGATCCCAGCATCTCAGCTTGGAGTTAGAAAGAAAGAGGTGGGGGGGGGGGGGGGGGGGGGAATTAACGAGCAGGCAACACCTCTGTGTTATATGATTTGATTAATTATTGTTACATACATTGGGATACAGTGAAAATATTGTTTCATGTGCGCTATACAGATGAAACATATCGTTCAGAGTGCATAGTGGAGAAAGAAAGGAGAGGGTGCAGAATATAGTGTTACAATCATAGCTAGTGGGTAGAGAAAGATCAACTTAATATAATGCAGGTCCATTCAAAAGTCTGATGGCAGCAGGGAAGAAGCTACACACACAATCAGTGTTTTTCTACTGGGGGATGGGGGCTGAAGGAGGAGGGGAATGGAGAGGGTGGGGGAGGGAGGGAGGATGAGAGGGATGGATGATGAGGGAGGGAAGTTGGTGATGAGGGAGGGAGCATGTGGGGGATAAGGAGGAGGGTGAGGGTCAATGCTGGGGTGAGGTAGGGGGATTTGGAGGTTGAGGGAAGGAGGATGAGAGGGGATAGGTAGTGAGGGATGGGAGGTGGGAGTGAGGGAGTGGGGATGGGGTGAGAGTAGTGGATGGGGGTAAGGGAGGGTGAAGGAGGTGAGGGTAGGCGATGGGGGATTGAGGAAAGGGGCATGGGAGTGAGGATAGGGGGTGAGGGTAGGAGATAGAGGATCAGGGAGAAGAACAGGTGGGTGAGGGAAGGGGTATGGGGTCGAGGGGGTTAAACAGCTGTGATTCTGGTTCCTGTTGCCTGGGCCTGTGACTTACAGGTGTGCACCTGCAATCTAGCCCCACCCACGTGTTAGGGCTCGCACTCTCTCAAGATTCAAACTCCCGAACGCTGGATGCCAATGATCACTGGCCAGCCGGGGACCTCCGCAGTGCTGCCCCTCCAACCCCCCACCCACCGCCCCCCCCACCCCTCCCACGGCCCAATTGCGGCCCCCACAACAATTTCCGGGCCAACCCTGACCCCCCCATCCCCCGTCCCAGAGCGCCCCAATGCACAGCCCACCCCTCCCAGAAGACTCCGCCCCCCCCACTTCCCGGCAGACCACCCCCCCCTCCAGCCCACTCCAATCACTGCTCTCCCTCCATCCCAGACCGATCGCCATGCAGAGCTAGTGTGAACCCTGCCGGAATGAAGTACTCCTGGCGGGGTGGGAGATTCAATCGGGACATGAATGTTCCCGATAGTAACATTTAAAACATATTTAAACATTTTAAAAAGATTCAAACTACTTACCTGCCTTCCCGTCGGCTTCCAGCGCAGTCTGACCGGTGACTGTTCGCCGGCTCTGGGAGATGTTCATGCATTCCCGGCACACGCGCAAACCCCGGAACAAGGCCGGCGACGCACATCTCCCACCGCGACCCATCAGAAAGGTTGTGGGTCACGATGGGAGAATCGCGGCCCTTATTTCAATACATTTAAACATCATTGGCAATTTTCCTGCTGTATCATCCCCCCACATTGGGAATTCCCCCGTCACCGGTAAGGTTTACAACAGGTTTTTCAAAATGAGAACCAGGCAGAGGGAATCAGCTGGGGGCACGCAGTTGAATATAGCTCCCAGGGGGAGTGGGACATACCCTGGCAGGGGGCAGTGCCAGGGTGGAGGGGGATTCCTCTGGGAGCCTTCATTGGGTTGGGGGTTCCCGTGCACTTAGGTGATGGGGACGTGCATGTGGAGTGGGGGGGATTGTATATGACAGAGGATGGGGTAGGGGGTTCTGTATTGATCGCTGGAATGCTGACATTGCTGTCTGTTTCAGGCTCTGCCTCCCAGCGTGATGACATAGGGCATGCCTCCAGCATTTATTTCTCAAACGCTGGACAATATGGAGAGAAAAGCCAGTGATGCAGCTGGTGAACTGCAGTGGATTTCTCACCTGATCCAGCTCAGAAAAAGAAAGGGGAAAATTGCTGGGTCAATGTAATTAGGCCTATTACTCCATAGAATCCATACAGTGCAGAAGGAGGCCATTCAGTCCATTGACTCTGCACCAACTCTCTTAAAGTGCATCTTACCCAGGCCCACTCACTACACCTGTCCTATCCCTGCAACCACACACATTTACCATGGCTAATCCACTAACCTACACATCTTTGGACACCATGGGACAATTTAGCATGGCCAATCCACCTAACCTGTACATCTTTGGACTGTGGGAGGAAACCAGAGCAGGTCAATGGGGTGAACATGCAAACTCCACACAGACAGTGACCCGAGGCCAGAATTGAACCCAGGTCCCTGGTGTTGTGGGGCAGCAGTGCTAACCACTGTGCCACCGTTCCACCCAGGTTGGTTGGGCTGAATGGCCTGCTTCTGTTTTAATTTCTTGGAATGCTATTCCTGCACGTAGCCTCATGGAGGTGGGCAAAGTTTCACATTTCTTTGTCCAAAGTGCCCTGCTCTCACACAGGAGTGATTGCGTCCCCAGTTCCTGGCTTCAGTCCTGAAAGGCATGTCTTATCTGGATGAAAGATGAAACCTGCATGTGCTGAAGTGCTTGAGCGCAAACTCATTGTTTAACCTCGGTGTTAAGCTTATGCAGATGAAATCCTTTGTGCTAACAATTTAGCCAAAAGACAGGGGGTGGAATTCCCCCCAAAAATTGCAAGTGCCAAATTTGCATGTAAACTGGAGTAATTAACGCTGGTTTTTGTCAGTGGGAGTTCAGACTAGAATCTCCCACACTCTGCATTGCAGAGGCCACCAGGGTGAATATCATTAGATTTCAGGGGGCGGGGCATATTGCCACTAAGGAGGCGGAAATCAGCGCGCTGAACGGGCTACGGCGCATGTGCTAATCTGTCAGCACCGAGATTGGCGCATCCGCATTGGCCCCCACTGATAGCCTCGCCGATTTCTGGCCAGCTCAATCGCTGGCCAGCCCCGCAACCCCCGCAGTGCCGGCTCCCTGCCCTCCTCGGCCCGATCGCTGCCCCCAACCATTCCCCGGCCCAGATTGCTTGCCTCCCTCCTTCCCCGACCAGTCCATATGCAGAGTGGCAGCCGGACCCCCCACCCTGACCGATCGCCCCCTAGGCTCTGCCCCCATCAGGTCCCCACCTCCTAGTCCTCCCCAAGAGGCCCTACCCCCTTGGCACTGCCCCATGCCAGGGTTCCCATGTCCAGGGGGCACCATCCCCCCACTGCCCGACCCCCTGGCCCCCAATTGCCCCCTCTTCACTCTGGCTATTCACCATTATAGAAAGAATATTATTATACTTGAAAGAATGCAGAAGAGAGTTACTAGGATGCTACCAGGACTTGATGGATTGAGTTATAAGGAGAGGCTGGGTAGACTGGGACTTTTTTCTCTGGAGCGTAGAATGCTGAGGGGTGATCTTATAGAGGTTCGATTCCCGGCTTGGGTCACTTGGGTCACTGTCTGTGTGGAGTTTGCACATTCTCCTCGTGTCTGCGTGGGTTTCCTCCGGGTGCTCCGGTTTCCTCCCACAGTCCAAAGATGTGCAGGTTAGGTTGATTGGCCATGCTAAAATTGCCCCTTAGTGTCCTGAGATGCGTAGGTTAGAGGGATTTGTGGGTAAAATATGTAGGGATATGGGGGTAGGGTTGTGGTCGGTGCAGACTCAATGGGCCGAATGGCCTCTTTCTGTACTGTAGGGTTTCTATTTCTATTTGAAAAAAAAAAGGTCTATAAAATAATGAGGGGCGCAGATCAGCTAGATAGTCAATATATTTTCCCAAACGTAGGGGTATCTAAAACTCGAGGGCATAGTTTTAAGGTGAGAGGGGAGATATACAAAAAGATCCAGAGGGGCAATTTTTTCACACAGAGGGTGGCGAGTGTCTGGAACAAGCTGCCAGAGGTAGTAGTAGAGGCGTGTACAATTTTGTCTTTTAAAAAGCGTTTAGACAGTTACATAGGTAAAATGGCTATAGAGGGATATGGGCCAAATGCGGGCAATTGGGACTAGCTTTGGGGCTTAAAACAAAAGGGCGGCATGGACAAGTTGGGCCGAAGGGCCTGTTTCCATGCTGTAAACCTCTATGACTCTATGGCACTCGTCAATGGTAACCCCCAGGATGTTGACGGTGAGAGTTCCGACAATGGGGAAGTAGTTGAATGCTGAAGGGAAGTAGTTGGATACTCTTGTTGGAGATGATCATCTGGTGTGTGTGTGATGGGAATGTTACTTGTCATTTAACAGGCCAAATGTGAATGTTGTACAGATCTTGCTGCACATGGACACAGGCTGTGCCGGTCTTGTGTGAAGGGGAATAAGGGGTAGCAGGATGGCTCCTCGGTAACCTTAGATGCCAGGGTTAATGTGTCCAACCAAGGACAGAAACTAAACACAGGTACATTGAAGCTCATACCACCCAGAAGATGATACAGAATGTCACTCAATTGACTAGAAACCACAGTACAGAAACACAGGAACATTGAACCCAATATGGTAATGTTCATCTTCCCCACAAGCCCCCTCTCATTCCAGTTACTAATGCTCACTCTGTGACACTCAACTTCATTTTCCCTGAAGAAATGGAACCTTGAAATATCCCCAATTGTCCCCTTGCCCTGTTTCTATATACCAGTTACCATATGTCTACCTATAACAGCTACCTGCAATGCACCTAGAATTGTTTAAGTTTGTTTATTAGTGTCACAAGTAGGCTTACATTATCACTGCAATAAAGTTACCGTGAAAATCCCCCAGTCGCCACACTCCGGTGCTTGTTCGGGTACACGGAGGGAGAATTTAGCATGGCCGATGCACCTAACCTGCACTTCTTTCAGACTGTGGGAGGAAACCAGAGCACCCGGAGGAAACCCACACAGACACATGGAGAACGTGCAGACTCCGCACAGACCGGGAATCAAACCTGAGTCCTTGGGGCTGTGAGGCAGCAGTGCTAACCATCGTGCGACCATGTGAGGATAATTTTGGGTTCCTTTCATAGACCCATTCCAGTCAGGCACAAGAACACAAGAAACAGAATCAGGAGTGGCCTCAAGGCACTTTAAACCTGCCCTGACATTCAATACGATCATGGCTGATCTATGCCGGCCTCGACTCCTTGTCTGTGCCATTTCCCCATAGCCCTCTGTTCCTCACTCTATTATTCTTCTAAATATCAAGCTGAGTTCAGCAGATGAGTAAGTCTGAATTCATCTCATTTTGATTTGATTTATTATTGTCACATGTATTAGCATACAGTGAAAAGTATTGTTTCTTCGCGCTATACAGACAAAGCATACCGTTCATAGAGAAGGAAAGGAGAGAGTGCAGAATGTAGTGTTACAGTCATAGCTGGGGTGTAGAGAAAGATCAACTTAATGCGAGGTAGGTCCATTCAAATGCTGTAGATCTCTCCCCCCCCCCCCCCACCCCCTTCACTATAGCTGCCTCTTCTGAGGGTTTGGATATTTTTCCCTCCCCTTCCTCAATAACCTAATCAGTGAACCTTGCTCTTCTCTACCTGAAAGGAAGAGATGATGGCATTTTGGTAATGTCACTAGGCAAGTAGCCCAGCGACTCAGGATAATACTCTAAGGCACTGGGTTCAAAACCCACCACGGCAACTGGAGGAATTTAAATTCAATGCATAAATCTGGAGTTGAAAAATAATCTCGGTGACGATAATTGACATCTATAAGCGAAGTCTGTGATGCGATTAGTTGGCGTGTTTGGCTGTCAACCTGTAGGGTTAAGGGTGTTCCCTCCTTTGGGGAGGTGTAGCGGTACTGTACTGGACTAGTAATCATGATGTGGAGATGCCGGCGTTGGACTGGGGTAAACACAGTAAGAAGTTTAACAACACCAGGTTAAAGTCCAACAGGTTTATTTGGTAGCAAAAGCCACACAAGCTTTCGAGGCTCTGAGCCCCTTCTTCAGCTGAGCCCCTTCTTCACCTGAAGAAGGGGCTCAGAGCCTCGAAAGCTTGTGTGGCTTTTGCTACCAAATAAACCTGTTGGACTTTAACCTGGTGTTGTTAAACTTCTTACTGGACTAGTAATCCAGAGACTCAGCGTAATGCTCTGGGGACCCAGGTTCAAATCCCATCACGGCAGGGGGTGCATTCAATAAAAAATCTTTCTGAAAGGGGAAAGCTGCTGAGGGGAATAAGTGTATAACCAGTTGGTGTGCTGTTGTCTAAAATGAATGTTCAGTGAAAGCACGGCCCTGTATTAATTAGTCTGACATCCCACTGGACAGCCTGCTACAACAAGTGCCAAACTGCTCACTTTACTATTCCTGTTGTAATCATTAACATCAAGTGTTAACCAGTTTCTTTGTACCACAAGGAACACCTTAGCAAACCATTTATTTGTCAATCATAATTCCTAGACTGGCTTGCCAAATCTACACACTAAAATAATCATGAGATTAGCAGCTTTAATATTAAGCTCACTGATTATCACGTCAGTTGAAATTATACTGTGCTGTTCAATGCCTTTTTTTAAGTACCAGTGTGAAATGTATTTATTTAGAATGTTAATGAGTTAAAATTGCAGGCAATTTCACACAGACATGTTAAGTGCTTAAATCACCCAGCACCATTTCACCTAAATAGCATTGACATATCGGGTTTATATGCAGCCTTTATGGATAAAAAATAAATTTGAGTCATAAAGTTTTACAGCACAGAGAGAGACCCTTTGGGCCATCGTGGAAGAAAGTGTAACTGGGGTGATCAGTAAGTTTGCGGACGATACAAAATTGGCAGGACTTGCAGATAGTGAGGAGCATTGTCAGAAGCTACAGAAGGATATAGATAGGCTGGAAATTTGGGAAAGAAATGGCAGATGGAGTTCAATCCTGACAAATGCGAAGTGATGCATTTTGGTAGAAATAATGTAGGGAGGAGCTATACGATAAATGGCAGAACCATAAAGGATGTAGATACGCAGAGGGACCTGGGTGTGCAAGTCCACAGATCCTTGAAGGTGACGTCACAGGTGGAGAAGGTGGTGAAGAAGGCATATGGCATGCTTGCCTTTATAGTACGGGGCATAGAGTATAAAAGTTGGGGTCTGATGTTGCAGATGTATAGAACGTTGGTTCGGCCGCATTTGGAATACTGCGTCCAGTTCTGGTCGCTACCAGAAGGATGTGGAGGCTTTGGAGAGAGTACAGAGGAGGTTTACCAGGATGTTGCCTGGTATGGAGGGGCTTAGTTATGAGGAGAGATTGGGTAAACTGGGGTTGTTCTCCCTGGAAAGACGGAGGATGAGGGGAGACTTAATAGAGGTGTATAAAATTATGAAAGGCATAGATAGGGTGAACGGTGGGAAGCTTTTCCCCAGGTCAGTGGTGACGTTCACGAGGGGTCATAGGTTCAAGGTGAAGGGGGGGAGGTTTAACACAGATATCAGAAGGACATATTTTACGCAGAGGGTGGTGGGGGCCTGGAATGCGCTGCCAGGCAAGGTGGTGGAGACGGACACACTGGGAACGTTTAAGACTTATCTAGACAGCCATATGAATGGAGTGGGATTGGAGGGATACAAAAGAATGGTCTAGTTTGGACCAGGGAGCAGCACGGGCTTGGAGGGCCAAAGGGCCTGTTCCTGTGCTGTATTGTTCTTTGTTCTTTGTGTCTCCACAGGCCGTCAAGCATCTATCTAATCTTGTCCCATTTTCCAGCAATTGGCCCATAGACATGTATGCTTTGGCTTTTCAATTGCTCATCTAAATACTTCAAAGTTTTGAGGGTTCCTGTCTCTACCACCCTTTCAGGCAGTGAGTTCCAGATTCCCACCACCCCAGGGTGAAAAATATTTTCCTCACATCTCCTATAAACCTCCTGCCCCTTAACTTAAATCTATGCCCCCTGGTTACTGACCCCTCTGCTAAGGGGAAAAATTCCTTCCTATCCCCTCTATTTATGCCCCTCATGATTTTATACACCTCAATCAGGTCCCCCCTTCAGCCTTCTCTGCTCCAAGGAAAACAACCCCAGCCTAACCAGTCTCTCTTGATAGCTGAAATGCTCCAGCCCAGGCAACGTCCTGGTGAATCTCCTCTACAGCCGATAGATAAATTATGTTAAGCAAACCGACAATAACATTAGAACCAGGAGTGTCCTTAAATGCGGCCATGGAATCTGTTACCAGAGAGTCAACAGGTTCAAAAACAGAACTCCAATTCATAAAATCCCGACAGTGTAGAAGGAGGCCATTCGGCCCATCAAGTCTGCACTGACCACAATTCCACCCAGGACCTAGCCCCATAACCCCATGCATTTACCCTGACACTAAGGGGCAATTTGGCATGGCCAATCCTCCTAACCCGCACATCTTTGGAGTGTGGGAGGAAACCAGAGCACCCGGAGGAAACCCACACAGACATAGGGAGAATGTGCAAACTCCACACAGACAGTGACCCAAGCCAGGAATCGAACCTGGGACCCTGACGCTGTGAGGCTGCAGTGCTAACCATTGTGCCACCACTTTGATTAATAGAGAAATATTCCAAAAATACACCTGAAAAGTCTGCTATTTTGCTTCTTTTTTTTAACCATAGCTAAAGTTCAAATGTATCGAGATGAAATTTACAATGATTTACCTCATTTACACAGGAATTTGAAGTTTCTTGAAGTCTGGCCTCCAAATGCTATCGAGCTGAAATTGATTCCTGCGCAAAGTAAACTTGCCTGGGAAATACCCTATGAGCTGGAAACAGAAGCAGTGCAGTTTGTATACTGGGAGCTAGATTTCTTTTCTTGCATCCACTTACTCAAAGAAATGTGACATATTTGCAAGTATTCTCCCATCTGGGACTAAATCCTGTGGTAGGGACTGGAATGGGAACGGTTTCCTGTTGCAGAGACCAGCAGGAAAATACGCCATGTCTTCCGGCCCCGACCTCATTAATTATACACCTTGGGAATGGGGGGTGGGGGGGTTAGTACCTTGTTCCATGGCAGATCAAGCATGATGGCACAAGGCCCACCATCATATCTGGTTGCCATATTGGAATGGTGCCCAACACCATGGTGGCACAGTGGTTAGCACTGCTGCCTCACAGCGCCAGGGACCCGAGTTCGATTCACCCAGACTCGAAATGTTAGCTCTGTTCTCTCTCTACAGATGCTGTCAGACCTGCTGAGATTTCCCAGCATTTTCTGTTTTTGATGCTGTGCTTATTATATACTTAGGGTGGCACGGTGGCACAGTGGTTAACATTGCTGCCTCACAGCGCCAGGGATCCGGGTTCGATTCCCAGCTTGGGTCGCTGTCTGTGCAGAGTCTGCATGTTCTCCCCGTGTCTGCATGGGTTTCTTCTCCTCCCACAGTCAAAAAGACATGCTGGTTAGGTGCATTGGCCATGCTAAATTCTCCCTCAGTGTACCCGAACAGACGCCGGAGTGTGGCGACTAGGGGATTTTTACAATAACTTCATTGCAGTGTTAATGTAAGCCTACTTGTGACACTGATGAATAAACTTTAAACTTTAAAACTGATGTACAGTTGAAGAAGGACATAGAACATAGAACATTACAGCGCAGTACAGGCCCTTCGGCCCTCGATGTTGCGCCGACCAGTGGTACCAATCTAAAGCCCCTCTAATCTACACTATTCCAATAACATCCATATGTTTATCCAATAACCACTTGAACGCTCTCAACGTTGACGAGTCCACCACTGCTGCAGGCAGGGCATTCCACGCCCTTACTATTCTCTGAGTAAAAAACCTACCTCTAACCTCTGTCCTATATCTCTCACCTCTCAATTTAAAGCTATGTCCCCTCGTGCTAGCCAACACCATCCGAGGAAAAAGGCTCTCACTATCCACCCTATCTAATCCTCTGATCATCTTGTATGCCTCTATTAAGTCACCTCTTAACCTTCTCTCTAACGAAAACAACCTCAAGCCCCTCAGCCTTTCCTCATACGATTTTCCCACCGTACCAGGCAACATCCTGGTAAATCTCTGCACCCTTTCCAACACTTCCACATCTTTCCTATAATACGGCGACCAGAACTGTACGCAATACTCCAATTGCGGCCGCACCAGAGTTTTGTACAGTTGCAGCATGACCTCCTGGCTCCGAAACTCAATCCCTCTACCAATAAAAGCTAACACACCGTACGCCTTCTTAACAACCCTATCAACCTGGGTGCCAACTTTCAGGGATCTATGCACATGGACACCCAGATCCCTCTGTTCATCCACACTACCAAGTATCTTACCATTAGCCCAGTACTCTGTATTCCTGTTACTCCTTCCAAAGTGAATCACCTCACACTTTTCCACATTAAACTCCATTTGCCACCTCTCAGCCCAGCTCTGCAGCTTATCTATGTCCCTCTGTAACCTGCCACTTCCCTCTGCACTGTCTACAACTCCACCGACTTTAGTGTCATCCGCAAGTTTACTAATCCATCCTTCCACGCCCTCATCCAAGTCATTAATAAAAATGACAAACAGCAGTGGCCCCAAAACAGATCCTTGCGGTACACCACTAGTAACTGAACTCCAGGATGAATATTTCCCATCAATCACCACCCTCTGTTTTCTTACAGCTAGCCAATTCCTGATCCAAACCACTAAATCATCCTCAATCCCATGTGTCCGTATTTTCTGCAAAAGCTTACCATGGGGAACCTTATCAAATGCTTTGCTGAAATCCATATATACCACATCAACTGCTTTACCCTCATCCACCTCTTTGGTCACCTTCTCAAAGGAAGATGGACTACCATCTGAGGCTGGAAAGTGGACCTCCTTGATGACTGAATCTGGAAGATCCACCTGTAGATGCTCACCCACAACAACTGCTGAGGTGTTCCAGGGTGCAGGGTTGCTGGTGGCCTCCATCCCAAAATCCGGAAACAACCCCAGGCCTTCTTCGGGTGAGTCCAGATTTCTGCACGCCACCATGTTCCAGACGTGTTCTGGAGAGGTGTATTTTGCCACTGGCATCACAATGAATCGGGCATGTATAGAAGTTTCCGGTCAGTTTCACACCAGTTTCCAGAAAGATTCCCGATCCGCCATGGGAGGCACCGGCCAACGATCCCTTGGAAAATTCATGCCGGTGGAAAACTAATTTTTGGCCTGCCGAATTCTACCCCCTACTCACCCACCACTGATGCCGCCAGAATTCTCTACGATATGTAATCTGGCCCTCTTGTATTTTACTCATTCTTGATGATATATTTATATCAGTATCATTAGATAGGTAGTGGGTTTTGTATCGTTGCTGCCTTTCCATGGAGAATAGGCGGAAGGATTGACAGATAGATTAGCTGTCTATCAAGCAGTGACCTGAACACTCCATAACCATCTTTACACAAGCTGACAAAATGGTCAGTTCCATCATGCAGTGGGATTTAATGAGCTCCAACAATCCATACGTTGAGTGGCACAGTGGGTAGCACTGCTGCCTCACAGAGCCAGGGACCCGGTTCGATTCCTGACTTGGGTGACTGTCTGTGTGGAGTTTACACATTCCCCATGTGTCTGCATGGGTTTCCTTTGGGTGCTCTGGTTTCCTCCCAACGAAATGCAGGTTAGGTGGATTGACCATGCTAAATTGCCCCTTAGTGCCCAAAGATGTGTAAGTTGGGGGGGGGGGGGGATTAGTGGAGTAAAGATATGGGGCTATGGGGTAGGGCCTGTATAAGATGCTCTGCCGGAAAGTCAGTGGAGACTCCTTGGACTGAATGGCCTCCTTCTGCTGAATAGCCTCCTTCTGCACAGTAGAGACTCTATGATTCTACAATGAAAGTTGCCACCCAATGCCTTGCCTGCTCCCTCAGCCAGATGTAAAAAGTTCTGTCGCTCTACTTTGAAAAGCAGGGTCCAGTATCCTAGCCAACATTCATCCCTCAATCAACACTACTAATACGGCTGAATTAGTCGTTCACACCACTGTCTTTTGTTGGAGCTTGCTGTGCGCAAAATGGCTACTGCATTTTTCTACATTACAGCAGTGATTGCACTTCGAACATTCATTGTCTGGAAAGTTTTTTGGGACAATCTGAGGTGTTGACAGGTGCTGTGTAAAGCAAAGTCTTTCTTTCTGTCAGTTTTTTTTAGCATCTTTGCTTAAAAAGGTTTTTGTAAAAATGCCAACCCCAAGTGTTTGATGTTAAAAGAAATTTATTGACTCAATTGTTTCTTTGATGAGTCCATCCAATATTTCCTTCACTGTTTTGCTTCCAATTCTTCCCCGAAGTGGTACATGTCACTATGAAACATCACTAAACGCTACGATTGGAATCTTATCACCATTCACGCCAATGGGATTTTCCCATCCCACTGCAGTGAACAGAGTCTGGCCGCCAAATTCTCTGACCTTGCTGCAGCGGGTACATGGCGTGAATAGTCGGTAAGATAGCGCCCTACCTTTCTCCATAGGTGGAGGCAAAGAAAACGGGATGGTATGGTGGCACAGTGGTTAGCACTGCTGCCTCAACGCCAGGGACCCAGGTCCGATTCCTGACTTGGGTCACCGTCTGCGCAGAGTTTGCACATTCTTCCCATGTCTGCGTGGGTTTCCTCCAGGTGCTCCGGTTTCCTCCCACAGTCCAAAGATGTGTGGGCTAGGTTGATTGGCCATGCTAAATTGCCCCTTAGTATCCAAAGATGTGTCGACTAGATGGATTAGCCATGGGAAATGTGTGGGCTTACAGGGATAGGGCGGAGGAGAGGGCCTGGGTACTCTGATACTTTGTAGAGAGTCAGTGCAGACTCGATGGGCCAAATGGCCTAGTCTGCACTATAGAGAGTCTATGATGCTAGAAGGAATAGGACAGGTCAGTTTGTACATACGAACTTTCATTTACCTACTGAGCCTTTGGTCTTAAGCATGAGATGGCATCAGTTATGAATTGTAAAACATCGAGTTCTTCCATGTCAAAGCAAACTTAAAGTATTAATGTGATTGATACTTTAGCCCATGCCCGTGTTGCCTTGAAGTCCTGCCGTTCTGCTACAGCATACTGAGTTATGTGCGGTTGGGACAGTGCTTAACTCAACTGGGAAAGACAGGCTCCAAGCATTACTGCTGTAGCTATTTGCTAAGCTAACAGAATGTTCCAGTTAATTATAACACTGTGTTCTGATAATTCAGCTGGAGAAAGAAGAAATGTTTTCCTCACGGATAACAAGAAATTCTGAAAACAAGTTTTCAAAGAATATAAAAAGCAATAATAAAGTGTTCCATAAGCACAGAAATAACAAAAGGAAAATTAAAGCACCTTAAAAGGCCACAAAAGAATGAGTAAGATAAAAGGTGGAAGTGTTGAGTAACTACTTTGCCCCAGCTTTTACTGACGCGTGTAACAAAATAGACAATTTGTGGATGGCTGAGTTGAAGAAAATTCCAATTGGGATAAAAAGGAAGGAAAATAATTGACAAAC
Source organism: Mustelus asterias (assembly GCF_964213995.1). Classification (NCBI taxonomy): domain Eukaryota; kingdom Metazoa; phylum Chordata; class Chondrichthyes; order Carcharhiniformes; family Triakidae; genus Mustelus; species Mustelus asterias. The sequence goes on along the minus strand of NC_135802.1, from coordinate 147,576,339 downwards.
AAACAAAAATGAAAAGGTTAAAATGATGTGGATTATAACTGTAGGCCCAAATGTAGACTACTGGGAGCAGTCCCTCAACAATCATTCTCAGCTGAGTTCAAGGCAGTAACTTCACATAGACACTTGTTTTGGGACTAAGAAATGAACCACGTCTCCCTCAAGGAAATTGGTTGTTAAGAGATATCACCAGGTAGCCTGTTAAATACTTTATTGGAAAAGTTGGGGCATCACGGTGGCACAGTGGTTAGCACGGCTGCCTCACAGCTCCAGAGACCCAGGTTCAATTCCAGCCTCGGGTCACTGTCTGTGTGGAGTTTGCACATTCTCCCCGTGTCTGCGTGGGTTTCCTCCGGGTGCTCCAGTTACCTCCCACAGTCCAAAGATGTGTGGGTTAGGTTGATTGGCCATGCTAAATTGCCCCTTAGTGTCAGGGGAATTAGCATTGTAAATATGCAGGGTTATGGGAATAGGACCTGAGTGGGATTGTGGTCGGTGCAGACTCGATGGGCTGAATGGCCTCCTTCTGCACTGTAGGGATTCTATGATTCTAAGTCATTACTACCCAGATATTGGAAGGATCCAAAAGGGTTTCTCCTCAAAAACTGTATCTTCCCACTTTTCGAAGAATACAAAAGAGGTGGATTCTTCTACATGCAGAAGACATCAAGAGGTGTTATACTTTATCAACTTATTTACAAGTTTATTACAGAACTATTTTTACCAGGATGTTGCCTGGTATGGAGGGCATTAGCTGTGAGGAGAGGTTAGAGAAACTTGGTTTGTTCTCACTGGAACAATGGAGGTTGAGGGGTGTCCTGAAAGAAATCTACAAGATTATGGACAGAGTGTGTAGTCAGAAGCTTTTTCCCAGGGTGGAAGAGTCAACTACTGGGGGGCATAGGTTTAAGGTGCGAGGGGCAAGGTTTAAAGGGGATGCACGAAACAAGTTTTTTTTATACAGAGGGTGGTGGGTGCCTGGAACCCGCTGCCGGGGGAGATCGTGGAAGGAGATACGATAGTGAGTTTCAAGGGCGTCTGGGCAAATACATGAATAGGAAGGAAATAGAGGGATATGGTCCCCAGAAGGGTAAGGGGTTTTAGTTCAGTTGGGCAGCATGGTCGGTGCAGGCTTGGAGGGCTGAAGAGCCTGTTCCTGTGCTGTAATTTTCTTTGTTCTTTGTTCTTTATTTAACATGCAATACACTTTAAAGTGGATAAGTCCATTGCAATGTTAATGGCTATAAAATATAAAAAACACAGGGTGTGATCTTATCGGCTGTTCACACCATAGTCCAGCTGTCCTGAAGTCAGAGAATTTCCATTCACTACAGTGAGATGGGAAAATCCCCCTGGCATGAGTGGCCGTAACATTCCAGCCATAGTCTTAATTCTAATACAGAATCCAATGAAACTTTAAAAATACAATGACATAGCTGATATCAATTTAAGGAAATCCATCAGTATTCAAAGTAATGCTTCACCTGAATCTCCAAGTACTTGTCTGGGCAGAAAGTGTCTTCTATACGATATCCAATTCCTCAACAAGAGAAGAAACATTGAGGGGTTTCCCCAGTACCCTTCTACAACATTTCTGACGTTCTGAAAGGAAACTGGAAGTTATACCCTTCTACACATGGTCGCATCATTCTTTAGTAGCAATGGGTGTTTCCTCTTTGATTAAGCCCTCCTTCCTAGATGTGTCCCTACTATTTGCCATGATTTAACTGTGAAAATTGTTTTATTATCTACACTGTGAGCCTATATATGGTCGCCATGTTCTTAAAAATGTCCTTAATATCTTTCCTGTTTAGCTCCAATTGTCTTTTTTTTATATAGAAGTGATTTTAAACTTGAGAAAAATATAGTTTTTAAGTTCCGTTTTTCTTACTTGCTGAGGTAACATCAAAGAATGTCTCCTGAATAGATAAGGACAGACAATATCACCTTAGGGGCGGCGCGGTGGCACATTGGTTAGCATTGCTGCCTCACACGCCAGGGACCTGAGTTCAATTCCAGCGTTGGGTCACTGTCTGTGTGGGGTTTGTACGTTCTCCCCATGTCTGCGTGGGTTTCCTCCGAGTGCTCCAGTTCCCTCCCACACTCCAAAGATGTGCAGGTTAGGTGATTGGCCAAGCTAAATTGCCCCTTAGTGTCAGGAAGGATAGCAGGATAAATACATGTGGTTATGGAGATAGGGTGGGATTATTGTCAGTGCAGGCTCAATGGGCCAAATGGCCTCCTTCTGCACTGAAGGGATTCTATGATTAAAAACTTTTAAAGAGCCTTTGAAAATGACTTTAGAGCTTTTTCTCATCTTTCCTTAGTGTGAGGAGAACTTGAAAGACGCTGATGTTAGTTTTATGCATGGTACAGATGACTTCTGTTTCACACTCATTGAAACCACAGCTGTCCACTAGTGCTGCCCATGTATATGCTTTAAGACGTCTGGGTAAAAATGGCTGCATATGAATATGTGTCTACTTTCTCAATTCTAACGTGTAATATCCTAAACACGTATGAATTCAACCTATTTGTTTAGGTATTTCCTTGACATAAATCCCAGGCCAGAATGCTAATCACTCATGCATACACAAGGGGAACAAAACCAAATAACTATAGACCAATCAGCTAAATATCGATAACAGTAACAAAAATAATTTGCATTTATAAAATAAAAGCAAATTACTGCAGATGCTGGAATCTGAAACCAAAAGAGAAAATGCTGGAAAATCTCAGCAGGTCTGGCAGCATCCATAAGGAGAGAAAAGAACTGACATTTCGAGTCCAGATTACCCTTTGTCACAGCTAAAAGGCATAGAAAGTGGGAGATATTTATACTGCAGGGTGAGGGAATGAATCATAGCCACAGAAACCAGGGGAGAAGCCTGCTAATAGCTGTCCACAGAGAGAATAAAGGGTGTGAATGGCCAAACGGCAGAGAAGCTGTAACAGATGAAGAAGTTGGGGTGTTGGGGGGGGAGCGCGAGGGAGAGAAGATGGGAGAGGTAGAGTGTAGAAAAGGGGAAGCGAGGGGGAGAAAAGGTAAGGGAAGGGGGATGCAGTAGCGGGAAAGAGTGGAGGAGGAAGAAAAATGAACAAAGACAATAAAGAAATAAAAGGTAGAGAACAGTAAAAAAAATATATAATGGAAACAAAGGGGGCTGAAGTGGTTTAGAGCAAATCATCTGAAGTTGTTGAATTCGATGTTGAGACCGGAAGGCTGTAATGTGCCAAGCCGGAAGATGAGATGCTGTTCCTTCAGTTTGCGTTGAGTTTCACTGGAACATTGCAGCAGGCCAAGGACAGACATGTGAGCATGGGAGCAGGATCGTGTGTTAAAATGGCAAGCAGGTCAGGGTCCTGATTGCGCAGAGACCGAAGGTGCTCAGCAAAGCAACCACCCAGTCTATGCTTGGTCTCTCCAATACAGAGAAGACCACATTGGGAGCAGCGAATGCAATGGACCAAATTGAAAGAGGTGCAAGTGAAAAGCTGCTTAACCTGGAATGAATGTTTTAGACCTTGGATGGTAAGCATGGAAGAGGTAAAGGGACCCTTTGCACTTATAAAGTGCCTTTAATGTAATAAAATGTCCCAAAGCACTTCACAGGAGTGCTCTCATCCAAAATTTGATACCAAGCACCATAAGATATTAGGGAAGGTGATGTAAACCAGTTCAGACTTGATGGATTGAATGGTCTCCTGTGCCTCCAGACTCTACGGCCAAAAGCTTGGTCAAAATGACAGGTTTTAAGGAAAATGTTGAAGGATAAAAGAGAGAGGCAGAGAAATTAGAGCCTTAGTAGCTGAAGGCCCAGCCAGTAAAAGACTTCCAATCGGAGATGGTCAAGAGGTCAGAATTAGATGAGCATAGCTACTCAGGGAACTAAGGAACTAAAAGAGTTTATAGATATCACAAAATCATAGAATACTACAGTGCAGAAGAGGCCCTTCGGCCCATCGAGTCTGCACCAATGCATGAAAGGTCCTGACCTGCCCACCTAATCCCACTTGCCAGCACTTGGTCCATAGCCTTGAATGCTATGACATGCCAAGTATTCATCCAGGTACTTTTTAAAGAATGTGAGGCACCCCACCTCCACCACCCTCCCAGACAGTGCATTCCAGACCGTCACCACCCTCTGAGTAAAAATATTTTTCCTCAATGCCCCCTAAACCTCCCACCTCTTACTTTTAACTTGTGTCCCGTCGTAACTGACCCTTCAACTAAGAGGAACAGCTGCTCCCTATCCACCCTGCCCATGTCCCTCATAATCTTGAACACCTCAATCAGGTCACCCCTCAGTCTTCTCTGCTCCAACGAAAACAACCCAAGCCTATCCAACCTCTCTTCATAACTTAAATGTTCCATCCCAGGCAGCTTCCTGGTAAATCTCCTCTGCATCCCCTCCAGTGCGTTCACGTCCTTCCTATAATATGGCGACCAGAACTGCACACAGTACTCCAGCTGTGGCCTCACCAACATTCTATACAACTCCATCATGACTTCTCTGCTTTTGTAATCTATACCCCGATTGATAAAGGCGATTGTGCCATATGCCTTTTTCACCACCCTATTAACCTGCCTTTCCGCCTTCAGAGATCTATGGACAAACATGCCAAGGTCCCTTTGTTCTTCGGAACTTCCCAGTATCAAAACTTTCATGGTATATTTCCTTGTCAAATTACTCCTTCCAAAGTGCATCACCTCACACTTTTCAGGGTTAAATTCCATCTGCCACTTATCCTCCCATTTGACCATCTCGTTTATATCTTCTTGTAACCCAAGACACTCAACCTCACTGTTAACCACCTGGCTAATCTTTGTGTCATTGGCAAACTTACTGATCCTACCCCCCACATAGTCATCTATGTCATTTATATAAATGACGAACAATAGGGAGCCCAGCAGGGATCCCTGTGGTATGCCACTAGTCATTGGCCTCCAATCACTAAAGCAGCCATCTGTCACCACCCTCTGTCTCCTACCGCTAAGCCAATTATGAATCCACTTCATCAGATCACTCTGTATCCAATGTGCATTAGCCTTCTTAATAAGTCTCCATGCGGGACGTTGTCAAAGGTTTTGCTGAAGTCCATGTAAACTACATCAACCGCCACTACTTTCATGTACACACTTGGTTACATGCTCAAAAAATTCAATCAAATTTGTTAGGCATGGCCTCCCACTGACAAAACCATGCTGACTATCAAACCTTGCCTCTCCAAATGGAGAGAGATTCTCTCCTTCGGAATCTTCTCCAGTAGTTTCCCAACCACAGACGTGAGACTCACTGGTCTGTAGTTCCCTGGCTTGTCTCTACAACCTTTCTTAAATAGTGGGACCACATTAGCTGTTCTCCAGTCCTCTGGCACCTGGCAGATATACAGAGGGACAAGACAATGGAGGGATTTAAAAACAAGAATGAGAATTTTAAGATTAAAGCATTGCGTAATTGGAAGCCAGTGTAGGTAAGCGAGCATAGGGATAATGGGTGATCAGGAGTTGGCATGTTTAAGGACATCAAAGAGTAGAATGTAAGGGGATGGTCAGGAGTGCATTTGAAAGGTCAGACAGATAGGCTGATGAGGGTTTCAGTGGCAGAGGAGCTGAGGCAAGGGAAGAGTCAGATGTTGTTAAGGAGGTCAAAATCGGTGACATTTACAGATGGGTAGCTCATCTCAGAATCAAATTTCACACAAAGCTTATGAACAGACTGTCTCCATCCTAACTGCTGGGGAGAGCGATGTAGGCAGTTCCTAGAGAATGGAGTTTGGAGTGAGAACTGAAGACAATGGTTTGGAGGAAATTTCTGCTCATTCAGTACTGGGTGTCAGACAAGGAGATTTAGACAGTGGAAGGTTAGAGTGAGGTGGTGTGAAGGAGAGCCGGCAGCACATGTGTGAAAACTGGCACTGTGTTTTCAGGTGATGAAGCAGAGGGTCAGCAGGTAGATGAGAAACGGGTGGGGGCCATGGATAGATCCTTGGGGATGACTAGAGGGAACAATATGGCCGCGGCACGGGAAGTCATTTCAGATGATTCTCTGGCTATGGATAATGGAACCACGAGTGGGCAGACCAACCTAGCTAGATGACGGCGGGGAGAGGGACTGGAGGAAGAATGTGTTGTCAACAATGTCAGCTAAGCCAAGAAAGGTGAGTAGGGATGGTTAACCTTTTTCCACATTTACAAAGTATGCCCTTTGAGACTTTAAAAAGAGCGGTTTTGGCACTGCGGCAGGGGTGGTGGAATCCTGATTGAAGGGATTGAAATATCCATACTAGAAGAAGCAATTGAAAATCATTTGGAGACAAAAATTATGTGGAATTCTCCTCCCCACCAGCATGGTGAGTTTTCCCACAATGGGGGCAGCTTGCCATCAGCCACTGGGAAAATCTACTGGTCCCACCAAAGTCGATGGCAATTTATATTTTGCGCCCATGCTGCTTTCAGGGAACTTGCAGCAAGGGTCAACTTCGGTGGGACAATGCGGAACTAACCTGATAGAATTCTTTGGCGATGTATTAGAAAGAATGGAATAGATAGATGTCATACACATGGCTTTTCAAAATGTTTGATAACGTACCAGACCGTAGGCTCATGACCAAGGTTAGGGCTTGTGGAATCAGGGGACAGTAAATCGGCCAAAAACAATAGAAGGCAGTGAGTAGTGGTACCGGGTAGTTATTCAGATTGCAGAACACAATGGGAAGTTCTTGTGTCCTGCCATGGCAAGGTACACTATGGGGGATGCGGCAGGTCTACCAAATGTCCATTGATTATCAGTGGGACTGGAAGATAGCAGTGGTGGGCAGAGCAGGAAAATACTGGCCAGTGGTTCACAAGGATCAGTAATGGGACTACCTTATCCATAATTTACATTAATGACACAGACGTGAAAATGAATCACTCAATATCAATATTTGCAGGTGTTACAAAACTTGGATGCATGGCTAAAATTAACCAAGAATGCAACATAACACAAGAAGGCATTAGGAAACTTGGAAACGAGGCAGTGAAGACTTTTACATAAATAAATGTGACGCTGTGCACTTGGATAAGAAACATCTTCTTTGCAAATAAACTGATTGTAGTAGAGGAGCAAAAGGATCTAGGGATACAGATGAACAAATCCTTAATAATAGAATTACAGGTCAGCAATGCAATTAAAAATACCAACAAAGTACTGGGATTTAATATTGGCAGTATAGAATTCAAAAGTAATGTTATATTAAACTTTCAAGTAGACACAAAAGCTCTTATGGCACTACTTTGAAGAAGAGTAGTGGAGTTCTCCATTGTCTCATAATAACATTTAAATTATTAACAAATATCCTGGGAGCAGATTGTCCACTACCATAAAATCCCTACAGTGCAGAAGGAGGCCATTCGGCCTGTTGAGTCTGCACCGACTCTCTGACAGAGTATCTTACCCAGGCCTATCCCTGTAACCCCACACATTTGCCATGGCTAATCCATCTAACCTACACATCTTGGGTCACCAAGGACAATTTTACCATGGCCAATCCACCTAACCTGCACATCTTTGGAGCATGGGAGGAAACCAGAGCACCTGGAGAAAACCCACGCAGACACAGAGAGAACGTGTAAACGCCACACAGACAGTGACCAAAGGCCCAGAATCGAACCCGGATCCCTGGCACAGTGAGGCAGCACTGCTAACCACTTACAGAAGGAGGCCATTCAGCCCATCAAGCCTGCACCGACAACAATCCCACTCTGTCTTCTCCCCTGTCCCACCTTCATTAAAGCCAGAAATGGGCATTTCTGGGGTTAAAATTCCCCCTTTTCAGTTTCGGCCAGACACTCAAGGTTAAAAAAGAAGTCCCCAAAGTGTTTCTAGCCCTAACATTTCTCACAACTCTCCATCCCATTCTCTTATACTAAGCAGGGTGTTACCACTGAGGCAAGACCAATACCCGAGTATTTAGGATGATCAGACTAAAGATTTTTTGTAAACTCTGTTGATGGTCTTGCAGAATGTGAGCAATGTACAACTTTGTAAGGCCTTCTAATGATTAATCAAGAACAAATTGTTACAGAGAATACACAGAATGTACAGCACAGAGACAGACCATACAGCCCAACTAGTCTGTACTTGTGTTCATATTCCACAGAAATCTCATCCCATTCGGTTTAACTTATCATGAACTCACAGCATATTTTCTTATTCCCTTCTCTCTCATGTAGTGGGCGGCACGCTGGCACAATGGTTAGCACTGCTGCCTCACGGCGCCAAGGACTTAGGCTCAATTGCCAGCTTGGGTCACTATCTGTGGGGAGTCTGCACGTTCTCCCCCTGTCTATGTGGGTTTGCTCCGGGTGCTCTGGTTTCCTCCCACAGTCTGAAGGACATGTTGGCTAGGCCATGCTAAATTCTCCCTCAGTGTACCCGAACAGGTGCCGGAGTGTGGCAACAAGGGGATTTTCACAGTAACCTCATTGTAGTGTCAATGTAAGCCCACTTATGACATTAATAAATAAACTTTAAACTGTCAATTTAATTTCCTTTGGAAAGCATCCAAACTATTTTTTTTATACTTTTCCAATTCAATCAAATCAAATCCAATTCAAAGTCTCAACAAGTTGAGACATTTCCGATCCCGGCTGAAAAGACAGGGCGAGCGACCAAACCACCCTGTCCTGGGCCTGATCTATATGAGCCAAGCTGATTGGAGGAACAAAGCAACACCTCCTCCAAGACTTGAGCTCATTTGCATCTCAGCCAAAAGGCCGAGATGCCGCTTTAAAAAATTGCTTCATATGAAACATATGAAGCTTCAGTGTAACCTAATGACCTCAACCAAGTGCAGCATCCAATCCATACTACACTTGATCTTAGCCAAAAGGCCGAGAAGCATCCAAACTATTTCATAGCATCATTTCCGGCCTTGGGTGACTGTTTGTGTGGAACTTAGAACTTAGAACTTTGAAAAGTTTGCATGATCTCGCTGTGTCTATGTGGGTTTCCTCTGGGTGTTCCAGTTTCCTCCCACACTCCAAAGATGTGTGGGTTAGGTTAATTGGCCCTGCTAAAATGTCCTTTCGCGTCAGGGGACTAGCAGAGTAAGGATGCGGGGTTATGGAGATAGGGCCAGGGTGGGATTGTTGTCGGTGCAGGCTTGATGGGCTGAATGGCCTCCTTCTGTAACGTAGGGGTTCTATGATCATGTCCATGTTAGCTCTCTGCAATAGTAGATAGCTAATCCGAGCACTTTGCCCTCTTCCTTTTCTCTTCAGGTCTTATCCAATTCTCTTTTCAAAGTCGCAGTTGAATCTGTCGCTCTCACACACTCTGACAGTGCATTCCAGATCCTAACCACCCTCTCTGAGTGAAGAGCTGCTCTATAATTGTGCAGAAAGCAACACAGCCTTTGCTCCCGTTGACTTGCTCTCAGCTGTAGCTGTAAATCTCTCTTAGCTCTTGTTCGCCAAGGTGTGATATTTTGATGAGTGAAATCTAGACAGTTCACAAATTGACTGAACTCATTGCTGTTGAATGGGGGTCCATCAAGGGAATTCCAAACAAAGGTGAAAAGCTTTAGGATGATGTATTTCTTTGAAATAGACATAAATGTTTCCATAAAGGGGAACGTAGTCACCAGCAACAACAAACAAGTGGGAAAATCGGCCAAATCAACCCTAACCTCAATCCATGGTCGTAGAGTCAGGTCAGATATCTTGGAACGATTTTACCGTTGCCCCGCTGGCCGATGCATGGGGTGAGCCGGTAAGATCGTGCGAGAGCCGTGAAATCAGGTTCGTGCCCAATTTCTCACCTCTTGCATTCTTACCAGCACCGGATATCCGGCACAATCAACCTTGTGCCCATTTCCGGCGCGAGGCTGAATAATTTATTTTTAAATAACATGGAAATGTTCTTATGCATTGAATTAATGAGCCTGGGAGAGAATCGACTGGGCTCACTTGCCTGTGTGAACTCGTCAGGGGAGGTTCTCTCTGGCAAGAGCACGAGCCGCCCCCCCCCCCCCCCCCCACCGCACCCCCCCACCCTGCACCGCCCCCCCCCGAGGAGGTTGGGGGCAAGGAGGGGCGTTGCCCCTGGATGTCAGCCTGGTACCTTGGCAGTGCCCATTGGGCACTCTGGCAGTACCAAGGTGGTGGAGCCTGAGGGGGGGGGGGGCGGTCTGTCGTGGGGGGGGCCTGCTACACACACTGCATTGGGATCAGTGCAGGGGAGGGAGGGGGAGCCCGCTGTGCACTCTGCATTGGGATCGGTAGGGGGAGGGAGGGAGATGATCGGGACTGGCCATGGGGGGGTGGGGGTAAGGTCAGACCGGTGATCGCGGGGGAGGGAGGGGCCAAATCGGTCCATTCTCTCTCCATAGATGCTGTCAGACCTAGAATCATAGATTAGTGTCAGGGGGACTAGCTAAGGTAAATGCATAGGATTGTGTGGATAGGGCCTGGGTGGGATTGTGATTGGGGCAGACTTGATGGGCCGAATGGCCTCTTTCTGCACTGTAGGATTCTATGATTCTAGGTCTGACAGCATCTGTGGCGAGAGAATAGAGCCAACATTTCAAGTCTGGGTGACACTTTGCCAGAGCACATCAAGAGGTGGTGGATTGGACATAAAGAATGCCGTATTTATCAGTAATGCGGTCATGAAGCTTCTCTGTCATGATTTGAGATTATATTTTTTATCAAGATGGTTATTCTTTCTGAGGTCAGTGTGTATTTGCATATAATTGAAGCTTTCCTGTTTGTTGCTGCTGAACTTCCGTGCATCTAACATAGTTCACATGTGTCTTTGAGTCTCCAACTTAAAATGCTATCTTGTCTGCAGAGAATAGGCAAACTCTCCAAAAAGATTCAGACCTGGAGGCAATGCTTCTTATTTTTTGTCCCATTATATCCCAATCATCTTGTGAAATTCTGGGGATAAAAATAGCCAGAAATATCCAGAATTTATGACTGTACAAAGCAAACAATAGCTTCTTCTGGCAGAAGAATGTGAATAAGTGAACAAACTGTACATTGCTGGGTCAAAGTCCTGAAACATCTGACTGAACAACACTGTGGGAGACTGCGGCAATTCAAGAAGGTATTTCTTCACCACTGCACCAACATTCAGAACTGACTACCTTTTTTTTTGCTTGTTTGTGGGCGGCACGGTAGCACAGTGGTTAGCACTGCTGCTTCACAGCGCCAAGGATCTGGGTTCAATTCCTGGGTTGGGTCACTGTCTGTTTGGAGTTTGCATGTTCTCCCCATGTCTGCGTGGGTTTCCTCCGGGTGCTACGGTTTCCTCCCACATTCTGAAAGATGTGCTGGTTGACCCGAACAGGCGCCAGACTGTGGCGACTAGGGGAATTTCACAATAACTTCATTGCAGTGTTAATGTAAGCCTTACTTACATGGGCGTCGCTGGCTGGCCAGCATTTATTGCCCATCCCTAGTTGCCTGAGGGCAGTTGAGAGTCAACCACCTCCCTGTGACTCTGGAGTCACATGTAGGCCAGACCGGGTAAGGACGGCAGATTTCCTTCCCTAAAGGACATTAGTGAACCAGATGGATTTTTCCGACAATCGACTTTTAGTAGCAAGACCCAATTAGGAAAGGTTTCACTTCCTCTACACCAGTGCCACTGGGTAACCTTGAAGTACTCAAATGGATCAAGGCATATACCTACAGGGGAAATCTGGGGGGGGCGGTTGCGGTGGGGTTATCATTTTTTGACCGACAACTCAGGTGGAAAAGGCAGGGTGTTGACCGTTAGCTCTGCTGCAGACTTTTCCGGCTATATTTTTTCACACTTATTCATAAAAATGTCCTGCAGGTGGGTCACACGACGTCACGATGGCGGTTCGGGTTCTGAATGAGTCAGCCAACAGCCTCAGCTTTCAAGAGATTAGGGTGCCCTTTTTATAGGGCGTCCCAATCAAAAAAGGAACATCCCCGCCCCACAGACATGGGACAATCCCCAGATACAGGACCTCCCCCACGGACATGGAACCCCTCACTTGGAACCACTCCAACAGGAAACCCCCTCCTGTTATGATGACATATTATACAGCCGGCGGGGGTTTTTAAGCTTCTAACTTTAACTGGATCTCTACTGTAGGTGAAGAGTACCTGACTGTAAACTGCAGGAGTGGTGTTTTCCATTGGTGTACAACAAAGGGTGTTGGTGACAGGAGGCTGGTGTTTGGCTGAATTAAGACACCCACCTTTACAAGGAATTTTTTTTTTGTTTTTTATACTTTTCCAATTCAATCAAATCAAGTCCAATTCAGAGTCTCAACAAGTTGAGACATTTCCGATCCAGGCTGACAAGACAGGGCATGCAATCCTCTACCCTGTCTTGGGCCTGATCTACATGAGCCAAGCTGATTGGAGGAGGCAGAGAATTCCTTCTCCAAGGCTTGATCTCATTTGCATCTTAGCCAAAAGGCCGAGATACCGCTTTTAAAAATTGCTTCATATGAAACATATGAAGCTTATAATGTGACCCAATGACAACTACCAAGTGCAGCATCAGCAGACTACACTTGATCTTAGCCAAAAGGCCGAGAATAATTTTTTTTTAATATACTTTTCCAATTCAATCAAATCAAGTCCAATTCAGAGTCTCAACAAGTTGAGACATTTCCGATCCAGGCTGGCAAGACATGGCAAGCGACCAATTTACCCTGTCCTGGGCCTGATCTATATGAGCCGAGCTGATTGGAGGAGGGAAAGCAATATCTCCGCCAAGACTTGAGCTCATTTGCATCTTAGCCAAAAGGCCAAGATACTGCTTTCAAAAAATTGCTTCATATGAAACATATGAAACTTCACTGTAACCTAATGACCTTAACCAAGCGCAGCATCCTCTTCATACTACACTTGATCTTAGCCAAAAGGCTGAGAAGAATGCTCCATTATCACCCCCCTCCCCCCCCCCACAGAGAACGGGATCTCCCCAACAGAAGCTCCCTTCTACTCCCCCCCACAGACGCAGGTTGTACTTACCCCCGTGCCCCCAACGGGTTCTCTTTGCCGGGCCCCTGTTTATCAAGACCTGTCGTAATCCCCACTGATGTGAGAAATCCAAACGTGGGGGGATAATCCAGCGGGGAAGCCCACTAATGATATTTAAATGTATGGCAATGGGATTCCCGACCCTCCATGGTGGAAACCCTATTACATCATTGGCATGGGGCAGGGACAGTCTGAACGGCGAATCCCATCAGTGTAAAAGCCACTTTGGGACATTTCATTCTCTGCCCCATCAGTACATGGGGGAAGGAGAATCCCAGCCCTAGTGTGGTTCTGGGCTTGAACACACGAATCTTCATTGTAATGTTTTATCTAGCTATCTGAACTTTTCAATCAGGTTACTGCTGTTGAATCAATCCCATCTCTGCATCACATTGTATTTGTCAGAATGGCAATTCTTTCAACCATTTGGGGGCGTGACAGTCAGATTTTCAGCCAATCCAGCAGCGAATGAGCTGCCAGCTGGGCTCCTGCCCCACTAAGGTATAAAAGCCTGTGTCCAAGAGCTGCCGCTCAATCGGAGACAGCTCTTCAGTCCCAACAGCACCACTGGGAGTGGTGGTCACTGCTGGGACTGCAGCCAGCCTGGAGAAACACCAAGCTCAGAGGAGTTGGGGGTCCCTGGGGTCAGACGGGCAGGTCCCGACAAGGCAGTAGGGCAGCTAGTTGGGAGGGCAGAGGAGGTGTCACTGATGGGGGAAGTTATTGACACCTAGGAACCCTTCTGTGAACCATAGGGTGGCTGCCAGAATTCACCAATCACCCCACACATCCCCTCAGGAAAATAGTAACGGTGGCAGGTGGAGGCCCTTAATTTGCCATTTAAATGGCACAACTGAGTTCTGGGCAGAAATGCCATCCTGTATGTTCCCCAGCCAGAATGCCATGGTGATGGGAAGCCACTTCACCCCCCCCACACTCCCTCCCAATTTTTCAGCCCACCTCACCCCACCCATTTCTATCCCGTTCCTCTAGGCTCCATAAAATCCAGCCTCATTTACGGTACATGGTTCCTTTTGGCAGTGGATTGTAAAATTAATTAATGCTCCTTCCCTCTCAATGCTCAGACATTCAAGTACTTTTCATGAGTGCCAAACACAGCAGTAACTTCAGCGAGTCTGACGTAGTATCGGACTGTCCGCTTTTGTGAACTAGATACAGATTTTGTGAAAGTAGCACTCTTTCAATCCACCACCAAAGGGCTGCCTGCTGCTTCCACTAGTGATGGCCAAGACATTTTGCATAGAATTACATTGGATTTACAGCACAGAGACAGGCCATTCAGCCCAGCTGGTCTATGCCAGTTCTTGTGCTCCACACAAGCCTTCGCTCGCCCTACCATCTCTAGCTTGAGCGGTATGTCATAAAATCCCTGCAGAGCAGAAGGAGTCCATTCAGCCTATTGAGTCTGCACCAACTCTCCGATAGAGTATCCTACCCAGGCCCACCAACCTGCCTTATTCCTGTAACCCCACGCATTTACCATCTAATCTACATATCTTTGGACTCTAAAGGGCAACTTAGCATGGCTAATCCACCTAACCTTTACATCTTTGGAGTGTGGGAGGAAACCGGAGCACCCAGAGGAAACCCACACAGACATAGAGAGAATGCGCAAACTTCACGGAGTCACCCAACGCCGGAATCGAACCCAGGTCTCTGGCGCTGTGAGGCAGCAGTGCTAACCACTGTGCCACCGTGCTGCCTCAGTCCCTCTATCCTTCTATTCTTTTTGTCCTCATCTACTTACGAGCTTCTCCTTGAACACTTCCATGCTTATCTCCTCAACCGTTGCATATGGTAGTGAGTTGTACTTTCCAACCGCTCGGAGCGAAGAAGTTTCTGCTGAATTCCTTATTGCGTTCTTGAACATGTGTAGAGAAAGCAATAGTGATCAGGGCTGGACACTTCCATGGTCACTGGCACATTATCCAGCCTTTTCTCAAATGTTTCACTACAGTAATAGCATGCAGAAGAGGAGAATAATGTTCACACATTTCTCAATATTGTCATATTTAACAATGAGATTTTAAAAAAGGAGCAAATAAGAAGCCAGTCCATCTATCAGCGTCATGACATTCAAGCACATTACCCCAGACATAACCAAACTTTCAACATCATAAACACAGGCTGCTTCCCTTTCCATCTGTACGGTGATACAAGAGTTGTGCGAGTTTTGGCACACTGATCTGCCTGAGAGTCCTGCAGATAAAAGCTCGTACAATGGGTTTAATCTTTCATGGAGCACATTTGCTACTCATATCCAGGGCAAGATGCCACATGAATACTAATGATAACCGAGGGGGAAAAACAGACTGGGGTCCTGCTGCGATTAATGAATTGGTTGTTGTGGATACCTTGTCATGCCTGGTATGCAGGAATTGTGGTGGGTACGAGTATGGACTATGAGAGAACGAGATCTTAATTCAGTGCTACCTACTTGGTGAAACTCGCTGGCAGTATCTTACGGATGATGATTACGACTGTAATGAGCAGCTCTCAGTCTTGTGAATGTGAATAATTAGAATCAACAGAAGCAAAGGGCGCCGTTACGTCTTTGCTTCCTATTGTGTATTTATTAAATGCAATGGCAGCGGTGAAGGGGCTAGTATTAATGGTGTTAGATTGCTCAGAGTCCTCATCTAGTTTACGATCCAGTGATAGGAATCTCATGGAAATAGCTGATCTTTGATCCTTTTGCCAACTGATTGTGCCTTACATTGGATGCACTCATTGGGATCTGACCCCAGCTTAAATTGGCATTATTTAGTATCATCACTTGGTGGGAGAACCAAAATCCCTACGTAAACATCCCACAACCCACATGTTACTCTGGTCAAGGTTGTTTTAGAGAGGGCGAGAATTTACATGTGCTATGGAAAAGTACAGGCTTAGCATGTCACAGCATAGTGGGGGGGCCACTTGGTCCATCCCACACATGCCAGCTCTTTGAAAAGACTATCTAGTTCATCCCACTCCCATGGTACTGCAATACTTCTCCTTTAAGTATTTATCCAATTTCCTTACAAACTTTACTATTGAATCATAACTTTCAGCTACTTTTGCAGTCTCCTCCATCGACCTTCCCGGAGGAATCTTGTCTCACCTGCAGGGTAGACCCATCTGAAGTTGCAGCACAGTGGTAAACGCTCAGGAGAGAATAGCCCTGGGAGTCCTCATGATTCTAGACCAACCCTACTTCAATGAAGTGTGTAGAAGAGTGAGCCAGGAGCAGCACTGAGCATTTTGAAAAATGAGGTGCTAACATGGAGAAGCTACAGCACAGGACTGTACACATGCTAACCAGTGGAAGCAACATGCTATAGGAAGAGATGAGTGATCCTGCACCAACAGATGAGACAAAGTTCTACAGTTCGGCCACATCAAGTCATGAATGGTGGTGGACAATGATATGATACCAGTTGGTGTTACTGCTGGATGGGAAGATTCCAAAATGGAACCTTGGCTAAAAAGATTGTAACTTTGAATTTTCTTTTAGAAAACATGGTGGAACAGAGTACCATGACTGTGAATTATTTTTTTGAACAACATTTATTAAACATGAAAAGTTTAATCATAATATAATGTTCCTTTACTTCCTCCTTAGCATCACAAATGTATTCAATTTTCAAAGATAACACCCAACTCTGAAATCAAATCGCCAATGCCACTCAACCAATCTCCCATGGATTTCTTCTCATAATCCACCCAGATGATTGTCACAAGTGTTTCTAAACTCCACTCCCAAAAAGACACGCTGTAAAGTATTCTTTCAAACAATGCTTTCCATCAGCCCTTTGATTAAGACTCCACTCCAAGTTTTCCAACAATCCTGTCAAACAAAGTTTCTGCTCCATTTTTCAGCAAGGGATCCAACTCCAGATTTTCTGCCTTCCCTTTCAGGCTTCCTTTGTCTTAAACGTTTTCACACAAACACTGAGGTCTAGCCACCGATTTCTATAATAACTTTAAATAATGTCGCACAAACTGTAATAAATTCTCATAAACCAATGAACTACTTCAGATATCTTTCTGGCCTCTCACAACCCAATTCCTTTTCAACTCTGTGAATTTACTCAACAGCAGCCGGTTCTAGCCCCTGTTTCCTCTGTTCCTTTAACTTCAGACTCCTTCAAAACTTCTCTCCATTTCTCTAGTTTTCTTAAGTAGCTGTTTCTGGCAATGGTTTTCTTAACCATTGCTCTATGATATGGCTTTTCTTCTAGCAAAGCTGAGTGAGATGTTCCCTCTCTAGCTTCCTGTAACCAACTGCTATGAACTCAGTTAAAAACACAATCTCAAAAACCTTAAAGGTGTCCCTGGTTGCTAAGCAATCACTTTTTACTCTCCAAGCTTGTTTACTTTTTACACCATAACCCTCGCTAAGCATAATAGAAGCGCGGTTTGAATGGACCAAGCCCCCACGCATACAAACACCTTTGCCTAGCATGAATATAACTAGAGTTTTATTCCTCTTTCACTGAAACACTAAATTAAACCCATTTATTTCTACTAATTTAACAATACAAATATAGATCCTTTAAAACTACCTCAATTTTCTTGATAACAGTTATACAACAATCAGAGGAGAAAGCTCTATAAACATTCCCATCTGCAATGTCAGCAGAACCCAACATGAGTGTAAAAGACCAACCTGAAGCATTTGCAACAATCTTCAGCCAGAAGTGTCGGCCAGATGGTCCAATCTTCATCCAATTTGATTCACTTCATGTGTTAACAAGAAATGGTTGTGCACATTGGATACAGCAAAGGTTCATGGGCCCTGACAACATCTCAGTTGTAGTACCGAAAGCCTTCAGAACGAGCCCCACCTCGAGCTAAGCTCGCCCAGTAGAGGTAGAACACTGGCATCTACCCAATAAGTAGAACATTCTGAAGTATCCCCTGTCCACAAAGATCAATCCAATCCAGCCAATTACCCCTCCCTCGCCCCATCAGTCTTCCCATAATCAGCAGCAAAATCTCCGGAGGTGTCGTTGCTGGGGTTACCAAGCAACACTTACTCACCAATTACCTGCTCATCAATGCTCAACTCTGCCGGTCCCATTTGACTCCAGACCTCAATACAGCCACAAACCAATCATTGATTGAAGAGCTGAATTACAGATATGAGATGAGAATGACTGTCCTTAATATCAAAGCAACATTCGACCAGAGGGAAATTTCTCTTTCGATTGGGGTAATAACAACTACAAAAGAAGATGGTTGCGATTATTGGAGGCTGCTCAGCTCAGTCCCAGGATGTCGCTGCAGGAGTTCCTCAGGGATGTGTCCCAGGCCCAATCATCTTCAGCTGCTTCATCGAAGACAGTCACTCTATCATAGAGTGAGAAGTTCTTTGATTGGACGCTGTGCAGTTCTATTCTTCTCAAATAATGAAACAATCATTGCCTACATGCAGCAAGATCTGGACAACATTCATGCTTGGGCTGATCAATGGCACGGTGGCACAGTGGTTAGCACCGCTGCCTCACAGTGCCAGTGACCTGGGTTCCATTCCCGACCTGGGTCACTGTCTGTGTGAAGTTTGCACATTCTCCCTGTGTCTGCATGGTTTCCTCCAGGTGCTCCGGTTTCCTCCCACAGTCCAAAAGACGTGCAGGTTAAGTGCATTAGCCATGCTAAATTTTCCCTCAGTGTACCCAAACAGGCGCCGGAGTGTGGCGACTAGGGGATTTTCACAGTGACCTCATTGCAATGTTAATGTAAGCCTACTTGTGACACTGATAAATAACCAAACAAAACAAGTAACATTTGTGCTACACGAACCTCCAAGAAGAGAAAATCTAATCTCACCTCTTGACATCCAGTGGTATTCACCAACAGTGAATCCCCCCACAAATTCTGTGTGGAATTTGCACATTCTCCCCGTATCTGCGTTGGTTTCCACCGGGTGCTCCGGTTTTCTCCCGCAGGCCAAAGACGTGCAGGTTAGATGGATTGGCCATGCTAAATTTTCCCTTCGCAAGTCCCAAGATGTGTAGGTTAGGGAGATTAGTGGGGTAAATGTATGGGGTTAAGGGAACGGGGCAGTGGTAGGCCTGGGTAAGATGCTGTGTCGGAGAGTTGGTGCATACTCGAATGAGCTGAATGGCTTTCTTCTGCACTGTAGAGATTCAATGAAAGGATTCCAAATTATGGCTACAAGTGCATAACTTTAGAAGATGATTAGGAATAGGAGCAGGAATAGGCCATTTATCCCATTGAACTGCTCCGCCATTAAGTAGGATCATGGTTGGTCTGATTGTGGCATCAACACCATCGTCATACCTGACCCCTCAGTCAACCTTGACTCCATTACAGATCAAAAATCTGTCTAAGTCATTGAATTTATTCAATGACCCAGCCTCCACTTCACTCTGGGGAAGAACATTCTGAAGACTGAGGACCCTCTGAGAGCTGAAATCTGCCCAAATCTCTGTCTTAAATGGGAGGTTGCTTATTTTTAAGCTCTGCCCCCTAGTTCCCGCTTCCCCCATGAGGGGAAGCATCTTCTCAGCATCCACCATGTCAAGCCCCTTTGGAATCTTATATGTTTCAATAAGATCATCTCTCCGTCTTCTAAACTCTAATGAGAAAGTCAGAGGCTGGTTATTCCAAGACAAGTGATACACCGCCAGATTGCCCAAAGCCTTTCCAGCACCTACAAGGCACAATTCAGGAGTGTAATTAAATGCTCTTCACTTGATTGGATGAATACAGTTCCAACAACACTCAAGAAGATTAACATTGAATCATGGAAAACCTACAGCACAGAAAGAGGCCATTCGGCCCATCAAGTCTGCACCAGCCATAATCCCACCCAGGCCCTACCCCATATCCCAACATATTTACCCACTAATCCCTCTAACCTATGCATCTCAGGACACTAAGGGCAAATTTAGCATGGCCAATCAACCTAACCCGCACATCTTTGGACTGTGGGAGGAAACCGGAGCACCCGGAGGAAACCCACGCAGACACGAGGAGAATGTGCAAACTCCACACAGACAGTGACCCAGCCGGGAATCGAACCCAGGTCCTTGGAGCTGTGAAGCAGCAGTGCTAACCACTGTGCTACCATGCCGCCCATGTATGCCACACATCATCCAAGACCAAGTGCCCAATTTACCTGTACCCTGTCCACCACTTTAAACATTCACAACCCTTACCACTGATGAATCATGGTTGCAGTGTGTACCATCTTCAAGGTGCATGGCAATAACTTGGCAAACCTCTTTTGTTAGCACCTCCTAAACTGCAGCTTCTAACACCTAAAAGGACAATGGCAGCAGATGCATAGGAACATGCAAGATTCCCCCCCCCCCCCCACCAAGCTACACACCATCACGGCGAGGAACTGTAATCAATGTTCCTTCACTGTCACTGGGTCAAAATCCTGGAACTCCCTCCCTAACAGCACTCTGGGTGTACGTACACAGGACTGCAACGTTTCAAGAAGACAGCATCTCACCACTACCTTCTCAAGAGCAATTAGGAATGAGCAATAAATGCTGCTGTAGCCACGACCAATGAATCAATGAAAAAAAAATCACAATTGTTTACAGCAGTAATTAATTTCAGATCTAAACTTTTCTGTACAGATTGTTATTTCTGGGCGGTACTTTGATCTTTACCAGATATGGAAACAAATTGGGCAGCACGGTGGCACAGTGGTTAGCACTGCTGCCTCACAGCGCCAGGGACCTGGGTTTGATTCCCGGCTTGGGTCGCTGTCTGTGTGGAGTTTTCACATCCTTTGCGTGTCTGCATGGGTTTCCTCCGGGTGCTCCAGTTTCCTCCCACAGTCCAAAAATGTGGGGATTAGGTGGATTGGCCATGCTAAATTGCCCCTTAGTGTCAGGGGACTAGCTAGGGTAAATGCATGGGGTTATGGGGATAGGGCCTGGGTGGTATTGTGGTTGGTGCAGACTCGATGGGCCGAATGGCCTCCATCTGCACTGTAGAAATCTATGTTTCCTTATATTACGCATTAACTTTAGAAACACTGCTGAAAAACTTGCTTGTCGAACGATGTTTCCCCAAAGTGCCCATTTTTCTGAATATGCTTCAACAGAACCAAGAGGCTCATTATGACCCAAGAGGTGGGCGGATTATTGAATAGACTCCAAGTAAGATGTGATTACAGGAACCAAGTTTCTCATCAGCTATCACATGAAGTGTCGATCTCTTTGACATCTCTCACCTACACTTCAGAGTTGAACAAGATCTGATGGAAGTAATTGACTCCAAAACGGCTGCAGAGTTATTCTTAAGACAGAAGTGCGTAACCTCATCAGATTGTAGCCTCCACACTACTTTCCTGCCTGTCACACCAGCCATGGGTCTGTTCACTGATTACTAAAGTGTGCAACTTGTCTGTCATTCTTGCCAATTTACATTACTTTTCAGGCTGGTTCATCACTGTCCTTCCATTGAGCAGACAGAAATATCCACTATAATCTCATTTGTTAACTTTATATCCCTTCATATAATGTTATGAAACTCAGTAATGACCTGCAGTTCCCCATCAACATAAAATCCTCATCTTAATCTTGTAGAGAGGTGTCAAGCATTATAAAGGGACTTACTCATTTGGAAAAGGAAGGGATTGAAGAACAGCAATTTGGACCTATACAGCACCTTTAATGTGGAAAAATGCCTGAAGGCATTCATTACAGGATCCCTACAGTACAGAAGGAGGCCATTCGGCCCATCGAGTCTACACCAATCACAATCCCACCTAGGCCCTATTCCCGTAACCCCACATATTTAATCCCCCTGACACTAAGGGGCAATGGAGCATGGCCAATCAACCTAATCTGCACATCTTTGGATTGTGGGAGGAAACCGGAGCACCCGGGGGAAACCCACACAGACATGGGGAGAATGTGCAAACTCCACACAGCCAGTCACCCGAGGCCGGAATTGAACCTGGGTCCCTGGCACTGTGAGAGGCAGCAGTGCTAACCACCGTGCTACCCAGGACGCCCAGGAAAATTACCAAAAAAAGCCTTATACTGAACCACACGAGATATTATGACAGGTGACTAATTGCTTGGTCAAAGAGGTAGCAATGCCTTAAAGGAGGAAAACATGGTAGAGAGGTGGAGAGATTTAGAGAGGGGATTGTTAAATCTCTTAGTGCTGAAGTGTCTCCTCAAGAACTGCTCCATAGCCAGCTGTAGGGGAATACAGATCTTTATTCAGTCTACTCACTCCATACTCCAAACGTTGACTGCCCACTCGGGGAGGTTCCCAACCAGGTCACCCCACACCTCAGAGTCCCTCAAAGGGGCTATACCCCAACATACAGAACAGAGATTCCAGAGCTTATGGCCTGAACTATCGACAGGTTCACGGCAGCAACTCACTAAGGATTGTGGCACTCTCACCTTGTGAAATGGGATAGATTCAGAAGAGATCCAGCAGCTCAAAACTGGGCTTCCAGTGAGGTGCTGTGGGACATCACCGGCAACAGAATTATATCCAATCCTGACCTGTAGCCTCATAGCCCAGCATATCTCCCACTCTGCGGGGCCCAACCATGATTCAATGAAGAGTGCAGGAGAAAATGCTAGGAGCCACACCAGACATGCCTTATACTCAGCTACTAAGCTGCTGAAGCTACAACACAGGGCTACATGCAGGTTAAACAATGGAAGCAGCATGCTATATAGATAGACCTAAACATTCCCACAAACCAATGGATCAGGTCAAAGCATTACAGTCCTGCCACATCTAGTCATGACTGCTGGTGGACAATTAAGCGACTAACCAGAGGAGGAGGGCCTTCCGTCTATGTAAAAGACAATATTGGGATCTTTGCTACTGACTTCAGTCAGTGCTGAGTGGACAATCCCTCTCAGCCTCCAACTGAGTTCCCATTTTAGATGCAGACTTCACACTATTTAACTCACTCCCTATGATATCAAGAAACAGCTGAAGGCACTCGATACAGCAAAGGGAATGGTCCCTGTCAACATCCCAGCAATTGAACTGAAGAATTGTCTTTCAGAATTAGCCACGCCCTTAACCAAGCTGTTCCAGTACAGCTACAACACTGGCATCTACCTGACAATGTGGAAACCTGCCCAGATAGGGCCTGTCTACAAAAAGCAGGAAAAATCCAATCTGGCCAATTACTGCCCAATTTACCTACTCTCGATCATCAGAAAAATGATGGAAGGTGAAAATTAAGTGCAATGAGGCATTAAACATAGTGGCATAGTGGTTAGCACTGCTGCCTCACGGCGCCAGGGACTTGGGTTCGATTCCCAGCTGGGGGTCACTGTCTGTGAGGAGTTTGCACATTCTCCCCATGTCTGCATGTGTTTCTTCCGGGTGCTCTGGTTTCTTCCCACAATCTGAAAGACATGCTGGTTAGGTGCTTTGGCCATGCTAAATCGTCCCTCAGTGTACCCAAACAGGTGCCAGAGTGTGGCAACTAAGGGATTTTCACAGTAACTTCATTGCAGTGTTAACATAAGCCTAATTGTGACACTAATAAATCAACTTTAAGCCCTGCCTACCTCTGCATCCTCCTCCAGTTCGACAATAGATCATGTTATCGGCACTCCTCCAAATCAGGCATCTTGAACAACTCCAATTTTAATCGTTCACCATTGGTGACGATGCCTACAATTAGGTCCCATGTTGTTGAATTCTCTCCGAGTCTCGCTACCTCTATCTCTCCCTTTCCCCACTGAAGATACTCTTCAACACCTACCTGTTTGACCAAGTTTTTCATCACCTCTCCTGACGTCTGCTTGAATAAAGACAGAAAATGTTTATAAGTTTATTTATCACAAGTAGGCTTACATTTTCACTGCAATGAAGTTACTGTGAAAATCCCCTAGTCGCCACGTTCCGGCATCTGTTCAGGTACACTGAGGGAGAATTTAGCATGGCCAATACATCTCACCAGCACGTTTTTCGAACTGTGGGAGGAAACCAGAGTACCCGGAGGAAACACACGCAGACACGGGGAAAACCTGCAAACTCCACACAGACAGTGACCCAATCCAGGAATCGAACCCGGGTCCCTGGTGCTGTGAGGAGCAATGCTTAACCATTCTGCCACCATGCCAGGCATCATCTTCTTATGTTCCCTCATGCTTTTCTATGTTTAATAAGGCTTCTGTGTAATGCCCCTTATCTCACGGAAGGCACTATATAAATGCAAGTTATTGTTCATGTCGCCAACGGGTTCCCAGACTTACTGTAAGTAAAAACTGAAATATTTGGACCAAAATACAGCTCGGAGACATCTGGCTAGATTTACAAGTACTTAAATTGTTTAATTGTTAGTTAATGACACTTGGCAGGGGAACAAAAAGCAATCCATTCCCCTTTTAATAAGGAAATCTGTGAATTTACTGGAATGGTTAGATGAGTTGATGCTCGCATTAAAAGAGATTTTAATGTCGAGAGAGTGCCCATCTGATCAAACCGTATCATTATCACACGCTTTTACATTCGATTTGGCGACAACCCTAATGAATTCATCGTCTGTTGTTCGGGTCCTTGCGCATTCATTTATAACATGAAATTCCAACAGACCATAACACAGCCAACAATAACACACTGATTTTAATGAAGGGGCTTAGTTAAACATTTATTTATTTAAAAGTGGTAGTAAAGGATATTTGCAATAGTATGTCATTTGATACTCGAAATGGGAATTGATGGCCTTGTATGGAATTTTCAGATCTGGTTCTAAGAAACAATTTGATAACATAAAGTGCAGACATCTAAAATTCAGACCATTTAAGTGTAGTTTTTGTTTGTTGAACTTTTCACTCTACCTGTTGTTAACGTAAGTCTATACTTGCTCAATTACTCTATTATGCAGTGTTCCAGGGCGTGGGGTGGATTGCGAGCCACAGGTAATGATTGATAGCATTGCAAAAACATCTACCGCAAAGCCTTGTTAAGGGTAAGCATAATAAGTTGGCATGAAGCCCTGTGCCAGTGATGAGAAACGGATAAAGTTAGAGCCCAGTTCTGCTTCATTCCCATTCGGGGTCGCATTTCTTTTGAATGTCATATGAGCGGCACGGTGGCACAGTGGTTAGCACTGCTGTCTCACAGCGCCGGGGACCCGGGTTCAATTCTGGCCTTGGGTGACTGTCTGTGTGGAATTTGCACATTCTCCCTGTGTCTGCGTGGGTTTCCTCCGGGTGCTCCCAGTTTCTTCCTGCAGTCAAAAGATGTGCAGGTTAGGTTAATTGGCCATAGTAAATTGTCCCTTAGTGTCAGGGGGACTAGCAGGGTAAATAAGTATTGTTATGGGAATAGGGCCTGGGTGGGATTTAGGTTGTGCAGATTCAATGGGCCAAATGGCCTCCTTCTGCACTGTAGGGATTCTGATTTTTCTAGATACAAAAGTCTGAGATCACGTACCAACTGACTCAAGAACAGCTTCTTCCCTGCTGCCATCAGACTTTTGAATGGACCCACCTCATATTAAGTTGATCTTTCTTGACACCCTAGTTATGATTATTACACTACATTCCGCGCCCTATCATTTCCTCTCCCCTATGTACTCTATGAACGGTATGCCTAGTCTGTATAGTGAGCAAGAAACAATACTTTTTACTGTATACCAACACATGTCACAGTAATAAATCAAATCAAAAATCTTCATTGTTTTCCTCTCTCCGCCTCTGCACTGGGCATCTTTTCATCTTCAGAGATTTCATCTTCATCTCAATCCATCATGCTCTCTCTTCTCTGAGTTTTCTCCCCTCCAATCCCTTCTTAGTCTCTCCCCCCGTGTAACATCCCCAACCCCTTGACTTTGCCATTTCATGTGGCCTCATTTACTCCCATGGTGTCAATCACAGGATGACCATCTTTGGTCACTGCTTTGTATCAATCTCCAGCCCCATCTTCCTGGCTCCTCTTTGCTTCCTTCTCTTCCCCTCCATTCCTCTTCCTGGCAATAGTTTGAGGTTGACTCCGGCTTGTTCACAATTTTGGTATCATATTTGACCCGGAGCTTTCATCCACATATATTTCACGGAATGATCCCACATTAAAAGCAATTGTCAGCAGCCCCGCAACCCCCCCCCCCCCCCACCCCCCCACCCCCAACCCACTCTCAGAGATCTGCCCCACACTCCCCACCCTCCTGCTGCTCTCCCCCTACACCCACCAACACCACCACCAACGCACTCCCCCATCCAACCCCAACATGCTCACTGACCTGCAATGACTCCTGATAAAGCAACAACTCGATTTTAGAATTCTTATCCTTACTTTGATATCCCTCCACTGCCTCAGTCCTAGCTATCTCAGTCACCTCCTCCAGCCCCTTCAGCCCTCTCTATCCCTGTAACCTCCTCCCACCCTTTCAGCCCTCTCTATCTCTGTAACATCCTACAGCCTCAACAGCCCTCTCTATCCCTGTAACCTCCTCCAGCCCCTACAACTCTCTCAATCTCTGTAATCTCCTCCAACCCCTTCAGCCCTCTCTATCCCCGTAACCTCCTCCAGCCCCTACAGTCCTCTCTATCCCTGTAACCTCCTCCAGCCCCTACAGCCCTTTCTATCTTTGAAACCTCCTCCAGCCCCTTCAGCCCTCTCTATCCCTGTAACCTCCTCCCACCCCTTCAGCCCTCTCTATTTCTGTAACATCCCACAGCCCCAACAGCCCTCTCTATCTCTGTAACCTCCTCCAGCCCCTTCACCCCTCTCTATCCCTGTAACCTCCTCCAGCCCTTACAACCCTCTCTATCTCTTTAACCTCCTCCAGCCCCTTCACCCCTCTCTATCCCTGTAACCTCCTCCAGCTCCAAAGCTCTCTGTGATCTTTGTACTCCTCTAATTCTGGCCATTTGAGAATTGCCGATTTAAATGATTCCCAACACTGGTTGCTGTGCCATTAGCTGTCCCTAACCCTCTCCATACTCCTCTCTCCCCCTATAAAAGACTCATTAAAATTGATCACCTTAAACAAGCTTTTGGTCATCTGCTGTAATATCTCTCTATTTATCTTGGCGTCAGACTTTGCTTTGTAACCCTTCTGTGAATCACTTTGTGATATCTTGTTCTAATAAGGATGTCAGATAATTAAGGTTGTTGGTGCTGTAGTTGGGGATGAGGGAGTTTGAGTCACGAGGTAAAGATATCTCTCGGGGAAGGAGGGAAGATTAGACTTCTTTGGGGAAATGCTGACAGGTAAGGGGAGCCACGTTTGGGTGAATGCTGGGAGTCAAATCCCTAAATGTTGGTTGGTCTGAGGGGTGCTGTGCGGGGGAATGCTGGGAAAGTCAGGGTTGCGGGGGTTGGCACGGGAAATCATTACTCCCACTCACCTATCCCACCCTCTTGAGGTCCTGGTTCCTCTTGATTCACTGTCCCAGGCTGGAGGGACCGGACCTCGCCCGCTCACTTCCTTGCACATCTGCTTGGTTTGAGAGGTTGTCTTCTTCCTCACATCCTTGGGAACGTTCACCTCACTGCAGTCCTGTAACTGGAACACCAGGTAAGAATGAGGGACTCAGGGGACAGCCTTCCTTCCCCTCCTCTCCATTCCTCCCCCAACACTTTAATTAGAAAACCCTGCCTTTGGTGGTTTCAGTATGCCACCCTGCCCACCCTCTCCAATTGGTCAGGGAACCAAGGGATGGGATGCCAACGGTAGCACAGTGGCTAGCATTGCTGCCTCACAGCGCCAGGGCCCAGGTTCGATTCCCGGTTGGATGACTGTCTGTGCGGAGCCTGCACATTCTCCCCGTTTCTGCGTGGGTTTCCTCCAGGTGTTCCGGTTTCCTCCCACAGTCTGAAAGACGTGCTGATTAGGTGCATTGGCCATGTTAAATTCTCCCTCAGTGTAGCCAAACAATCGGCGGATCGTGAGCAACTAGGGGATTTTCACAGTAACTTCATTGCAGCGTTAATGTAAGCCCACTTGTGACACTAATAAATAAACTTTAGACATCGGGATAAGGTGGAAGAGATTTGGCAAAGCCCACTGAAACAGTCAACGGATTCCCACGCCGCTAATGGTCCCATCATTTCATCAGGGACCAAGAATTGAAAATTCCACTCGATATCTGTCCCAGCTCGCTGACAGTTGTCAGGTATCAAGCTGATAAAAGGAGTGGGCAGCAAAAGTAATTGGGAGAGGCACTTGCTCAAATATTCCAGTTAGAACAAGTTGGGGTATTTGGGTGTGAAAAGTTCATATGTGATGTCAATGAGTTTTGGGTTACACAGAATGGAAAAACATTGCAGTCCGCAAAATGTTGGCAGTAAATCGGGAATAAAACTCATCAATTTTTCAAAGGCTGCTGCTTATTTTACGCAATGCACCAAGCCTGAATAACAGTGCCCTCTAATTGAGAGAAAATGTTCTCGGAAATCATCCTTGAGAAAGTTTTAATCCTCCTTTCATTTCACGCTGTACTCTCCAAATGAAAGGGCAGTCACTCCATTGCACTAAGATAACAAGCAACTCCTTTATCAGCCCGAACAAGTGAAAGGATGGAAGATAAGACAGTTTATCACCCTCTCTCATGCCTATTGTTCCTCAATGGTAGAAATTGCACGTGGATGAGTTAGTTACAAGCTGCACTAATTCCAGTCCATGGTGACCTCTGTTGCTATGTTTAAAATCTAAGGGCGGGATTTTCCGACCGCGCTCACCTCAAGGCAGAAAAATCCTGCCCGAGGTCAACGGAACTTTGCCTGGTCCATGTCCCGCCCGCTACGATTCCCATGGCGGACAGGATGGGAAAATTCCACCCATAGAATCATACAGTGCAGAAGGGGCCCTTTAGCCCATTGAGTCAGCCCTGGCATGAAAGATTGGAAAAAAAATTAAAGATCATAACATGCACTCCCCCCCCACCCCCCCGCCCCCCCCGCCGCCACAAGAATTCCCCCTTCTCCCCTGCACAGAACTGACATCCCCATGGAATTCCCCCCCCCCCCCGCATTGGAACACACCCTTCCATCGAACCCCACCCCCCTCCCACCCACTTCCCAGAAGTCACACTCTCCCCTCTACAGAACTCACTCCCCCCACAGATCTCCCCCCACACAGACACCCCTTGCCCGCTACCATTGCCCCGGCATGACCTTCTCCCTCCACCCCGCCCTGCCTCGCCTGTTCGCCTCCAGCGGGTTTCTGTACGCCAGGTAGACATCGTGGAGGTCCTGTCGTGATTCACGTCAGAGTGCCCTCACGCCAACGCGAATGGACAATGGAATGCGGGGTAGGGCAGGGCGAACAATCAGACATAAACGTCCAAAATCCAGCCACTGTAAAAGCTGTTTTGGGACTCCAGTTCGATTCTCTGCTCCCTCTCTGCCCCTAAATCCATCCACCCCCTCCTGCCCCCCCACCCCCCGCCACCCCCCGCCACCCCCCCTCCCCCCCTCCCCCCTCCCCCCCCTCCCCCCCTCCCCCCTCCCCCCCTCCCCCCTCCCCTCCCATCTCCCCTCCCCCCTCCCCTCCCCTCCCCCCTCCCCTCCCCCCTCCCCTCCCCCCCCTCCGCCCCCCTTCCCCTCCCTTGGCCCACAATGTGTTGCTGTTATTTGAGCTTGAATTTTAAAAAGCAGAAAATGATGGAGGCCAAAGGCTAACGAATGAAAGCACAATCCACATTCACCAATTTACAGCCTAGAGGTTGTTTTAATTAATCATTTGTCAACGATCCTTTCTCTGGCATTAATAAAGTTCAGTAGGAGCTGTGATACAAGTCACTGATTGATTGATAACTTCCTGCTGGAGTTGGTTTCATTTGAATCTGCGAATATTGGGAATTCCCTTTGGATGAAGGATTTGCAGATGTTTCTCATTGCAGACCACAGCTATGTACGTCCATCACCTCCAATCCCGATGCCTTGCCGGGGTTTCAGTCTGATTGTGCCAGTATTAATATCAAAATATATGAAATAAAGTTGGAAGTACCCAGCTGGTATATCTGAAGTGAAACACAAGTTAATGTATCAGGTGAAGAACTTCCAAGAGGTTATTTCTGGCTAAATGTCTTCCTCAGGTTATTTGTGACCAGCTGAAACCCGTGTTTATATTTCAGTTTTGCCGACCCGGGTTCGATTCCCGGCTTGGGTCATCGTCTGTGTGGAGTTTGCACATTCCCGTCGTGTCTGCGTGGGTTTCCTCCGGGTGCTCCGGTTTTCTCCCACAGTCCGAAAGACATGTTGGTTCGGTGCATTAGCCGTGCTAAATTGCCCCTTAATGTCAGGGAGAATAGAAGGGTGTTATGGGGTGTTATGGGGTTGGGGCCTGGGTGGAATTGTGGGCTGAATGGCCTCCTTCTGTACTGAAGGGATTCTATGATATGCAGTTTTTTTTTAAATCAATGGAAGAACTTAATTTTCAAACTCATGCAACACTTGTCATTTCCCCAGTATTCTCCCCACTGTCCTGGCCGATCTTTACCCTTCAATCATTAAAAAGAATAGATTATCTGGTCATCATCAGAATGCTGTCTGTGAGAGTTTGCTGTGTGTGGTTTGGATGCCACATTCTCCACGTTATAACAGTTCCGACACGGCAATCAAAATGCTTCCTTGGCTTTGGGAAGTTCTGAGGTGCTATATAAATGCGAGATTTTTTATTATATGAATACCCACAGTGGCACAGTGGTTAGCACTGCTGCCTCACAGCGCCAGGGACCAGGGTTCAATTCCCGGCTTGGGTCATTATCTGTGAGGAGTCTGCACGTTCTCCCCGTGTCTGCGTGGGATTCCTCCCACAGCCTGAAAGACATGCTGGTTAGGTGCATTGGCCATGCTAAATTCTCCCTCAGTGTACCCGAACAGGCGCCGGAGTGTGGCGACGAGGGGATTTTCATAGTAACTTCATTGCAGTGTTAATGTAGGCCTACTTGTGACACTAATAAATGAACTTTATCTTTAAATAATTTCTCCATATTTTTACTGTTGGAACACTGGGGTGGCACAGTGGTTAGCACTGCTGCCTCACAGCACCAGGGTCCGGGTTCGATTCCCGGCACGGGTCACTGTCTGTGTGGCGTTTTCACATTCTCCCCGTGTCTGCGTGGGTTTCCTCTGGGTGCTCCGGTTTCCTCCCACAGTCTGAAAGACGTGCTGGTTAGGGTGCATTGGCCGTGCTAAATTCTCCCTCAGTGTACCCGAACAGGCACCAGGGTGCAGCGACTAGGGGATTTTCACAATAACTTCATTGTAGTGTTAATGTAAGCCTACTTGTGACACTAAT
Organism: Mustelus asterias; assembly: GCF_964213995.1. NCBI lineage: Eukaryota > Metazoa > Chordata > Chondrichthyes > Carcharhiniformes > Triakidae > Mustelus > Mustelus asterias. Next base: position 147,545,092 of record NC_135802.1, on the reverse strand, counting down.
AAATAAACTAAACCAATGTAGTTCGCAGATAGGAAGAGAGCTTATAATAGTTCTTAAAATAAAGATCTGAGTTACATCAGATGAGATCCTGCAAACAGTAAAGAGACAAATGATCCGATTATCAGTTTGTTTTCTGGTGATGCTGCGTGGCCGGATATCAGAGGGAACGTCCCTGCTCTCCTTCAAAATAGCATCTTGGGGCATTTTTCGATGTCCACATGAGAGGGCAAATAGGGCACTTGATTTATCATCTCACCCAGAGTGCAGCACTCCCTCAGTTGTGTTAGTTTAAATTACGAAAGAAACTTCCAAACTGAGCAGATTGAACATAGCTATACACCACCCCGCCCCCCCGCCGCTCGCCCCCTTCCCCACCGGCACGCCCCCTTCCCCACCGGCTCGCCCCCTTCCCCACCGGCTCACCCCCTTCCCCACCGGCTCGCCCCCTTCCCCACCGGCTCGCCCCCTTCCCCACCGGCTCGCCCCCTTCCCCACCGGCTCGCCCCCTTCCCCACCGGCTCGCCCCCTTCCCCACCGGCTCACCCCCTTCCCCACCAGCTCACCCCCTTCCCCACCGGCTCGCCCCCTTCCCCACCGGCTCACCCCCTTCCCCATACCATTATCCCCCCGCAACCCACCTTTCAATAAACTTCAAAGCATAGCAAAATAAGATGGGGCGTGTTGTGTTTCTCTCATGACATAAAGGCACCCTCATTAGGGATTGGGTAAACATATTGTTCTGGGGTCACTTATTTAGACTCGACAAAGTTTTTAAAGTTTATTCATTAGTGTCACAAGTAGGCTTACATTAACACTGCAATGAGGTTACTGTGAAAATCCCCTAGTCGCCAAACTCCGGCATCTGTTCAGGTACATTGAGGGAGAATTTTAGCATGGCCAATGTACCTAACCAGCACGTCTTTCGGATTGTGGGAGGAAACCAGAGGAAACCCACGCAGACACGGGGAGAATGTGCAGGCTCCGCATAGACAGTGACCCAAGCCGAGAATCGAACCCAGGTCCCTGGCGCTGTGAGGCAGCAGTGCTAACCACTCTGCCACCATGCTGCCTACATGACAACAGTTATGCAGGGTATAAAGCTTGAAGACATTAGAGCTGAGCTGTGTCCTGCTCATGGTCAAAAGTGGAACTAAAACTGGATTACATGACACACTTTCTTTTGAGTTGATGTCATGCTGCTATCTTCTTAAAGATATATTACAACAGGGCATAGAACAGATCTTGTTACCACCCATTTAAAAAAATATATATTTTAAAATTCTTTCTTTGGAAGTGGTCATTGCTAGCAAGGCAAAATATATTGCCCATCCCGAGTTTGTCTTCCAGGGATGGATCTTTATTTGAACCGCTGAAGCCTATAATTATGTCCCCACTAAAGATCTGCTCCAGATGCCAAAACCATACAGTAACATTTGAACCCACAATCTTCTACCCCAAAGACAATAAGCTCCTGACAAAGCCAAGCATCGAAGGCCAATTGGGAAGAGACCTGGCAGCCCTGGAGGATTTGAATCACACATTATTCCACCTCCAGGGCCCCACTGTTTGGTCAGTGAGAATGCCCATCCTCTCAACGCATTGCCTCCTTCCAACAATCAGAAAGCAAGCAGTCTCATCACTCTTTCATCTCCATGCTGTTTATGTCTGATAAATGAAATTATCCAAAGGAAATGCAGAATAAGCTTTTATCTAAAAAAAAAATCACTTTGATATTGTTTCCCAGCTGATGGTTCACAGAGGTATTCCGAAGATTACTACATAATTGCTGGAGATTCCTGGACAATCCAGGAGGTTTGCCCACTGTAGCTGGTGAGGGTTCCTCAAGGGGAACTGCAAATCTACAGACCAGAGCGACTTGCACATGACTGTATGTGAAAGGACAAGTTGTGCACAATCCTATAGTGTGGGAGGAGGCCATTTGGCCCATCGAGTCTGCACCGAACACAATCCCACCCAGGCCCCATCCCCATAACCCCATGTATTTACCCTCGCTACCCTGACACTAAGGGGCAATTGAACATGGCCAATCCACCTAACCCACACATCTTTTGACTGTGGGAGGAAACCGGAGCACCCGGAGGAAATCCATGCAGACACAGGGAGAATGTGCAAACTCCACACACCCAAGCCAGGAATCAAACCCATGTCCCTGGTGCTGTGGGGCAGCAGTGCTAACCACTGTGCCACTGTGCCACCCCTAAATCCGACTACAGTAACATCTCATGCCCATTAAGGCAGTCCTAGTTCAAATTCTGCCTAAAACTAAAGACTTGCATTTATGTAGCACCTAATATGCCCTCAGGGTGCTCCAATTAAAGCAGCCAATTTTGAAATGTAATCATAGTCGCGGTGTCAGAAACAGGATGGTTAATTTGTGGATGGTAAGTTTCCACAAACAGCAGTGAGATCATCTTTTTTAACTGCTGTTGTTTGAGGAATAAATATTAAATGACTCTGCTTTTCTTTGAAATCATTGAATTCCGACAGTGCAGAAGAGGCCACTCAGCCCGTCGAATCTGCACCGACTCTCTGACAGAACATCTTACCCAGGGCTTCTCCCCCCCGTCCCATCCTCATAACCCCACATGTATCCCATGGCAAATTCATGTAACATAGACAGCTTGAGACACTGAGGGACAATTTATCCTGGCCAATCCACCTAACCTGCAAACCTTTGGAGTGTGGGAGGAAACCGGAGCACCCAGAGGAAACCTGGGTAGATACTAGGGAGAATGTGCAAACTCCACGCAGTCACCCAAAGCTGGAATTGAACCTGGGTCCCTGATGCAGTGGGGCAGCAGTGCTAACCGCTGTGCCATCGTGACGGCCTTTTCTTTGAAATGGTGCCATGGAACCGTATTTCTGTGCAGCTGGGAGGGGAGATGGCGCTTGGTTTATTATCCCACCCAAACGACAGATATTACAGCTTCTGTATTGACCAGATATGCACCAGATGTTTGCCAGCCTTGCTCTGAAGCCCAACACACTTCGCGACAGGAGCGAGGGGTGGAGTGGAGAAGGGGGATATGGGGTAGGGGTTGGGGGCACAGATGCTGGCTGCTCCCAGCTGCACCAGGCTCTGTCAATGCTCCGTCAATATAATTGTGCGCCAACATTCATATCCCCACCTCCCTCAATGCTTCTGGCCACACTGAAAGCTTAACTCCTGACAAATAGTTGGCCTCCGCTGCCCTCCTGTGGTGTTTTGAGGCAATGGCAGGAGAGCAAAACAACAGGCAATAATGGGGATAAAAAGCAATTATTGAATTGAGGGAATGAAGAATGTGCTAACAAGACTCGAGTTCCTTTCTCACAGTGCAGCTGGAAACAATGAGTGTGAGACCACCTCCCAGTGGAGATGCTTAGTTCGTCTGTAGTAAAGTAATAAGTCCTTTAACAAAAGTACTGATTAAAACAAAAATAAAGCAAGTGCTTGGCCCCGACCATTAAACATCCCGCACAAAACTAACTCTGGCATCGCTCTGTAATTCCCACATGTCACATCACTGAGGTCGATTAGATTATGGCCATAGATCAACTGTTGTCAAAAATGGTCAATCCCTATTAGCTCACATACAATTACATAAATATTAATAGTATTTCAACAGGCCCTTTGGTCCATCAGATCAAGGCTGGGATCTCTGATCCACACAAGAGGCCTTCCACCCTCTCACCACATCCGTTCATTTCTCCCTCATGTACTTACCCTTTTTTTTATTCATTCATGGGACTTGGGCGTCGCTGGCTGGCCAGCATTTATTGCCCATCTCTCATTGCCCGAGGACAGTTGAGAGTCAACCACATTGCTGTGGATCTGGAGCCACATGTGGGCCAGACCAGGTAAGAACGGCAGATTTCCTTAAAGGACATTAATGAACCAGGTGGGTTTTTACAACAATTGACAATGCTTTCATGGTCATCAGTAGATTTTTAATTTTAGATATTTTTTTATTGAATTCAAATTCCACCATCTGCCGTGGCGGGATTTGAACCCAGGTCTCCAGAACATTAGCTGAGTTTCTGGATTAATAGTCTTAACGATAATACCACTCGGCCATCGCCTCCCCTCTAACTTCCCCTTCAAGGCGTCAATGTTCTTTGCCTCAAGATCCCCACATGGTTGAAAGAAATGCAATTATATAGGGCCTTTCACAACCTCAGGATGTCTTTATAGCCAAAAGTATGTTTGAATTGTAGTGACTGTTGTAATGTGGGAAGGGCAGTCATGAAATTGTGCACAGCAAGCTCCCAGCAAACAGCAATGTGAAAATCACCAGATAATTCTATGATTCTATGATTCTATAATCTGTTTTTAAGTGACGTTGACTGAGGGATAAATATTGGCCAGTCCACTGGGAACAATCCCCCTGATCATCTTCTGAATAGTGCCATGGGATCTTTCTAAAGTTTTTTTTAAGTTTATTTATTTGTGTCGCAAGTAGGCTTACATTAACACTGCAATTAAGTCACTGTGAAAATCCCCTAGTCGCCACACTCCAGCGCCTGTTTGGGTACACTGAGGGAGAATTTAGCATGGCCAATGCACCTAACCAGCACATTTTTCAGACTGTGGGAGGAAACCAGGGCACCCAGAGGAAACCCACGCAGACACGGGAAGAACGTGCAGATTCCGCACAGACAGTGACCCAAGCCAGGAATCGAATCCGGGTCTCTGGCGCTGAGAGGCAGCAGTGCTAACCACTCTGTCACCATGCTCCCATTCTGCAATCATCGGAGAGATCCCTCTGAAATCTATTTTCAAGAGATATTTACAGCGGGATCTCATCCTGTTGTAAATAAAACAGGAAATGTGCAAGCAACAGAAGTGCCGATACTTAGCAGTCTTCCATTTGTTAGTTTACCTGTAAGTTCCACCCTGAGACTGATGGAAAAACAATGGGGCTGGATTTTCCAGCCCTTCCCACCAGTGAGATCGTCCAGTCCTGCTGATGGCAACTTTTTCCCCAGAGGCGGACGACACAGTGCAAAACACTGTAGGAATCAGTGGGACTGGAAGATTCCACCACTGGCCAATGGCTGGCCAGCTCCACCATTGGAAACACACCGTGGAGAGGAGGGGGTCTGGAAAATCACACCCTGGGTATGTTCAAACAATAGACTTAGGCTATCTTCCCTTCCTTAGCACAGAGGAATAGTACAGGATAGATATCATAGAATCAGACAGCACAGAAAGGACGCATTCAGCCCATTGTGAATGTCCTAGCCCTTTGAAACAGTTACCCAATTCATCTCACTGCCCTACTCTTTCCCTATAGGCCCATACATTTTTCAAATTCACTTTACTCTTGAATTTGCGCCCAACACATTCCAGATCATTAAAATCCCTGCATTAAAAATAAACCTCTTGTCAGCTTTTGAATTTTCAACAATTCTCCTAAAATGTACATCTTCTGATGACAAATCTCCTTGTCAGTTAATTGCAATTTATTCCATAAAAATCTCATGAATTTGATCATTATACATCCACAATAAGAAATGGTCTTAGAAGGGTGAAGAATGGTGATAACATGCAGATCAAGCGTAATGGTGGGAGATGGGGGAGGCTGTATAAGGCTCTGGTCAGATCCCATTTGGAGTATTGTGAGCAGTTTTTGGGAAGGATGTGTTGGCTTTGAAGGGGATGCAGAGGAGGTTCACAAGAATGATCACAGGAATGAAGGGTTTGTCATATGAGGAGCGGCTGAGGAGTTTGGGTCTGTACTTGATGGAGTTTAGAAGGATGAGGGGGGATCTCATTGAAACTTATAGAATGCTGAGAGGCCTAGATAGAGTAGATGGGGAGAGGATATTTCCACTAGTGGGAGAGACTAGAACTCGAGGGCACAACCTCAGAGTGATGGGACGCTCCTTTAAAACTGAGATGAGGAGGAATTTCTTCAGCCAGAGAGTGGTGAATCTATGAAACTCATTACCACAGAGGGCTGTGGAGGCCAGGTCATTGAGTGTTTTTAAGACAAAGAAAGATAATTCTTGATCAATAAGGGGATCAAGGGTTACGGGGAGACGGCAGGAGAATGGGGATGAGAATCATATCAGCCATGATTGAATGGCAGAGCGGACTCGATGGACCGAATGGCCTAATTTTGCTCCTGTAGCTTATGGTCTTATGCAGTTGGTGGGTGACAGGGGGGAGTGGGGCAGAGGGGGGAACGAGGGCGACATGAAGTCTGACCACGTAGCTCGTCAGTCAGTCAGATTCCTCAAAGTGGGAAGAGAATCTTTTTGGGTGGGTGAAGTTCAAGGTCAATACAAGTGACCGAATGAAGGGGAACCTCATTATTATGAGGCAACTGGAAGGCAACTATGCACAGCTAGAATCATTGAATCCCTACAGTGTAGAAGGAGGCCATTGAGCCCATCGTGTCTGCCCTGGCTCTCTGACAGAACATCTTACCCAGACCTTATCCCTTAACCCCACATATTTACCCCACTAATTTTATTTTTATTTTATTAGTGTCACAGTAGGCTTACAATGAAGCTACCGTGAAAATCCCCTAGTCGCCAGACTCTGACACTTGTTTGGGTACACTGAGGGAGAATTTAGCATGGCCAATGCACCTTGATTCCTGAATACATTAGCGCATTAACTTAAAATCTATCAGTTCTGAATTAACGCAGAGTTTTGGGGGAGAGTGTTTGAATAAATTCTGGCATCACCATTGAGCACCATCACACTACTTTAAAGTTACATAGAATCCAGTGCAGTAGGGTGCCATTTGGCCCATCAAGTCTGCACCAACTCGTTGTGACAGAGTACCTTACCCAGGCCCTTTCCCCTACCCTATACCCCTACGCAGATATCTATGCTAAGTTCCCGAACCTACACATCTGGGGAAACCAATGGGCAATTTAGCATGGCCAATCCACCTAATCTACACACCTTTGGACTGTGGGGGGAAACCGGAGCACCCGGAGGAAATCCATGCAGACGCATGAAGAACGTACAAACTCCACACAGACAGGGAGTGGCCGGAATCAAACCCAGGTTCCTAGCCCGGTGAGGCAGCAGTGCTAACCACTGTGCCACTTTGTTTTCTCCTCTCTATGGTGAAGCCCACGGAGCAATAGGTTTATTTTCAAATCATGGGTTTCATAACATTGAGATCCCAGTGAGGTATGGAGCTGCTTTCCATTCTGTGCCATTTTCCATTTGCTGAATTCTGACTCAGGGATGAAGGGAGAGAGGGAAGTGGATGCCTCCAATGGGGCCCTGTTGGTGGACAGCAGACAGCTCATGACACCAGACATCCATGCTCCTGGGTGTATGGCCATGGCTGACAAGGGGTCACGTGGTTAATCTTTCCAGGCTACCAAGGTAATGGTCTCTCTACAGAGTCTCGAGGGCAGTGGAGGCAAGTGGGGTAGTGTCAGAGGGAGGTTTCCTGCATGAGGCTCTCCTTACCTTGGTCAAAGAGCAATGTCTCCATGTGCAGTCATGTATAAATTGGAGGGACAACCATCTCTGGTCCTCCAGGATGTCCTTCACCAGGAAAGGGTGGGGTGGCGATGCCATATCTAGTGGAGGACAGAAGAAGGGCTTTGTGCTGACCTGGTAGCCTTGAGAAGGAGAAAAACCTGCAAAGGACATTCTCACTGAATTCAAAACTTCACCCAGTGAGTCACTGGTGATGCAGGCTGCACCCAACCCTGCCTTGGTAACGGCTTTTATCCAGAGGAGGAGAAGGAGCAAGGAGCACCCATTGCAGGTTGGCTCAGGGCTAGGAAGAGAAAGGACCTGAGCAGCAAGAGGTCACGGGGTCTCAAGAAGGTTAAGATGCTGACGAACATGGACCACTGGAACTGCGAGTGTTGACCTGACTATGTGTGTATCACAGGCAGTGTTCTTATCTAGAAATGAATAAAAGGCAATGCTGGAGGTGACTTTTCTAAGTCCTAGGATGTGTTTGCTCACATCTATTAACTTCTCCAGCAAGAGCTGCGGTTGCATGTACTCTGGAGGAGTCATGTGAAGTTCCTGGCCTATAGTCGGTGAACGGCTGTCTGGGTGCTGTTTAAACATAGCGTCAGAACCTTCGATCCCATCAGGTAATGGCAGAGCGGGTGATATCCAGCCCGCCTCCCCTGAGATTCACTGAGATCCTCGCGGATGTACAATGAATGAGCTGAACAGCGAAGGATCGCGTGCGTCCAGCGGGAATCACGCTGACATTCTCTGCCCTGCAGGAAGATTCCGCCCCAGGATCCTACACTGGGTACTGCTCACAGACACAGCAGTGCCCACTACTCTATTCTGGAGCTGGTGGGACAATAGAGCCACTCGTCCATTCAGTGGCACAGCCCTCCCGGTGGGACCTCCTACCAGATGGGGGCAGTTGTCCCATTCTGGGGAGGGTGGGGGGAACACACCCTTCCTCTAAAATCTACCCCCATCCCATAACTAACACCTACACCTCCTAGCAAAGAACAGCCCTCCTCTCCACTACATGGGCGGCACGGTGGCACAGTGGTTAGCACTGCTGCCTCACAGCTCCAGGGACCTGGGTTCGATTCCTGGCTTGGGTCAATGTCTGTGTGAAGTTTGCATGTTCTCCCCGTGTCTGTGTGGGTTTCCTCCGGGTGCTCCAGTTTCCTCCCACAGTCTGAAAGACGTGCTGGTTAGGTGCATTGACCCAAACAGGCGCCGGAGTGTGGCGACTAGGGGAATTTCACAATAACTTTATTGCATTGTTAATGTAAGCCTTACTTGTGACTAATAAATAAATTTTACTTCACTTTACTTTACATAAGGAGTGCGACTGATTGTTACATGCAACTCAAGACCATCCAAGACAACACACATCAGGAAACCGAACCCAGGGCTTTCTGGTCTCTGCAGTTTAGTGCCACATTGGCTGAATGAGCAGAGGCCTATCGGAGTGCTGCTAGCAACCCCACTTTAGCAGGCCTGGGGAGTGGGTTTGGGTTCGGGGGCACAAATGGGTTAACTTGGAATGAGCAGATGCCCATTCTGGAAATTAGCTGCAAGAGATTTCACAGCTACCAGGTGCAACCACAATGCTAATGAAATATACTTAATCAACACTCAGAAAATATGCCAAAAGACAAAGCCAATAACCACTTAATGATATAAATGATCAAACTGGCTCTTTGCTTCAGATAATTCCTACCTTTGTTAATAAACAGCCACATTAAAGCTCGGAGTAAGTCACACCTTTTTCTCTTAATCCACTTGAATATCAGGTCATCTCAAAGCAAGCTGGAGATTTTCAATTGTTTTATCTCAAAGGGCTTCCTGTTTCACGAGTAGCTTGTTGTCAATAGTTATTCCCTGCCCCCTCCTCCCCACTCCCCCATCTTTTCCCCCTCTCCCCTCCGCCTTTCCCATTATGTAAACATGATATAAATGGCGGAACGTTGACTTTGATCAAATCATAGAAATCATAGAAACCCTACAGTGCAGAAGGAGGCCATTCGGCCCATCGAGTCTGCACCGACCACAATCCCACCCAGGCCCTACCCCCACATATTTACCCACTAATCCCTCTAACCTACGCATCCCAGGACTCTAAGGGGCAATTTTTAACCTGGCCAATCAACCTAACCCGCACATCTTTGGACTGTGGGAGGAAACCGGAGCACCCGGAGGAAACCCACGCAGACACGAGGAGAATGTGCAAACTCCACACAGCCAGTGACCCGAGCCGGGAATCGAACCCGGGACCCTGGAGCTGTGAAGCAGCAGTGCTAACCACTGTGCTACCGTGCCGTCCAAATCAAAAATGTTGGAATGGAAACCTCCTCCGACTCTGACCGGGGCCCAGAATGATTTGGGGGTAGCCAGTCCATATCCCTGAGATACCAGAGGCAGAAGACAATTTCTTCAAGCTCTGTGTTCTCTCCTGATTGGGATGAATTCCAGGGATGCTGCTTCATTTTGGCATCAGCTCAAGTGGGAAGGTTTGAAACCACAAACACATTGGCCCAGATTCTTGTGCTAAGGATAATGGTGACCCTATCAGTGCTCACTGGGCTGGGCTTAATTCAGCCCTTCACAGCCAGAAATGTCGTTGTTGGGCTCACTGAATCGTGTGTGAGCGTCACCTCCTCCCTCCTCCTCCTACCCCCTCCCCCCCCCCCCATCAGTCTCCCAGTGACAGGAACAAACCCCACCATTTAAGACTGCAAGCGGCGGGCAGAGAATTTCTGGCGGGATTTCAATTAGGCTCATTAATGAGCCAATGGACACCCATTATCTTTCAAACCCAAGGTCATTTAATGATGACTCAGGGATTAAATGGAGGCCACGTGGTTTTGCCGCACCGTCGGAAGGCCACCCAGCAAATACTGTTGGTTTGCTCGTGACCTCCAAAGGGGTGTCTCATATATCGGCTGTTGTAGGACAATATCAGAGATCATGTCTTTTATATTTTAATTTATATGTCCGTTCATATTTTGTTTAACTTCAGTGTAAGACATGCAGGGCTACATAGAGCAAGCCCAGAGAGCCAGGCCTCACCAGAGGGAAGGAAAGAGTTAATGCAGACAGCTAGAGGGCTGCTCTGCCGACAGATAACAATTAACACATGCTATCAACTTCTGATGTGCAGGGGGTCATTCCGAATTATCACAACAATGGGAGAACCAGCATTAAGACAGCCAGGCTCCATATAGTCCAGGGAGGACACAGTCTTCTGTAAAACATGATCACCTAGCAGAGGGGGGAACAATTAACACATCATTGTAAATCGGTTGGGCAAATACAATGCTTTGACATTATAATCGGGTAAACAGAACTGTCCAAAGAACTGATTAATGAAGTTGTACTGAACAATGCAGTCTGCATAACAAGATTAGAAGAACCATCTTTAATCCAACTCGAGGAATTAATATGCTAATGTAAACCTTTGTGACTCAAACAAGTATAATAACCTGTACCAATCTACCAGGGTCAGGGAGGACTCGCAGGCAACCTGAGATTTTAGGGCGGAGTCCAACTCTCCCTCACGCCTGTGGAATAAAAGCTTTTCTTGAAGTTCGACACAGTCTCCAAGGCTCGATTCGTTTTATTTCCCTCCTACACAGGCACTCATTGTTTGATTCAATCAAATGCATGGGTATAGCCATTCTTTAATTCAATTGGGTTCATAGATATAGCCCCTATTTGCTCCAATGTCAGTGAGATACTTGAGTTAATGCAAAGTTTGAGGCAAAAGAGAGAATGTGTTGTGTAGAGTGCCTGAAATCTAAACTGATTATTGCATTTCCAAAGGGAATTGGATAAGTACTTGAAGGGGAAAAAAAATTGCAGGGTTACGGGGGAAAGGCGGAGGCTCGTGGAACTATCTAAATTGCTCTTTCAAGGAACCAGCAGGAGCTCAACGGGCCAAATGGTCTCTTCCTGTGCTGTCACTTCAAATCATTGGAGACTGATACACAGTGGGAGAGCACCAGATACAAGTTTTCATTTCAAGTCACGCAATGAACTCACCAAAGTAGGAAAACAAAGCCTTAGAATAATAGAATCCTACAGTGCAGAAGGAGGCCATTCAGCCCCTCGAGTCTGCACCGACCACAATCCCACCCAGGCCCTATCCCCTTAACCCCATGCATTTACCCTAGCTAGTCCCCCTGACACTAAGGGGCAATTTAGCACGGCCAATCCACCTAACCCGCACATCTTTGGACTGTGGGAAGAAACCGGAGCACCCGGAGGAAACCCAGACAAGGGGAGAACGTGCAAACTCCACACGGACAATGACCCAAGCTGGGAATCGAACCCGTGTCCCAGTTCTGGACCTCCCCGCCATCGGGAACATTCTTTCTGAAATTACCCTGCCTAACCCTGTTAGAATTTTACAAGCTTCCATGAGATCCCCTCTCACTCTTATAAACTCCAATGAATATAATCCTAACCGACTCGGCCTCTCCTCATTGGGCAGATCTGCCATCCAGGAACCAGCCTGCACCAGTCGCCGCCATTAGAAAGATTTGAATCCAGACTCAATGCAGTATTTTATAATCCCAGCCACATACCATGGAGTGCACCAAAACGACAATAGCGTTCATCACCCCAGCAGTCCTCATGGCCTCTCTCACAGAGCACTTGGGCAGCGAGCCACTTAACGCTGTTTATTCACCAAAAACACAGTTCACTCAAGAGTCCTTGAGAGGATGTTTCAACTCCCATTAGTGTACGCTGAGCTCCAGAAAACAAGATCTCAGAAATGAAACAGCGGCAGAGTAAATTAAACAAATAGCTCAAACCCGCATTTGCCCAGGATAAATAAATCTAAAAAGGATATTTACAGAATTTTTGTGTTATTTTATTGACACCTTTTGGAAAAGAATGATTGCAGTAACAATCTCAGCCCTTATATATGAAAGCAGAAGACACAATGAACAAGATTTCCGTTTTGCCATCAATATGTTTCCACATCCAGATTTTGGATAAACCCAAAGTGTCATCATTATTGTTCGAAGATGTGTGCTTGCATCTATTGAGATTTCACCCTGCAGTTGATGTAGCATTTACAAGCACAGAAGCTAAATATAGACATGTGTGCGGATCCTAATTGTTAGCAATCAAAAACAGCTTCCCACAGTGACTTGTCCTTCAATTTTTATTTCTCTGTGACTCACAATATGAAAGTCCAAATGAATTAAAAGAGAGGGCGGATTCCTGTGCCCTTCCCGAGGCGAGTTTGGAAGCTGTGGGGGTGGGGGCAGGGGTGGGTGGTTCAAGGTGCACTGTCTTCGGGCCATCAAGGTGGCATAAGGGGCATCATGGTGGCACAGTGGTTGGCACTGCTGCCTCACAGTGCCAGGGACCCGGGTTCAATTCCAGCCTTGGGTCACTGTCTGTGTGGAGTTTGCACATTCTCCCCGTGTCTGCGTGGGTTTCCTCCGGGTGCTCTGGTTTCCTCCCACAGTCCAAAGATGTGCAGGTTCGGTGGATTGGCTATGCTAAGTTGCCCCTTAGTGTCAAGGGAATTAGCAGGGTAAATACATGGGGTTAGGGGATAGGGCCTGGGTCTGATTGTTGTCAGTGCAGGCTCGATGGGCCGAATGGCCTCTGTCTGCACTGTAGGGATTCTATGATTCTATGATCAGATGGGAGGGTGGCAGTTAGGGATCCAGCATCTTCCTGATTCCATCCCGATTAAGTCCAGGACAGGAAGGCCCATGGACTGCTTCCCTGCCCTGCTGCTAATTAATGCCCATTAAGGGCATTATCCTGCCTGTGCTGTTAATCCCAATTTACCGGGTCCTGATGAGGGACCCCTTATTCAAAGGCCACTGGTCAATGGGCCCAGGATCAGGATGGGGCAGCCCACCGACAGCCACACTCTAGCCTTGCTGCTGACTCACCTACTTACCCCTCCCCTATGATCACATCACCCCCTCCCACAATCACACCTGTGGTCAGGCCTGGGCCTGAACTCGGTGTCATTCCAGCAGCAGCCACCGCGCTCCCAGTGGTGCTGCCATTCAAAAGAGCTGCCGGCCTCTGACAGGTTAGCAACTCTCAGTGGGCGTGATTTCAACCCCAAGATCCTCATACCAGGGAAAGGCCTGTCAACTGCCTGATCGGCAGGTTCTACTAGTGGGAAGGGAAACAGGGATCTCTCTGGCTCTCTAGCCAAAGGCCAAGACCCACCCAGTGCAAGATTTTGCCCCATCATTCTTACAATTCAACTCCTTTTAAAATAAGTGCAGGACACTGAAAGGATCTGGAATCATTGCATCTTAGAGTTGTCCAACACAGAAGGAGGCCATTCAGCTTACTGAGTCTGAGCCAGGCTTTCTCGGATCAATTCTATCAGCCCTCTCACCCATTCTTTCCCCATATCTCTGTGAAATCTGTTAAGATGTGGAGATACCGGCGTTGGACTGGGGTAAACACAGTAAGAGTTTTAACAACACCAGGTTAAAGTCCAACAAGATCTCAAGGTTTTTGTTTCAAAGAACAGGGGAAATATACTACCTCCCTCACCCAGATACCCCCAATTCCCACCACCTATTTTCCTGACCAAAATTTACCAATCAACCGACACAACCTAATCAGATTAACTTGTCCTACATGTCATTGTTGGTTGTGGGATGTTGCTCTACATAAAACTAGCCAACATAACGCATAACAGGCATCATTTCCAGTACCTATATTACTAAATTAGCCAGATGACAGAATTTCAAAATCTATTAAGGTCAGAGAAGATGCAGATAGGAACAGGAGTAGGCCATTCAGTCCCGCATACCTTTTTTGTTATTCAATTAGATTAAGGTTGATCCAAGTCTTAAATTCAACTGTTCACCTTGGTTCTCCAACACTTAATATGTTTGCCTAACAAAGATCTATCCACCCTCTGTTTCTAAAGTTTGAAATTGATTCCCCAGCCTGAGCAGCAGTTTGGGAAGTGAAAGATAATTCGCTAAAATATAGAATACTGCCCTTCAACTCCACCATCTCCCTCGCTGTCAGTACAGTTTGAACCTCATGCCCTTCCGTTCAACTGAGCCATGATTGATGCATAGAATAGAATCCTACAGTGCAGAAGGAGGCCATTCAGCCCATCGAGCCTGCACCGACAACAATCCCAGCCAGGCCCTATCCCCATAACCCCACATATTTGCCCTGCTAGTCCCCCTGACAATAAAGGGCAATTTAGCATGGCCAACACACCTAACCCGCACATCTTTGGACTGTTGGAGGAAACCAGAGCACCTGGAGGAAACCCACGCAGACACGGGGAGAAGGTGCAGACTCCACACAGACGGTGACCCGAGGCCTATAGGGATTCTATGAAATTCTGTCAGCTGGCTAATTTAAGAATATAGGTACTGGAAATGATGCCTGGCGTATGTGATGTAGGCTAGTTTTATGTAGAACAACATCCTACAACCAACAATGACATGTAGGACAAGTTAATCTGATTAGGTTGTGTCGGTTGATTGGTAAATTTTGGTCAGGAAAATAGGTGGTGGGGATTGGGGGATCTGGGTGAGGGAGGTGGTATATTTCCCCTGTTCTTTGAAACAAAAACATTGAGATCTTGTAAATCTCCCTGGACAGATAGATCAGACCTCAGTTTCATGAGTTATCCTAAAAATGGCACCTCTGGCAGTGCATCTCACCCTCTGTACTGCACTGGGCATGTTGGTCTGGATTTTGGGCTCAAATTGTTGGAGTGTGGCTTGAACACACAACCTTTTGGCTCAGAACTGAAGCTACCACTGAGCAGAGGCTGACACCGGGGCAGAGAGAAGATTTATATTAGAAAATGTGAACAGCCAGCATTAATATCTCATACTAGGTGAATGACAATCAAATCTGAAAGAGTTGGATTATCCAAAATATGATGTGGAGATGCCTGCGTTGGACTGGGGTAAGCACAGTAAGAAGTCTCACAACACCAGGTTAAAGTCCAACAGGTTTATTTGGTAGCACAAGCCACAAGCTTTCAGAGCGCTGCCCCTTTATCAGGTGAGTGGGAGTTCTGTTCACAAACAGGGCATATAAAGACATGAGGACGGCCTCAACCGGGATCTTGGGTTCATGTCGTACTATCTGTAACCCCCACGACTTGCCTGGGCTTGCAAAATCTCACTAACTGTCCTGGCTGGAGACAATGCACATCTCTTTAACCTGTGCTTAACCCTCTCTCCACTCACATTGTCTGTACCTTTAAGACTTGATTACCTGTAAAGACTCGCATTCCAATCATTATGTTGTAAATTGAGTTTGCGTCTTTATATGCCCTGTTTGTGAGCAGAACTCCCACTTACCTGATGAAGGAGCAGCGCTCTGAAAGCTTGTGCTACCAAATAATCCTGTTGGACTTTAACCTGGTGTTGTGAGACTTCTTACTGTGCTTATCCCAAATAGCCAGAGTCCCAAATTCAACCACTTTGTGATATTACCAGTCAAAGTGATTGGGCGGCACGGTGGCACAGCAGTTAGCACTTCTGCCGCACAACGCGAGTGACCCGGGTTCAATTCCAGCCTTGGGTGACTGTGTGGAGTTTGCATGTTCGCCCCATGTCTGCGTGGGTTTCCTCCAGGTACTCCAGTTTCCTCCCACAGTCCAATGATCTGCAGGTTAGGTGGATTGGTCATGCTAAATTGCCCTTTAGTGTCCCAAGATGTGTAGGTTAGGTGGATTAACCATGGTAAGTGTGTGGAGTTATGTGATAGGTTGCGAGACAGGGCCTGGATATGATACTCTGTCAGAGAGTCAGTTAAGACTGTAGGGATTTTATGGATTCGATGCCATGCACCTCCAAACCTCTGACTCCGTATACTGAATGACCGACAGATCATTTATAAAATGGTCCAAAGATATGTAGGTTAAGTGGAGGTGTTTTAGCCATGGCAAATGTGCGGGAATACAAGGATAGGGCAAGGGAGATTTAGATAGATGCTCTGCCGAAGCGTCAGTGCGGACTTGATGGGCCAAATGGCCTCCTTCTGCTCTGTAGGGATTTTATAATTCTAAATCAGAAGGTTGATAGCCTTAGACTGGCATTTAAAAAAGAGAGACAAATAAAAAAGCGGCCTGAAATTCAAAAAGGTTTGATTTGTCCCAATTTTAATAACATGATGTACAAAGAGAAAAATGATCTCTACATCAGTGAGCGCTCTATAAAACCAAACTAGATAAAAAGTTACAGTAACAAGTAACTTGGCACACACCCGAGGTTATTTTACATTCCTGAGAAAACACTTGCAACCTTATTAGATTAAAAGATCCACTATTTCCTTTTAAAATTTGATTTTAAAATATATTTTTACCTCCAACATGAGCTAATAAAACTTTGGACACAAAGCAGTATTATTCAGCAAGTATAAAACACGTGGAAGACATATTAAGCAGAACTGGGTGAAACATCAATGTACAGTTCATATTATCAAATTGCAGACATAATCTCAGATTCGGATCATATACAACACTTGACTGGGTCAGATTTCGATCGTGTACAATCTTAAGTGGCTGTCACATGGAGATAGTGGTTAAAAAAAAACATTGTAGCCCTGTAGAACCTCATTAAAGGAAATAATCGTCATTTCACCTCAATAAGTCAGCATCTAAAGTTCAACCCATCAAATCTTGTTATTTACAGCATTAGCCATCACCATGTTGAAGTTCACAAAGCACCATAAACCCAAATGGGACTATTTCATTGCTCAAGAAAGGTAGAGGAGGGTGAAATGAAAACACTGCCAAAAAAAAATGAAAAACCCACTAAGAAAACAACTAGCATACAAAAGAATCAGGCTTACCAAGGCAGTGTCACATTTACAAGTCATTTCACACATAATATCCATCATTTTATATTGAAAAGAATTCAGTTTTTCTCCATAGATAAACATGAAATGATTTTGACTGCATATAGCTCAAATTGGAAAAGTCTTGCTATCTATTCATAGAATCCTAACAGTGTAGAAGGAGGCCATTCAACCCATTGGGTCTGCACCGACCACAATCCCACCCAGGCTCTATTCCCATAACTCCACATATTTACCCTAACGCTAGGGTCAATTTAGCATGGCCAATCACCCTAACATGCGCATCTCTGGACTGTGGGAGGAAATCAGAGCACCTGGAGGAAACCCAAGCAGACACAGGGAGAACGTGCAAACTCCATACAGACAGTGACCCAAAGCCGAAATTGAACCTGGATCCCTGGCGCTGTGAGACAGCAGCGCTAACCACTGTGCCTCACAGCGCCAGAGACCACTATTACATGTGACTGAACTCAATGTAAATAGTTATATAGTAAGAATTGAGTTTTTCCCCACACAATGGATGCCTGACTTCAACTGAGCAGGAAGCAGGGGGCAGTGAGATGGCTTTACTATGTCGGAACTGCTACAAACCTCCTAGAGTCTGGCTAGAGAGTAGCTGAGAGTCTGGGAACCAATCCTGTGAATTGAAGATGTGCATTAAGGCATCCAATAATTAGGAGGGCAATTTCACAACTGAAATTTGAATGTCTCTTTTCAAGAGGTGGAGATGCCGGCGTTGAACTGGGGTAAACACAGTAAGATGTCTCACAACACCAGGTTAAAGTCCAACAGGTTTATTTGGTAGCAAACGCCACTAGTTTTCGGAGCGCTGCTCCTTCGTCAGGTGAGTGGGAGTTCTGTTCACAAATAGGGCACATAAAGACACAAACTCAATTTACAGAATAATGATTGGAATGCGAGTCTTTACAGCTAATCAAGTCTTAAAGGTACAGACTCAAGATCCCGGTTGAGGCCGTCCTCATGTGTGCGGAACTTGGCTATCAGTCTCTGCTCAGCGACTCTGCACTGTCGTGTGTCATGAAGGCGACCTTCACGACACACGACAGCGCAGAGTCGCTGAGCAGAGACTGATAGCCAAGTTCCGCACACATGAGGACGGCCTCAACCGGGATCTTGAGTTCATGTCACACTATCTGTAACTCCCACGACTTGCCCGGACTTGCAAAATCTCACTAACGGTCCTGTCTGGAGACAATACACAGTGTGGCCGAATGCCCGTGACCGCTGAAGTGTTCCCCAACAGGAAGAGAACAGTCTTGCCTGGTGATTGTCGAGCGGTGTTCATTCATCCATTGTCGTAGCGTCTGCATGGTTTCCCCAATGTACCATGCCTCGGGACATCCTTTCCTGCAGCGTAAGTTCCGCACACATGAGGACGGCCTCAACCGGGATCTTGGGTTCATGTCACACTATCTGTAACCCCCACGACTTGCCTGGACTTGCAAAATCTCACTAACTGTCCTGTCTGGAGACAATACACATCTCTTTAACCTGTGCTTAATGCTCTCTCCACTCACATTGTCTGTACCTTTAGGTTTTGATTAGCTGTAAAGACTCGCATTCCAATCATTATTTTGTAAATTGAGTTTGTGTCTTTATATGCCCTGTTTGTGAACAGAACTCCCACTCACCTGACGAAGGGGCAGCGCTCCGAAAGCTAGTGGCTTGTGCTACCAAATAAACCTGTTGGACTTTAACCTGGTGTTATGAGACTTCTTACTCTTTTCAAGAGAACAGAATTTATTAGGTTGCGAATCTGCCACACTGTGATGATGACATTATCACCCCAAGGACCCAGGTGTCTAAGTTTATGTTTATAGGAAACAGATACACAAAAAACATTGGCTGTCTTGTGCTCAAATGTTATTTCCGCAACTACGCAGTTCTACATCATTCACTGAACATCTTTCTATGGTATCTTGGAAAGGTGAAGGGGATTGATTAAAGAAGCCCATGGAAATTTGAGAGGGGGGGGGGGAAACTTTCCTGTCCTGTCCACCACAGGAATCTTAGCAGGCAGGGGGCGAACCATGCAAAGGTCCATTGACCTCCAGTGGGACTTTCCGATTTTGGGGTGAACGCAACCAGAAAATCCCACCCCGAATCTGCGACATTCACTGACCTTTGTCAAATAATGTTGCTCTTCCACTGACACCCGAACCAATGGTGTTGTGTATACCACTAACATGATATATTATGTTACTTGTAGAAGAGCTTTCACTGCTCAAGTTCCCAGTTTGATCAACTAACAATGTTTGGTTCAGGGCCACACTACAGTAAATAATATTGCCCCTCCATATTGGAAATGTAGGGGAGAGGGAGAGTTATATATTTCGCAGCCTAGGCTGATGGAAATTGGGGTGGGTTTCAACACAATCCTTTGAAGACAAACAATTGCATCTGCCCTGTATTGTTTGGCTGTTTCATACTGTTGGGGGGGAGGGGGGGGGGGGGGGCGGGGGGGGTGGGGGGGAGGGGGAAGGGGATGGGGAAGGGGGGAGAGGGAAGGGGAGGTGGGCTGAGGAGGGGAAAGGGGGGGATGGGGGGAGGGGGCAATCACTGCCACAATTATTCCTTAAAAGCTAGTCCTGTCTCAACAAATTATGTGAAATACTAATCACATTAACACTCCATCTTAACCCAAATTGTACCATTTTGACTTTTGCTGCAATTTAAGGTGGTAAGTTATAGTTTATTTTATTAGTCACAAGCAGGCTTACATTAACACTGCAATGAAGTTACTGCGAAAATCCCCTAGTTGCCACACTCTGGCGCCTGTTCGGGTACACTGAGGGAGAATTTAGCATGGCCAATGCACCTAACCAGCACGTCTTTCGGACTGTGGGAGGAAACCGCCGGAAACCCACGCAGACATGGGGAGTGCAGACTTGGCACAAAATGTGACCCAAACTGGGAATCGAACCCAGGTCAATGGCGCTGTGAGGCAGCAGTGCTAACCACTATGCCACCATGCCGCCCTATTCTTAATATCTTGGAAAAAAATCTCACGACATGATTGCTAAAGCCTTATGCAACAAATGTATATTTTCCACCACTGTACGTCATCCTCTTCCCATACATCTTTGACACCAGCAATGTTAATATTCACTGGAATCTCTCAATACTGGATGCCAAGTTTTCAAATATTTGTGTAAACAACATTGCCTGCACTTCAATTGCTGTTTTTCTCATCTTTGACCTCCAGAGTCCCACTGGAAGCCCACTGCTGTGTTGGCCTCCATACTTTGTAAGTTTTACACCTCCTCACCGATGACTATTGCATATGCATCTGTCCTTCTCTTGTGTAAAAAAACCGTCTAAAGCAAAGCAGGAAACCGGAATGATAACAAAAAAGCCTATAGCACAAAACATCTACAACAGAAATTGGATCAAGAAGAAAAATAGCTGCAAATAAAATTATGATTTCCCAATAAATCGTAAGACAGGAACTTTTCTGCATTTCCAAGGTTGTAGTGAGATTTGTTCCTCCCGCCTGTACAAGTAAGTGTATTTCATAGAAAACTATTGATGTTTATTTCAATACCCTTTCAAATTCTTCAGTGGAGCCACATCAATTGTCCCCTCTGCAACCCAGGATTGGCGCATCCCTGTGGAGTTCATTTCGGCACCTGTATATGAAGTGCATATTCTGGAGAATGTACAGCACAGTCTGAAGATGCTTAACTCGCTAATTAGAAGGTTCTACGCAATCGCTGGTGATGTGGTGGACCATCGTGCTTAAAACTGTGTTTCTTCTTGTTCCAGCGAATGGGGAGGAATGTGACAAGAGACTGGGAGAGACCCGAGTTTCTGGAGAACCGGATAGCGCAAAGGCTTGGGCCGATGAAAGGATCGCCGATTCTGCACACGCTTGGCTGCCGCAGAGTGCATCTTACTGTCCTTAATGATCAGCGGCTTCTGCTCTTGCACCCCAGAGTCTTTTGGACTGTTGTCCTCCAACTCTTCGTTCAAGGTCTCAGCGCATTGCACTTTCACATCAAGCGTCTCGCTGTCGAGCCGAGTAGGGTGCTCTTCCTCATTAAGCTTTGCTTCACTGGGGCTGTTGTCAACAGTGGCGTTCAAAGTGATTTCAGCCGTGCTCTCTTCTTGTGCCGCCACTTGTTCCGAAATGGTGGACACTTGGGATTCTACGTTTTCCAGCGAAGAGTAGCTCTGCACCCAGGTCTTCTGGAGATAAGACGGGAAGATCCTTGATGGCCTCTCAGTACTGAGATCATCCTGACTTCCCTGGTCATCTTTCCTGGCAAGTTGCTTTGCGTCCAAGGCGGAAGGGCTGGGCAACGGAGGAGGACTCGGGATCGATTTAGAGTTACCTGCGTAACAAAAAGAAACAAGTCAGTCTGCAAACACAAGAACGGTGTAGCCGTTCGAAACCTGAGTATCACATCATTCTGTTCACAAATCATCACGGCAGTCCCAAAATATGAACGGCAATACCTCATCAGGAAGTAGCTTCACAAGAGAAAAAAATGGTCACATTTGAGAGGCTTCCTATTGTACAGCTCCTCCTGATGAATACACCATTTCCAAAAAGGCAATGCTGTGTTGTTTTATTGAGTCTGCAACTAACAGTTATTAATGTCTGGTGAGATTCCATTTTTCTTGACTCAGTAAAGGTTTGAATTTACATGCCAGCAGGTTATAGTCGGAGGCAAGGATTTTCAAATAGAATCCTTCAGTCACAAAAACCTGTAGAATACACTCAAGGTGACATTCTATGCATTGTGAGATGACAGCATTGGTAATCTGGGGCGGCACGGTGGCACAGTGGTTACCACTGCTGCCTCACAGCGCCAGGGACCCAGGTTCAATTCTGATCTCAGGTGACTGCGTGGAGTTTGCACATTCTCCCCATATCTGCGTGGGTTTCCTCCGGGTGCTCCGGTTTCCTCCCACACTCCAAAGATATGCGGGTTAGGTGGATTAGCCATGCTAAATTGCCCTTTAGTGTCAGGGTGATTAGCAGGTTAAATACATGGGGTTACGCTAGGGTCTGGGTGGGATTGTGGTCTGTGCAGGCTCGATGGGCCGAATGGCCTCGTTCTGCACTGTAGGGATTCTATGATTCTATGTAATAGAAATTTAACTCACACTTCGCAAAAATATTGTTATTTTTCTTAAAGATAATACAGGAAGGGGCTCTGAAGTATTTGGAGTAATATTCTAATGTGCCATAGAGTCATAGAATCCCTTCAGTGCAGAAGGCGGCCACTCGGCCCATCGAGTCTGCACCAACTCTCCAACAGAGCATCCCTTTAAAACATGTTTTAAAACATACATAAATGTCAGTTTATTTTGTTATCCAAGACCTTTGACTGCATCATTGTTCTGTGACTTTTGAACTCGAGGCTGCTATTATTCTCAGCAACGTGCAAGACTATCCTGGGATAAATAGTAAGAAAGACACAACAAATAAGAGGGGAAAATTGCCCTGTTAAACAGTGAGAACCAAGTGATAGTGAAAGCCCTAGAGAGAAAACAAAGTCAGTTCGTAAGAATTTTAGTCAATAAAAACCAGAGTTAATGAACAGGCATTTCAATCTGCAAAGTTCAACAAACAGCACAGAGATGCAATTCCCACAAGCCCAAGAATGTGGAAGGACCTCAGAGTCATTTGTAAACAGCTTAAGCTTGTGTGTGTTAATAGCCAGGTACCCCAAGCCAAAATTCAAAGGGACAAGATATTCTCTTTGTTCAATTGAACCCTGTGATGTGCTGGTTCCCCTTCAGTCTTCCAATATTTAAACCTGATGTGTGCATGTAAGTAAGTTTAGGAATATCAGTACTAGTTAAAGGATGACTGGACTCAACTTCAAGTAGCCAGTAGCATTTCTCATTTCACTATCAGACATTGCATGCACCAGATGCAGAGTACAACTTGCTCTATCATAATTGGCCGCTACTCCATTCACTCTGGTATCCCATTACCACATCATTGCAACACTTCCATTCCCCAAGGCCACCTCTCTTGGTTCTGTAATAGAAATCAGCAACCAGTGTCAAAATATCTCAGTTTTTGACCCAAATCTGGATGCATCAAAGGTTTTTATTATTCATTCATTGGTCATGGGCGTCACTGGCTGGCCAGCATTTATTGCCCATCCCTAGTTGCCCTTGAACTGAGTGGCTTGCTAGGCCATTTCAGAGGGCAGTTGAGAGTCAAGCACATTGCTGTGGCTCTGGAGTCACATGTAGGCCAGACCAGGTAAGTACGGCAGATTTCCTTCCCTCAAGGACCTTAGGTGAACCAGAAGGGTTTTTCTACAGTCAACAATGAATCACAGAATCATAGAATCCCTACAGTACAGGAGGAGGCCATTCAGCCTATCAAGTCTCTACCGACCCCATCCCACTCAGGCCCTATTCCTGTAACCCCGCATACTTATAGAATCCATAGAAGCCTACAGTGCAGAAGGAGGCCTTTCGGCCCATCAAGTCTGCACCGACCACAATCCCACCCAGGCCCTATCCCATAACCCCATGCATTTACCCTAGCTCGTCCCCCTGACACTACAGTCAATTTAGCATGGCCAATCAACCTAACCAGCACATCTTTGGATTCATTGGTTTCATTGTCATCAGTAGATTCTTAATCCCAGATTTTTTTTATTGAATTCAAATTCCATCTGCTGCTGTGGTGGGATTCAAACCCAGGTCCCCAGAACATTGGCTGAGTTTCTGGATTAATAGTCTAGCGATAATACCACTAGGCCATCGCCTTCCCGATATGAATGAAGACTGCCCAACACCTGGCTCCTGAAAAAGGATTGGAGTTAGAAAGAGTTAGAGGCCTTCACTCATTCTGTCCCATGCATTTTGTCAATATCACGACCCAAATTCATTTGAAATTTACTCAAACACCAACCACAAAGTGTTAACGTGAAATCTGAAAGAGAGAGAGAGAAAAATGAGGAAGTTAGGTGAGAAATAGTACATGAACACAGATGGAAAACTGGAGTGAGATCGCACTTGAGAGTGTTCAGTAGAGTTTGGAGAGATTGTAACAATAGAGTTATGGGACAATTAGTGAAAACAATTGCTTTAAGATTTGCATACCAATAATACAAATAAATCAATCTTGAATTAACATTGCTTTTAAACTAATCTTTTGTGATGCTATTACAATTTGCATAATAAACAGGTTTTCCTTCTATTTGAATGAAATATCCTCTGTGTTATCTCCAATCTTTCTTGCTTCTATGTCCCTCAGTTCTAATCCAGAACAACCACCAAACAATGTTTCTGCATATTCTGTCCCATTTCTTCAGAACTTTAAACAATGCCCCATTATTCTCTGCTTTGAAAAGAACAACCCCACTTTTTTATTTATTTATTATTAGTGTCACAAGTTGGCTTACATTAACACTGCAATGAAATTACTGTGAAAATCCCTGAGTCGCCACATTCCGGCGCCTGTTTGGGTACACTGAGGGAGAATTTAGCAGGGCCAATGCACCTAACCAGCACATCATCTTCACATTTGAAATTTCCCCACTATGTGGTGATTGTCTCTTTAAAGGGCAACACAGTAGAGTAATGGTCACATGGCCTGTGTGACCAGTCGGGACTCGGTGTAGAATCACCCTATGGTGAGAGAGGCTCCTAGTCAGAGACATTTTGGAAACCAGCCACAGCCACGGGGCTACTGTACAAACCTTACTCATAAATACCGCTTCTGTTCATTATTCAAGTCTGTGAAGGTATGTCTTTACACCATAGCAACCAGCATCCAAGCAAATCTGTGCTGCATCCCCTATTACCCCAACATACTCCTTATAGTGTAGAAATCAAACCTGTGTACAGTCTTCCAATTATGGCTTTACTATGGTTTGTATTTATTCACTTCTACATTTCTGCTTTTATATTCAATACTCATCACCATGAAACCCAGTACTGCATTACTTCATCTACTTGAGCTGCTGCTTTTAACGTCTTGTGGAATTGAACCCCACACTTGTCTGTCCTTTGACATCAGCCAACCTTCACCCACAAAGTTTTGTTTTAAACCCAAACTCTAGCACCTCACATTTACTGACATACTCCTCGTGCCAGTTCCTTTGCCTAATCCACCATTTTATTAATAGCTGCTTGCAGCTTCCGTTAGACTCAGAATCGTTTACTTTAAGTCTATTTTGATGTCATCTGCAAAATAGACCATCAATCCCTCTCGCCCTTATCCAAATCATCGATATATATATATATATATATATATATATATATGTTTCGGAACTCAACCATCAGGAGAACGTCTACCCATTTCGAACTGCTTTGAAAATCCATCCAAAGCTTTATGTCCATCATTCTAACCACTTTGGAATCCAAACTTGCTCCTTTCCCCTATTTCCGCACTCCTTAATCTTGTCCAACAGTTTCCTATGCGGGAACCTTGTCAAAGCCTTTCTGAAAGACTACATGCACCACATTTCCTGCATTTCCTCCAGTCACCTCCTCAGAGAACACAATCAGGTTCATCAAGCACAATCTTCCTTCCTGAAGTTGATGTTGGCTGTTTTCATTTTCCCTTCACCCAGATACTGCATAATTTTATCTTTAATTAATTGAATTCAAAACTAATACTCAAACCTAATCTGCCTCAAACCACCATCTAGGACAAAGCAGCCCGCTTGATTGGCACCACATCTACAAACATTCAATCCCTCCACCACCGACGCTCAGTAGCAGCAGTGTGTACTATCTACAAGATGCACTGCAGCAATTCACCAAGAATCCTTAGACAACACCTTCCAAGCCCACGACCACTTCCATCTCAAAGGACAAGGGCAGCAGATAAATGGAAACATCACCTCCTGCAAGTTCCCCTCCAAGCCACTCACCAACCTGACTTGGAAATATATCGCCGTTCCTTCACAGTCGTTGGGTCAAAATCCTGGAACTAACTCCCTAAAAGCATTGTGGGTCAACCCACAGAACATGGACTGCAGCGATTCAAGAGGGCGGCTCACCAGCAGCTGCTCAAGGGCAACTAGGGATGGGCAATAAATGCAGGATAGCCAGCGACGCCCATGTCATAGAAATCATAGAATCCCTACAGTGCAGAAGGAGGCCATTCAGCCCATCGAGTCTGCACCGACCACAATCCCACCCAGGCCCTATTCCGGTAACCCCACGTATTTACCCTGCTGATCCCCATGACACTAGGGTCAATTTATCATGACCAATCAACCTAACCAACACATCTTTGGACTGTGGGAGGAAACCGGAGCACCCGGAGGAAACTCACGCAGACACGGGGATAATGTGTAAACTGCACACAGACAATGACCCGAGGCCGGAATTGAACCCGGGTCCCTGGCATTTGAGGCAGCAGTGTTAACCACTGTCCACTATGCCATCCCACGAATGAGTTAAAAAAAGTACAAGTACATTTAAAAATGCTATTGTTGATGAGGACCAATTTTTAAGATTGCTTTGAGGACAACAGCCTGTAGTTTGTAAAGGGGAAAAAGGGTGAATAGTTTAATTACACCAATCATTCAGAAAATGGATCCTCCTCTGTGATGTCTGCGAGCAAGAATGAATCGATGGATCCTCTGTGGTCCCTCAAAGGTACACATTGCTAGAAGTTGGTGGGACTCCCTTGAACCTGTAAACGGGCCCTCTGGGATAGAATTACAGTTTCTTCCTTGGACATCCACGATGGAATCATTTGACAAACCAGCTGATCCTCTTCAGTGAAAAAAACTCAAGCCATCGATTCCCTGCAGGAATGATTTGGTATTGTAAAATCGGTTAGGATGATTTCTGGAGGATTCATAAGTTCGGCAAAAAAGACCCAAACTAATCATATTGTCAATGACAAACACTGTAATGTTAGGATGTGAACAAGGGCATAATGCAGCCATAATGAAACATAGGTTAGAGTTCGCCATGACATCTCTCCAGGAAGTGATGTTCGAAAGCCAGCGCTCCTGGAATCTGTGATAGGATCTACTGGATCACATCTGCTGAAGCCTATACTGACTGTGCAGTTGAGGAAAGGTTTGGAACATCTCGTGGTGGCTCAAGTGTATACGTGTAGGACTCCAACCATGTCATATTAGGCTTTGCAAAAGATTTTACACTTTCACCAGAAAGAACATCAAATTCCACTCCCTCTGCCTGCAGATGCTGAGTGATTGCAGCGTTTTCTGGTTTTATTAGCCAACATTGATAGGCTATGTGGTCCTGGAGGAGTTACAAACTGGCCTTGTCCTGTGCTAAAGCAATGTCTGCTTTTTCATGACGTAATCACTAAAGGGTAGGCAGATGTGTTGTGGTATTTTCACTGGAATCCAGGAACCAAGTTCGAATCCCACCATGGCAGTCTGGAAAATTAATCTGAAATTAAAAGTCTAATGATGATCGTGAAACCATGTCGATTGTCATATAAACCCATCTGAGTCACTAATGTTCTTTTAGGGAGGGAAATCTGCTGCCCTTATTTGGTCTGACCTATATGTGACACCAGATCTGCAGCAATGTGGTTACCTCTTAAATGCTCTCTGAAATAGAACAGTACCGCACAGAACAGGCCCTTCGGCCCACGATGTTGTGCCGAGCTTTATCTGAAACCATCTGAAACCACGAGCAAAATAGCCTAGCAAACCACTCAGTTCAAGGGAAATTAGGGACAGGTAATAAATTCAGGCCCAGCCTACAACGTCTACAGCCCATCAACAATGGTTTTTTTAAAATTGCTCAATTGCAAACAGGACATGGGACCCTGGCTGGTTTTCCTTCACTTACAAAGCATTGCTGTGGCTACCTGGGTTGCCAATCAGATGGCTTAGAATCGTGAATGGCTACAGCACAGAAGGAGGCCAATCAGCCCATGGGGTTCACACCAGACCTCTAAGAAAAATCCAGCTCATCCCACTCCACTGCCCTTTCCTTGTGGCTCTGCAAATTTTCCCTTCAAGTAGTTATCTAATTCCCTTTTAAAAGCACAACTGAATCTGCTGCCACCATTCTCTCATGCCCTATATTCTAGATGCAATCACTTGCTGTACTGAAAGGTTCCCCCTCAGGTCACCATTGATTCCAATCACCTTCACTCTGTGTTCCGTAGTTCCCGAACTTGCCTCCCCTGGGAACAGTTTCTCTGCATCTCTTCTATCTAAACTTCTCATGATTTTGACCACCAAATCTCCTCTCTAACTTCTCTGCTCTAAGGTTGACAACCACAGCTTCCCCCTTCTATCACATAACTGTAGCCTCTTATCATAGAATCATAGAATCCTTGCAGTACAGAAGGAGGTCATTCGACCCATCGAGTCTGTACCGACCACAATCTCACCCAGGCCCCATTCCCGTAACCTCACACATTTACCCTGCTAATCATTTAGCATGGCCAATCAACCTAACCCGCACATCTTTGGACTGTGGGAGGAAACCGGAGCACCCGGAGGAAACCCACACAGACACAGGGAGAATGTGCAAACTCCACACAGACAGTGACCCAAGCCGGGAATTGAACCGGGGTCCCTGGCGCTGTGAGGCAGCAGTGCTAGCCACTGTGCCACTCATATCACTATGTCACCGTGCTGCCCATCCCTGGAGCCATTCTAGTAAATCTTTCTGCATCTTTTCTAAGGCCATCCTTCCTAGCAGAATTAGATAACGTAGTATCCAAAATTAGACAACTCACCAGTTATCTAATGTTTTATTGGGGTTCACCATATCTTTGTACTCTAAGCCTCTATTGATAATGTGCAAGATCCCCGTATGGCTTTTTAACTACTTTCCCAACCTGCTCTGCCACGTTCAAAGATTTTTTTCACATAGACTTTCCCGTCTCTCTGCTCCTACTTTATTTACACTGAATCCGGTTTCTTCAATAGACATTTGGAAAGCTGTACACAATTTATTTACAATTAAATATTTTGGCAACCGTTATCAGTATATTGTAAATGCATGGGGCTTTTTGTGGATGCAAGGTGGGTCTGCTTCAATGCGAAAGTATTTCAACTTTAACAAGTGAGCTAAAGTTCTCAGGTCGTATGAGGAATGGTTGAGGACTCTGGGTCTGTACTCGTTGGAGTTTAGAAGGTTGAGGGGAATCTTATTGAAACTTACAGGATATTGCGAGGCCTGGATAAAATGGACGTGGAGAGGATGTTTCCACTAGGAAAAACTAGAACCAGAGGGCACAACCTAAGACTAAAGGGATGATCCTTTAAAACAGAGACGAGGAGGAATTTATTCAGCCAGAATGGTGAATCTACAGAACTCTTTGCCACAGAAGGCTGTGAAGGCCAGGTCATTGAGTGTCTTTAAGACAGAGATAGATAGGTTCTTGATTAATATGGGGATCGGGGTTATGGGGAAAAGGCAGGAAAATGGGAATGAGAAAAATATCAGCCATGATTGAATGGCGGAGCAGACTTGATGGGCCGGGTGGTCTAATTCTGTTCCTATGTCTTATGGTCTTATAGGTGCAAGATCCTCTCTCGGAGATTGTTCACACCAGCTGGAGTTTCCAAATCTAATTTTGAGACTCCGTTACAATATAAACAGAGGAAAAAGAAGCATTCACTACTGAACAAACAATGTACATTACCAGTGATTGTTTCATCCGGTTCATTGCTTGCAGGAGTAATTAGGAAACTAATTCCCCCATCTGATGGGTCATAGTGGTCCTCTACCTCAGAATCTGGAATAGGAAGGAAACAGTTCTTAACTACAGCAACAGATGGATATAATGCAGGCAATATTATGGTTACTCTTTCACTGGTGCCATTGATTGAATCCAGAGTTGCCAGATATATTCCAACTTTTTAATAAGGTTCTCAAGTGATTCAGCCCAGCTACTACAGTAGAACATGCTGTCAAATTAATAAATAGAAAGCACAGTCATTTTATTGTTAAAAAAGAGACATGCTGTTGAAGCTTTTCATCTTGCACTCATCAGGACAGACACAAGAATGCCAAATTTCAAAGGGAGCAATTCATACAACAAGGATGGTGATTGATTGGCGAGTCAACTCTGATTGGGTGAGGCATTGCCATGGTTTCCCCAATACAATCATTTAAGTTAATGATTATTTTCTTCCTCACTTTGGTCAACTAAAACAGTCAGGAAGGATGTGCAGGAGCAGAAAATGCCAATGCCCTGATAGACTGCCCTTTAGAAGTTGGCAGAATGGTGGAAAAGCATACTGTTGGCACATCAATTGCTGATTATTAATACATAGGTACTTATATGGTGATCTGCTTAAGGACAGGTGATTATCTCTTTGTTCTTAAAATAACATTGGTGGAACTTTATTTTGCCTTCAGACAGCCAGAGCCTTAGCTGACTTTCCACTTCCTAACCCAAGGGTCTGGTTGACGAATCTAACACAATACAATCACCCTTAGATCACACAACTTAGTAACAAACAGCAATCAAGGACATTCTTTGCCTGCAGGTTTCTGCACATAATGCAAACTAAGGAAGCTTAGCTCAGACCCATTACCACATGTGGTGTTCCAGCTCCAGGGTTCAGTGGAGATCGCAAACTTCCCCGGGAAAGTTGGCAAAATCAGACTGGAACTTGGTGGCTTGGGTGCACTCACCTATCTATTATGGAGTCACTCACCAGCAGCAGCCTAACATTGCTATCTGCTCGATGGAAACTTAGGATGAGAGCGAGAATAAAAGGGGGCAAAAAAAGAACCAATGGAAGAGAAGTCAACGGAAGAGAAACAAGAAACTACAAAAGGTCGTGAATGTAGCCCAATCCATCACGCAAACCAGCCTCCCATCCATTGACTCTGTCTACACTTCCCGTTGCCTCGGCAAAGCAGCCAGCATAATTAAGGACCCCACACACCCCGGACATTCTCTCTTCCACCTTCTTCCATCAGGAAAAAGATACAAAAGTCTGAGGTCACGTACCAACCGACTCAAGAACTGTTTCTTCCCTGCTGCTGTCAGACTTTTGAATGGACTTACCTTGCATTCAATTGATCTTCCTCACCCTAGCCATGACTGTAACACTACATTCTGCACTCTCTCGTTTCCTCCTCTATAAATGATATGCTTTGTCTGTATAGCGTGCAAGAAACAATACTTTTCACTGTATGCCAATACATGTGACGATAATAAATCAAATCAAATCCGTGATCCTTGTGCTATTTATGTTCATCTTCTGCAATCACTGGGAACAATCACAAAGGGGCTTAGGGCATTCCATGAAGTAAATGGGAAAAGATACCCATGGAAAAGAAAAACTCTCACCCTTAAGTTACACGGCAGGATGTCCTGGCAAGTTTGAAGTTAAATTGAACGGTAGTCTCTGAATTATAAAAATGTAGTAGATTTTAAATCATGAACAGCAGAGCTAAATAGGCCCAAAATATCTCAGCTTTGATGTCTTATTCATGACGATTGATCTTAGGTAGGACAGCAATAGGGATGTTGCAATGATCATCCGCACACTAAGAAGTGGGAAATTCCACAGGGGAGAGAAAGATCAGGCTTCCTTCTTTTGGTTGCTTCCAGCAATTCCCGTGTCCAGTGAAGTCGAAACCACTATTCCCAAGGTCAAATGAATTCTCATTGGGCCAAATTTTAACTCCGTACAAGTGAGTGGATTTTGAATAGGTTAACAACAGGTTCACCGATGCTCAGTAGCAGCAGCGTGTACTATTCTCAAGATGCACTTCAGCAATTCACCAAAGATACTTAGACAGCACCTTCCAAGCCCACAACCACTTCCATCTAGAAGGACAAGGGCAGCAGATACATGGGAACACCACCACCTGCAAGTTCCCCTCCAAGCCACTCACCATCCTGACTTGGAAATATATTGCCGTTCATTCGCAGTCGCTGGGTCAAAATCCTGGAATTATCTCCCTAATGGCATTGTGGATCAACCCACAGCACATGGACTGCAGCGATTCAACAGTTCAACACTTTCTCAAGGGCAACTAGTGATGGGTAATAAATGCTCGCCTGTCAGCAACGCCCATTCCCACGAATGAATAAAAACATCTCCGATATCCAAGCTCACTCATGAGTAGTGACTTGCTCAATGTTCTGGAAGATGACCAGCAACCCAAGGAGTTGGGGGAGTGCAAAAAACTACAAAGGGTCGTGAACGAAGCCCAGTCCATCACGCAAACCAGCCTCCCCTCCATTGACTCTGTCTACACTTCCCACTGCCTCGGAAAGCTAGCCAGAATAATTAAGGACCCTACGCACCCAGGACATATTCTTTTTCACCTTCCGTCAGGAAAAAGATACAAAAGTCTGAGGTCACGTACCAACTGACTCAAGAATAGCTTCTTCCCTGCTGCCATCAGATTTTTGAATCGACCGACCTCGCACTAAGTTGATCTTTCACTACAGCCTAGCTATGACTGTAACACTACATTGTGCACTCTTTCCTTTTCTATGAACGGTATGCTTTGTCTGCATAGCATGCAAGAAACAATACTTTTCATTGTATACTAATACATGTGACAATAATAAATCAAATCAAAATTTGGCATGTCCGCTACGACTCTCACCAACCTTCATAGATGCACCATGGAAAGCATCCTTTCTGGTTGTATCACAGCTTGGTATGACTCTTGCTCTGCCCAAGGCTGCAAGAAACTACAAAAGGCTGTGAACGTAATCCAGTCCATTACTCAAACCAGCCTCCCATCCACTGACACTGTCTACACTTTCCACTGCCTTGGAGAAGCAGCCAGCATAATCAAGGATGCCACACGCCCCAGACATACCCTCTTCCACATTCTGCTATCGGGAAAAAGATACAAAAGTCTGAGGTCACATACCAACCAACTCAAGAACAGCTTCTTCCCTGCTACCATCAGACTTTTGAATGGATCTACCATTAAGTTGATCTTTCTCTCCACCCTCACTAGGATTGTAACACTACATTCTGCACCCTCTCCTTTCCTTCTCCCCAATGTACTCTATGAACAGTGTGCTTTGTCTGTATAGCATGCAAGAAACAATACATTTCACTGCAGACCAATGCATGCAACAATAATAAATCAAATCAAAAGTTAGCATCAGAGAGGTTGGGAAGGAGGGCAGTGAAAATATAAAATTAAAATTAGAATTAAATGAAGAAATACCTTTATCCGTGTGCGGAGCATGTGTGTGTGTCGGGGGCCTTTTGTTTGGCACTGCGTCACTGTATTTCTGTAATAAAATCAGCACAATTATTACAGCAACAACAAGCTATATTTAAATGGTACCTTTACTGTAATGAAACATCCCAAGGCACTTCACAGGAACATGATAAAATAAAGTATGGCATCAAGACACATATTCAAGACAGCTGACCCAAAGCTTGATGAAAAAGTTGGTTTCTAAGGTGTGTTGTAGAAGGACAAATTGAGGTTGAGAGACAGGGAGGTGTGGAGAGGGAATTGCAGAGCTTGAGGCCCAGACAGCTGAAGACACGGCCATCAATGGTGTAGTAGTTGTGATTGAGACTGCTCAAGAATTAGAGCACAAATATCTTGGAGGGCTACGGAGTCGGAAGAGATTGCAGACAAGGAGGGGAAGGGCCACAGAAGGATTTGAAAACAAGAATGGAAATTTTTAAAATCAAGTCATTACCTGACAGAGAGACAATGTAGGTCAGTGAGCACAGGGCTGATAAGGCAAGTCCTGTTCCCCTAGGTGAAGGGGTGGCACGGTGGCACAGTGGTTAACACTGCTGCCTCACAGCACCAGGGACCCGGGTTCGATTCTCGGCTGGATCACTGTCTGTGTGGAGTTTGCACATTCTCCCCGTGTCTGCGTGGATTTCCTCCAGGTGTTCCGGTTCCCACCCACAGTCCAAAGATATGCAGGTTTGGTTGATTAGCAATGATACATTGATCCTAGTGTCAGGGGGATTAGCAGGATAAATATGTGGGGTTACGGGAATAGGGTCTGGGTGGGATTGTGGTTGGTGCAGACATGATGGGCTGAATGGCCTCCTTCTGCACTCTAGGATTCTATGAAGACACGAGCAGTCAGGTTTTGGATGGTAAAAGGGTTACGAAAGGTAAACTATGGGAGACCAGCCAGGAATGCATTGGAATCGCCAAGTGTAGAGGTGACAAAGGCATGGATGAGTGTTTCAGCAGCAGATGAGCTGAGATAGGGACAGAGTCGAGTGAAGTTATGGAGATGGAAATGGACGGTCTTAGTGATGGTGCAGAAATATGGTGGGAATTCACCTTAGGATTAAATGTGACAACAAAGTCATGGGGGTTAAAGGGGCATTAGCTTCCTAATAGAATGTTATCACTCATTTGCAAAAGCATTCACTGCAAAGGCAACTCCAATTCTAACCAAATTCATCCCCTGAATGCAAAACAAAATGTCTGACGGCCTTAATCCCTTCCCTATGTAAATCTGTGCACAGACATTCAAGGGGTACTGTGGAGTGAAGTGCCTTCTTTGGCAAGTGGTCTCTGTATCAGAGTGATACACTTGCTCCTACACCAGATTTTAACAGTTCTGAGCTCTCTTCTCACTGGCAGCCATTCCAGTAATCACCAGAAATGACAAGGAATAGGAAGAGATAGAGGGGAAGCAGAAGGAGGTGACACACAGTAAAATGTTCCAAGGTTCTTCACAGGAAATTGACACCAAGCCTCAAGGACATATCAGAGCTGGGTAATTGCAAGTTTGTTCAAAAGCAGGTAGGTTTAAGGAGCATCTTATAGAAGGAAAGAGAGGTTTAGAGAGGCAATTGCAGAGCTTGTGACCAAGGCAACTATAGGCACAGCTGCCAAGAGTGATGAAAGGATCAAGAGGCCAGAATTGGAGAATCGCAGAGATCTTGGAGGTGGAAGGAAGTTACAGAGATAGGGAGAGCCAAGGCACATGGAGGGGTTTGAAAATAAGAATTTTAAAATCAGGCGTTGTTCTACAAGGGACCAACGGAGGTCATTGAGCACAGGGGTAATGGGTGAATAGAACATGGCGTGAATTAGGGTATAGGGAGCAGAGTTTTAGATGAATTGGGGTTTATGGGTAGAGAAGATAGGATAGGTTGGAATAGTATTAAGATAACAAAGACATGGAGGATTTCAACAATAGATGAAGTTAGGCAAGGCTGGAGATGGAAGTAGGCAGTCTTCGTGATGATGTGATCAGAAGCTCATCTTGGGGTCAAAAGCAACACTAAGGGTGCGAAAAGTCTGGTCCAGGCTCAAACCATTGCCAGAGAGACAGGGTCAGTGACTAAATGTGACCGGCATTGACGACAATGGCTTAGGTGCTTACGAATTGTTTGTTGTAGGAAACTGCATGTCAGATAAATAGTTCAGACACAGTGGGAAGGTCGAGAAAGGTGGTGGCAAGGCAGAACCAAGAGTCAACAGCCTCCGTGTGGAACCTGATGCTGCGTTTTCAGATGTTGCTGCCACAGTGCATCATGTAAATGAGGAATAGTGGGTCCAAGGATAGATCCCTGGGGGACAGCAGAGGTAGCAGGATTAGGAAGAGATCTTGGTCTAATCCGATAGATAAGAATGGAAGAAGGCAAGTGCATTCCCACCCAGCTGGATAATAGTGGAGAGGCATTGGAGGAGGTTGGTGTGGTCAGCTGCGTCAAAGGCTACAGACAGGCTGAGAAGGATAAAGAGGAATAGTTTACCATTGTCACCATCATATATGTTATAATTTGTAACTTTGGTAAGGCTCATTTGGGTTCTGTGGCAGGAATGGGAACACAATGACCTCTTTTTCAAAGGCCTTGATACTGAACACACAGAGGGTCGTGGGGCAGATGTTCTGGGAGGAGTGTGGATGTAGTTAAAAATGCAAAATGTAGTAACATGTCATATGGGGAGGCAGTGGTGTTGGAGGTGGAATACCACTTAGTGGCATTGTCACTGGACTAGTAATCCAGCGATCAAGGATAATTCTCTGGGGACCCAGGTTCAAATCCCACCACGGCGGATGGTGAAATTTGAATTCAATAAAAAATCTGGAATTAAAAGTCCAGTGATGACCATGAAACCATTGTCAGTTGTCGTAAAAACCCAAGCTAATGTCCTTTAGGGAAGAAAATCTGCTATCCTTACCCAGTCTGGCCTACATGTGACTCCAGACCCACAGCAGACTCTTAACTGCGCTCTGAAATGGCCTAGCAAGCCCCTCAGTTCAAGGGAACTAGGGATGGGCAACAATAGCCAGCGATGCCCACATCCATGAAAGAATTTTTAAAATACTCATCGCCTCTTACAAAGTGCCAGCTTTCATTCCGTGTGTGAGGAGGATATTTCTTTAACATCTTGTTCCAATCAGACTCACAGTAAAACTGATGGACTGGATTCAATTTAACACATGTTAAATTTAGCACTGGTCTCTCAGGGCCCAGGATGCCTGGCAGCAAAAGGGAATCAAGCGCTATTGGCTCAAGTAAGTAAGACCCTTTAAGGAGGCGATGGCTCAGTGGTATTATCACTAGACTATTAATCCAGAAACTCTTGGGTTCAAATCCCGCCACAGCGGATAGTGGAATTTGAATTCAATAAAAAAAATCCAGAATTAAGAATCTACTGATGACCATGAAAACATTGTCGATTGTTGGAAAAACCCATCTGGTTCACTGATGTCCTTGAGGGAAGGAAATCTGCCATCCTTAGCTGGTCTGGCCTACGTGTGACTCCAGAGCTACAGCAATATGGTTGACTCTCAACTGCCCTCGGGCAACTAGGGATGGGCAATAAATGCTGGCCAGCCAGCGACGCCCATGTCCCACAAATAAAAAAAACCTTTTCGAGCACTTCTTCTGGAAGAGGAGTGTTTCCTATGGATTCTCAAGGAGTTTAGTTTATTTATTATTGTTACAAGTAGGCTTACATTAACACTGCAATGAAGTTACTGTGAAAATCCCCTAGTCACCACATTCCGGCACCTGTTCGGGTACACTGAGGGAGAATTTAGCATGGCCAATGCACCTAACCAGCACGTCTTTCAGACTGTGGGAGGAAACCGGAGCACCTGGAGGAAACCCACGC
Organism: Mustelus asterias; assembly: GCF_964213995.1. Classification (NCBI taxonomy): domain Eukaryota; kingdom Metazoa; phylum Chordata; class Chondrichthyes; order Carcharhiniformes; family Triakidae; genus Mustelus; species Mustelus asterias. The sequence continues at coordinate 147,507,795 of NC_135802.1, read as the reverse complement.
AGACACTGGGAGAATGTGCAAACTCCACACAGACAGTGACTCAAGCCGGGAATCGAATCCGGGTCCCTGGCACTGTGAGGCAGCAGTGCTAACCACTGTGCCTCCATGCCAGCCTGAAGGCACCCTTCAGGCTGCTCTCTGATAATCGGCTTCTCTCTGCCACCTTCCCTTTCCCAACACAGCCTCTTTTCGAAGCACAAATCACGAGCCTCGTATCCTCACCGATGGTCCCTCTCTGACTATGCCCCACCTGCACCCACTCACCATCAGAGCTAAGCCCTGATCTCTGAGCAACCCCCACCCTTCTGATTGCCAGGCATCATCCCAAAGGTTGCCAGCCACGGTCACCTTGTGCTGCTGTTTATTTAATGGCTTACTGGCTGGCCTGCCTGTGATGAATTGGAAATAGGGAAGAAAGAACATTATAATGAGGTCCTGCCATTAGAACCAACAGCATCTCCACAGCCTCAATGCATTCCATTCCCTCCTATAGACCCATCTCCCTATAAATATTGGGGCCTCGGTATCAGGAGTGTAATTGGATGGGACGCTAAGTCAAGTGGTCAGTCAGACACAAGACCAGGTGAGAGGGAATCACTGTGTTGACAAATATTGAGGAATCCAATATGCAATCCATAGAATGAGCCTCCTACAGTGCAGTAGGACGTCATGCAGCCCATCCTGCCCATGCTAGCTCCCAGAAAGAGCTTTTCAATTAATCCCTTTCCCTTACTCTTGCCCAGAGCCCTGCAATTTTATTTCATAGAACATAGAATTGCAGAAGAAGGCCATTCGGCCCATCGAGTCTGCACCGACCGCAAACCCACCCAAGCCCAACCTCCATAATCCCATTTACCCTAGCTAGTCCCCCTGACACAAAGGGGCAATTTAGCATGGCCAATCCACCTAACCCACGCATCTTTGGAGTGTGGGAGGAAACCAGAACACCCGGAGGAATCCCATGCAGACACGGTGCAAAGGTGCAAACTCCACACAGACAGTGATCCAAACTGGGATTCGAATCCGGGTCACAGGCGCTGTGAGGTAGCAGTGCTAACCACTGTGCCGCCGTGCCACCCATTTCCTTTCATCCTTTTGAAAAATACTTCTGAATCTGCTCCCACCCTCCATTCAGGCTCCACTTTCCAGATCATAGCAACCTTACAAACAGTCCCTCCCAGCCTCCATATCACAAGGATGGTGGTTAAGCTTTGAAGTATAATTTGCAAAGAGTGAACCAGCCAGGTAAAATCCAAGCTTTGTTCTCAATTTAAACAATAAAGAAAGTTGCCGTTACTTCAGTTCACCTTTTTAGCTGCTTTTTCTTTCTTCGTGTTCCTGAATGTGGCGTTGTGATTGGCTCCAAGCTTGGCAGATTTCAAATGCTCCAGTCTCTTTTTCATGGTGCGTTGGAAAATCTCTTTATCTTGTTTCTCATCCTCACTGCGTACCAGCTTATGGCGGCTGTAATTGATCTTGTACTTTCAAAAGAAACCATTGGGTCAGTGAATAAAGTGAGGGGACTACAGTTAAAGTTAAAGTTTATTTACTAGTCACAAGTAAGGCTTACATTAACACTGCAATGAAGTTACTGTGAAATTCCCCTAGTCGCCACACTCCGGTGCCTGTTCGGGTCAATGCACCTAACCAGCACGTCATTCAGACTGTGGGAGGAAACCGGACCCACCCAGAGGAAACCCATGCAGACACGGGGAGAATGTGCAAACTCCACACAGACAGAGAACCAAGCCGGGAATCGAACTCAGGCCCCCTAGCGCTGTGAGGCAGCAGTGTTAACCACTGTGCCACCATGCCATCCAGATATGCCATAGAATCCCTACAATACAGAAGTAGACCATTCGGCCTATCGAGTCTGCACCGACCACAATTTCACCCAGGCCCTATCCCTGTAACCCCATGCATTTACCCTAGCTAGTCTTCCTGACATTAAGGGGCAATTTAGCTTGGCCAATCCACCTAACCCACACATCTTTGGACTGTGGGAGGAAACCAGAGCACCCGGAGGAAACCCAAGCAGACACGGAGAGAATGTGCAAACTCCACACAGACAGTGACCCAAGCTGGGAATTGAACCCGGGTCCCTGGCGCTGTGAGGCATCAAGTGCCATCGTGCCACCCCATGTAATCCAGACACCTGGACTAATGCTCTGGAGACATGTGTTTAACTCCCATCACCGTAGCTGGGAGAAATTTAAATTCAAACAATTAATTAATCTCGAAAAAAATACTAGTCTCATCAATAGCGATCACAGAAAATCAGATTATCATGAAAACCCATCTGTTTCACTAATGCTTTTTATGGGAAGAAATTGGCAACTCTTACCCAGTCTGACCGATGGTGACTCAAAGTCAAGTCTTTGACCGTTGACTTAATAAAACCGACTTCAACTTCGGCAATAGAAATGACAAAGGGGCACAACCCACTCAGTCAACCCTGCAAAGTCCTCCTCACTAACATCTGAGGAGTGGGAGAGCTGTCACACAGACTAGCCACGCAACAGCCTAACACAGTTAGGAAGGCAAATGTAATGTTACCATTCATTTTGAGAGGACTAGAATACAAAAGCTGCGATGTACTGCTGAAGCATTATAAGGCTCTGGTCAGACCACATTTGCAGTGTGAGCAATTTTGGGCCCTGTATCTGAGGAAGGATGTGCTGGCTTTGGACAGGGTCCAGAGGAGGTTCACAAGAATGAGGACGACCCTTTGGAATCGAGATGAGGAGGAATTTCTTCAGCCAGAGGGTGGTAAATCTGTGGAATTCATTGCCACAGAAGGCAGTGGAGGCCAGTCATTGAGTATATTTAAGTCAGAGATAAATAGGTTCTTGATTGTTAAAGGGATCAAAGGTTACGGGGAAAAGGCAGGAGAACGGGGCTGAGAACCTTATCAGCCATGATTGAATGACGGAGCTGATGGGCTGAGTGGCCTAATTCTGCTCCTATATCTTCTGGGCTTATGGTCTATAGGTCATTGAATACACACCCAATGCCCAAACTCCTTCATTATCAATCCTATGCATGTCCTGTCCCACCAGAATTGGCGGGAAGCACAGTGGTATCCAATCAGGAGGAAGTGCCCTGGAAATTCTCACCATTGACTCTGGACCCCATGAGGTTGTCCGACACCATGTAAAACATGGAAAAAGTAACCTCTGGCTGAATACCACCCACCCTCAGCTGGGGAACCAGTACTTCTCCACACTGAACATCAATAGGAAGAAGTATTGAGTGTAGAAAGTGTTCTGAAATTGGATCCTTCTGTCTTGGAAGGATAGGATTTGGTTCTTAGACAGACTGCTGACATTGTCTGGTCCTCTTAACACTTTTTTATTAGTAGATGGAACAGGTTTCAGAGTAGGTACATTGTTCTTAGGCATGATTCCAACCACTCTCTCGAGAGTCTAACATATGATTGACTAGTATCAGTGGGACATTATTATCGATGGCACATATTTGTATCTTTTACATTAACTCTACATACTACAGCAAGGGTACTTTGCACAAGGAACTTCAATGTGCATCACCAAGAGAACTTTGGTCGCGCCATCACTGACCAAACATCTCAAGTCATGAAGGATACATCTGCCAGACTGAGTCTGTGGCAGGTGGTGAGAAACTGATAAGAGGGAAAACACCTACTAGGCCTCATTCTTACCAATCTACCTGTCTACCTGTCCATGATGGTACTGGAAAGAATGACGACCATTCGATCCCTGTAGAGACAAAGTCCTGTCTTCATATTGAGGACACATGATTTTGTGGCACTACTACTGTGTTAAATGTGAGAGATTCAGAAAAGACCCAGTACCTCAAATCTGGGCATCCATGCGGCAATGGGAGTTATCAGCAGTAACTAAAGTGTATTCACCCACAATCTGTAACCTCATGGCCCAACAGATCCCATAATCTGCTCTTGTCATCAAGCCTGGGGATCAACCCTGATTCAATGAGAAATGTGGAAGACCATACCAGGAGTAGCACCAGGGATACCGGAAATTAGATGCCAACCTGGTGAAGCTACAATACAGGGCCACATATATGCTAAAAGGTGGAAGCAACAATCAGTAAACAGAACTCATAACCAATAGATTGGAGAAAAGACCTGCAGTCCTGCCATATTCAATCATGAATGGACAACTAAGCAATGAACTGGAGAAGGAGTCCCCACAAATATCCTCATTCTCACTAATGGGGAACACAGCGTGTCAGTGCAAAATACACAACTGAAATATTTGCAACCATCTTCAGCCAGAAGTGCCGAGTAGATGATTCAGCTTGGCCTTCAGCTGAGGTCCACAGCATTGCAGATTCCATTCTTCAGCCAAGTTGATTCACTCCACATGAGATCAAAAAAACAGCTCAAGGCATTGGATACTGCAAAGGCTATGGGCGCTGCCAACATCCCAGCTGTAGTACTGGAGACTTGTCCTCCAGAACGAGCTTAGTCAAGCTGTTTCAGTACACCTACAGAACTGGTATTGATCTGACAGTGTGGGAAGTTGCCCAGGTATGTCCTGTCCCAAAACGGAGAACAAATCCAATCTGCCCAATTACCACTCCATTAGCCTAATCTCAATCATTAGCAAAGTGACTGAAGGTGCCATTGACAGTGCTATCATGTGGCACTTACACAGCAACAACCTACTTACCAACTCTCAGTTTGTGTTCTACCAAGGGCACTCAGCTCCTGACCTCATTACCACCTCAGTCAAGCATGGGCAAAAGAGCTGAACTCAAGAGGTGAAGTGTGAGTGACTGCCCTTGACATCGAGGTAACCTTTGACTGAGTGTGCCATCAAAGACACTTAGCAAAATTCAATCAGAGGGAGAACTCTCCACTGGTTGGAGTCATAGCCAGCACAATGGAAGATAGTTGTGGGTGTTAGAGATCAGTCATTTCAGGGCAGTGTCCTATGCTCAACTACCTTCAGCTGCTTCACCAATATCTTCCCTCCAACATATAGTCAGAAGTGGGGATGTTCAGTAATGTTTGCATTGTGTTCAGTACAATTCATAATGCGTCAGATACTGAAGCATCTTGTGAGAACCAAACCAACTAGCTGTCAGGTGATGACAGCTCGTGCTTAGGCATTGATCGGATCCAGGTCTAGGTTTTAAACTGAATTTGGAAAAAAATGCACAACTTAGAATTCTGAACGCCTCCAAAATTCAGAGAGGAAGATACACAAACAGCCCGAACGGGCCGCATAAGTTTCCTTACCCGGTGCCTGGGTTTGTACAGATGTTGCTGCAACATGTGGTGAGTGACTATTTCCTCTCGATCCTTTGGGCCCTTTGCTCTATTCTCAATTGCTTGCATGTCCAGGCACACCTCACTGGTATTTTCACATCTGGGAAAACAAATATATTTTCTCACAACATGTCAGTCTTGACCCTGTTGGTAGCAAACTTGTCTTTGAGTCAAAAGGTTGTGAGTTCAACTCCTGTTCCAGTGACCTGGGTGTATAATCCAGGCAAACATTCCGAGTGGAGTACTGCATGGTTGGACGTGTCACCTTTGGCGAGAGACATTAAACAAAAGGCTTGGCCTATTCTCACAGGTCAAAATAAAAGATTCCATGGCACCTATTTCAAAGAAGCAAAGGAGTTCTCCCAACGTGCTAGCCAACATTTATCTCTCAACCAAAGACACAGAAATGGATCACCTAAGTCTTTATCACAATGCTGTGTGTGGGACCTTAATATCAAAACTGGCTGCAGTATTTCCAATAGTACTAAACTGCAAAAGTACTTAATTGACTGTAAAAGAGTTTGGGATGACCCAAGGTCATTAATAATGCAAGTCTTCCTTAAAGGGACTTGAAACTTGCTGTCAGGTTTTTCCACTTAGATCATCATGGAATCCCTACAGAGCAGAAGGAGGCTATTCAGCCCATCAAGCCAGCACCGACAACAATCCCACCCAGGCCCTATCCCTGTAACCCCACGTATTTACCCTACTGGCCCCCCTGACATTAAAGGGCATTTTAGCACAGGCAATCAACCTAACCCGCACATCTTTGGAATGTGGGAGAAAACCGGAGCACCCGGAGGAAACCCACGCAGACACAAGGAGAAGGTGCAAACTCCAGACAGACAGTGACCCAAGCCGGGAATTGAACCCGGGTCCCTGGTACTGTGAGGCAGCAGTGCTAACCACTGTGCCACCGTGCCGCCCATGTTTCAATCTAGGCTGTGTTTCAAGTGATGTAGAGAAATCTGCACTTTATAAAGAATTCCTCTCCCCGTGCATGCCGAATAGTTTTGGTCATTGGGCCGAAACTCTCTCACGGCTGATACTTACAATGCTGCAGAGATGGACGAATCTAGGGCAGAGTAACGATGGCCGGTGAAGTCAAAGTTAACATCATTGATCGAACGCATAAAAGCCAAGGACCTCTGCCATTCTCCCTACAGAATTGAAAAGGCACAGGAGTCAGACATTAACTATAAAAGGATTGTTGAATTAAATTTAGCCTCAGGATTCTAATAGGTGAATTATGTATTGGGAATTCACCACATAAAACTGGTAAATTAAAGCAGATGGCAAAACAAAGTTACCTATCTCTCGTCTGGGTCAGAAGGTTAAACCCCACTCCAGAGACTTGAACTGTATGATTCTATTTTTGATCACAATTTTGCCCAGGACTGTTTAATGGTACGATCAATGATTCCAATTCATATCAATCGGCTGCAAGAACCCCAGACTCAACAAGAAAGCTGCCTGTTGCAAACATTGTGGCTGGAATTTTACCGTCCCGCCCACCACAGGAGGGGCGGACCGTGGACAGGTTTGTTGACCTTGGGCAGGATTTCGGGACGAGCGAGGTTGTAAATACCGGCCCCATCCCCACGTTCTATAGCACAATCATTTATTCATTTTATTTGACAGCAATAAGATTTCCGTGCTTATCCAGTTTAAGTCAATCACAAGGATTTATAAATTTATTGTCCAAATAGACCCATCCACCTGAGAAAAAACTGGCCAGGACTTTCCAGCCCTTCACACCGGTGGGATCTTCCAGTCCCACCGATGCCACAACCCCGCCACGGGAAAGACCGTTGGCAACAGCAGGACGGGGAGGTTCACTGTTACTGGATCGCTGCTGCAAAGCACACAACGGGTTGCACGGAACATCCCTCCCAGAAAGTCAAAGTAATTAGACAAAGTAGATCAATGGTAATAAGTTTAAAGTTTATTTATTAGTCACGAGTAGGCTTACAGTAACACTGCAATAAAGTTACTGTGAAAATCCCCCAGTCAACACACTCTGGCGCCTATTCGGGAACACAGAGAGAACTTAGCATGGCCAATGCACCGAACCAGCACATCTTTCGGACTGTAGGAGGAAACTGGAGCATGCAGAGGAAACCCACGCAGACACAGGGAGAATGTGCAGGCTCCACACAGACAGTGACCCAAGCCGGGAATTGAACCCAGGTCCCTGGCGCTGTGAGGCAGCAGTGCTAACCACTGTGCCACCGTGCCGCCCAGTTAACTGAACTGGGGAACCAGGCACATCAGGGAGAGATTTTACCAGAATTTGCAAAGTGTCAGTGAAATGGCCGGCCTGAAGCTCTCCAGTTTCACTGCTGTTTTCTCTCCAGATTTTGTCACTTCACCATCTAAAAGAAAGAATAGGCAAGGTTTGCGCCGTCGCTCTGGCACGCAGGGACTCTTAGCGGAGAATTTTCCCATCCCACCCGCCAAGGCAATTGCAGGGGGCAGGAGGGCAGACCATGCTAAGGTCTGCTGACGTTGGGCGGGATTTTCCGGTTTTGGGGCGAGTGTAGCCAGAAATTCCCGCCCTTAGAGTTGGGAACTGACTCCACAGAGATAAGGGCAAGAATAAATCCTTTCCCCACCCCACCCCCCACCACCTCCCCTGGCTCCCCCATCATGGAAGTATCTGGGACCGCTCCTCCCCCCCCCCCCCCCACCCCACCCCACCCCTCGCCCCCGTCTTCCACACACACACACACAATCGTCCTCGGCATCCCCATTGCCGCCTGCAATTCCTTCCCCGTGATCAACCATGGCATCTCATTCCCCCTTCCCCCAAATCACCCCCAACATTCCCATCGTTGTCAGTGTCCACTCGCACCCCCCCCCCCTCCACCCCACCCCGCCATCTACCAGCAATAATAGAGTCCCCACCCACTTGGCACCTCCTAAGGCCCACCTTTGGCACAGTTTGGCATAGTATGCCAGCGGGCATTGCCAGGACATGTCCCTCTGCTCACGGGCTATACTGACGTTAACGCCTCCAGAGGGATCCCCTCGACAGGTTGCTGTTTGAGTCACGTCGGTGAGGTATGAAGGTTTAGTCAGGGAGGTTAATTTGGCAAGGGAGAGATAATGATATTTAATGAGGAAATGTATTACCGGATTATGTTGCTTGCACTAAGGGTCAATTTAGCACGGCCAATCAACCTAACCCACACATTTTTGGAGTGTTGGAGGAAACCAGAGCACCCGGAGGAAACCCACGCAGACACAGGGAGAACATGCAAACTCCACACAGACAGTCACCCAAGCTCAAAATTGAACCCAGGATCCTGATGCTGTGAGGCAGCAGTGCTCACCAATGTGCCACCATGCCGCCCTAAGCCTGTAGAAAGGGGAGTGTGGGATTGTGGGAGGAAGAACAAAAGGGGCAGTTTGTGATAGGCTGAAGGGTTGGAGGGATTGACTAACAAAAGTCCTAATGATGCAAAAGCCAAGGGGAGAAATCATGGGGATAGTAAAAAAATAACAAAGGTTGAGTCCAGATGACAAAAACATGAATGGCCAAATATAGCAGCCATGAAAATGCAACCTGAAAGAAGTCAGCATTAAAAAAAAACAGCTGGCTATAACGAAAAGTCATTGAACTCAATATTAAATTCAGAAGGCTGTTGAGTGCTGAGACAAAAGATGAAAGTGTTGTTCCTTGGGGCGTGAGTTGAGCTCCACTGGAATTAGTTGGCCAAGGACAGGAAGGTCAGAGTGGGAGCAAGTTGGTGAATTAAAATGACAAGCTACAGGAAGCTTGGCGTCATTCCTGTGGAGAACGTTTTGAACTCCTCACATAACTGAAGTTCCTCATCCCCAGCCTCATCCTGGTAAATCTGCTGTGCACCCAATCCATAGGCCGTGAAACGTCATCTGAGGTGTGATTTTTTTAAATTCATTCGTGGGACATGGGCGTCACTGGCTGGCCAGCATTTATTGCCCATCCCTGGTTGTCCTTGAGAAGGTGGTGGTGAGCTGCCTTCTTGAATCGCTGTAGTCCACGTGCTGTGGGTTGACCCACGATACCGTTAGGGATGGAATTCCAGGACTTTGACCCAGCGACTGTGAAGCAACGGTGATATATTTCCAAGTCAGGAGGGTGAGTGGCTTGGAGGGAAACTTGCAGGTGGTGGTGTTCCCATGTATCTGCTGCCCATTATTGAATGTAATCCCCCAGCTGAAGCCTGGCCAATGATTCTTCAAAGGTTTAGCACATTTTTGTGATAATCATCATTTTCTTAACCCAAAATACTACCAGATGTACCAACTACCAGGCCGGAAGGCCTGCCTTTTCTGCATGTGTAACTATTGAGATTACCTCAGACACGTAGCTAATGGCATCCTTCAGATTCAGCTCACGGAAAACACCGACGATCTCATCCCGACTGATCTGGGCAGATCTCCTCATCATTACCTTGCTCAGGAACTTCCTATCGAAGTTCGTCCACCTGAAATGGAACACACCATAATAAGGGGATCGCGATATACGTGGGTTAAACAAACTGTGAGGGCAGAAAAAGAGCTGAAAAGCCGCAAATCGAAGGTGAAATCATTCGGAGGGTATGGAATTATAAATTGAGCTGTTATGGAAGGGAAGTGAGACTGTAGGAGCATTGGTAAAGTTAAAGTTAAAATTTATTTATTAGTCACAAGTAAGGCTTACATTAACATTGCAATGAAGTTACTGTGAAATTCCCCTAGTCACCACAATCCGGCGCCTGTTCGGGTACACTGAGGGAGAATTTAGCATGACCAATGCACCCAACCAGCACATCTCTGGAGTGTGGGTGGAAACCCATGCAGACACGGGGAGAACGTGCAGGCTCCACACAGACGAGCCGGGAATTGAACCGGGTCCCTGGCATTGTGAGGCAGCAGTGCTAACCACTGTGCCACCGTACCACATTGGTAGGTTATACAATAAGATCAGCATAAGTGAACTGCCCTCAACACAGTTACAGAGCACTGACTGAAACACTACATTCTGCACCCTCTCCTTTTCTTTTCTATGAACGGTATGCTTTGTCTGCGTAGTGTGCAAGAAACAATAATTTTCACTGTATACCAATACACGTGACAACAATAAATCAAATTTACAAAAAGAAATCAGTAAATCTACGTACTTGCTTTGAAGATAGTTATGTCCAATTTGCCCCGAGATATCTTCGACTGCAGACATGATGTGTTCAAATGCCTTAAAAGACAGACACAATTCTTTACACGTGAGAAAGTGAAAATGAATGCACTTGCAAAGCTATGTTTCAAGGTTCTTTCAAATATCCTAAATGAAATATTCCTTTCTGTTCAACAAGAAAAGACTTATTGCAAAATAATTCCAATTTAGAAAATTCTGTGAATTTAAAACTGATTTTTATTAAAGACTATAGAAGAATCGTAGAATACCTACAGTGCAGAAGGAGACCATTTGGCCCATTGAGTCTGCACTGACTCTCCAACAGAACATCTTACCCAGACCCTATCCCTGTAACCCTACATCTTTGTAGAAACTTGATGTCTGTGTCGATATGCGCGATCTTCTTGGCGATCCTCTCCACTTGGAGCCGGCAGTTTGCGGTGTCGATGGTAGTCATGATGTGGAGATGCCGGCGTTGGACTCCAACGCCAGCATCTCCACATCACCCTACATATTTACCAGGCTAATCCCCCTAACCTACACACCTTTGGACACTAAGGGGCAATTAGGCATGGCCAATCCACCTAACCCGCATATCATTGGACTGTGAGAGGAAATCGGAGCATCCGGAGGAAATCCACACAGACACAGGGACAACATGAAAACTCCATGCAGACAGTCACCCAAGGTTGGGATTGAACCGGGTCCTGGCACTGTGAGGCAGCAGTGCTAACCACTGTGCCGCTCCACTATGCACAGAATAATCTCATGCGCTATGAAAAGTTCTAGGCATCGAGAACATTTTCTGGTCCCAAACTCTTGCCTGCGTCAAACGTGCACCGACAATTGGAATCTTCCAGATAATTAACAGGCGGCCTCCATGATTGCTGTCCAATGAAGGACAGCAGCCAGATTCACAAGATGAGGGGCCCAATCAGAGAGCTGACAGCACAAGATGGACTGTTGCCTCACCTGCTGAGGGAGGTAGAAGATCACGAGGGTGCCTCAAAATGGAGGCACTCTCTGAAGCCTGACTAGTATTTGAAAAGAAAGAAGGCCGCGCAATCTTAGAGACAGCAGGCCCCTCCAAAGGAAGGATTATGACTGAGACAGCAGCTTTTGCACTTTTGCAGCACGTTCATGTGGTCAGTGAGAGGAAGCCCTGATGGTGCCGACTGGGACCATGCCAAGCTGCCCCCGACATCACAACATCAACAGAAGTTTCCTGGTGTCAACAATCTGTCCCATAATTGGCCTCATTGACTACACGACATTGCTGGGTAGGTACTCTCAGTTGCAAGATCGCTTGGAGCCAGGAATGCATTGGGGAGGTGACCCGTCACACACATTTCAAATATTGCTCCTGGTCCCACCTCTAAACCTGCCCCCTCAGAACTGGGAGGATGTCTCTCTGAGTCCACTGGATTTTTAAAAATATATTTTAATACTTAATTATGATATTTTGGGTGCAACTTTCCCAAGATTGTTGGATCGGGCGAGGAAAGCTGTGTGAAGCATACCGAATTCACAGCTGCCATTTCTCGCCTGATGTAGCGGCACTCAGTGCAATTGCGGAGTGCCGGCGGGGATCCAGCAGCCAGCTGGAGGGGCGGGGCCTTAACACACCAGCAATGCCGAGAATCTGGGATCAGGGTGCCCCTTTTCAAAGTTAAATTAAAAGCCTCCCTCCACCCCCATCCTCCCACGCATTGGGGCAACCCCTCCCCCACCATGTAAACATCAGGGTGATCCAACACGCCTCCCCATCCCCAACACACCTCACAGGCAGCTGAGCAGCCCCCACTCCTCATCACTGGCCTGCTAATCATATAGAATCCGACAGTGCAGAAGGAGGCCATTCAGTCCATCAAGTCTGCACCGACCACAATCCCACCCAGGTCCCATCCCCACAACCCACTGCATTTACCCTAGCTCGTCCCCTGATACTGAGGGGCAATTTAGCACCACCAATCCCCTAGCCCGCACATCTTTGGACTGTGGGCGGAAACCAGAGCACCTGGAGGAAACCCATGCAGACACAGGAAGAATGTGCAAACTCCGCACAGGCAGTGACCCAAGTCGGGAATCGAACCCGGGTCCCCTGGCACTGTGAGGCAGCAGTGCTAACCACTGTGCCACCGCACCACCCTGGTAAACTATACCAATCAGCTTCATGCTCTTCATGATCACGGCATCAGTGGGGTGCGGGGAAAATGGCATTCTGGATTCTCACCGTGCAAATCCCATATTTGGCCTCTCGTGACATTTAGCGGCCATTATGGGATTTTTGCGCCCATGGCTAGCGCTGCCGCTAAATCGTGGCCTTTACGTTTCATCGATACATAATTCCTGTCAGCTGTCAGAGAATTTGCCAGAATATGGAACAGGATGTTCAATGTAAATTGGTCTTCAGAGGGACAATATTAATTTAAGTGGTGGGAGAGGGGGTGGGAAAGGAAGTACCTTTGGCATGCTGCACCCACTCATTAGTCAGGCATGATGGTGAAATGGTTATGTTATCGGAACATTAATCTAGAGGTAGTGACTTCAAATCCTATCGTTATTACAGTTTTAATCATTTGCAATTAAACTCTGACAAGAAGTGTCTTTTCAGTGAAACTGTTACATCGCCATAAGAACACATCTAGTTCCTAATGTTATCAAGGAAATGAGTGATCTGGCCTCTGTGGTGACTTGAGCCACACACCAGCCTGGGTGACATTTTGCTGCCTTCTGAAGTGACCACTAAGCCTGTTCATTGCATCACCACCTTGTCACCTTCTAATGATGTGTAATAAATGTAGGTCTGCTCAGTGACGCCCCCATCCCAAGATAACTTGAAGAGAAAATGCAGGGATTGATGAATCCAACTCGTCATTACAGGCTGGGGATATTACAATGATCAGCCCTAAACTTCAACACTGGCTGTTATAAAGAAATAGTGTATTTTCCCAATGTCACTATGGTATATTGTGAAACAGGCTTGTGCGTGCGCGCGCACGCATGCGCTGTGTGGAAGGGGGTTTGGTGCAATAAATTTATTTAAACTGCAGACAGCAAGGATAAAAACATCAAAAGGTGTGAAAGTAGACATATTGAAGTGGAGCTGAGCAAAGCTAAGGTGGGATACTCATGATTAGCATGAATAGAAATTTACATTAGAAGATAAGGGATGAATTGAAGATTAGCTATTGTATTTCGAAATGAAAATTTACAAGGGACAAAAATCAAAAAGGAGTAAAGCAAAGTATTAAGTTTACTTTTACCCAAAAGTCGCAGCCATATAAACAACATGAGATTTTTATGATCTGGGAAGGAGATTTCCAAAGAAATATAAAAGGAATAGATTTAAACATGAAAGGGAAAAAACATAAGAGGATTCAACAACCCCATCAACCGCTGACAGGAATCCCGATCGCCCGATGATTTGGGCGTCGGACCTAAAACAGGATTGCCACCAGGTGACAAAGCATTTGGATTCACCCGTGTAATAACTCAGGCATCCCTCTAATCAAAGTCTTCATTCTGGTCTGCGGACTCTGAAAACTTTGAAGTGACCTAGTCACTTTAATCTCCATGCTCTCTAGACACCTGGCAAGCTTTCAAATCCAACAGCACTCCATTCTGCAGAAGGGATTTCCCTATCTCTCTATCAAAAGCTACAGGTGTGTGAATACCCCTTTCAAGTCCTCTGACTGACAGAAGTCAGTCACTATCACTGAGGGGGAGGGGAGTGGATTCTCTCCACCACAGCTGCGCACAGCCTTATTCTTTACAGCTTTTGTTTCAAGTCTCTGAGCCTTCATAGAAAGCTGAAAGCCATTGAAATACCTTCAAACCCTTCAAAAATCTTTGCTTCCATTCTATTTCAGTCCAGTTCTTTTAATTCTCCTTTGATTGACAGCTTAAAGATAGCAGGCAATCAGCTTTGTTTGTTGATCTTTCCGTTCACGGTTGAATACATCTTAAAAATCCCCCCCATTGTTCCTGATGCAATGTTTACACTAAAGAGGAACTGAAAAGCATTTAGCTGCTTTGAAGTTACCTGCAGCTGTGACTTAGGCAGCCGAGCAATTACCACCTGCCATATCATAGTGCTGTCAAACAACATTCTGAACCTAAGATGTACAATTTAGTCTATAATTTGTTACAAATACAGCTGAAGTGATACTGAAGTCATGCCAGGAGGAACAGAGAGATCTTGGGGTTCATATCCACAGATCTCTAAAGGTTGCCACTCAAATGGATAGAGCTGTGAAGAAGGCCTATAGTGTGTTAGCTTTTATTAACAGGGGGTTGGAGTTTAAGAGCCGTGGGGTTATGCTGCAACTGTACAGGACCTTGGTGAGACCACATTTGGAGTATTGTGTGCAGTTCTGGTCACCTCACTATAGGAAGGATGTGGAAGCGCTGGAAAGAGTGCAGAGGAGATTTACCAGGATGCTGCCTGGTTTGGAGGGTAGGTCTTATGAGGAAAGGTTGCGGGAGCTAGGGCTGTTCTCTCTGGAGCGGAGGAGGCTGAGGGGAGACTTAATAGAGGTTTATAAAATGATGAAGGGGATAGAGTGAACGTTCAAAGACTATTTCCTCGGGTGGATGGAGCTATTACAAGGGGGCATAACTATGGGGTTCGTGGTGGGAGATACAGGAAGGATATCAGAGGTAGGTTCTTTACGCAGAGAGTGGTTGGGGTGTGGAATGGACTGCCTGCAGTGATAGTGGAGTCAGACACATTAGGAACATTTAAGCGGTTATTGGATAGGCACATGGAGCACACCAGGATGATAGAGAGTGGGATAGCTTGATCTTGGTTTCAGATAAAGCTCGGCACAACATCGTGGGCCGAAGGGCCTGTTCTGTGCTGTACTGTTCTATGTTCTATGTTCAGTAATATGCTCCCAAATGGACATTAGTGCATCACTGGAGTGCTCATTCATGAAGGGACTTTCCATCAACACATTTATTGAATAAGTGTATTTATTAGTGTCACAAGTAGGCTTACATTAACACTGCAATGACGTTACTGTGAAAATCCCCGAATCGCCTGTTCAGATACACTGAGGGAGAATTTAGCATGGCCAATGCACCTAACCAATGCGTCTTTCGGACTGTGGGAGGAAACCGGAGCACCCGGAGGAAACTCATGCAGACATGGGGAGAACGTGCAAACTCCACACAGCGACCCAAGCCAGAAATTGAACCCGGGTCCCCGGTGCTGTGGGGCAGCAATGCTAACCACTGTGCCACTCCACTGATGCTGATAGACTTACTCTTCCATGGAGTTTCTCATTGAGTAAAGGCTCCTTCTTCTGGCTCCTCTTTACTTTCAGCCATTTGACCAAAGGCTTAATCGTCAGCCCCTGCAAAATATCACAATCAAGTGAGCAGAACCAAAACAGCTCTGATAAAAGTATAATAAACTCCAAGAATCAGATACAAGCAAGCTCACAACAGAAGTTCATCTATTCATCTATACATTTGCTACGTTACAACAGTGGCCACATTTCAAAAGTATTTTATTGTCTGTAAGGTGTTTTGGAATGTCTTGTATTTGCGAAAGGAACTATATAAGGGCAAGACTTTTTCTTTCTATCTCCATGTCACGGTTTACATGTAACATGTTTCTCTCTTTTTTTGCAGTTCACATGACTGCCCAAAGCAAACTATTCCAGTTGTAGTTTTAGCTTTGAACCTCTTCCTGCAGTTACAGGGGACACAAACTGGAACATGTCATTTACTCTGAAGAGTCTTGTGGACTTGTAATATTGACTTTTTCCACAGATGCTGCCAGACCTGATGAACTTATCCAGCATTTTCTGTTTTCTTTTTCAGATTTCCAGCATTGGCACTATTTTGCTTTTATTTAACTATTTGACTTGTGTTGGTTAGAATCATAGAATCCTTACAGTGCAGAAAGAGGCCCCATTCGGCCCATTGGTCTGCACCGACCACAATCCCACCCAGGCCCTATCCCCATAACCCCTGCTATTTACCCTGCTAGTTCCCCTGACACTAGGGTCAATTTATCATAGCCAACCCACCGTACATCTTTGGACTGTGGGAAGAAACCAGAGCACCCGGAGAAAACCCACGCAGACACAGGGGAGAACGTGCAAATTCCACACAGACAGTGACCTGAGGCCAGAATTGAACCGGGGTCCCTGGTGCAGTGAGGCAGCAGTGCTAACCACTGTGCCACCGTGCCGCCCATAATCGGTTGAGGGATAAACAGAATATTGGGGAGAAACTCTGTCCATCTCCAAAAAAGTGCCACAGAACCTTTCATATCCACGACTTTAGCAGTTGTTTTTGTCGGTGCAGACTCGATGGGCCGAAGGACCTTTTCCGCATGGTACGACTCAATGACGTGAGTGGGCAGACTGGGCCTCAGTTTAACACTTGCCTCGAAAGATAAAACAATTTTTAATCTCCATTGATCGAATTAGCGGAGAGGTTGGGGACGCTACAGTGTTGATGGTTACCTGAAAGATGATTGTGAAGTACACCACAATGATGGTCGTACTGACAAACAATCGTTTCTCGTGTATGTGCTTCAGATCCAGCAACACCACCAGAGCAAAGGCCATAGACCCTCGTAGGCCTCCGTACGACATCACCACCTGATCTATAAACTCCAACCGCACCACACGGTAGTGGTTGAGAATCCAGGTCTGAATTACAACACCTAGAATATTGAAAGAGTGGAAATATTTTAGTTAAAGCTCAAAACTACTGGCATTTAATCAAAATGACTCACTTAGCACCTTTAAGTCAAGGACAAAGCAATGAATGCCTTGTTTGATGTGACATTTGGTAGGATTGGCTTACAGATGATGAAGGATTAATATAATTGTACTTTGAAAGCAATATAACTTTTTTATTGTTTAATGTTAGTTATTTCATCACCTCACTAGGTAGAATCCTTTTGTGAGATAGATTTAGAGCAGCATGGTGGCACAGTGGTTAGTACTGCTGCCTCAAAGCGCCAAGAACCCAGGTTCAATTCCAGCTTTGGGTGACGGTGTGGAGTTTGCACGTTCACCCCGTGTCTGCGTAGGTTTTCTCTGGGTGCTGCCGTTTCCTCCCACAGTCTAAAGATGTGCAGGTTAGGTTGATTGGCCATGCCAAATTGCCCCAAGATGTGTGGGTGAGAGGGATTAGCGGGGTAAATATGAAGGGTTACGGGGATAGGGCCTGGGTAGGATGCTCTTTTGAAGAGTTGCACACTTGATGGGCTGAATGGCCTTCTTCTGCACTGTCGGGATTCTATGATTCTATGAATTCCATAGGGCCATTGAGATAACTTGTGGGCAGCACGGTAGCACAACTGCCTTATAGCACCAGGGACCTGGGTTCAATTCCCAGCTTGGGTCACTGTCTGTGTGGAGTTGGCACATTCTCCGTGTCTGCGTGGGTTTCCTCCGGGTGCTCCGGTTTCCTCCCACATTCTGAAAGACATGCTGTTTAGGTGCATTGACCCGAACAGGCGCCGGACTATGGCGACTGGGGGAATTTCACACTAACTTCATTGCAGTGTTAATGTAAGCCTTACTTGTGACTGATAAATAAACTTTACTTTTACTTTTTATTTTACTTTACTTTTTTTATGTTTTCTATTTGAAAGTCGAAGCTGAGTCACTCCAGGTGAGTCACTCCAGGTTAGTCAAACTCCATGAGAGTTGGTTGAGGCCCCTACTAGGAGGAGGTGCCATTAATGGCCAATATGCAGCAGAAATCCAGAGCTATTTGCCCTTTGTGACCTTACTGCTTTCCTATGTGAGGATGCAATCACGTCCCTCACAAACTGAAAGGAATCTTGAGGCAAATCATTTCAGAAATATGTCCCGCCTGAATATTCGGTGTCAGATAAACCAATAATACGCCCATAGCAAATCTAAAACAAATTGGTTTGGATTTTGTGGTGGTTATTGATGGCAATACGGCAATGATTGCCATTTCTATGGCACCAAAATTGCTATCAGGTTTTGGAGTTCCTAAATGCAAGAACTGAAAATCCAGACGTTGTAATCGGCAACTCTATGCACAGAATGTTCCATTCCAGAGACAAAGAGCCTGATTTTACCCTCAAGTTGCACCCGGGCGTAAGGCGAGAAGCGCGATCCGCGCCCGCCTCTGCGCCGGTTCCCCCTTTACCAAGGCCCGAAAATGGCTGCGTTCGGGACCGCGCCCAAAGCGGGTGCGATGGCCGTTTAAATGCATTTCCATGCATTTAAATTGACTTAATGGGCTGCATGGCCAACCTTACCGGCACCTCCCCCTTTACCATCCAGAATCAGTGCAAAACAGACATGGTCCATAAAAGTCTGATTCGGGCGCTCCAGTTAGGTGCCTAGCATCCGACACGTCTCTGCTTGAGATCAGTGGGGGGAAGGATGAAGGGGTGTCCACTGCCACTCTGCCTGAGGTCAGTGAGGGGGAAGTAAGTAGGGGCCTGCGATCGGTCTGGATGGTGGATGGGGTGGGGTATAAGGGAGTCATTAATGTTGGGGGATGGGGCAATGTCTGTGGGGGCCAGGGAGAGGCATTATCTGGCCCAGGAGTGATGTGGCAGGGGAGCAGCATTCTATCATTTTTTTCTGCGCATGCCGATCGGAGCTGCAGGGTTTTGGGCGCATTAAGCCCCGCCCACAGGCTTGTGCAGCGCCAAGTGAATCGCTGATATTTTTTCAGACAGAGTGCGTATCGGGGCATCCGAGAACGGGTCTAAAAGTCGGATCTGAAACACTCCCAGTTTCAAGTCCACCCAGCACTTAGAATCAAAATGGTAAAATAGGGCCCAAAGTGTGGTGGCAGAAAGTCAATTATGCAGTTGCGAGGAACACGTCAAATTTTGTGGCGGGTTGGGGTGGCGCAGGAAGTCCCTCCTTGCCATCACCTCACAGGCTCCAACATCCGGGCGCCATATTTGAATGGCATACCCAGACAACCCTTCACTCACAGAGCAACTCGGTCTCAGCCCTAGATGTGGTGCCCAGCCTTGGCACGGTGCGTGTGTGAGGCAGCTGATGTCTCTCAGTGACTATGTGAAAAGAAAGCAAAAGCAGTATCTACTGACCTCAAAATCCAGGAAGAAGTCTACCTTGCCAGGTGCATGTCACTTATATACAGTTGATATACAGACATTGCCCCATCCCCCAACATTACTGACTCCCTTATACCCCACCCCCTCCGCCACCCAGACCGATCGCAGGCCCCTCCCCACTTCCCCCTCACTGACCTCAGGCAGAGTGGCAGTGGACCCCCCTTCATCCCTCCCCCCACCGATCTCAAGCAAAGAGCTGTCGGATGCTAGGCACCTACCTTCTCACTAAACATCCTACATTCCTACTGGTGTGGTTCTAGGTTCACAGTGGGGACAGATAAATGAACATTCATGGGATGCAATGGGGTTTCCGACAAGGATCCGTAGTATACCCCCCCCCCACCCGCCCCCCCCCCCCACCCGCCCCCCCCCCCCCCCCCCACCCCCACCCCCACCCCCCCCCCCCCCCCCCAAGCATTTTGGTAAATAAGGGAATTCCTTCGTGGAACTAGCAAATCTGGAGAAGAGGGTCATTAACACCATTCAGGAGGTAAATTATTTATTAGAGTCACAAAATCAAAGGGTTTCTTTTGAAGATAAAGATAATACATTTATATTTTTGTTGGAACATCCTACGGTGCTGAGTATGTGTGTTTTTGCTCAGGGAAACAATCAATCAGCAGTTGAGTTGGGAGATCACATTCACAACAGAAAAGAGGCTGGGAGATTTGCCTAGCTTGGAGCTCGACAAAGAAATCAGCAGTAGCCCTCATAGAGAAAACAATCAGTTCAGCTAGGAATCAGGCCGAGAAAGAAATCTGCCAGGAGCTGTGGTCCAGGAGAATAGAGCTATGAGAAACCAGCTATTAACTGGAAATTCAAAACTCTTAAAAAGCTATAGGGCTCTACAGGGATTGTAACCCTTCAGGCACTCACCAATTACTCTGTAGACAGAAATGAAGACCAGTGTAAAAAGGATAAAGGCCGTGTTCCATGTCCATATTTTTGTATCCACTGCAGAGATTCCCAAAAACATGAAGATAATGGTCTCTGCTCCACTTGCCAGCATTTTCATCGTGTACCTGACGGTGGTGATAGACTGCTCACAAAGGTTGGCCTTGACGTATTTCTGACAGCAAATGCCACAGAATGCAATACTGGTGGAAAAGAACCAGGACTGTTTAAGGATGGAAGAACAAAGGCAAAAACTCAACAACATTGTCCCTTGTTGAATCACGCAAGACTATTATTTACATTTTCGCTTCACTCCCCTATCTGGCCTACCTGAGCAGCTTGCCTCCACAGCGAAACCCAGGCAGGTAATCTTGAACCAGCACTCATTCAGATGCTAAGTCTGAGTTGCCTGCTCCTAGGCCTCCTGCCATTGCTGCTCTTTAACCAGTTCCTAGCAAGCCCTGGAGAAGCAACTGCTGACCATGCAAGGGTGAATCTTAGCTCTTTGCTCAGCTACTCCTAAAACTGGAGAACTTAACCGACTGCAGAAACAAACATTTTTAAGATCAGTTTACAGGCCTCCCTACAGATCAATTAATAACATAGAAAGACAGCAGAGGCTTTACATGGACAGTAGAAAGAGGCTGTATGTGCTCTGTAGAAAGAAGAGATAGCATGGTCTTGTGAGCTACAACAGCCAGATACAGAAGGGAGAGAGTGTCTAATCAAAGAGTTGTATCCTGTCGCCATCTGAGGATTCTGGAAGATTTGTTCAGGCATGGCCTGGGGTGCGGGAGTAGAGGATGGTGGGGTATTGGGGGGGAAGGGGGGAGAAGAATCATTGGAGCTGGTTTTACTGCTGGAGGTGGATTTACGAACCTCTCCGAAAGTTAAGGGACGCACCCGGCAGCGGTCACCTGGGAAATGGGCAAGAATGAAACCATTGGATGTTGGAAGCAACTGTGGACTGTTTACTAAAAGGATTGTGACTCCTTGGAGAGTGTGTGACAGGTGATATATATATATATATATAGGGGAACATCACTCTATGCAGTTTAGACACAGAGCACTCCATGCTACTGTGGGAGAGGAAACTGAGCTCAGCAGGGGGTCAGCCAGTGGACCAGGAAAATTAGCACATCAGCAGCAGCACCCTCGCTGTAGACTGGCTCTCTCTGCATATACATGAAATAGATAGTGCAGACAAAGGAGGATGTTTCACTATATCTCACAACAGGGCACAACTGAATGTCCTTGCTAAGATCACCAAAACTGTAATAAAGACATGATTAAGTGACCATTGTCTGAATGGACATTCCATCCATCTACCATTAAAGATAATGACATTATAAATGGGACGTGATTAAACAGCTATTGTCACGGGCCTACCTCTTTGTATCATATTTAAATAATTTACCGGTATTTGTGACTAGAAACAATTATCTTTACTATAAGTTCTAAGAAATGCCCCATAAAAAAGGCTAATTGTACACATTTGAACAGATCAGACTGAAGGAGCCTTAGGAATTCTCCGTCACTCGCCAATACTGTGTCCAAATATCTTTCGAGCACCGACACAACTGTGCATTGGTGTTTCCATTGACAAAAGGAGAGAGAGACCGGTGGCCAATTCAAGAGTCCTCATTGAAATTTCCTCCGCTTTCTCAAAAAGAGTCTGAGCAAGCCCAGGAACTCTATTCCTCAGGATAGAAGAGAAAAATGCCTATTTGCTCCAGAATTAATCCATTAACAATCATTTTCTCAGAAACTGTACATATTACAAGCATGAATATTCCCATAATTTTGAGTATGTTTTTGAACTGAGGAGGTGGGGGGTGGAACACGTGCGAGACTCGCCCGGTTTCCAATCCTCACATGTGTGAATACATACTTTTGGGGAACAGAGCCAAACCTGATCCCGGATTCACTCATCATCCAGACCAACTCCATTTCCAACTAAGGTCAATGAGTAGTGATGAGCCACCTACAGGGGCTCAGGGAAACCTTGGATGGCTATAACAGCCATACAGCAACCCTGGCTGAGATCAGTTCAGATATTAAAAGGTACAAATTTAACCGAGCACATTCTACCCTCAGTTTTGTTGACTAAACTGGCAAGAGGGATCCTTCTTTACTTTTCTGTTGGACATCCCCATACCATGTGAAATAAGTCAGTGGAGGCTGGTATCCCTTCACCAGATTCCCTTTTATATACAAGCTCTATTTAAGTTCATAGCGTGTTACAAGCTCTGAGTCAGCATTCGGAGTACAGGAGACCTGGCACTCCCAGTTATATATAAAACAAAGGCTCCCTGACTGGACAAGCAATAAAGAGCTAAATAAGGGAGTTCACATTCTAAGAGACCATTCTCAATGGCATCATTGAAGTCATTACACCCCATGCACCATCCATAGCTGAGAATGTCGAAGGGTGCCCTTTCTGCTTCTAACTACAGATCGCTGAGAGAACAACACAGTCAACATTGAAAAGTTAGAAAAGAAATTACTCACGCTAATATAGCGGAAAGGGAAAGCATCTCTGCTGTGAGGTAGGACAAGTATGAAATGACAAAGACAAATCCAGGTTCGATCACTCTGACATGCTTGGTGAATCTGGTTACCAGGGACATCAAGAATCCAAAGGTGATGCCAATTGCAATTCCCCCCAAACTTACAACAAAGATGGAAACTGGGGAAAAAAAAGAAACAAACAGTCCATTTAAAACTTCAACCTGATGTGGTCCAAAGATGTGCAGGTTGGTGGATTGGCCATGCTAAATTGCTCCTTAGTGTCCAAGACATGTAGGTGAGATGGATTAACCATGGTAAATGTGTCGGGTTACAGGGATAGAGAGGGAGGAGGGAGCCTGCGTGAGATACTCTGTCAGAGATTCGATACAGACTTGATGGGCCAAATGGACCCTTATGCAGGGATTCTATGTTGTAAGATATGTCAAAATATGAATAAGGACATCAACATACAACTGGATACTGCCTAGCATTGATGATCATTTGTATTTATATAGCATATTTAATGCAGCTAACCATTCATAGGCATGTTACCAAACTACATTTGACACAAAGCCATCTCAGGTAGTTATAGGGCAGCTGATCAAAAGTTTGGTGAAACAGGTTTTGTGGAGTGTCTGAAAGGATAAGAGAGAAGTACAAAGGCAGAGAGGTTTAAGGAAAGAATTGCAAAGCTTTGGGCCTTGGGAAGTGAAGGCACAGACACCAACGGTGCAAATTGTAATCCTGGGCAGGATTTTCCTGTCGCGCAATCCCAAAACCGGAAAATCCCACCCAAGTTCAGCAGACCTTTGCATGGTCCTGTCCAGCCTGTTACAATTCCCGTGGTGGGCGGGATGGGAAAATCCTGCCCCAGGATTCCACAAGAGGACAGAATTAGAGAGCGTATTTCTTGGAGGGCTGTAGGGCCAGAGGGGCACGGTGACACAGTGGTTAGCACTGCTACCTCACAGCGCCAGGGATCCGGGTTCAATTCCAGCCTCGGGTGATTGCCTATATGGAGTCTGCATGTTCTGCATGGGTTTCCTCCGGGTACTCCTGTTTCCTCCCACACTCCAAAGACGTGCGGGTTAGGTGGATTGGCCATGATGAATTGCCCCTTAGTGTTAGTGTCATCCCTGAGGGTGAGGTTGTGACGATAGGACCTGGGTGAGATTGTTGTCGGTGCAGGCTCAATGGGCCAAATGGCCTTCTTCTGCACTGTAGATTCTATGATTCCACTGAAGGGCCAGCTTCAGAGTTGTAGGAGAGGAATGGAATGACTAAGGAACAGAGTTTGTGACAGGGACCAAAGACAGTGGCCTTATTGAGGTGTCTTCTTTAAGCTCAGTTCTGTTGTCATACCTATGCTTTTGAAATAGTCCAGGCCTTGAATATTCCCTGGTCCCACTGTAGCGAATGAGTCAAAGACATTGTACAGCACCTAAAAGAAGGAGAAAAATGACACTCAAGGTCAACTCAGGTTGCAGTAAAGATACTTTAGATAGAACCCAATACAAAAGCAAAATACTGTAGATGCTAGGAATCTGAAATAGAAACAGAACATTCCAAAAAATACTCAATAGCTCCAGCGACATCTGCAGAGGGAGAAAAACAGAGTTAATAGGCTGAATTTTATCAGGGAACCTGACCCTAGGGTATAAGGCAGGTCCTGAGTCTGCACGTGTGGGCAACAGGACCTGCTCAGCAATTTTACCACAGGTGCTCCCCTAGTTGGCAAACTGTGGGTCATTGTCCAATTAAGGATAGCATGTAGACTCTAAGTGCTGTCCAAATACAGGGCCAGCAGCAGGGCCGCAGCAGCACAGTGGTTAGCACTGCTGCCTCACAGCGCCAGGGACCTGGGTTCAAATCCAGCCTTGGGTCATTGCCTGTGCGGAGTCTGCATGTTCTCCCCGTGTCTGCGTGGGTTTCCTCTGGGTGCTCCAGTTTCCTCCCACTGTCTGAAAGATGTGCTGGTTCGGTGCACTGGCGATGCTAAATTCTCCCTCAGACTACCCCAACAGACGCCGGAGTGTGGCGACTGGGGGATTTTCACAGTAACTTCATTGCAGTGTTAATATAAACCTACTTGTGACACTAAATAAACTTTAAACTTTAGCTCTAAAGGCCCAGCAGCAGAAGTGGGCGAGGGGGTCACTGCTGAGGAATGTGGGAGAATGACAGTCTCCCAAAGCTACATTCAAGACAAATTGAGATGTTCATGGGGGCCAGCGGGGGGGGTCAGAGGGGAATCGCCCTGGGATGGTCGATGGGGCCGCAGTGCTACTGCCCTTGCCCAAGGCCCCACCTTTGGCCCATGAAGCCTTCTTCACTGGACGACAGCTGCCAGCCTCTCCACGTGGCGCCCAATTGTTGGCAAAGTGGCAATTGCAACGCAAACTGGCCCTTATTTTTCCTTTAGCTATACAAATCAGCTGCCTGCCTCCATGGGATGTGCCCGATGGCAGAACCACATCAAGATATGTCCCAGGAGCCAAGAGCATCATGGCCAATGTATCAGGGCATTGACCTTCAGAACAGTTCTAACGAAAGGTCATCAACCTGAAACATCACCTCTGTTTCTCTCTCCATCTCTGTCAAACCTGCTGAGTATTTCCAGCATTTTCTGTATTTACTTTATGGAACCTTCCTGATATGAAAAGCCCCTGGATTTCAGCATTTTAATGTCCATTACGGGACTTCACAACACTAAATATTCAAATTGTCGCTTCTCGTATAGAACTTGAATATTAACAAACAGCCGCTTGGTCATACAGAGCTTGATTACTGCTGAAAAGAGAGACATATGGCTAAAGTTTTTAGTCTTGTACTCATTAAGACAAACACAAGAATGTCAAACTTCAAATGCTCACAAGAATGTATATCACAGGAGAAAAGGGTGCTGATTGGTTGGCCGGTTGACCCCGTTTGGTTGAGGCATTGCCATGACAAAAGCAAAAGCGAACGTTTGGTCTCCTTGGATTCCTGAGTAATTCAAAAAGGCTTGAACATATTTCTTTTGTTTTCAGAGAATGGGTCTTTGTGTATGTTACTTCCAGCAAGCAGAAATGAACCACATTACAAAGTTTCATAAATTATATTAAATTGGTTGTTAGTGTAGCTATTAGCACACTCAGGAATGCTCATTAAGTGCTGCCCAATCATGGAATCCCATCTAACAATAGACACAGTCACCACAATTCGATCGCCCTGCCCGCCACGGGAATCGGAGCGGGTGAGGGGCAGACAATGGGAAGGTCCGTTGACCTCGGGCAGGATTTTCCCATCTTGGGCCGAGCGAGGCCATAAAATCCAGCCCTTGTATTGTGTTTCGCAAGCATGGACTGGTTCAATATGGTCTATGATCTGTCTATTATGAACAGCCAAAGGAACATGCCGTTCGATTCGATCAGACAGGATCTTACACCCTACGCACCTGGCATCACACTGGTAATGAAATTTATACATGGAATTGCTCAATTGTGTTGTGGGTAGAACGTTGTTTTGGACTGACAGCAGCAATTGAACAACAGGTTGGGCAAGCTGTTTCCTATGCAGTGGCTATGCAAGTGGTATTATCCACTAACAGTATGCTGCCATCCGTCCAGAAAGTCCCCCCCCCCCCCCCCGAGTCCAGGACTGCAGCACCTAATCTGGGAACTTCACTGCACAACTACAGGAATGCATGGTGTCAGAAATGTTAAAAGTGAGATCTGTTCTGTCTCTCCCACAGGATTGGGCAAACATAATGGACCCCTTGCTATTTTTCAGAGAGCAGCACTCTCTGAAATAGAGCAAGAAAAATGTTCCACCCTCCTATTTGGTTAATGGTCTCAATCAGTGTCTTCATTTCTGTATTTCATGTTTCTTACATTACGACATTGACAACATTTCAAAAGTACCTGGTTGGCTGTAAAGGGCTTTGGAATGCTGTGCTGCAATGAAAGGCACGAGAAAAAGTAAGTCTTTTATTCCTACTGTTTCTAAGACTTCAATGTACATAGATTGGCTACCATATTTGCCTACATAGAATCATAGAATCCCTACAGTGCAGAAAGAGGCCATTTGGCCCATCAAGCCTGCACCGATAACAATCCCACCCAGGCCCCATCCCCACATATTTACCCTGCTAATCTCCCTGACACGAAGGGACAATTTAGTACGGCATCAACCTAACACACACATCTTTGGACTGTGAGGAAACCCACGCAGACACGGGGAGAATGTGCAAACTCCGCACAGACAGTGACCCGATGCCAGAATTGAACTCAAGTCCCTGGCATTGTGAGGCAGCAGTGCTAACCATTGTGCCAACGTGCCGCCCGTAATGAGGGTTTGGAAGTGTTTGGAAGCACTTTAGGATTCGATGATAAGTCGAAGCTTTCTTCCCACTGCTAAACAATTTTCAAGGATCGCCCGGTGAAAACAAGTGTATCTAGATTTGTGTAAAATGTGAAAAATGTACCTCAGAATTGTAATTTGTGGATCTGTATCTTGATAAGGAAAGGCTATTGTCATACTTCCAATAAAATCGGTATTATAATGCTTTGTCAATAGTTATCACTAGAGGGCACCAGGCTTCTGCATTTCAGACAGTGAGGTTTGACTTGTAGAAACCACAACCATTTTCATTGAAATGTGAACCTGGATTGTGTTCTCAAGTCTTTGAACCGTTTGATTAAGAGGCAAGAGTGTTAAAAACTCAGACACTGCTAATGCCAAACCTACGTAAGGTATACTTTCAAATACTCCATCAGCGTTTGACCCCACAGAAATCATGGGCCATCTCTCCACTCCTGTTACAGCTATAATTAACCTTGATCAACATTGGCACAGCAGCAGCACTCATGCCACACTGTACAGGAGGAAAACCTCCTTGTGAACTTGGTCCTGGGCCTGGCCTAACTTGCCATCAACAGGTCCAGGCAGCGGGTAACCAATGGAGTCATCCGGCCCGATTGCCTCTCTATTGCGGCTGTATTCGGAGTTAGGTGTCTCTGGAGAGAGAGCACGGGGTCTCTGCCAGCACCATCTCGGTCTTCCGTGCCCGATGGGCACCGCAGGGACAGGGTTATAGGTCAACCTCATTAATCACATTTCGATTTGATGTTTTAAGTTTCCTTTGCGATTTGTTTTTGTTGGATTAAATAAAAAGCACTCTTGCTATTGACTCAGGAGGACACGGTTTCAAGTCCAACTCCATGGACTTGAGCACGATCCAGGCTGACATTCCAGTGCAGTACTGAAGGAACGCTGCACTGTCGGTGGCACCATCTTTCAGATGAGATGTTAAAACCAAGGTCCAATCTGCCCTTTCAGGGACCTCAACAACTATTCAGAGAAGAGCAGTGGTGTTGTTCCAGTGTCCTGGTGATTACTTATCCCTCAATCAACATCATTAAGCTAAGTTATCTGGTTGGTTACCTCATTGCTGTACACCAATTGGTTGCTGACTTTCCCTTCAGTAGTGACTATGCTTCAAAAGTGCTTCATTGGGAAGCACTCCAGGATGGCCTGAGGCAGGGAAAGGCAATATCAGAATGAGAGTTCCTTATTTGGTGCCTGTACTGAGAGTGAGCTGGAAAACTCGAAAATCCCAGAGTCAGGAACATAGGAGACCAAGGGCAGGATTTTATGGTCCCTCCTGCTGGTGGGATCCTCCTGTCCCGCCGAAGACAATAGATTTTTGAATGGCTCACTGCAATTCCTGGTCCTGCTCCCGCCATGACAGAGCTGTAAAATTCCACCCAGAGTGCATCAGTAGGCAGGAAAGGTGGCACAGATCCCACTGGTTGGCGTGGTGGATTTCCGCATTAGATCGCCTGTTTTTCACCTTATTATGCATGGCACAGAGCTTGAACAGACTGCGCCATGTCTAATTTCTTCGCAATGCGTGCTGGTGGAGTTCCTAGCCCATTACAGAATGGCCACATGCTCCAGAGGCTGCCTAGCCTTCCAAGGGTGAGGCCTTCATCACGCAAAATTGTGGCTAGTCGCTCTGAGGTCGATGTCCTTCATTGAGATAATGAGGGTAGCCAAGAAGTTGTTCATGCTGGGGCTGCCTGGAGGGTACTGGTGAAAGAGGCCTGTATGAACCAGTCGTCTTCATCATCCTGGAACTTTGTAAGTCTAAGGATAGAGGACGCGCTGCTCACATCACTGCTGTGGACGCCAAGGCGACTCACTGAACTGAGATGATGCGAGACACCATAGACCTGAGGCACACTATGGGAGATAAGTGAAGGGGTGGGGTCACTTGTAACACTTACATGACCTCGGAGTATGGCATTAGATAAAAGACATTAGACATTATGACATTAGATAAAAGAGCCATTAACTTGTTGAGAATTTCTGATAAACTGCATCTGACCTATGTTATGGCCTCTTCCTCTGGGGCCTCAATATCCTTTTCCTCATCAAAGTTATCCCTCTCAACATCCCCCTTATTGGAGGATTTGTGTAGCTTCTCCATCTGAATACTCAATCCCGCTTCGGAACACCAGGCTGTGTAGAGTGCAGCAAACCACGACGACGCAGGACATCTCTGGGGTGCGTATTAGAGAGTGCTACCCAACCGTTAGACATCTCAAATGCATCTTCAGGATGCCAATGTCTGCTCAATCAAGGAGCCCGTCTAGGAATAAGCCTGAAGAACTCTGGACATGCAAATGGGCATCATTAGCCATGCCTTTTGGGGATAGTCTTTGGTGAGCCAACCCTGGATGTGCTGAGGGTCCCTGAAGTGCCACCTGTAAGTAACTCAAGGTTTAAGAATCATGCAGGCTAACAGGGCAACTCACACAGTGCTGCATAAATTGTATTCGCTGCTCCCAATGTGGTCTCATCTACTCTTGGGTGACTAAACACAGACTGGGTGACCACTTTGCAGAACACCTTCTCTCAGTCTGCAAGCGTGACCCCAACCTTACTGTCGCTTGCCATTTCAACTCACCACCTTGCACCCATGCCCACATGTCCATCCTTAGCCTGCTGTAATGTTCCAGGAAACCCAACGCAAACTGGAAGAACAACACCAAAACTTCCGATTCGGCACCTTACAACCTTCTGGAAGCAGCATTGAGTTCAACAACTTTCGACGGTGAACTCTCTGCTCCATCTTGACCCTTTTTTTTTGTTTTTGGTGTTTTAGTTCTTTGTAACCTCCCTCTCCCCGTTCCCCCTTCCACTGCCAGCACCACAGGGCCAGCTGTCACTTGTTCTCCAGTTTTGCTTTCACTGAGCACTGATCTTTGTTCCCCAACTAACTCACTTTGCTAGCTTACTTTTATGCCACAATCAGCACTTTCTTTTGTCCTTAATACTACATCAACACTCGCATTGTCTTGGGTCATGATATTTTTGTCTATCTCTCGTGATCTCCAAATTATCACTGAACTTCCATTCTGTTCTACTTTCTCCAGCACCCTCTCCAACTATATAATCCATCACATTGCGACCCATCTTCCGCTCTGTAGAAGAGTCACACGGACTTGCAATGTTAACTCTGTTTCTCACCTGCACTAATATCAAGTGTAGAATGAAGGCTGTTCTGCGCATATCTTCTGTATTGTAAATTATATTTACCCAATTTATTTCAATTGCTGGTTTGATTATTAAATCCACCAGTACTATTGCCATTGACGGGTGATGCAAGTCACTTCAGTTTGTACATTCGAACTGGGAACGCGGCACTGTGCAATTATGGTACAAGGCTCGATCCCTCATTGGTTGGCCAGCACATTGCTACGGCTTGTTGGTTACCATGGTAACAGAGTGAGTTCCAGATTCCCGAGATAAATTGCTGGTTTGGCTCCATTTCGCATGTCTTGTGCTGCTCCTGCAGGCTCCCCAAAGATAGCAAATAAGGCTATTTATAGTTCCACAAGTCCTGAATTTTGTCGGCAAGGATAAATGAGCCCGCCTACAACACCCAGAGCTCATCAGTGTGCAGGTAAAACACTTGTTCAGTCAGCTTTGTACCTGCATTGCAAAGGCTCGTCAGATCATCCTGGAGTCTCCAAGAATTAAGGATTCTGACTGCAGGGTTGAAAGGTCACGGGGCGTGTACAAAAATTGTCTTCTACCAGCCCATTTTGTTTGAACATCATCGTTTATTAGGTTTAAAAATGGTGGAGATGGAAAAATAAATAAGGCTGCCTGACTGACGTTTAAGAGTAATCCAGTCAGATATCGGCCCGCTTTCTGATTGGCCACAAGAAGGCAGTGTGCCGTGTCGATGACTTGCTGGGCAGCCAATGATAAGAGAGTGGGGGTGGAACAGGTGGAATCTGGAGATCATGTGGAGATCATGTATGTCCAGAGCTGTCAATACTGCCAGCTTGTCAGTGAAGCTTACAGAAAGATGACCAAGTCTTCCTTCATCTTTTTCTAAATAGATCCGGTGAGACTCATGCACATGACCCATTTGGGATGTGACATGTGGTAATGGGGAGGCAATGGCATTGTCACTAGACCAATAATCCACAGACCCAGGGTAATATTCTGGGACCCGGGTTCGAATCCCACCACAGCAGATGGTGAAATTTAAATTTAATAAAAATCTGCAATTAAAAGTCCAATGACGACCATGAAACCATTGTTGTCCGTCATTAAAAAAAACCCATCTGGTTCACTAATGTCCTTGAGGGAAAGAAATCTGCCACCATCACCTGGTCTGGCCTACATGTGACTCCAGACCCACAGCGAATTGGTTGACTCTTAAATACCCTCAGGGATGGGCAATAAATGCTGGCCCAGCCAGCGACACATACATCCCATGAACAAATAAAAAAAAAAGTAGTATGCTTGGGAATAATAGGGAACTTTGATTCTATGGTTTCCAGAGCTTTAGGGGTTTTTATGCTTCACATTTAAGTCTGTGCTCGATTAACTGACGCCGATTGATGGCTAGAATCAGTCAACAACTCCATTATCATTGCAAATTGTGGCTACCAAGTTGGCAAAAGGCAAACTAAATGGAGACAAAGATTCAGGTTGGGGTTTTTGCCTCCTATTTTTTTCAGGTGAGTTTGGTGACGGGAGTGGAAAATCTCGTGAGAGGCCCAAACCATATTTCATGCCGATGTATAAACTTGACGCGATTCCCAACGTTAATATAATTTCCATACATTAACTTCTCATTATCTGGTCGCTATGCCTGAATTATTCTCTCCCACCCGTAAGAAAGCCCATTCGCATCAGCATGAGGGCAGATTGCGTGAATCAGCACTGGCCTCCCGAGACGTGCACCTGGCGAGCAGACCACCCAGAGGAGCTCAAGTGAACTATTCAGGGGGGAGAAGGTCATGCCCCCTGGCAGTGCCCCTGGGCTCTGCCCAGGCACTGCCGGGTGGGTTGCATGGAAGAGGGGTGCGTGGCAGGGTGGAGGGGTGTTCCTGGTTAACTTTCCTGCACTGGCCTTCAGAAATAGTGTCCCATCTCCAAATAGCTAAGTTGATGGTGGGGCAGTGTCCACCTCGCCAGTGTGATGTCATGGGACTGTCCCTTGCCTTTTTTTTACTAATAGGAACAATGCGGCAGAGGAATCCGCTATTTGTGTCGATGGTCTCTTCCCACCTGCTTTTGGCCTTTGCCAAAATTCAGGAAAATTCCTCCCTCTGTTATTATGAATTGTGTTATAATAATTTCCCTGACACAAAACTGCCCACAATTTAATACAATCCAGTTAAAATCTCACTTAGTGATCACAAGAAGTCATTGCTGGATATTCCCCAAGGATAAGCTGAACACAAGGATATGTTTAACACAAGGTTCTGGCCAGTATAAGGAACCTTTATTTAGTGACTGGTGTTGCTCCATCACCCTCGGAACAGTGTGTGAACAAATCTAGAGTGCTGTGTTCCAAAGAATTGATGTTTTTCAGTTTGATGGGAAAAGAATTCCAGCCTCCCGGACTGCCTGGATTTGCCTACCGTCGCAACAGGTCCACAGCAGACGCCATCTCCTTGGCCCTGCATTCAACCCTGGAACACCTAGATAACAAAGACATCTATGTCAGACTCCTATTTATTGACTACAGCTCAGCCGTCAACACTATTATTCCTACAAAGCTCATCTCCAAACTCCATGGACTGGGGCTCCGCTCCTCCCTCTGCAACTGGATCCTGAACTTCCTAACTCACAGACCACAATCAGTAAGGATAGGCAACAACACCTCCTCCACAATCATCCTCAACACCGGTGTCCCACAAGGCTGTGTTCTCAGCCCCCTACTATACTCCTTATACACCTATGACTGTGCGGCCAAATTCCCCTCCAATTTGATTTTCAAGCTTGCTGATGACACCACCGTAGTGGGTCGGATTTCAAGCAATGACGAGACAGAGTACAGGAATGAGATAGAGAATCTGGTGAACTGGTGCAACAATAATAATCTCTCCCTCAACGTCAACAAAACGAAGGAGATTGTCATCAACTTCAGGAAGCGTAGAGGAGAACATGCCTCTGTCTATATCGACGAAGTAGAAAGGGTCAAGAGCTTCAAGATTTTAGGTGTACAGATCACTAACAACCTGTCCCCCCATGCTGACACTATACTTAAGAAATCCCACCAAAGCCTCTACTTTCTCAGAAGACTAAGGAACTTTGGCATGTCAACCACGTCTCTCACCAACTTTTACAGATGCACCATAGAAATCATTCTTTCTGGCTGTATAACAGCTTGGTATGGTTCCTGCTCTGCCCAAGACCACAAGAAACTACAAACGGTCGTGATTGTATATGATACAAAATGTAGCCCAATCCATCATGCAAACCAGCCTCCCGTCCATTGACTCTGTCTACACTTCCCGCTGCCTCGGAAAGCAGCCAGCATAATTAAGGACCCCACACACCCCGGACATTCTTTCTTCCACCTTCTTCCTTCGGGAAAAAGATACAAAAGTCTGAGGTCACGTACCAACCGACTCAAGAACAACTTCTTCCCTGCTGCCTTCAGATTTTTGAATGGACTTACCTTGCATTAAGTTGGTCTTTCTCTACACCCTAGCTATGACTGTGACACTACATTCTGCACTCTCTCGTTTCCTTCTCTATGAATGGTATGCTCTGTCTGTATAGCGTGCAAGAAATAATACTTTTGACTGTATGCTAATACATGTGACAATAATAAATCAAATCAAATAACATCCACAATTAATGAAAAAAGTAGGTCTTGTGAAATTTATCACAAAAAAATTAAGAAGTTAAATCCCAGATATGGCAAAGTAGTGGGTTCTGTTACTGGACTTGTAATTCAGACGATGAAAGTTCAAATCAGTTTAAATACATCTTTAAAATTTTCCAGGAATTAAGTCTGTATTATCTATAAAATCACCATAACATTGTCAACCGACTTAAGAACAGCTTCTTTCCTGCTGCCATCAGACTTCTGAATGGTCCTATCATACATTAAGCTGATCTTTCTCTTTACCCTATTGGTAACTATAATACTATATTCTGCACCCTCTCCTTTCCTTCTCTCCTTTGTACTCTATGAACGGTATGTTTTGTCTGCAACAGCTTACAATACTTTTTACTATATTCCAGTAGCGAAAGGTATTTAATTTTCTTTGTTCTTTTGGTCCTTGGAAGAATAGGGGGTTTTAGTTCAGTCGGGCAGCATGGTCGGTGCAGGCCTGGAGGGCCGAAGGGCCTGTTCCTGTGCTGTAATTTTCCTTTTTCTCTTTGTTCTTAATACATGTGACAATAATAAGTCAGTTCAATTCAATTCAATTCAAATCAAATGTCTAGAACATCAGGTTGTCACTTAGAGAGCAAAGCTTGCTCGGGTCTGTCATGCATGTGGCTCCAGTCCGATACCAATGTGACTGACACTAAGATGGCCTGGTACCAAGCCACCCAGTAATAATGCCATATCAACAGCAGCAGTTCAAAAAGGCCATCACTTTCTAGGGGACATCAAGAGATGGACAGTCAATGTCTGCTTTACAAGGGATGATGTGGAGATGCCGGCGTTGGACTGGGGTAAGCACAGTAAGAAGTCTCACAACACCAGGTTAAAGTCCAACAGGTTTATTTGGTAGCAAATTATTTGCTACCAAATAAACCTGTTGGACTTTAACCTGGTGTTGTGAGACTTCTTACTGTGCTTACAAGGGATGGCCAGGAATGAATGAAAATAAGTTGATTTTTGGTGTAGCTAAAAATTTATCTCAACTTTCATACTGAAAAAAATCCAAACTTTTTCCTTTGTTAATCAGGATAAACAATCAAAGAGTTCAAATGCTGGTAAACTTACCACCGTGACTCCATCATTGAGCAGAGATTCTCCAAAAACAACGATGAACAATGCTTCATTCACATGGACCTCTTCAAACACGGTCAACACAGCCACTGTGTCCACTGCGGCTATCACACTTCCAAACAGGAGGAATTCCAGGAGGCCAGCATTGAGATTCCCTGCGGAGTCATTTTAAACCATAAAGAATGTCAGCTTCAGTTGCAAACTAGGATACCAACGACTCGCATTTATATAGTGCCTTGAAGCAATAAAACATCCCAAGGCACATCTCAAGAGGGTCAGTTGACACCAAGCCATGTATGCAAATATGGTTGTTCTGAAGGCTAGGTTTTAAGCATTGGCTTAAAAGGGGAGAGTGTGAGGTGGAGAGGTCTATGGAGGGGATTCCAGAGTGTGGGGTCCAAGCAGCTGAAGACATGACCAACTGCAGTGCAGCAAAGGAAATCAGGAATGCCCAAGAGACCAGAATGAGAGGAGTGGCGAGCTCACGGAGGGTGGAAGAGCTTGAGGAGTCTACAGAGATAGGGAGGGGTAAGGTCATGGAGGGACTAGAACAGCAGGATAAGAAATTTAAAATGAAGGATAAGTGATCTCATACAAAGTGGTAACCTGTCACAAGTCCCTGACTGGTTCCGGGGGTCCCTGTGTTCACAGCTCACGGTGCAATTTCTGTCTAAAGGGCCCAGGATGGTGGAAGAGACCATTTTAATTTTAATCTGGGACACAAGTGGTATGTGTGTGTCTGCATGTGTCGGTCTGTATGCATCTGTGTATGCACTTGTGTGTGTATGTGTGTCATCGACTCAGAG
Source organism: Mustelus asterias (assembly GCF_964213995.1). Classification (NCBI taxonomy): domain Eukaryota; kingdom Metazoa; phylum Chordata; class Chondrichthyes; order Carcharhiniformes; family Triakidae; genus Mustelus; species Mustelus asterias. Next base: position 147,471,783 of record NC_135802.1, on the reverse strand, counting down.
ATACACAGCATAGAAACAGGTCCTTTGGCCCAACTTGTCCATGCCGACCAGGGTTTCATAGCTGTGTGGGTGAAGGACCCCAACTGTGCTGGCATCAAATCCTGCAATGTCCTGTTATGATGAAAGGTGCTATATATTTATTTTTCTGTCAGATGAGGTGTAAACTCCCCCCTTCCCCAGGTGGACATAATAGATTTTGGAGATAGTTCTGCTTTTTCACATTTACACTGCTCTTGACACATATTTTATTTCCACATCTGTCCCATCATCATCTCCTTTTGCCTCACACCATCATCTCTTTTGTCATTAATCTCTGCTATCTTCCACCAGATCACAGACCTTCCCTTTTGTTCTCCCCCCTGCCCCACCCCCCCTCCCCACAACCCCACCACCGCTCTTGCCTCTGTACTTGCTTCAAATCTGATATATCCCTAACTTCCTCCAGTCCTGGCAAGAGGTCATTGACCTGAAACCCTGGCTCCACACCTGCCATTCGGGCACTTGATGCGGCTGGTCCAGAGAACTGGCAACTCTCTGGGGATGCTGGGAAAAGTGGGCAGGTAGCTCAGGGATTGGGAGGGCATCTCAAAATGGAGGCATCTTCACTGGCCAGCTCAGAATATGAAAATTGAAAACTGCCAAGCCAGTAGGGCCTATGGGATGAAGGGGCGCAGGATATGATGCTGGCACATTGGGATCCTTCACCCACACAGCTATGATGGAACTCTGTTGGGTGACTGAGGAAAAATCAAGTTTGCAAATTAAGACTCCTCTGTGCTCCAGATAGCCTCAGCTATGTATTTTACCCTGGTCTCACTTTTGTTGGATAGGATAAAGCTATGGCTTGGAGCTGTGCCCTTACCCATAATACCCGTCCGGAAGACACCATAGAGGGACAGACCCGTTGTTACAGTATTCCAAATTGTTCCAATGATGGCGTACATGAGAATCGATCCCAGGTTCCTGAAGAACTGCTGGTTGGGCATGAAGTACCCGGCGTCCAAAACAATGGGTGGCAGGAGATAGAAGAAGAAGACAGTTGGCGTTAAGGTGAAGGAGGCAGTGTGATCAGCAGCCCAGACAATTCCTCCCAGGATGAGGCCCAGCACAATCAGCAGGACACTCTCTGGTACCACGGAGGTGACCTTTCCGGACAGGTGGAACACTAAAGAAAAGAGTAAATCAATAATGATTATCAGGTTAAGAATGAGTCCAGGTGCGAATAAATAAAATGGGTCACCCCATTTATCCAACAACACTATGGTGGATGGAGTTTTCCACTTCTGTATTCATCAGTGTGTCCCGTCCCAATCCTTTGATTTGTGTTGATATACAGTAAGCTTCCAAGGTGACAATGGAAACATAAGTCAAGTTATATGGGTGGCACAGTGGTTAACACTGATGCCTCACAGTCCATGACCAGACTTCAATTCTGGCCTAGGGTGGCTGTCTGTGTGGAGTTTGCACATTCTCCCTGTGTCTGTGTGGGTTTCCTCCAGGTGCCCCGGTTTCCTCCCACACTCCAAAGAGGTGGCCATATAGCAAATGCCCATGTTTCTTCGGAAGGAACTCTTCAAATGCAGACAATAAAAATATAACAAAGCTAACTTCAACTTATAAATCAAAGAAAGGGTTTAATAAAGAAACTTCATTACTCCAAACTTGGGGCCTCACCCTGGGCCAATCCACGTTCCCCCACAATTCCCAACAGATTCTTATTTATAGTGAGTCAGCTGGCTATCACATCATTCTGTAATTGGATCCATGGTTTACTGGGTCAGCTGACACTTACACCTTCTTACCATTGGTCACATCGCATCCAATACAAAGTTGTCACCGGTTACATTCTAACAGTCTATAAAATTCAAAACTGTGCATGTGCTTTGAATATTTTTTCAAAGCATTAATATGGTTTATATTTCTATACTGATGCTAAAATTAAATTCCAGAATTAAAGCACAGAGTATAAAAGCTAGTTCACCCATTCCGTGATTATTATTACAATTATTCTCTCCTCATAGCTGTAACAAATTCAAACACAAGATGTACGCCATACGTTCTAAGACAGCTCTGTCATCTGTAAAGCCATTTAATTTATTTGATTAATTAAATCAAAGCAATCCACATCTAACCAGTGCGACCAGCATAATTGTACTTCTAAAACCAAGAGACTTATCATTGAAGGGAAAAGAATTGCAGGGCCACAGGGAAATGTGGGATTGGTGACTGAGTGGCCTCCTTCTGTGCTGTAACCATTCTATGATAGTCGTATTTTCCTCTCCAGTTTTGAAGAATGGACTAAGACACAAGTTTCAAAACTGGGTTCCACAGAATGCTGGGGTTCTGTAGAAGACATCCAGGGGCCCCATGATTGGTCTGGCTGGTGTAAATTTTTTTTTAAACTGTCTTTCAAGCTAATTCAGTCACAGGCAGTTTTCACACTGCGTTAGCTCCTGATAGACACACTAGTCAGCCTATCAGCAACCAGTGAGCTGAGAAGCTGGCCTCTGATTGGATCATCTGGGAAAGTAACCATTCAACCTGAAACACCAAGATTACAAGGAAACCTTAAACAGACTCCTATTTATTGACTACAGCTCAGCCTTCAACACTATTATTCCCACGAAGCCCATCTCCAAACTCCGTGGCCTGGGCCTCGGCACCACCTTCTGCAACTGGATCCTGAACTTCCTAACTCACAGACCACAATCAGTAAGGATAGGCAACAACACCTCCTCCACAATCACCCTCAATACTGGTGCCCCACAAGGCTGTGTTCTCAGCCCTCTACTATACTATGACCGTGCGGCCAAGTTCCCCTCCAATTCGATTTTCAAGTTTGCTAATGACACCACCATAGTGGGTCGGATCTCAAACAATGATGAGACAGAGTACAAGAATGAGATAGAGAATCTGGTGAACTGGTACAGCAACAATAATCTCTCCCTCAATGTCAACAAGACGAAGGAGATTGTCATCAACTTAGGAAGCATAAAGGAGAACATGCCCCTGTCTGCATCAATGGGGATGAAGTAGAAAGGGTCAAAAGCTTCAAGTTTTTAGGCATCCAGATCACCAACAACCTGTCCTGGTCCCCCCAACACTATAGTTAAGGAAGCCCACCAATGCCTCGACTTTCTCAGAAGACTAAGATGGCTATCGAGGGATCTGGGATTAGCTTTGTCGCTAAAAAAAAAGGGCAGCATGAACAAGTTGGGCCAAAGGGCTTGTTTCCACGCTGTAAACCTTTATGACTCTGTGAGGTGTGCATATCAGAGAAAGAGAGAGAGGTGTGAGTGTCTATGTGTGTGAGGGTATAAAAGAGATGAGAATGTGAAAGAGAGGTGAGTGTGTATGTGTGTGTTTGTGTGTGACTGAGAAAGAGGTGTGGGTGTGTGTGCGTATAGAGAAGCAGCATCACTCCTCCCATTAAAAATTACTAAAAGGTAAGGCTTAAGTAATTTGTTAAAAAGACAACTTTTTAATTATAATAAATGTATACATATAAGAAATAGAAAATATTTTTAAAGATGTTTGTATCCCACAAAAAAAATCTTTTTTTGTGGTTTAACTCTTCAACCTAATAAGAATATTTCTCAGAGGTTCTGTAAGTACTCTTGGGAGGTCCGTGGCTAGAAAAGTTTGGGAAACCCTGGACTAAGACTTCCCGGATAGGATTTTCCGGCCACACTCACCCCAAAACTGGAAAATCCTGCCTGAAGTCAATGGATGTTTGAATGGTCCGCACCCCCCTCCCACTCACTATGATTCCCGTGGCGGGCAGGATGGGAAAATTCCAGACACCTTGTCTTGTATGAAACTCTGGGCAGGATCTACCATTGGATCCCTGTCAACATCAAGTGTGGATCCCAACCCCACACAGTATCAGGAGCAGCAAGCAGTGGGAGCAGCCAATTGATAGATAGAGGATGCACTCGCTGTCCAATTAAGGAGGGTGGGTATGCAGGGTCTCAAAGCCGGAGAGCCAATAAGAGGCCCTGCCCTCGGAGACTGAAGGAACTATAGCCTGCCATTGCAGGTAAGAGAGAAAGAGGGCATCTCCATCCAAAAGCTCTCTCTTGGCATCCATAGTTAAAATTAAAAATGATCACAACTGCTGGACCACTATTACGAAGGGGGACATCCCTCCGCAGGGAGACCAGTGGCTGTGGCTGTGTCCAGGTAAGCATGATGGATGGCAGGAGGTGCTCATAATAATCCTGGAGAGTTGGCCCCTCGGTCTGACACCAGGAGGCTGCCTGCAGGCATCTGGCTAACCTCTGATGTTGCCAGGGATCCAATTGGCCAACTGAATAGTTTAGGTCTGCCCCTAATCAATGGCCATAATTGGCCTTTTAATTGAGTAAACAAGCTAGCCGCCACTTGCGGGCATGTAGCTGTTCCTCACCCAATTCAGCTTCCGAGAAATTGAACACGAGCCCAGACCGTGATGGAGAACTGGCATGGTGGCCAGGGTCAGGAAATTCTGCACCTGCCTGCCTCTGTTCCCATCTCTTAATGGAGCCACAGTCCTGCCCTGTGTCTCCATTTCCATTCTCCAATTCTCTTCCGCACATAGTGATGCACTAAAGCAGAATTTTACCTCTTTCAATAGCTAGTAATTCCTGGAACAGGTCACTAGTCTGTCATCAAGGCCTTATAGCTTGAGGGGCGCCACTCCACAGCAAGCGTGGCTCACTCTTACCGCCAACAATTAGTGTGTTTGGAAGGATTTGCAAGTTGACACACTCAACCTTATTGACCGCATTATGAATACACTTTCCTTGGCCATCAAGTCTTGGGTTGGGACCCGAAACTGGAGCCTCTGGCTCAGAGGCAGGGACCTACCCACTGCGCCACAAGACCTCCATTCTGTCTCCATTGGACCATTCTGCTTGGAACAAACAAGCTGCTGGACAAATTTCTCTCATCTGTCACGAAAGAACAATTCAAGTGGAATTAAAAGTTTTCCGTCCCCTATAGAAATCGCTGCCGGAAGTTTTCACATTCTAATGCCAAGAAGTACTCAAATTCTATCTTGAGTATTCTCATTTGTAACTTAGTGCCAAACTTCCAGGAAGAACAGTACAGTGCAACAAATTTCTGCCAGCGCTCAGGTTAATGCTCAATTTTCTGGAGGTAGCTCAGGCCTGCACTCCCGCAAGGAAGATAATGATAATAGCCGATTGACTACACTACACAGAAAGGGGGAAATGGATGCTGGTGAAAGGTTGGCAGAAAATATGGGCAGTATACGTCATCTCAACAAAGGGAAGCAACACTATGTCCTGAGCAACTCTCCAATAATCATATCCAAAAGGAGTCAAGCAATCTGAGTCTTCTTGAAGTGCCAGTCAATGCTTGCACTTTTGTGGGCGACATGGTGGCACAGTGGTTAGCACCGCTGCCTCACAGCGCCAGGGTCCTAGGTTCAATTCCAGCCTTGGGTCACTGTCTGTGTGGAGTTTGCACATTCTCCCCGTGTCTGTGTGGGCTTCCTCCGGACGCTCTGGTTTCCTCCCACAGTCCAAAGATGTGTGGGTTAGATTGATTGGCCATGTGAAATTGACCCTAGTGTCGGGGGTAAATATGTGGGAATAGGGCCTAGGTGGGATTGAGGTTGGTGCAGGCTTGATGAACCGAATGGCCTCCTTCTGCATTGTAGCGATTCTATGATCCTATGTAGCATAAAAGCCAAGTGAAGATTGATCAAATCAAATTATGACTCATTTGTAAAAGCAAGGGGGTAAATTTTCCAGTCCCGCCGCTGTTGGAATCACCGCGGGCAGGATGGAAAATTTGACAGGTGATTGAAAGATCTGTTGACCTCGGGTGGGAATTTCCACTCTTGGGCGGAGCGGGAACGGAAAATCCTGCAGTTGGACTTGCATTTATGTAGCGTGTTTCACACCCTTAGGGAGACACTTTGTAGTCAGTTGAGTACTTTTGAAATAGAGGGCGTGGTTTTCCAGCCGCGTGCAGCCGAAGACTGGAAATTCCCACCTGAGGTCAACGGACCTTTGAACGGTCCGCCAAATTTTCTGTCCCGCCCGCGATGATTCCCACGGCAGGCGGAACTGGAAATTTCCAGCCATGGTCTCTATTGCTGACTAAAAACAATCACCAAGCTATTCCACATTTGTGACCATACCGCAAAAGGAATAAGCTCCCAGATTGATAAACTATTTATTCTGGATCATTTACAACTATTCAAGAAAACAAAACAGAAAATGCCATGAACTTGTGTATTATGATCCAAGAGTGTAGCTAATGCAAAATCATTTGCACCCATTGTCCTTGCAATACAGCAGTGCCTACACCTCAGGAGCACTTCATCAGCTACAAAGCTGTGTGGGATGCCCTGATTTTGTATGTACCAGCAGAAACTTGGTCATAATGGAGAACAAACATTCCATTTTTATTCTCCGCGATATATTTTTTGACATTAACATCATTCTGAATTACACACAGCTGATATTTTTCTGTGAATGATCGAATAAAAGCTTTAAAAATGAAATTGTTTACCAGATTGCAAGGACATTGCCAATGCATTTTCATCAGATGAGAAAGTACAACCGTGCTTTACTCTGCTGCACTGTCACAACTCATTGAGAGGTTCCCCCCAGCTTTATTGGAAGCTTCGTTTCACCCTCATTACTTGTCTTACGACAATTCAATGCCAGCACTTGTCCAACTATCTCTCCTAAAAGATGGAAAGTCATCCACTGGTCAAAAAACCAGTTTATTTATGATTTATTTATTAGCATTACAAGTAGACTTACATTAACACTGCAATGAAATTACTGTGAAAATCCCCTAGTTGCCACACTCCGGCGCCTGTTCAGATACACTGAGGGAGAATTTAGCAAGGCCAATGCATCTAACCAGCACATCTTTCAGACTGTGGGAGAATGTGCAGACTCCGCACAGACAGTGACCCAAGCTGGGAATCGAACCTGGGTCCCCGGCGCTGTGCGGCAGCAGCGCTAACCATTGTGCCACCGTGCCGCCCAATTAACAAGCATGAGTGTGAGCCCAAGATAGGTGGACAATATTTCCTTGCATTAAGATGATAAGAATTAGGAGAGGCAAGTGACTCACCACCCTCCTGCCCACAGACAGTATCAAACAGAACAATGGGTCCACCAGGTGGAGATAAGATGTTTCAGCTTCTTGCCTCCCTGAAATTCAGCTGCAGGACGGCATGATGGTACAGTGGTCAGCACTACTGTCTCAGCGCCAGGGACCCAAGTTCAATTCTGGCCTTAGGCGATTGACTGCATGGGTTTCCTCCAGGTGCTCCGGTTTCCTCTCAAACTCCAAAGATGTGTGGGTTAGGTTGATTGGCCATGCTAAATTGACCTTCAGTGTCAGGGGGATTAGCATTAAATATATGGGCCTACACAGACAGGGCCTGGGTGGGATTGTTGTCGGTGCAGGCTCGATGGGCCTTCTTCTGCACTGTAGGGTTCTATACATTAAGCATTGAGCCCTGGATGTACAAACCTTTGCTCTTACATGTGGTCTCAAAGTGTCTGCCAGCACCAACCAACCCAAGCTTCAGAGTTGTCTTCTTAGTTTTTGGATGGACATATGGAGCACGGTCACTTCTTTTGTTCAGGACTGTAAACTCCTCCAAATCTACAACCTTGAGATCTCCCTGGCGACCAACACCCCTACTACGCAGACCACACCCCACCCTCCACCACCCACCAATTCTAACTTTTTGCATATCCCCAATTTTGCATGATTCCACCACTGGGAGTCGTGCCTTTTACTGTCTCAGTCTTGTAGGTAAGAACAGCTGCCAATCTTACCCAGTCTGACATATACAATTCCAGGTCAATGATAACATGGTTGTCTACTAACTAAAGTCAACCAGTTGGTTTTAACCCAGACATGGGATTCAGATGTACATCTACAACATCGGCACCCAACAAAATGGAAAATTTGCCTTGATTTATCCCATTCACAAAAAGCAGGAAAAGTCCAATCTGGGTGATTACTATCTCATTGGTCTACTCTTAATCATCAGCAAAGAGATGGAAGGTGTCATTAAACAGAGCTATCAAATGGCACCTACTCGAGAATATGCTGTACTCCAATGCCCAGTTTGGGTTCTGCCAGGGTCACCCAGCTCCAGAACACATTACAACCTTGGTAAAAGAAACTGGGCAAAATAACTGAATTCCAAGGCTGAGGTGAGAGTGAGTGCCCTTGACATCAAGGCAGTGCTTGACCGAGTGTGGAATCAAGGTATCCTGGTAAAACTGCAATAAATGGGTATCAGGAGGAAAGCTCGCCACTGGCCGGAGTCATACCTGACACAAGGGAAGACATGAAGGGACATAGCTTTAAATTGAGGGGTGATAGATATAGGACAGATGTCAGAGGTAGGTTCTTTACTCAGAGAGTAGTTGTGGTTGTTGGAGGCCAATCATCTCAGCCCCAGAATATCATTGCAGAGGTTCCTCATGGTCTTCAACTCTTACATCAATGACCTTCTCTCCATCAGAAGCTCTAAAATGGGGATTTTTCTGAAGATTGCATACTGTTGAGTTACATTAGCAATTAAACAGATAATGAAAAGTCTCTGCCTGCATACAGCAAGACTGGGCAACACTAAGGCTTGGGCTCAATGTTGACAAGTAGCCATTCATACCATGAAAGTGGCAGGTTTGTCAGAACCATATTTGACTTAATAGAGGTGACTTAATAGAGGCATACAAGATGATCAGAGGATTAGATAGGGTGGATAGTGAGAGCCTTTTTCCTCAGATGGTTAACATGAGGGCACATAGCTCTAAATTGAGGGGTGAGAGATATAGGACAGATGTCAGAGGTAGGTTCTTTACTCAGAGAGTAGTAAGGGTGTGGAATGCCCTGTCTGCAGCAGTGGTGGACTCGCCAACATTAAGAGCATTCAAATGGTTATTGGATAAACATATGGATGATATTGGAATAGTGCAGATTAGAGGGGCTTTAGATTGGTTTCACTGGTCGGCGCAACATCGAGGGCCGAAGGGCCTGTACTGCGCTGTAATGTTCTATGTTCTATGTTCTATATTTAACAACAAGAAAACTAACCACCTCCCCTGGCACTCAATGGCAAGAGTGTTGCTGAATTCTCCCACCATCAAAATCCAGGGGTCACCGCTGATCAAAAACTGAACTGGACCACACACAGATACTGTGGTTCAAGAATAAGTCAGAGTCTGGGTATTTTGTAGTGGGTCACTCAGTTCTTGACTCCTCAGAGACTTTCTATATCCTGCAAGACACAAGTCGGGGTGTGATGGAATATTCTCCACTTGCCTCGATGTTTGCAACACTCAACAAGCTCAACACCAAGCAAGCCAAAGCAGTCCACTTAATCAGCAGTCCATGCACAATTTTAAATGTTAATTTCATCCACCACTGTACATCTTTTGTCTGCAGTGTTAACCATCGACAAGACATACTGCAGCCACTTGCCAAGACTTCTTCAACAGCACCTCCCAAATCCATGACTCCTCCACCTAGAAGGACAAGGGCAGCAGGCAAATGGGAACACCACCTTCTACAAGTTCCCCTCCGAGATGCACACCATACTGACTTGGATATATATAGCCATTCCTTTATTGTAGTTGGGTCTAAATCCTGGATATCTCTCCCTAACAGCATTGTGGAAGATCCTTCACCACAGGGTTGGAGGTCTAGATGGTTGTCCACAACTATCCTTTCAAGGGCAATTCAAGGTGGGCAATAAATACAGGCATTGCTATCTATGCCAACATCCAATAATTGTTTTTTTAAAAGAAGCTCTGAAATTCTCTCCTGAAACCTCTGTGCCTACGTTTTCTGTCTAAAACACTTCTTAAACCCAAAGGCAGGATATTTCAGATGGTGGACTTTTCTGCCCTGCCACCCAAAGAATACATTCCTATCAATCACAGCAGCCCAGTAGACCTTTAATGCTCATGGAGTGTTCATTGGCTGCAGATGGGACTTGTGCCTCTCACACGGGTGGAGGTCCCGCCTCAGAGAACTTCCGGCCCATCAGATTGACTGGCAACTCTACTGATCTTGGGGGAAGGCAGCCAATGTGGGAAGGGGGAGTCCTGCTCAAAGCCAAGGCAGGGTGAACTGAGAGAACTCCCCACCCCTGAACCCCTCCCGCCAACCTCAAAATTAGGCCAGCCAGGAAATGGCCTTTAAATGGCCAGTAACCATTGGGCCTCACACATCCCACATAAAACTACGGGGAGGTTAGGGTTGGGTGAGTACGCCACTCAGGAACTGTTATGGCCTGGGGCCTGCAAACCTGATGTGGAGATGCCGGTGTTGGACTGGGGTAGACACAGTAAGAAGTCTCACAACACCAGGTTAAAGTCCAACAGGTTTATTTGGTAGCAAAAGCCACTAGCTTTCGGAGTGCTGCCCCTTCATCAGGTGAGTCCGTTAGGTCACCTGATGAAGGGGCAGCGCTCCAAAAACTAGTGGCTTTTGCTACCAAATAAACCTGTTGGACTTTAACCTGGTGTTGTGAGACTTCTTACTGTGCCTGCAAACCTGCCAGTAGGGGGCAGTAAAATTCTGTCCTTACCCCTGTGTGAAATCTGTCCTTATATTATGTTTGATAATGCTCCTGTGAAGCAATTTGGGATGGCTTACTATGTCAAGGACATTACAGTTATGCATGTTTCTTGATTTGAAAAGGGTTCTGGCCCAGTTTCCAAATTGATGCTACAGTACACACTATGTGAATATAGTCCAAGACAAACTTTAGAACACAGAAGCCAAATTTTCCCATCCACAATTGTCCGGGTAGGGAGACGGACCAGTAAAGAAAATGGCCGCAATGTCGCGAGACTGAAAGTCTCACTTCCGTTTCCAACCTCCACAACATTCCCAAACAGCAGAGGGAGCGGGCCTGGGAACAGGCCCAAACCCTTTCAAACATCAATTGAGATCATTGTGGGCTTGATAAGTTTCCTGTAAATGTTGGGAGTTTCAGAGTGGGGCCAGAGCTGCCTGGTGTCTTTCCAGTTGCAAGGGGGCAGGGAGCAGATGGGGCCTTGATTAAGCATCTCGGTCAAAAGACAGCACCTCCAGACAGCGCAGAATTCCCTCAGTGCACCACTGGGAATGTCATCCCCGATTATGTCCTCAATCTCCGGACTAGGACTTAGAGGCACAACTGCCATGCCTGACAAATATTTTAAAAACACAAATCGAAAGGAGAATTTGAAAATATTTAAATTTCTCCCTTGCCTTCTTGGATGTGAAGTGCAAATTGAGAAGTATGAACATGTCCAGAATTTTCTCTGCAGGGACATAAACTGATGTTGGAATCATATCTTAGAATCATAGATCCCTAAAGTGCAGAAGAGGCCATCGGCCCGACTCTGTCAGAGTGTATCTTAGCTAGGCCCTAAACCCTGACCTATTCCTATAACCCCACACATTTACCATGGTTATTCCATCTAACTTACACATGCTGGGACACTAAGGGTCAAGTTAGCATAGCCATGTCTCCTCACCTGTACTTCTAAATTGACATAATTATTGTGCACACTTCCTGTCACATCACACTTACTTCCTGTCACACTTTGTTGATAACATCACCATTGATACGAAACCCCATTTCTTCATAGCAAGTGTCAGCATCCTGTTGCACAAAGTATTCTGTGGACATACTTTGAGAATGCAACTCACCTTGAGGTGCCCTTGCAGGGAGGAAGGCAATTCATTTCTCTGCCAAGGCAAAGCAGGTAGGCCCTGGCATTCGGAGAGGTAACCCCTCCAGCTGCAGAGTCAGGGTCATGGGAGTGGCTCACTCTTTGAGGCTTATCGAGCTTCCAGTTTTTCCCTCTGGGAGTCCACAATTTCATCTTGGGTTCAGATCTCAAAGGGTCATTAGTCTTTGGAATTCTCTACCCTAGAGGACAGTGGAGGCTTGGTCATTGACTATATTCAAGGTAGAATTAGACAGATTTTTGATCTACAAAGGGGACGCAGACAGAAAATTGGCGGTATGGCCATGATCAGACCAGCCATGATGTCATTGAATGGCAGAATAGGTTTGATGGGCTGAATGGCCTACTCCTGCTCCTTTTTCTAATGTTCTTATGCAGATGGGTAAACAACTGGGACCCTTTGCAGAATAAATTTGACTGAACTAACTTGCTAGCACATCATTATTTGCAACAAAAATCTATCACATTCACACTTGTTTATTGGGTGAAGAATCAGCCTGTTGATATCTAATTAGAAAAGTCTCCTTGAACCCTAAGGGTTAGGATGGCACAGTGGCACAGTGGCTAGTATTGCTGTCTCACAGCACCAGGGGCCCAGGTTCGATTCCTGGTTTGGGTCAGTGTCTGTGCGGAGTCTGCACGTTCTCTCTGTGTCTGGATGGGTTTCCTTCGGGTGCTCCGGTTTCCTCCCACAGTCCGAAAGACGTGCTGATTAGGTGCATTGGCCAAGGTAAATTCTCCTTCGGTGTACCCTTTTCAGGCGCCGGAATGTGGTGACGAGGGGATTTTCACAGTAACTTCACTGCAGTGTTAATGTAAGCCTACTTGTGACACTAATTTTAAAAAAACTGAAAGATGTTGACCAACTACAAATACCAGGGCTGAGAGCGTCAGATGCTTAGTTTGTCTGAAGTTTATCTTGATATTGGCTCATGGTCACTCGGGGACATTTTAAAAAGTAAAATGAGTCTAAGTTGGCACAAACACTGTCTTAGGGGTCATAGTTTGAGGATAAAGGCTAAATCTTTTAGAACTGAGGAGAGGAGAAATTTCTTCACCCAGAGAATGTGTGGAATTCACTACCACAGAATGTAGTTGAGGCCAAAACATTGTCTGATTTCAAGACGAAACTAGATATAGCTCTTGGGGCTAAAAGGGACCAGGGATATTGGAGTAAGGAGGGAATCAGGATATTGAATTCGATGATCAGCCATGATCAAGATGAATGGCAGAGCAGGTTCGAAGGGCCGAATGGCCTACTCCTGCTTCTAGTTTCTAAAAGCACGAATGCCGAGGACTTCCATTAAAACAATAAACTTAAAGATCAGCGTATAAAAGAAACAAAAAAAATTGACAGCGTTCTGGTTCTCTTTTATGCCCATTAAGATTGAACAGCATAACTAAATCCAAAATAGAACCAAGATCATTCCCTCCAAGAATGAATATCTACTTTGTATTGCAAGACCAAGTGGAATGCTGTGCAAAAATTAAAAAAACAAAATAAATGTCATTCAGGCAGGGATTTATCCACTTAATTCCTGGTTACAGATAGCAGAAAGCCTCAGAATACCTGGAACATTGACAACACTAGTGTCCGAATATCTCAAAGCTGTGAAACGGTTCCACACTTGTTGCTTCCACCACAAAATTAGGTAATTGGAAAAGAATAAGTAGGTACAAAGAAAGCAAACACAACTGTGCTAGATTTCACTACATTGTCCAAAGATATGCTCAGCTTTAGGCTTCAATGTGTCTTTTCCATATTGGCTTCAGCAACAGTGGCATGGACTAGGAATGCCATTAGCATATCTCCCAACTTTCTGCCTATGATCAGGAGCCCACTGAGGTGGCGCATGTGGTTCCCACGATGGCGAGTCAGGCAATTTGCCTGGTCTACAGAAAGTCATGCTGCTATCCAGGTCTTCATCAAAATTCCACCCATTCAACACACTGTATGTGGGAGGTGTCATTATTCGATGAGAAGGGGGGACACATCTCCTCCCACGGCTCGATTCAGATGCCCTCCCTGCCTCAGGAGAAAAAGAGGACTAGCGTTTCATTTGCACCTTTGTCAGCTCAAAGATTTTTTAAATGTATTCATGAGACATAAGCATCTCTGGCTGGCCAGCATTTATTACTCATCCCTAATTGTCCTTGGTGGTGATAACTGAGTGACTTGCTAGGCTATTTCAAAGGGCAATTAAGATTCAACCACATTGCTGTGGCCTTGGAGTCACATGTGGACAAGACCAGGTAAAGACGGCAGATTTTGTTCACTAAAGGACATTAGAGAACCAGATGGATTTTTCCAACAATCGACAGTGGTTTCATGGTCCTTAGATTCTTAATTCCAAATTTTTTTTCATTGAATTCAAATTCCACTATCTGCCATGGTGGGATTTGAACCCGGGCTCCCAGGATATTAGCTGCGTTTCTGGATTAATAGTCTAGCGATAATACCATTAGGCCATCACCTCCCCAGAGTGCTTCATAACCAATGGATCCTTTTCAATCTATAGTTATCGTTGTGATGTAGGGAGACATGGTGGTCAGTCTGCACACTGTAAGGTCGTACAGAGAGCCTATTGTAGTATAAGGATCTGGTACGCATTGGGCAGAATTCTCCCATTTTATGACTAAGTGCAGTGATGGGGAGCTCCAGTGACACCTTTCCTGCTGGCCAGATTGGCGGGATTCTGCGCTCGGAATCTCATTAATTATGCATAGGCGAATTCCCCTCTGGCAGCTGATTCGTCTGCTTGCCATCAGCTGGCGGGTTCCAAGGTCCTGGTGCCACATTTAAATATCAGTCCAGCACACTCCTATCACTCTCCTATCCAACTCACTGTCTTCACCGGGACTTGCAGGATGTCAGCATGTTAAGACCCAACCCAGAAACTCCAAGGTGTTTTATGAAGTTAGCCTAAACGCTAAGTTTTACATTTGATTTTGGCATTAGGGTGAGCACAAGGTGTTTCACTCCAGGTATGATTCAAATGACCCACTAGGAAGCTTTTATTAAACAAAGTTTATCTAAGAATACAGTTAAAATATAAGAAAAAAATTAGCATAACTTTTACTAATTACATGAATTAAACATGGCACAATATAACTCCTAATAGCTAGCTATCTCTGTTGTTCCAACTTAAATACCATCCCACAGCCACACAGCCTTCTCTAGACTAGGCACCTAAATATGTATGCTCACGTGATGCTGGAGTTTCAGCTTTTTTACACCAACAATGAATTAATCCTTTGAATGTTGGGTCAATTCTCTGAGGCTTCCCAGTCCTGGAACTTTCAGCAAGCCCCTGGAGAGAGAGAGAGAGAGACAGAGATGCTGCCTTCTTCCACAAGCTTTGAGAAATGAAACTAAAAACTGGACTCTTCTGTGGAAAAAAAATGTCCCCAGGCATATCACCTGACTTGTCAATCATCCCCAAATCAAGCTCCACTCAGCAATACCCAAAAGACCATAAAAACGCAGAACACGGCACTGGTCCAAATTAAAATCAGCATGATGTCCATTATATTGCTTCAGTAACAATTAGAGGACACAACACCAATAAAATGCTAGGAACTGCTTGAAAAACATGATTAAAATGCATTACTTAAAGGCACAGTAGCATCACAAGCAACTCAGAGGAAAAAGGCTAGCAAAATAAGAGAGTAAAAAAAAACTTGCATTTTACAGCCAATGAAATATTTCAGAAGTGTAGTCACTGCTATTAAACAAGCGTATAAAATTGATGGGCAGAGAAAGAGCTTGTCTATCAAACTTTCCCAATATTCATGATGACTAAAAGGTCATAACTACGCATTTTCTCCCTCTCATTAAGTATGGATCTTGTCTGAGCTTGATAGTCAGACACTCCTGAGTACCGCTTCCAGTTCCATCATTAGTATGAAGTAGCTACTGCTGATGAATGCTGACTAAAGGAGACTGTAATGTTAACCTGGCCTTCTTCTCACTTACAAAAGAAAATGTGACTGATTTCAATCTCCACTTTTAAATTGTGGCTATTCATCAAGATATTAAGGAGCTGGACAAACTCCATGATGGTTGAAGTGCCAATGATTAGACAATGGGCGGAATTTTACCAGCACGACCGCCCGAGGTTCATACAACCCTGCCCGAGGCCAATGGAGAATGCCATTCTCTGAGCTTCACCCGCCCCCAGAATCGGGGTAGGCATGCCGGTAAAATTCCAGCCAAAGAGTGGGAACATTGAGCTGAAATGGATTTCCTCGAGCATCAACCCACCATTTACAAACAGAAACACATTTAAATGAGACACGCTTGGACCTCTGAATTGGAATTTCCTCTTGAAGAATAACTGAGCCATACCTCTCTCCATTTCAGCTGTTATTGACTAGATTTATTGCTGGTTGATGCTGTAGTTTTGCATTAATAGGAGCTGGCTTGAGACATACAGTTGTTGCTGTTTTAACTACTCCTGCCAGGAAATGTGCAGTCATCAGATCTCACTCATCAGTCATAGAATCCCTATAGTGCAGAAGAGGCCATTCGGCCCATCAAGTCAGCACTGACTCTCTGACAGACTATCTTGCACTCCCCCATCGTATCCCTGTAATCTCACACATTTACTATGGCTAATCCACTTAATATACACAGGGGCCATTTAGCATGGCCAATCCACGTAACCTGCACATCTTTGGACTGTGGGAGGAAACAGGAGCACCCGGAGGAAATCCACGCAGACACAGGGAGAATGTGCAAATTCTACAGTCACCTAAGGTTGGAATTGAACCCGGGTCCCTGGCGCTGTGAGACAGCAGTGCTAATCGCTGTGCCATCGAATATCCACTGAAGCTTATTTGTAACCACACTGTGAAGTTCATCATCCAGCTATGGCAAGGTCGGCCCCTCTTTCTGCTGCCTGACTTTTCCCTCTAGAAGGCCTCTCTGTAGCTTTTACCTCTGGTTAAATGCCTAAAACACTGGCATTCAATTTTTTGGATGTCATTTTTTTTTTAAAAGAGTTATTTTTGCTCTTGCAATTTCAAGCACCTCTTCATTTCTTTTATGGTCTGTAAGCGCACATTTTAACAGCCACATTTCAAATACCTCGATATTATCTTTCACAGATCTTTGCATATGGTCCAGGTTTTTGAGGCATACACAAAAGTAAATATAAAAGTAAGTAGCATCGTATGAATCTTTTTTCCCTGTTAGAAGCTTGAGTTTTCTTGGCGTTAGTACATTCTTCATCTTCACAAAAGTATCTTTGGCTATCATTATCCTTCATCTGACTTTGGCATTGTATCGACTATCTCCTGTTATCATTTGCCCTAAATAGATAAAGTTATCTACTTGCTCCACTGTGACAACATCCACTTCAATCTCGATTGAGGGTTAAGAATATAAGAAATAGGAGCAGAAGTTGGATCTACAGCCCCTCGTTCCTGCTTCACCATTCAAGAGAATTGTGCTTGATTGTTGACCTTAATTCCACTTTCTTGCCTGGCCTAGTGGTATTATCGCTGGACTATTAATCCGGAAGCTCAGCTAATGTTCTGGGGACCCGGGTTCGAATCCCACCACGGCAGCTGGTGGAATTTGAATTCAATAAAAAAAATCTGGAATCAAGAATCTACTGATGACCATAAAACCATTGTCAATTGTCAGAAAAACCTATTTGGGTCACTGATGTCCTTTAGGGAAGGAAATCTGCCGCCCTTACCTAGTCTGGCCTACATGTGATTCCAGAGCCACAGCAATGTGGTTGACTGTCAACTGCCCTCCAAGGGCATTTAGGGATGGGCAATAAATGCGGGCCAGCCAGCGGCGCCCATGTCCCACACTTTAATTTTTTAAATCCCAATATTCCTTGATGTTCCCAGAGCCCAAAATTCTATCCCAGCCTTGAATATGGTTACCTAAGGACTGACCAGCCCTCTGGGATACACAATTCCAAAGCTTGATAGCACCTTGAGTGAAGAAATTCATTCCTCATTTCAGTCTGAAATGATCGCCTCCTTTACTGAAGACCATCTGCCTGGATTCTCCTACCAAGGAGAACAACCTCTCATTACTCACTCACACACTCAGTGAGATCCTCTCCCATTCTTCTAAACTCCATCAAGTGTGAGTTCAGTCTACTCAAATGTTTCATCACAGACTAATCCTCTTTTTGGAGAAATCAATCTAATGAACCTTCACTGCACTTCTTCCAAGGCAACAATATCCTTCCTTGAATAAGGAGATCAAAACTGTGAACAGTACTCCAGATGTAGATTTACCAGAGTCCTGTACAACTATAGCATTGTGAGGCTCATACTGACTCACTTTAGATAAACCTTTATAACAATCATAATTGTTATAGCGGCACGGTGGAACAGTGGTTAGCACGGCTGCCTCACAGCTCCAGGAACCCGGGTTCGATTCCCGGCTTGGGTCGCTGTCTGTGCGGAGTCTGCACATTCTCCCTATGTCTGCATGGGTTTTCTCTGGTTTCCTCCCACAGTGCAAAAGACGTTCTGGTGATTTGATTTGACTTATTATTGTCACATGTATTAGTATACAATGAAAAGTATTGTTTCTTGCGCGCTATACAGACAGAGCATACCGTTCATAGAGAAGAAACAAGAGAGTGCAGAATGTAGTGTTACAGTTATAGCTAGGAGGTAGAGGAAGATCACATTGGCCATGCTAAATTCTCTCTCTGTGTGGCCGAACAGGCGCCGGAGTGTGGCGACTATGGGATTTTCACATAACTTCATTGCAATGTTAATGTAAGTCTACTTGTGACACTAATAGATAAACATAAATGATAAGTCGACTGTAGACAGTCTTTGAGTCTCGGTGGACTCAAGAACAGTTGCCAAGCATCATGGACCTCCTTCCCGACAGCCACATCAGGTGAGGCTGAATTGGTGAGGGGGCATCTGGACAAACATTTCAAATGAAATGGAATTGGGGAAATTCCTTTCATACTGCCAGACTTAGACAACTTTGCTGGGACTGAGTTCCTGGCTAAATATGAAGCAATGTCTTAAAAGCAATCCAAAGAGACTAATTGCTCAACTCCATTCAAAAATTCATACAAAAATATTGCAGACCCTGGAAATTTGAAGTAAAATTAGAAAATGCTGGAAAGGTTCAGCAGGACAGGCAGCATATGTGGAGAAAGAATCAGAAGTAACAGACAGGGCTTAACAGGGCACCAGATTCCTGCCTCCACCTCGGGTGCCTGCCCAGAGGAAGAACAGCTACCCCAAAGCCATTTAACTGCAGATTGGCCATTAATAGACTGGAGGTGGACCTCCTTCGCCTCGGCAAGAGGAAGTCCCTCCACAGCAAGGTTCGAGCCAATCCGAGGTGGGAGTGGTGGCCATTGCTGGTATGACATTGGGGCCTTTACCAGGTGTCGTTACTGGATCCCTGAAGAGAGGGGAGTGTGGAAGGAATGGGGTAGCAGGGTATCAGTGAGAAGGAGGGGAGTAGGTGGTAGCTCATCAGGGGGCCTGGTAAAGAGAGAAACCCCTCTTGCCTGCCATCAGACCACAAAGGGGAACCTGCCAGGCCAGCTGTTTAGTGCAGGCCTCTCCAATCACTGGTTAACTCTTGGCAGTGGTGGGAGAGACACTCAAGGAGGACTTAATTACCCATTTAAGGGCCTCAATAGGGTTCACTGAAGAGTGGATAACACCCCACTCCCCCAGTCCTCTGCCACTCTTGAGATGAGAGTGCGGGCAGGTGGGTAGGTAATGGGGAGGCCACCTGCTGGATTCAAAAATGCCGGGGGGGTGGTTGGGGGTCGAGCATTAAATGCATCCCAAAGTTTCAGGTCATCAACCTTTCATCAGAACTGAAAAAAGTTTGAAATGTAACAGATTTTGAACATGGGAAAAGGGGGCACGAAGAAGAACAAAAAGGAAGATCTGTGGTAGGGGCAAGAGCTGGAGAGATTAAATGACAAAAGATTTCATGGTATAAAACCAAAAGGAGTGGTAATGGGGCAAGATGCACCTTTTGGGCCTTACAGACTGATGAAATGAAATACTGAACAGTTTATAAGAATCATAGAATCCCTACAGTGCAGATCAGGCCATTCAGCCCATCAAGTCTGCACCGCCTCTCTGACAGAGTATTCTACCCAGGCCTTCTCCCCATAACCCCACACATTTCCCATGGCTAATCCATTTTACTGACACACCTTGGGACACTAAGGGACAATTTAGCATAGCCAATCCATCTAGCCTACACATCTTTGGACTGTGGGAGGAAACCAGAGCACCTGGAGCAAACCCACGTAGACACAAGGGGAACAGGCAAACTCCAGTCAGACAGCGACCCGAGTCCGGAATTGAACCCAAGTCCCTGAGGCTGTGAGACAACAGTGCTAACCACTATGCCACCGTGCCGCTCATAAGGTATTATTCCTGCGTGCAACTTCTGGTGCATGTCCAGTTTGCTTCAATCTAGAAAATAAAATCGAACTCCTAACATTTAAAAACCTGTTAGAACTCATTAGGGTTACTAATCTTGTCAGGAAACAAGCCAAGCACAAGGAATATCATTCAAAATACAATTACAACACATTCCATTTTGATAGTGTCAGGTCAACAAATGGCAATTCTATTTGCAGTAGCAGCATTACAGCAGCTCTTTAGAGAGAAACACCTCGAGGCAAGAATCACTGCTGATCAGAAATCGAGATTAGGAAAACTTTCTCATTAATAGTAAGTCCTATGTTTTTTCTACATGATGCTGAAGTAGACCAGCCTTTTAAAATCCCTCAACACAAGGTTGTAGCATTTGCGGCTCCCACTATTTAGTTTAAAAATAGCCCTAGTTGGACGATTCACTGGCACACTCGTCCCAGCATGGTTTGGATGAATGCTGTCCCAATAAGAAGTCTCACAACACCAGGTTAAAGTCCTGATGTGGAGATCCTGGTGTTGGACTGGGGTAGGCACAGTAAGAAGTCTCACAACACCCCAGGTTAAAGTCCAACTGATTTATTTGGTAGCACGAGCTTTCAGAGCGTTGCTCCTTCTTCAGGTGAGTGAAGAGTTGTGTTCACAAACAGAGCATACATAGACACAGACTCAATTTACAAGAAAGTGGTTGGAATTACAGGTAATCAAGTCTTAAAGGTACAGACAATGTGAGTGGAGAGAGGGCCAAGCACAGATTAAAGAGATGTGTATTGTCTCCAGCCAGGACAGTTAGTGAGATTTTGCAAGCCCAGGCAAGTCGTGGGGGTTACAGATAGTGTGACATGAACCCAAGATCCCGGTTGAGGCCGTCCTCATGTGTGCGGAACTTGGCTATCAGTCTCTGCTCAGCGACTCTACATTGTCGTGTGTCGTGAAGGCCACCTTGGAGAACACTTACCCGAAGATCAGAGGCTGAATGCCCGTGACTGCTGAAATGTTCCCCAACAGGAAGAGAACACTCCTGCCTGGTGATTGTCGAGCAGTGTCCATTCATCCATTGTCATAGCGTCTGCATGGTCTCGCCAATGCACCATGCCTCGGGACATCCTTTCTTGCAGCATATCAGGTAGACAACGTTGGCCGAGTCACAGAGTATGTACCGTGTACCTGGTGGATGGTGTTCTCATGTGAGATGATGGCATCCATGTTGATGATCCAGCGCGTCTTGCAGAGATTGCTGTGGCAGGGTTGTGTGGTGTCGTGGTCACTGTTCTCCTGAAGGCTGGGTAGTTTGCTGCGGACAATGGTCTGTTTGAGGTTGTGCGGTTGTTTGAAGGCAAGAAGTGCGGGTGTGAGGATGGCCTTGGCAAGTCCAACAGGTTTATTTGGTATCACAAGCTTTTGGAGTGCTGCTCCTTGATCAGGTGAGTGGCTGTCCTGATAGTACAGTTCACTCTTTCTCCAGTCCTGGTGCCTTGGAACTCACATTCTCAGCTGTAGAGAACTGTGTCTATCCCCATAACTATACTGTCCCCTATAAAACAACATTCCTTTTTACTCTCTGCACCACAGTCAATATGCTCATCTTCCCTGCAGTCCCTGCTTTGTTCATACAAGTTGCAAGAATTTCAAACCTGTTGGACAATTGCAAAGGCTAAGAGTCCTCCATTGCTGTCTTCTAGATCTCCATGCCTGCCTCACACGTAGTTGCTCCACTTGTCCCCGACCACAGACCAAATCTGAAGGGATGTGACTGTCTCTAGGGGAAAATAAATTCCATGTAAGATTCCCCCTTCCTGCTGCATTGCAGTGTCCGAAGCTCGAAGCAACAGCTCATCAACCCAGAACTAAAATTCTTTGAGCTACAGATGCTTATTACAGATTTGGTTGCCATGAATCACATGGTGTGTCCATCAACTCCCACATACTACAGCTGCAATATATCTCCTGTCCTGGTATCTTCATTGTGTTTAAGTTAACTAGTTAGTCTCAAGTTTAGAAATATCACTATTGCTATATGTAGTTATACCATGTAATTTAACTATTTAAGGTACAAATTTAATGCAATAGCTAGATGTCCCCAGAGGGGTAGGTGATGACATAGTAGTAATTTAGGGGGCGATTCTCCCAAAAAAA
This sequence comes from Mustelus asterias, assembly GCF_964213995.1. Lineage (NCBI taxonomy): Eukaryota > Metazoa > Chordata > Chondrichthyes > Carcharhiniformes > Triakidae > Mustelus > Mustelus asterias. The sequence continues at coordinate 147,449,503 of NC_135802.1, read as the reverse complement.
GTTCTAAGTACTGAATTCGCTGGAAAACTGGTGTAAAGCACAATTGTTTTTTTAGTGTTTACACTAGAATCTCCAACACTCTGTACAATGCAAAGGTCACAATTGTGAATCTCATTATATGTTTGGAGGGCGGGGCTATTCACACCGGAGTCTGACAGTTTCGGACCTCTGCACATGCGCAGTGTCCCCGAACCGTCAGCCTGCAGTTTGCTGGCCAGCAAATCAACCCGGGTTCAATTCCGGCCTTTGGTCTGTATGGAGTTTGCACGTTCTCCCCGTGTCAACGAGTGTTTTCTCCATCTGCTCCGGGCTCCTCCCACAGTCCAAAGATGGGCATATTAGGCAGATTGACCATGATAAATTCTCCCTTAGTATCCCAAGATGTGTAGGTTAGGGGAATTAGAGGAGTAAGTGCGTGAGGTTGTGCGGATGAGGTGAGGGGAGGACCTGGGTCGGTGCGGACTCAAAGGGCCAAATGGCCTCATTTAGCACTGTAGGGATACTACATCTTAGAAACCCTACAGCACAGAAAGAGGCCATTCGGCCCATCGAGTCTGCACCGACCGCAATTCCACCCAGGCCCTACCCCCATATCCCTACATATTTACCCACTAATCCCTCTAACCTACGCATCCCAGGACACTAACGGGCAATTTTAGCATGGCCAATCAACCTAACCCGCACATCTTTGGACTGTGGGAGGAAACCGGAGCACCCGGAGGAAACCCACGCAGACACGAGGAGAACGTGCAAACTCCACACAGACAGTGACCCAAGCCGGGAATCGAACCCAGGTCCCTGGAGCTGTGAAGCAGCGGTGCTAACCACTGTGCTACCGTGCCGCCCTGATGATTCATCAGCCTGTGTTCCCAGTGTTCCCTCCCTGCACTCACACTTCCTTCTTGCACTACCCAAAATGTTTCCCCCACTACCCCGAGCCCCAGCATGATCCCAGACTTACCTGGGTTCCGGGCATCCACATTTCCTCTTCCTCCTTCGTCTCCTGCAGTAAATACCACCAGTGGGACTTCCTCATGGAGAGATGCGGCAATTAATGCCCATCAGCCGAGAAACTAAAACAGGGCAAGCCAAGTGAATGTGGGTTCACAGCTGACATTTACCCTGGGCTGTGGACAGCTCAGCCTGAACGTATCATTTGGAGCTGTAAATCCAGCCCAATATTTCTATGTTCTATAGAGTGGAGTTTGACTTGAAAAGGCCCAAGAAAAGGTCCAGTTTGGGGTCCCTACCTTCCACAACACAAGTGATACCAAAAACAAGCTACAAAATGCGCACAATCATGAAAAAGTGTTTGCAATCCGTAATATAAAAAATACTTGACCGATTAATTAGAGATGAACAACTACAATTACAGAGGTTTCTTTCACTTAATCAGCTCAGGAATCCTGACTGTGTCTGGAATTCCACATCATTGCAAAGGATTACCATTGCCCTGATATTCTGGAACAAATCCGAAACAACTAATTCAGGCAGCACGGTGGCACAGTGGTTAGCACTGCTGCCTCACAGTGCCAGGGACCCGGACCCCTGACATGTCCCCCATCATGACTCCCTCCATACTCCATCCAAGCATGACACCCCTGCATAGACCCCTCCCCCTTATGCCCCCCCCCCTTTCATAGCAGCCCCATCGTAGCCTCCCCATCAAGACCCCCGCCCCCCACACCCATCCCACTTCATGATCTCCACTCAGGCCTCGCCAGTAGTGATCGCGCTGGCATGACTTCTTGCCGGAGAGTAGGGAACATTCCAGGAGGCGGGAACAATCACGTGCCGAACTCGCGAATGAGATTGATACCCAGTCAATCTCATGCAAATTGGTTCGCACCATTAGAAAGGGGCCGGGGTGACTGCAAACTGTTTGGCAAAATGGGTGTAAAACAGATATTTAGGGCCACACATTATTTTCCGGGACCGGCGCAATCTGCGCCAGGCGCAGCAAGGTCAGGATATCGCCCTTTGTTTCTATTGCTCAATTCCAGTTACTTAACAAATGTCTGGACAATGTAAAAGTCACACAATGAAAAATCAACGAGATTTTAAAACAGGTCAAAAATATTGTATTTGATAAGAAAGACATTGGGTTTGTCTGCAATTAAGTATTTAACCCAGTAACCAAAATAGAACACATTATGCAACTGAAGAACACCATAATTGGTCCAAGTTTTAAACAGAGATACTCCAGTCAGGTTTGCCAGCCCTCACTCTTTAAACTGCATCGCATCTGATACTCCACTGCCTGCATCATAACTTGTACCAAATCCAAAGCACACATGATCCAGCATCCACTGACCTCAATTGATCCCTGGGCCAGCAGTGCCTCCATTTTAAAATTCTTATCCTTGGGTCCCTGGGTGGCACGGTGGCATAGTGGTTAGCGCTGCTGCCTCACAGCACCAGGGACTGGGTTCAATCCTGGCCTCAGTTGACTGTGTGGGGTTTGCATGGTTTTCCTTCGGCTGCTCCGGTTTCCTTCCACAGTCCAAAGACGTGCTGGTTAGATGGCACAGTGGCTAGCACTGCTGCCTCACAGTGCCAGGGACCCGGGTTCGATTCCTGGCTTGGGTCACTGTCTGTATGGCATCTGCACGTTCTCCCCGTGTCCACGTGGATTTCCTCCGGGTGCTCCGGTTTCCTCCCACACTTCAAAGATGTGCAGGTTAAGTTGATTGGCCATGTTAAATTGACTCTAGTGTCAGGGGTTTAGTGGGGTAAATGGGTAGGTTGGGGGAATTGGGGCCTGGGTGGGATTGTGGTTGGTGCAGACTTGATGGACCGAATGGCCTCCTTCTGCACTGTAGGGATTCTATAAAGGTGCATTGGCCATGCTAAATTCTCCCTCAGTGTACCCGAACAGGCGCTGGAGTTTGGCAATTGGGGGATTTTCACCGTAACTTCATTGCAGTGTTAATGTAAGCCTACTTGTGACACAAATAAATAAACTTAATAAACTTTAAATAAACCTCTCCATGACCTCATCCCTCCCTATCTTTGTCACTTCCTCCAGTCCTACAATTCTTAGGGATCACTGCCTTCTCCAACTCTGGCCTCTTGCGCATTTACCTCTGCAACTGGCAGCCATGCCTTCATTTGCCTAGGCCCTACACTCTGGAATTCCCTCATCTTCTACCTCTCTCTTTCTCCCCCTTCCCCCCTCCGCTAAGGCTCTCCTTAAAACCTACCATTATGGCCAAGCTGTTGATCAAATGTGCTGACATCTCTTTAAGCAGCTTGATGTCAAATTTTGTCCAACAAAGCTGCAGCGTAGCACGTCAAAACGTTATACTACGCCAAATTAGTGTTATATAAATGTCAGCCAATGTTCTAAAAGTTCTTCCCTAAACATCTCCGAATCTCCATATATTGCCCCTTTTATAAGGCACTCCTTAAAACCCACCACTTTGACCCAAGTTTCTCCTTCTGTGACCCTGAGTCAAAGGGCGGAGTTTTACGGCTGTTCATGCCAGCGGGATTTTCCGGTCCCGCTGCAGTGAACGGAGATTTGCCTGGGCACCAAAGTCTCTGCCCTTGCTTCAGCGGCAGTGGGGCGTGAAGGGCCGGTAAGATCGCATCCAAAATTTAATTAATAACACGCCAGGGAGGTGCCTTAGGATGTTTTCCTTTGCGAAAGACATTTTCGAACCGCGCTCACCTCAAGGCTGGAAATTCCCACCCGAGGTCAACGGACCTTTGCATGGTCCGCCCCCGCTCGCTACAATTCCCGTGGCGGACGGGATGGGAAAATTCCGCCCAAAGTTTTAATGTCATTGAGTATTCTCTGAAGAAATCACTTACAAACAGAAAAAAAATTGAAGAAATTCAGCAAGGGAATTCCAGAGCTTAGAGCCAAGAACAGTGGTGTGATTAAACTCAATGACACAGTGTTGGCCAGAATCAAGGAGGTGTAAAGGTCTTGTCGTGTTGTAGGACTGGAACAGGTTACAGATATATGGACGGGGACGTGTGGCTATGGAGAGATTTGAAAACAAGAATGAGGGCTTCAAAATTGAGGCAGTGTCAAACCCTCAGAGATAAAGTTACACTGAGAGTGAAAACCACATTCTCCCTTTCCCGCTACATCAATTTGGTCTCAATCGTCGGTCGCTGAGAACAGAGAGAAAATGAAGGCAGTGAAGTGAAACATTGCAAGTCATTGCAGGAACTACCCAGAGAACCAAAAACAGGCCAGACACAAAACTAAAAATAGATCTGAAACAAAAAAGGAAGACTTGCAGTTATATAGCACTTCTTAGCGCCCTCAGGTCATCTCAGCACATTAGAGCCAAATGTAGTCCCTCTGACAAGGATGTTACTGGGAATGGAAGGTTTGAATTATAAGGAGAGGCTGGATAGGCTGGGACTTTCTTTCCCTGGAGCATAGGAGGATGAGGGGTGACCTTAGAGGTTTAAAAACCCATGAGGGACATAGATAAGGTGAATAGCCAAGGTCCCTTCCCCAGGATAGGGGAGTCCAATACTAGAGGGCATAGGTTTAAGTTGAGAGGGGAAAGATTTAAAACAGACCTGAGGGGCAGCTTTTTCACACAGAGGGTGGTGCATATATGGAATGAGCTTCCAGAGGAGGTAGAGATGGGTACAATTACAACATTTAAAAGACATTTGGACAGGTACGTGGACGGGAAAGGTTTAGAGGGATATGGGCCAAACACAGGCAAATGGGGCTAGTTCACTTTAGGAAACCTGGTCGGCATGGACAAGATGGGCCAAAGGGCCTTTTTCTATGCTGTATATCTCTATCACTCTATGAATCCTGTAATGTAGGGATACATGGCAGCCAGTATGCACACAGCAGAACCCAACATTATTGCATTAATTGGGCATGTAAACTGTAATGATGATGTTGGACGAGGTATAAATGTTGACCAGGATGTAAGGAGAACTCCCCTGCTCAATCTTTTTTGGCATACACCCCATAGGATCGATGGAGAGCACTTGTGGCTCATTTTATTCAGAAAAGCACATCACTGGCTGTGCAGCAGTCCTTCGATACTGCAGTAGATTATGGGTTGAAATCTCTGTTGTGGGACTTGAACCCAGAATCTTCTTGCTCAAAGGCAACAAAACTACCACAAAGCCAAGACAGTCAGTCAATTAAAAAATGTGATGGTTAGTGCCAGATGTCACATGATTATAGTATCAGAGATGAAGAATCAAGAGTTTTTTTTATTCATTCATGGGACATGGGCATCACTGGCTGGCCAGCATTTATTGCCCATGCCTAGTTGCCCTTGAGAATGTGGTGGTGAGCTGCCATCTTGAAACGCTGCAGTCCACCTGCAGTGGGTTGACCCACAATGCCGTTAGGGAGGGAATTCCAGGATCTTGACCTAGTAACTGTGAAGGAACGGCGATATATTTCCAAGTCAGGATGGTGAGTAGCTTGGAGGGGAACCTTCAGGTGGTGGTGTTCCCATGTATCTGCAGCCCATGTCCTTTTAGATGGACGTGGTTGCAGAGAAGTAGGAAAAGTGTTTAATTTCCTGATCCAACCACCACATGTTAGATAGGGAACCAGGATATGACAGCTCAAATAAGAACCTATCATCCCAAGGAAAAAGATAAGACTGTCCTCCCTATCTTAACCGGAAACACATCAAGACTCACCAAGAACCCAAATACAATAACCTCTAACCCAAAAGGAGTTAGAGCTATGGGCGAGGAACTAGTCATGTGCACAGTTGCAACATACCCTAATGCGATGTACTGTCCCTGTTATTTATGCAAACAAGCATCATTGAAAAAGCAATCATAAAATGGTTTAATGTTCTGCAGTGGTATCATAAACTTTAAAGACTAAAGATTAAACTCTTTTTTTATTTTACAAACACTGCTGATTTATTTTCTTGGCCACACAATGTTTATGTTCTTTGTGCTGTAAAGTAACCTTTATAGGAGTCACGGGGTGCTTGGACTAAGTGTACTCAAAAATCCATTGAAAAGGAAATGTCAATTTAACCAGTGATATTCCAAGCACTGTCAACTTGAATAAATGGGTAGTTAACACTGCTGTCTCACAGCACCAGTGACCCAGGTTTGATTCCCAGTTGGGTCACTGTCTGTGCGGAGTCTGCACATTCTCCCCATGTCTGCGTGAGTTTCCTCCGGGTGCTCCGGTTTCCTCCCACAGTCCGAAAGATGTACTGGTTAGGTACATTGGCCATGTTAAATTCTTCCTCAGTGTACCCGAACAGGCACCGCAGTGTGACGACTAGGGGATTTTCACAGTAACTTCATTGCAGTGTTAATGTAAACCTACTTGTGACACTAATAAATAAACTTTAAACCTTTTACCCTTCCCAATCCCCAATCGCATGGCAGGGCTGTGATTTGGGATTCCTGCATTGGGATGCACCAAGGGGTTACATTCAAAGTTTGGGCAAGATTAGAACATGACAAGATCTCTTTCCTCATTGCAGCATTAGAGCTTTCGTATCAACTGTATGATCTAATCTTATCATTTAATCTCATTAAATTAACTTGTACTTCAAAACTAAATGCAAAACCTCAACATTTGTCTCAATACGGTTATGAAAACATGCTTTATAAAAACATTTTTATGAATTTACTCGCTTGAAACAACTAAATTTATTTTTCAAGAAGGTTGAAGCCACATTCCATTGACTTAATAATCACAATCAAAGATGGCCGAACATTTGCATCACACTTTAATGTCATTGAAATGGTGACAACGGCCTGGATTTTCATCCCCATGCCAGGCAGAAGGAGTGGGGATGGGTGCAGGCTAGAGCTGGGACAGACAACCTGGGGAAAGTTTGGAGGCAGCCACAGGGGCTTTCAGGTGTGGAGGAGCGCTGTTTAAAAGGCCTGGCTCAATGTAGTGGAACTTTGTTCCAGTTAAAATGACAAGACAAAGACTCTCCAGCCAAAACTCCTCACTCGCCAAACTTGGCTCATGCCCCACCTCATGCCCCCCACCCACTCTATATGGCCCTTCATGCCTCCAATTCCAAGCTCTAACCTTCCACCCATCCCCAAGGCCCCTCATGTCATCTATGTCAAGATCTGCTCTTCCACCTATTCCCTCCCATGACCCCTCTTGCCCCCTATGCCAAGCTCAGCCCTTCGATTCACACATATGACTCTTCTTGTCCATTTGCCAAGCAATGGCACATCCATACCCTGTATATCGAACTACATGCTATATCGAACTAATGAACCCTGTAGTGGTAATAGAATATGTAAAACAAAGCTCTAAAAAGTAATTCATTCATAACTTTCCACGATGTTAAAAAATAATTTCACTTAGAAGGCAATAAAAGTGTCAATCATGCAGACCCTTTAAAGAATCAAGAACAAAGCAATAAACCCTTGGAACCATTGAATGTTGCATAAATAGACATGGTGAAATTGACAGCAGAGATCAGAGAGCTCGAGCTGTCAATCAAGTAATGTTTTCCATGGGGCACAGGTGTTTCAACAAGTGTAATGGATGTCTAGGCTCTCAGCCAAGCCTACCTTATGAGAATTGTAATTAATATTGGTTCCATGAAGATTATACTGGATCAATGGGCATGGAAGTACCACAGCTTGGGGTTTCAGGGACCATAGGGGTGGGTACAAATGTAGAGCTTGGCATTGAAGATATGAGGGAACTAAGGAGGTGGATGGAAGGGCAGTGCTTGGAATTGGAGGTATGAGGGACCATACGATCAGGAAAGGCAAAGCCCGGCGTAGGAGGCATCAGAGCCATAGGGGGTGGATGAAAGGACAGAGCTTGGCATGGGGGCACGAGAATCACCTTTTGAGTTAAAAAAGATCCCTCATGCAGACCAAGGTTCACATCCCCTCAAGGGACTGGAAACTTTGACTTTTTTCAAATTTGCCCTGACTGTGAAAATTGCCGAGGAATAGGACATGCCTATCTATGCAATGGAGCCAGCCCATTTGGGATTTTGACAGGAACCAAACCCTTTAGAGGTGCTCCCAAAAATCAAACAGCCCAGGAATGACGTCGAATTCCAGGAATAGGATTCACCCACCATTTTTAAAGAGTTTGCGAGTCATCCTGTCTCAATGAAAGTCCAGGCCAACCCATCTGCAAACTCTCACCCGCAATAATTATCTTGAAGGAATATGAATGGAAGCCATCTTCTACCCCATTAGCAAAACATCCAATCACCCTGGTACTCAACTGGGTGGAGACAAAGCATTAGGCGTAATCAGTTGGTCTGTGGCGATTATTGGAATGTGTCCAGACACAATCCAGTTACATAGACAGGCAACTGGCCATGACAATGTTTGGGTAACAGGTCAGTTGGTCGTGTGACAAGCCAGCTAGCCCTTGGTGTGTGTATGCACCTTTCTTCCCTATCGATTGGCACAAGCAAATGAGGTGCTGAAGATACAAGACCCTGAATGGCACCCTCCCCTCTACCACCCCCATCTCCCTGCCCACCACCTCTCTCCGCATTCAACTTGCAAGTTTTGAACTCTGTCTGTTGATTTTGACTATCCATGTGCTGGAGACAGTGACCCTTTTTAAAGAATTCAACACAGCATCTGTCTCCAGCCAAACCCAGATGGACCACTGAGGGTGTGAGAGTGTGTGCGCACGTGTGTACGTTGGAGTGTTTTTTCATTCTTCTTAGACCCGGTTAAGTATAATAAATACTTATTTCATTTCTATAAAATAAAACTCAACGAAACCGCTCTGAGTGCCTTTTCCACTGCACATAAACAATTATTGAATTGTCCATTATATCCTCCAAAAAAAATCTGTGCAGTCCAACCAGGAATGGGGGAAAAGGGAAGACATCCCCCCAACTTGCTTTGAGATTGGGGCGCCCTTTAAAAACAGCACCCTAGGCCAGCTCTGTCAGGCCCTTTCCCACCAGACTGACAGCGTAAGACATGCCCTCCTACCTTTTTTTTTGATAAGGTGTCAGAAGATCTAGAGAGCAAACCTGGCTGTGCTTCTGGGAAGAAACATTGGTTTTTCAGTCAGAACCTGCCTTTTTGTTCAATAAATTCCGCCCTGAATGTAAAATCCTGGCCAATGGCCAGATAGCAATTCTCAGAACCTTGGTTTTGTAGTAAAGCAAGTTATCTGGCAAGCTTCAAGACGAACTTTCAAAGCCTAAGACTGACATTTAATCTTATATGATATTATCTAATACACTCTGTATAATTCTAAAGTATTACTGCAAAATTGGTAGTTTGGAGATAAAAGAAAAAAATAATTTAGGAGCACATTACACATTCTAGATAAACATTTTTACAATATGGTAAACATCTTAAAAAATGTCATTAAATTAAATGAACTGCTTGTGAAAGAATGACAAAGCACTGACATTTATATGGGAGCTAGATCCGTAGTTAGGATGGGATAATTTTGTCCAGTACTCCTGAGCTAGTGTTGGGAATAACCCCGACTGCCTAATTTTTTGTAGCATCCTTAATGTAGAAAGATGTTTAACACAATCCAGAACAAAGCAATCCACTTCACCCACTCACCTCATACCTTCATTACTGCACTATTGGCATTCTGTGGCTGCAGTATATTGTCTACAGGATTCACTGCAACAAATCACATAGATGTCTCAGGATACATCTCCAAAACATGCGACCTAAATGCTGGAGTGGAGTTTGAACTCTGAATATTCAGCCCCAGAGGCACACATGCTTCTAACTATATCAGCAAGATCATGAAAAGATAATTCTCATTCATCTTGCAGATGAGATGGTGAATTAAGGACTGGTCCAGGTGGATGTAAAAGATCCCATGGAACTAACTCAAAGAGAAGGGGAACTATCCTGACCAAAGTTAGCTCCCAACTGATATCATAAGAAACAGATTTTCTGGCCATTACCATTTGTGGAAGTTTGCCATGTTGGTTGCATGGTACTGTTAAGACCCAGGTCAGAAACTCCAAGGTGTTTTATGAAGTTAGCCTAGACCCTAAGTTTTACATTTGATTTTGGCACTAGTGCACATGAGGTGTTTCACTCCAGGTATGATTCAAGTGACTCACAAGGCCACAAAGAAGTTTTTATCAAACAAAGTTTATTTAAGAACACTGTTAAAATATAACAAAAAGAATTAGCATAACTTTTATCAATTACAAGACTTAAACATGGCACAATATAATTCTTAACAGGTAGCTATCTCTGTTGATCCAATTTAAAAACAATATCCCATAGACATATACTCTTCTTCAGAATTATTTAGCACTAAGACAGTATGTAATCATGTGACACTATAGAACAAGCAAAGAACAAAGAAAATTACAGCACAGGAACAGGCCCTTCGGCCCTCCATGCCTGCACCGACCATGCTGCCCGCCTTAACTAAAACCCCTTACCTTTCCAGGGACCATATCCCTCTATTCCCATCCTATTCATGTATTTGTCAAGACGCCTCTTAAAAGTCACTACCGTATCCGCTTCCACTACCACCACCACGCTCCTCCGCCTAACCACCCCCCCCAACCAACACCACCACCACCACCCACGGCAACGAGTTCCAGGCACCCACTACTCTCTGTGTAAAAAATCTGCCTCGTACATCTCCTTTAAACCTTGCCCCTTAAACCTATGCCCCCTTGTAATTGACTCTTCCTCTCTGGGAAAAAGCTTCTGACTATCCACTCTGTCCATGCCTCTCATAATCTTGTAGACTTCTATCAAGTCGCCCCTCAACCTCCGTTGTTCCAGTGAGAACAAACCAAGTTTCTCCAACCTCTGCTCATAGCTAATGCCCTCCATACCAGACAACATCCTGGTAAATCTTTTCTGTACCCTCTCCAAAGCTTCCACATCCTTCTGGTAGTGTGGCGACCAAAATTGAACATTATATTCCAAGTGCGGCCTAACTATGGTTCTATAAAGCTGCAACATGACTTGCCAATTTTTATACTCAATGTCCCGGCCGATGAAGGCAAGCATGTCGTATGCCTTCTTGACTACCTTCTCCACCTGCATTGCCACTTTCAGTGACCTGTGTACCTGTACACCCAGATCCCTTTGCCCAGCAATACTCTTAAGAGTTCTGCCATTTACTGTATATTTCCTACCTGTATTAGACCTTCCAAGATGCATTACCTCACATTTGTCCGGATTAAGCTCCATCTACCATCTCTCCAGACAAGTCTCCAACTGATCTATATCCTGCTATATCCACTGATATTCCTCATCGCTATCCGCAATCCACCAACCTTTGTGTCATCCGCAAACTTACGAATCAAACCAGTTACATTTTCCTCCAAATCATTTATATATATTACAAACAGCAAAGCTCCCAGCACTGATGCCTGAGGAACGACACTTGTCACAGCCCTCCATTCAGAAACGCACCCTTCCACTGCTACCCTCTGTCTTCTTTGACCGAGCCAGTTTTGTATCCAGCTTGCCAGCTCACCTCTGATCCCATGCAACTTCACCTTCTGCACCAGTCTGCCATGAGGGACCTTGTCAAAGGCCTTCCTGAAGTCCATGTAGACAACATCCACTGTCCTACCCTCAATCATCTTCGTCACTTCCTCACTATGTCACATGATACGAGATTTCCAGCTTTTAACACTAATGAACAAGAATCCAAACAGCCATTTTTGGAGAAGAATATATCCTCTAGACAGCAAAACTGAGAAGTAAACCTAGTCTCTAGCAGTTTCCAGTCTTCAGACTTCAGAGACAGGAAATGATAACTCTCTCTCTGTCTCTCTGAAGCTTCCAAACAACATCACTCAGATAGCAGAATCTCTAACTCCAGAGAGTGGAACATAAGAGACACTGCTCTCTCTCATGTCCAAACAGCACCTGAAAAACAGCAATTAAGCTGGAAGTCTCTGAGAAAGCATAACTGTCCCCAGTCATATGACCTGACCTGTCAATTATCCCAATCAAGCTCCACTTTGCAATCCCAGGGGAACACTGAAACAACAGAACACTGCATTACTTCAGATTAAGACAAACATGATGTCAATTGTACTGCTTCGGTAATAATAGAGGAAACCGCTTATAGACAAAACAGCTCCAAATAAAACGCGAGAAACATCCTGCAGAGAAACATAGTTAAAATTCATTTCTTAAAGGCACAGTATCATCACAATATGCAATACCCTTAAAATGAAAGTTTATTCTGTGCATTGATCACTGCAGATCTTTGTGACAATTTGCCATTTTACCTCTGTCCCCTGCAAATTTAGTTAAAATTATTTCCTGTATTTATTTTCCCATGCTGGCAACTATCTCTGCCTCAATAAACTCAAGTAGCAAAAATAAACTGACAAAAGGTAACAGAATGCAGAAATAACCATGACTATCAGTTAGAGATAGTTATTTTGAAACAAGTGATCTGGTTAGTGTCTGGTGTTGGTCACTAGATTACAAAAGAGACATTCATAGCAAGGCAGAACAATCAGGTTGATCCACACCCCCCCTAACCCCCCCCCCCACACCTCTTCACCCCTCCCACACCCCCACCACCCACCCCCCCATGTTGAGCTCAGTCATGAGAAAAAATGGATAAACTTGATCATTCCAGTCTTGAGGGGTGATTTTATTGAGATAGAGATAGTCATGTTTATTTCAGCATCCTGTTACCTTTGTCAATTTATGTTTTGCTACTTGCTACCCGGAGGAAGCCCATGCAAACACGGGGGGAGAACGTGCCAACTCCACACAGACAGTGACCCAAACCGGGAATGGAACCCAGGTCCTTGGAGCTGTGAGGCAACAGTGCTAACCACTGTGCCACCGTGCCGCCCAACATCATGCCAACATGAATCACTACTTGAAAACCAGTCATGATAGCCATACCGGGGGCAATGACATGGAATAATGCCAAGGCACATCCAAAGGTGCACATGCAGGGACTTACCCTCCTCCATTGAGGGGGGTTCCCCTTCTGCATGCAGAGGTTGGGTGGTGTTCCCTTTCACCACCATGGAGTCCCCCCGATGTCCATGAAGGAGGTGTCCCAATGTCCATTGGGCAGTGCGGGGGCAGGGGGGGGGAGGGGGGGCGGGAGGTTTGGGCTTGTATTTAACTTTTGGTGTTGCTGGCATGTTTAGCCCCCATCCCTCCTGCTGGCTGCGTGATCCACGCCAGCGCTCTAAAGTTGCACAGAGCGTCGTAAAAGGCGGCTGGGACGCCAGCGAGTTTCACACAGCTTTTCTTGCCTGACCCAGCACTTGGGAAAATTGCACCCCAATTGCCTCTCTCTATGGCCGAAATTTTTGTCGCTTCTCCCGCCCCAGAATCGGGGCGGGCGAAGCTCGCGGAACGGCATTCTCCAGTGGCCTCAGATGGGATCTTACAAGTCTCGGGTGGGCAAGGCGGTAAAATTCCAGCATATGTGTCCAAGTCAAACGCGAATTAATGATCTCCACCTGCATATGATTAATCACAAGTGATAGACAATTAACAAGAATGGTTTGGCAATGAAGGCAGAAGCAAAATAATGTGCATTAATTCTTGATGAAGGAAAGAAAGGCCAAATGATCTTTTTAACTGGTGACTATTCTGTCATGCTTGTATATGGGTCATTATTGAGTGAGCAATATATTTTCCATTGATTGACTGTTACATTCTTCATTACATCCTTCATTCTAAAATCTAAGTGCTAAATGAAATGGCAACAGTGAATAACTTTAATTATACAGTAACTGACCAGGGAAGCAGGTGATACACATTATATCGCAATGTGGCACAAGGCTAATTCAAATATAGAAACAATGATTTGGATTTTAAAATGTGAAACTCAGCCTTTGGGTTTATTTCATAATGACTTTCTGGAATATTATTAAAATTAATCGATAAGTAAATGTCAGGGAGTTGAGATTTTTTTCATTCTGTCACAGGGTGTGGGTGTCACGAGCAAGGCCAGCATTTATTGCCCATCCCTAATTGCCTGCGAGTAGGTGGTGGTGACCGTCTTCTCGAACTGCTGCAGTCCATGTGGTGTATGAACAGACACAGTGCTGCTCGGAGTTCAGAGTTGCAAGACAATGTTCAGGAATCAATGTAAAACTTTGGAGAAAGATGGGAGGGGATGGGTGGAGATAAAATGTTACAAAATAGCTTCTGTGGCTTGCAAAAGACACTGTTAAAGACCAAGTGGTGTATTATTCCGGCACGGTGGCACAGCGGCTAGCTCTGCTGCCTCACAGCACCAGGGTTCAACTCCGGCCTCAGGTCACTGTCTGTTGGAGTTTGCACGCTCTCCCCGTGTCTGCGTGGGTTTCCTCCGGGTGCTCCGATTTGCTCCCACAGTCCAAAGATGAGCAGGTTAGGTTGATTGGCCATGCTAAATTGACCCTAGTGTCAGGGGGATAAGCAGGGTAAGTATGTGGGGTTACAGGAATAGGGCTTGGGTGGGGTTGTGGTCGGTGCAGACTCGCTGGGCCAAATAGCCTCCTAGGGATTCTATAATCCCTGACAGGTCAAATCAATGCTTTTGATTGATTGTAAATCTTTGAAATTGAGTCAATCTCCAAATGCTTTCAAACACTCTCACTATGCAACAATTCAAACAGGTGGTTTGCAGGAGTTTCTTCTTCAAATGTTGATTTATTTTAATCTAGGGCCTGATTTTCCTTCCTGCCTGCGACCTCTTCCAGTCCTGCCCAAGACAACCCCCCGACCCCGGTGTCGGTTTTCCTGGCAGTTGAACGGGCAAACCACACAAAATGCCATGGACATCGGTGGGACTGGAAGGTCCCACCAGTGGCCATTGGGAGCTGCCTCTGCCGCCGGGATAAAAGCCACGGGGTGGAGGGCTGGAAAATGCCGCCACTGGATTCGATCTTCAACTCCCTGAATAAAACAGAGAGCCTACTAAAAAGAAATCTGCAAATTTTCTTTCCTTTCATGAATGGGGCATAGAATACAATAGAGTTGGGAGGTAAGGCTAGAAATGTATAAAAAATAGTCAGGGACCATCTAGAGTACCATGTACAGTCCTGACCACCACACTACAGGGAAGATGTGATCATACTCGAGAGGATACGGAGCAGATTTACAAAGATGTTGCCAGAGCTGGAGAAGTTAAGTATAAGGAAAGGTCAGATCAGGTAGGATTGTTTTCTTTGGAAGACAGGAGGCAGAGGGGAGATTTAATTGAGGTGTACAAAATTATGTGAGCCTGGATAGAGTGGATAGAAATGACTCATCTCCCTTAGTAGAGAACTCAATCAGGGAGAAAGATTAAAAGTAATTGACAGTAGGATTAGAATATAGGAACATAGTACTGAGGAGCAGGACTGGGCCATTCAGCCTTTCAAGCCTGTTCTGCCATTCAGTAAGCTCATAATTCATCTGGTTGTGGTCTCAACTTCTTTCCCCCATAACCTCTGATCCCTTGTCTGTCAAACATCTACCTAACTCAGGACTGAGTAAATTCAACCTCTCAGCTTCCATTGCTTTCTGGGGAGGAGAATTCCACAAAATAAGGGCACAGCCTCAAAATAAAGGGGGGTCAGTTTAGGACAGAGTTGAGGAGGAACTTCTTCTCTCAGAGGGTGGTGAATCTCTGGAATTCTCTGCCCGCTGAAGTGGTGGAGGCTACCTCGTTGAATATGTTTAAATCATGGATAGATGGATTCCTGATCGGTAAGGGAATTAGGGGTTATGGGGATCAGGCGGGTAAGTGGAACTGATCCACTTCAGATCAGCCATGATCTTATTGAATGGCAGGGCAGGCTCGAGGGGCTAGATGGCCTACTCCTGCTCCTATTTCTTATGTTCTTATGTTTCTTAATGACCCACTGAGAGACAACATGTCTCCTATGTCGGTCCTGAAAGGGCGGCATGGTGGCACAGTGGTTAGCACTGCTGCCTCACAGCACCAGGATCCTGGGTTCAATTCCGGCCTTGGGGGTGACTGTGTGAAGTTTGCACATTCTCCCCATGTCTGCGTGGGTTTCCTCCAGATGCTTGTTAGGTGGATTGGCTGTGCTAAATAGCCCTTTAGTGTCCCAGGGTATGTAGGTTTATGGGGTTACGGAAATAGGGCTCTGTTGGACGCTTGGTGCAGACTCAATGGGTCGAATGCCCTCCTTCTGCACTGTAGAGATTCTATGAACATAAACTTTGTCTCCTGGTTCTAGTCCCCCCCCACAATAGGTAACATCACTCCAATATCCATCCAAGAAATCTGCCCAGGATCTGTGCAGTTTAATAAAATCATCCCTAATTCTTCTAAACTCCAACTGGTATAGACCCAACCTGTCTAATCTTTCTTTTCCCACCCAGAGACTGGAAGGAAATCACTGTCTAAAAGAGCGGTAGAGACTGAAATCCTCATCGCATTTGAGGAGCACTTGGTTATGCATTTTAACTGCCGTAGCAAACAGGAAAATAGACCACACGAGTTGAAATAACAGAATAGAGTTGATAGCTCTTTTTCAACCAATTGTCATGATCTCAGTTGAGACCAGTAACTTGTTTTTAAAAGTAGAAGAAATCTGAAATCCCAATTATTTATGAAAAGAATGAAGCCCCAAGCTTCCACGGTGAAAGCAAAATAATTTTACTTTACAAGAGTCAAGCAAAGTAAACAGTAAATATTCGGTAATCACCTATAATCTAAAACACACAAGTCAACATTAGTTAAACGTGAATTAACAGGCAATTTTCAGTTGATTAGAAGCTATAAATTACATATTAAATGACAGATATAACTAAGATCTTACAAATTGGTTCAGCAGTCTATTCAGCTTAAAAGGTCAAATTCAGTCACAAAGGCTTTGAAAGCTCTGTCTTCCTTTTGAAGAGCTTCAGTTCCTCCTCTTCCAGGATGTAGCTTGATCCCCAGTCTACAGCAGTGCCCAACCAACCCAACGGTCTTCACCAAAAATGGCAGGTTTGCAGAATATCATCAACTTAGTCTGGATGATGTAGATCCACCAATGCGATCTTAAAAGTAATAGAAGCAGTTGTAGCAACTGCGTATTTGATTTTCTCAGATTCTGCATCCAGCCTCTACGGTAGCACAGTGGTTAGCACTGCTGCTTCACAGCGCCAGGGTCCTGGGTTCGATTCCCGGCTCGGGTCACTGTCTGTGTGGAGTTTGCACATTCTCCTCGTGTCTGCGTGGGTTTCCTCCGGGTGCTCCGGTTTCCTCCCACAGTCCAAAGATGTGCGGGTTAGGTTGATTGGCCAGGTTAAAAATTGTCCCTGAGATGTGTAATTAGAGGGATTAGCGGGTAAATATGTGAGGGTAGGGCCTGGGTGGGATTGTGGTCGGTGCAGACTCGATGGGCCGAATGGCCTCCTTCTGCACTGTAGGGTTTCTATGTTTCTATGTTTCTATGTTTCTTCTTCAGCCTGCCTGAACTGCACCACTGGACTCATCGTCCACTATTGTGTGCTTTGAGTCCTCCCTGTGTCCCTTTGCATAATTTCAACCAGGTTAAGTCTCCCCAGAAGTTCTGGTTTCTGATCTCAGTTTCCTTAGAAAACTAGAAGGGTCCATTTCTTTTCTCAACTGCCCTTTTGAGTTTCTCTTTTCAATTAGGGTCAGTCTCAAAAATATAAGATTTGGCCACAGATTCCATCACACAGCACAGACACAAGGCCGAATGATCTTCTGCTCCATAAATTTTCTACGTTCTTATGTCCAAGTGCTTGTTGTTAAAACAGGGCTGATAGTAAATGCTGAGCTGCTCAAACCCCAAAGAAAACTTGAAACAGCTGCCAAAATGTTTTTTTGCAATTTGTATATTGTGAGGAAGTGTTCTAAAATTAGGAAATGATGTTTCCAACTAACTGTGACGATTTCATATTAAAGTAAATGTTTATTTTTTAAAAATAAAGAAAAATTTAAGCATAAGAATGGCTTCACACAGTTAACAGTACTTTAAAACAGTTGTAAAAGATCTTACATACACTCAGAGCTAAACTTCCCTTTTCAAATCTATAAAATGTCAGCAATTTTACCACACTGTGCCCTTTTGCTCTTGAAGTGTCCTCTGAAGCTGACAGGAAATGGTTCTCCAGGTCGGGCCTTATCTATACTGTCTTCTGAGTGATCTGACCAGCTACCCCACTGTCTCCTGGGAGATTTAGGCAGCTATTCCTCATACTGCCTTCAGTTTTTTTCTGAAAAGTATTCCTTCCCTTTGATCTCTCTATCTTCTATTATTTCAACCCGAATCTCAAAAGTGCCTTTTTACTGGAACTGATTGAATTTCTCTCCTTACTTTAGCCCCTATATTTTAAAAAGTAAACTTACTCTATCTTTGCCTTAATCTACTTACATTTTGTTACATCTTGTATATGTCCCCATTTGAACTGAGACAGCCGACTTCAAAACTGTGGTGGTGTCTT
The DNA here is from genome assembly GCF_964213995.1 of Mustelus asterias. NCBI lineage: Eukaryota > Metazoa > Chordata > Chondrichthyes > Carcharhiniformes > Triakidae > Mustelus > Mustelus asterias. The sequence continues at coordinate 147,431,173 of NC_135802.1, read as the reverse complement.
CAGATTGGATTCCAAACAGATTCACTAGAAGCCCAAGTCGCACCATTTCCATCTCATGCTGGACTTGGCATTGTGAATCGATTAGCACTTGCACAATTTGGGCATGTTTTTAAAAGGTACCTGACATGAAGGAACATGTGTTGATGAGACTGCAAAGGTCTCTTTGTCCATCACCCTTGCCCTGCACTGGGTGGGCAAGATGAATCTGTAACCCAGAGTCTTTGTGAACTCTGCAAATCAAATTTGATTTGGACTGCCAAGGTCTTGGTTTGTTTCAAGGTCAAATCATCTTTTTACATGGGGACTCACTCCCTAACTTGTGGAATTGGAGCCCTTTCAATTAATTGGCCACAAATCGATTTATTTGTTAGAGTCCTATATTTACAGTAGAAACCAATTGCCACAATGATGCTATGTATTGTTTTAAAGGCTTACTATTTCTCTGGCATCTCTGGTGGAATGAATATCATTCAATCATCACACTTTCCTTTGACACAAAGGGCCCGATTTTACCATTTTCATTCTAAGTGCTGAATCTGGGCGTAATGCAGATCCGACTTGGGAATCTGCTTTCAGGCGCCCCCCATACACACTCAGCCTGAAAGAAAAATCGCCAGTCCCATTCGCGCTGTGGGCGGGGCTTAGCGCGCCCAAAACGATCGGAGCTCTGAACTGCGCAAGTACAGTTAGAAAAAAAATTGAAAAAGCGCGCCCGTGTCAGATCGCTCCCAGGCCGCAGAAAGCGGATAAAGCGGCCCAGGAGTGAAAAGCAGGAGAGATGGCCCCCACACACATCACTGTCACCCTACCCACTCACCCCCCCTGCTACCCAGACCGATCGCAATCCCCTGGCCCCCTCCTCTCCCCCGCACCGATCGCCCGCAGAGTGGCAGCGGACACCCCCTGCCCCCATCCCCCCCACCAGAGATCCATCTGCCCCCCACCCCCAACCAGTGAGCAATTGGGCCTCCCTCCACTCCCACCAGAGATACATCTTACCTGCCCCCCTCCTCCCCCTCTCAGAGAACGATCTGGCCTCACTATCCCTCCTCCCCCAGAGAATGGTCTGGCCTCACTCACATCCCCCGCCCCCCCCCACCAGACAATGATCAGCCCTCCCCACCCCCACCACCAGAGATACATCTGACCCGCCTCCTCCTCCTCCCCCCCAAACCAGACAACAATCTGGCCTCACTCCCCTCCCCGCACCGCCCCCCCCCCTACCAGAGAATGATCTGACTCGCCTCCCTCCTCCCCCCCACCACTGATCTGAGTCAGGGAGCCGTTGGAAACACTAAACGCGCTCTTCAGCAGCTGGAGCGCCCGATTCAGACTTTTATTTAGCAGGTCCATTTCGGCGCAGTTCCGAATTGGCGAACGCGGTGGTAAAGGGGGAAATGCTGATATAGTTGGGCGGGCAGTTCATTAATTCAATTGAAATGCATGCAAATGCATTTAAATCGCTGTTGCGCCTGTTTTGCGCGTGAAGCAGATCGCCGCCATTCCCGGGTTTCAGTAAAGTGGCAATCTGCGTGGACGCGGGCACGGATCGCGTTAATGGCTTCACACCCGACTTTACCATGTTTTCGCGCCGGAAAACAGGCGCGACGCAATGGTAAAATAGGGCCCAAAGTATTTTTCAACAGCGGTTACTGCCGTAACAAATGTAGATATGTCTTCTGTGAGCTACTCGAATATTCGCTTACCTCCCACTCTGAGACAATGTATGAGTATCGCTTTCTTGCAAATCACTGTTACATCCGGACTGTCCTACAGCTCTTTTCTTCAGCTAATTCTCCAACTTACTTTTTTCAGAGTCCACACCCAGGCTTAACAAATTGAGCAGTGAGCATCGCTAGTAAGTAGGCTCACGTAATCAAACACAGAACAATTGACACTACAATATCCATGTCACGGGGCATCCAATACATGTAGCTGGGGCTAGCAGAAATTGAAGTCTTTAAGAATGGAGTGGAGATAGAGTCATAGAAACAGGTGCTTCGACCCAACTTGTCCATGCCACCCAGTTTTTAACCCCAAAGCTAGTCCCAATTGCCCACGTTTGGCCCAAATCCCTCTATACCTATCTTACCCATGTAATTGTCAAAATGCTTTTTAAAAGACAAAATTGTACCCGCCTCTACTACTACCTCTGGCAGCTCATTCCAGACATTCACTACTCTCCGTGAAAAAATTGCCCCTCTGGACCCTTCTGTATCTCTCCCCTCTCACCTTAAACCTATGTCCTCTTGTTTTAGATTCCCCTACCTTTGGGAAAAATGTTGGCTATCTACCTTATCTATGCCCCTTATTATTTTATAGACCTCTATAAGATCACCCCTAAGCCTCCTACGCTCTAGAGAAAAAAGTCCCAGTCTATCCAGCCTCTCCTTATTACTCAAACCATCAAGTCCCAGTAGCATCCTAGTAAATCTTTTCTGCACTCTTTCCAGTTTAATAATATCCTTTCTATAATAGGGTGACCAGAACTGTCAGCCAAATGGATACAAAACTGACTTGATGACAGGGTTGTAGAGGGTTGTTTTTCAAACTGGAGGCCTGTGACCAGCGGTATGCCTCAAGGATCGGTGTTGGGTCCACTGTTATTTGTTACTTGTATTAATGATTTGGATGAGAATTTGGGAGGCATGGTTAGTAAGTTTGCAGATGACGCCAAGATTGATTACATATTGGACAGTGAAGAAAGTTTTCTCGGATTGCAACGGGATCTTGATCAATTGGGCCAGTGAGCAATGAATGGCAGATGGACTTTAATTTAGATAAATGTGAGGTGATGCATTTTGGTAGATCGAATCAGGGCAGGACCTACTCAGATAATGGTAGGGCATTGTGGAGAGTTATAGAATAAAGAGATCTAGCGGTACAGATTCATAACTCCTTGAAAGTAGAGTCACAGCTGGACAGAGTGGTGAAGAAGGCACAGTATTCTAAGTGCAGCCTTACTAATGTCTTGTACAACTTCAATATGATGTCCCAACTCCTGTGTTCAATGTTCTGACCAATGAAACTAAACATGCTGAATGCCTTCTTCACCACTCTGTCCAGCTGTGACTCTACTTTCAAGGAGTTATGAATCTGTACCGCTAGATCTCTTTATTCTATAACTCTCCACAATGCCCTACCATTATCTGAGTAGGTCCTGCCCTGATTCGATCTACCAAAATGCATCACCTCACATTTATCTAAATTAAAGTCCATCTGCCATTCATTGCTCACTGGCCCAATTGATCAAGATCCCGTTGCAATCCGAGAAAACTTTCTTCACTGTCCAATATGTAATCAATCTTGGCGTCATCTGCAAACTTACTAACCATGCCTCCTAAATTCTCATCCAAATCATTAATACAAGTAACAAATAACAGTGGACCCAACACCGATCCTTGAGGCATACCGCTGGTCACAGGCCTCCAGTTTGAAAAACAACCCTCTACAACCCTGTCATCAAGTCAGTTTTGTATCCATTTGGCTACCTCACCTTGGATCCCGTGAGATTTAATCTTATGCAACAACCTACCACTTGGTACCTTGTCATAGGCCTTGCTAAAGCCCATTTGACAATGTCGACTGCACTCCCCTCATCTACCCTCTTGGTTACCCCTTCAAAAAACTCAGTCAAATTCTTGAGACATGATTTTCCACACAAAGTCATGCTGACCATCCCTAATCAGTCCTTGCCTCTCTAAATGCCTGTAGATCCTGTCTCTCTGAATACCTTCCAACAATTTGCCCACCACAGTTGTGAGGCTCACCAGCCTATAGTTCCGAGGCTTTTCTCAGCAGCCCTTGTTAAACAAAGGCACAACACTTGCTATCCTCCAATCTTCAGGCACCTCACATGTGGCTGTCGATGATTCAAATATCTCTCCCAGGAGACATGTAATTTCCTCCCTAACCTCCCACAACCTCCTGGGATACATTTCATCAGGTCCCGGGGATTTATCTACCTTGATGCGCTTTAAGACTTCCAGCATCTCCTTCTCTGTAATATGTACACTCCTCAAGACATCATTGTTTATTTCCCCAAGTTCCCGAACATCCACGCCTTTCTCAACATGATGAGAAATATTCATTTAGGATCCCACCCATCTCTTGTGGATCTGCACATAGATGACCTTGTTGATCCTTAAGAGGCCCTACTCTCTCCCTAATTACTCTTTTGCCCTTTATGTATTTTGTGGAAGTTCTATGGATTTTCCTTTGCCTTATCTGCCAAAGCAATCTCATGGTCGAGAGCTTCAAGTTTCTAGGTATTCAGATCACCAACAACCTGTCCTGTTCCCTCCACACTAACACTACAGTTAAGAAAGCCCACCAACACCTCTAATTTCTCAGAAGGCTAAGGAAATTCAGCATGTCCACTATGACTCTCACCAATCTTTACTGATACACCATAGAAAGCATCCTTTCCTGATGTACCACAGCTTGGTATGGCTCCTGCTCTGAAACTACAATGGGTTGTGAAAGTAGCCCAGTCCATCACACAAACCAGCCTCTCATCCATTGACTCTGTTCACACTTCCCTTTGCCTCGGGAAAGCAGTCAGCATATTCAAGGACCCCATGCACCTCGGACATACTCTCTTCCACCTTCTTCCGTCGGGAAAAAGATAAAAAAATTTAAAAACATGTACCAACCGACTCAAGAACAGCTTCTTCCCTGCTGCCATCAGACTTTTGAATGGTCCTTTCATATATTAAGCTGATCTTTCTCTTCACCCTATCTGTAATTGCAAAACTATATTCTGCACCCTCTCCTTTCCTTCTCCCTTATATACCGTATGAACAGTATGTTTTGTTTGAATAGCAGCGCAAGAAATAATCCTTTTCACTGTATCCTACTACATGTGACAATAATAAATCAAATCAAAAATAAAATTCCTTTCAAGAAAGGAAGCTGAGTCAAATTTTTTCTGCAAAATTAAATACATTTCAAACTGACAGAAGGAAAAGGAATCCAACAACGGCAGGCTGGCATTATAACAAAAGATTGTACCTGAAACTCTTCCATGTCCAATCAAAGAATTTGCATTTATATAGCAACATCCATAGAAAATAGAAGCAGGAGTAGGCCATTCAGCCCTTCAAGCCTGCTCTGCCATTCATTTTGATCATGGCCGATCATCAAATTCAATATCCTGATCCCCTGCTTCCCGCCATATCCCTTGATCCCTTTCGCCCCAAGAGCTGTGTCTAATTTCTTCTTGAAATCACACAAAGATTTGGCCTCAACTACTTTCTGTGGGAGTGAATTCCACACATTCACCACTCTCTGGGAGAAGAAATTTCTCCTCACCTCAGTTCTAAAAGGTTTACTCCCTTATCCTCAAACAAATGGCATCTGAAAGGCGGCATCACCAACAGTTCTGCATTCCCTCGGCACAGCTCTGAACCACCGGTGTGGCATTCTGCACGTAACTCTTGGCGTGGAATGGCTGTAGCCGGGAGTGTTTGCACTGAGTTGGGCTGATTTTACATCAGTCTGTAACCTCTGTAATGTAACAGTGCTCTCTTTATGAAGTTTTGCCACGTTCCTGGATTGTGAAAACGTTCTTCCCTGGTGGACACTCCAAAGTGATCTCTAAAATAGCGTAATAAGTAGGCATCAGTTTTATTTCTCATCTGACTGTGCAATACTCCCTCAATACTGCATTGAAGTGTCAGAGATTGTGTCATGCAGATCCTTTTGGAAAATTAAAGAACAGCCAGAACTTCCAACAACAAAGTAAAACTCAGCTTGTTTTTCATTTAACATAAGGCACATATGAGCTTAAACAGACAGCAGATATGTTGGGGGTAGGGGTAATGTCATTGGACTAGTAATCCACAGGGTCAGCTTAATGTTCTGGGGACCTGGGTCCAAATCCCACCACGGCAGCTGGTGGAATTTGAATCCAGTCTCGGAAATGATGATAAGGAAACTATTAACGACTGTCATAAAAAAACCCTCTCCTTCCCTAATGTCCTTTAGGGAAGGAAATCCACCATCCTTACCTGGTCTGGCCTACATGTGACTCCAGATCCACAGCAATACATTTGACTCTTATATGCCCTCTGAAATGGCCTAATAAACTATTCAATTCAAGGGATGTTAGGGATGGGCAACAAATGTTGGCCTTGCCAGGGATGCCCAGATCTCATGAAAGAAAGTTGCAGGTTGGTACTGAATTGGTGAAGCTTAATTACAGTGCTAAAAGTGGACTTAGCAATCAACTGTGCCTCAGTTGCTACCATCCTTGACTCAGAGCCCAGAATCTCATTTGGCTTATCGCCGCTGACCTCACCATCAGCGCAAGAACAATCAACATCCTCCCCAGTCAGCTGGATGGCTCTGTCCTCATAGTTGATGAGGACCTTGAGTTCTGGCATCCCTCTGCCCATTTGGGATCTCTACCTCTTAATGTATGCCAGCTTCTCCTACATGGAAACAAATGGAGAGCGTGTAAGCAGGATGCGTGCCAGGGCAGATTATAAAGGATGCTTGACATGTGTGGATGGTGAGTGGCAGCAGCAAGGTGTGTGGGAGAATGAGTGAGGGGGTGGTGTCCTTTGAGCTGGCAGTGAGTGAGATCCCTGTGGATGTATGAGTGTGTGAGTTGACAGTGTTGAGAAGAGTGACTTGCCCTGGCAGAACGGAGGAGATCATTCATCCTCTTCCTGCACTGGTCGGTCTGCTACACTCACAACTGCTGCCACCATGCTGGCTTTGTGACCATTGCCGCAAGGTTTTCATCCTGAGCGCAGGTAGCATCGAGGAGTCCCTCCGGGGAAGCATTTGCAGAATTTCAGGGCTGATTTCCTGGCAGTCATCATTTTCCAGCTCACCTGCTGAGTGTGGCTGCTGGGCGCTGGGGCGGCCTTTAAATGTGGCGCCACGATGATTGCAGTGCTGAGGTGATGGCAGGCGGGTGATCAAAGGCTATATGTGCACTCTCAGTTCATCTATTTGTTTTGAATAAATTGTGCATTCAGGTAAGTTTAATCATTTTATTATTTTTAGAACATCTTGTCTCATCAGTTGATTTAGTTTTAGATTTGCATTCGCTGTCTCTTCCTGTCAGCCTGTTTCTCATTCCCTGTAATAATATCTTTTTTCTTTTGCACTATCTCTACTCTTTGATGTCTTACACCTTTCCAAATGTGACCCACTACTTAGTTGGAAACGCTCATCACTAGTTATGTGGTTCACAGGAACACTGGTTCAGGTGTAGGCCATCCCAATGGTACAGATCCTAATTCTCCCAGTATTGATGCCAGTGCATCATAAACCGGAACCCATTTCTCCCACACCAGTCTTTGAACCACACATTCATCTCCCAAATCGGATTTGTCCGAAGCCAATCTGCACGTGGCTCATGTAATAATCCAGAGATTATGACTGTTGAGGTTCTGCTTCTTGATTTGGTGCCTAGCTCCTCATACTGACTACGCAGAACCTCCTTCTTTGTCCTGCCTATGTCATTGGTACCTACATGGACCATGGCAAATGGGTCCTTCCCCCTCCCACTGCATGTTCCTCTCCAGCCCCGAGCTGATGTCCTGAACCCTGGCACCAGGCAGGCAACACAGCCATCTGGATAACAGTGTAAATCTTTCTGACTATACAGTCTCCTGCTACCCTTTTATTCTTTGCTGCTCCCCCTGGTTAAATGGCTTCCTGTACCACGGTGCCATGGTCAGTCAGCTCATCCACCCTGCAGCTCACATTCTCATCCAAACTGAAAAAAAACCTCAAACCTGTTGAACAATTGCAATGGCCGAAGTTCCTGCACTCCTGCCCTCTCAATGCCCTTTGCTGCCTGACTTGCAGTCAAAGCCTTCTGTCCTTGACTGAATCAGAAGACCCTATCCTAAGGAGTGTTAACAACTCTTGGAATAAAGTGTCCAGATAACCTAACCCGCACTCCTAAGATGTGTGGGTTAGGTTGATTGGCCATGCAAAATTGTTTCTTCGTGTCCTGGGATGTGTAGGTTAGAGGGAATAGCGAGGTAAACGTGTGGGGTTATGGGGATAGGGCCGGGGGTAGGATTGTTGTGGGTGTAGACTCAATGGGCCGAATGGTCTCCTTCTGCACTGTCAGGTTTCTATAACATTCCCTCTCCCCGATATGCCGCAGTTCTGCAGCCCGAGTTGATGTCCTGAACCCTGGAACCAGGCAGGCAACACAGCCAGCTCAATAACTCGGAGTTCCTGCAGCTGCAACACTTGCTGTAGTTGTGTTTGCCCAGGATTATACCAGTATCCAGATGCTCCCACATCCTGCTATTGCAGCACATAACCTGCCCTGCAATCTCTGATAAGTGTTAATTAACTAACAATTGCCAACCAATTAAGCCAATTAGATATTGGCACTGCCAGTAAACTTTACAATGCTGATAAAACAAGACAGTACTCACAATACTGATAAAACGTACAGTTTCTAATAATAGTAGTTGCTTTTTCACCCACTCCTTCTGCTGCACCAACATGGAAATCTGATTCTCTCATTGTAGCAACTTTCCATTACACCATTGTAAACAAATTTATACAATGTCATTGAATATCTATTGCTTTTTGCCCTCCTTCTCTCCTTTTCCGCCACTCCCAACTAACCAAAATACTTATTTTTCCTTGCCCCAAAACAAATAAACAGTTATGACTAATCCACCAACGTGTTTGCAATTCCCCTTTGCAGATGCTGACTGATCATATTTAGTGTGAGTTTCCTTGCAGAAAGTACTTGTCTGATATGCAATGAGGCCCAGAGGGGTCAAAGGCCATTAATCCAAAAATCAGAAAGATTGCATCTGCTTCATGTGCTCACCACAAGAGCAGGCGGCTGAATCAGTCGCAGGGCAGCGTTGCGATATTGGATTCTTCACACAAACTTACCAATCACACACTGATGAATAGTAACAAATACTTGAGGTAATTTTGTGATTGAAGTCCCACCATATTATAGACAAGTGCAGAGAGATTGCAGAAATCTGAGGGACCGAGGGATTTGGGTGCTTTGGTACATGAATCATGGTAAGTTAATATACAGGTTCAACAAGTGATTAGGCAGGCAAATGGAATATTATTGTTTATTGCAAGGGGAATGGAGTATAAAAGCAGGGATATTTTGCTACAGTTGTACAGGACACCGCTGAGGCCACATCTGGAGTACCATGTACCATTTTTGTCTCAGTTAAGAAGGGATATAAATGTATTATAAACAGTTTGGAGAACTGCACAGTAAGGTAGCATGGTGGCACAGTGGTTAGTGCTGCTGTCTCACAGTGCCAGGGACCTGGGTTCAATTCCGGCCTCAGGTGACTGTCTGTGTAGAGTTTGCACCTTCTCCCTGTGTCTACAACAGTTTCCTCCGGGTGCTCTGGTTTCCTCCCACAATCCAAAGATGTGCGTGTTAGGTTGATTGAACATGCTAAATGGACCCTTAGTGGCAGGGGGATTAGCAGGGTAAACATGTGGGGTTACGTGGATAGGGCCTGGGTGGGATTGATGTCAGTGCAGTCTCAATGGGCCGAATGGCCTCCTACACAGTAGGGATTCTATGATTCTAATGTTCACTCGACTGATACCTGGGGTGGAGGTGGGGCCTTATCTTATGAGGAAGGGCTGGATAGGTTAGGTCTATATCCATTGGCATTTAAGTGGTGAGCCTATTGAGACACATAAGATCCTGTGGGATTTGACAGGGTGGTTACTGAAAGGATGTTTCCCCGTGTGGGATAGGCTAGCAAAAGGGGACACAAAGAATCTCCTCATGAGAGAGTGTAATGATTCTCTGTGCTCATTTGGCATGCCTCGTACTTCCTCATGGCTTTCTCAATATGGATGTCAATCCGAGGACAGTGTACAGTTTCCTTTGCTGGGCATCTTGCTCGTTCAGTGTCCATGTGGCCCTGTTGCAATTGTAATAATATTTCGTTAAGAGCATGGTAAATGCTTATTTATTCCAAATCCCAGAATGGAAACTTAACCGCCCTCAACTGTAATTTTACAATTTAATATAATGTGAGGAATGATTTGAAAACCAGAGAATTATGTCCCAGATGTACTGTGATTATTTTAAGTAAACAAAATAAACAACAAGAAGTCAACTGAAAGTACACTTAACAATGGCTATACACAATATCCCTAACTTTACCCAGTTTCAAACACCATTGTTTCACTACCTTCAGAGCTAATTCTCCCTAAACTTCCACAACATCTTATAGCTCTTTACAAACTATAAACAAAATCCAGTAACAGTTACCACACCAGGCAGTTATATATTTTTGGGATTGCTTCTCAAGTGAGACAAAGCAACTGGTTGTTCAAGATAGGCTTTCTTCACAGACACAGCTTGTTGGGAGTTAAAACAGCTTCTCGTGCTCTAGGCTGAGGTCTCAAAACAACTACCCTTGCATAGTTTGAAATGCTTCTGATGTACAGTTTTTTCACTCTTTTGATCTTCCCATATCTGCACTAACATCTTTAGAAGTTAAACTTAATTACCTTTATTTCATGAGTCTACCTTGTAAAATGTAAATGTAAAATCACACCTGGTCTCCTCCTTTGAACCTCTGACACCTTATCCAAACCCTTTTATGTCCTAATCCCCATTGTTACCAACTTGCCTTAGGTAAATATCTGCTTGCAGTGTTGTTAGGCTCATCAACATATCAAAAGCACTAGTTCCATTACCCTAACCAAACTGTCCCTGCCTTTCAACAGCTTCCATTTTAAATAGGTTTTTAAATAAATATATAACCAGCAGAATGCTGCAATTAATTAGATTCCCCTGATATTTTCATATCATCATGATATTTCTTGACAATATCCTGATGAAGGTATCCCAGAATCAACACCTCTTTTAAATCTTAATCTTTTTGGGATACCAAATTCATCCCTATATGGCCAAAAGGACTTTTTTTTAATTCATTCATGGGCATCCCCGGCTGGCCAGCATTTACTGCCCATCCCTAGTTGCTCTTGAGAAGGTGGTGGTGAGCTGCCTTCTTGAATCATTGCAGTCCTTATCCTGTGGGTTGACCCACAATGCCGTTAGGGAGAGAATTCCAGAATTATGAACCAGTGACTGAGAAGGAATGGCGATATCTTTCCAAGTCAGGATGGTGAGTGACTTGGAGGGGAACTTGTAGGTGGTGGTGCTCCCATGTATCTGCTGCCCTTGTCCTTTGAGATGGAAGCGATCATGGCTTTGGAAGGTGCTGTCTAAGGATCTTTGGTGGATTGTAGCAGTGCATCTTGTAGATGGTACACACTGCTATTACTGAGGGTTGGTGGTGGAGGGAGTGGATGTGGTGCCAATCAAGCAGGCTGCTTTGTCCTGGATGGTGTCAAGCTTCTTGAGTGTTATTGGAGCTGCACCCATCCAGTCAAGGGGGAGTATTCCATCACATTCCTGACTTGTGCTTTGTAGATAGGCTTTGGGGAGCCAGGAGGTGAGTTACTCGCCGCAGTATTCCTAGCCTCTGACCTGCTCTTGTAGCCACTGTGTTTATGTGGTGAGTCCAGTTGAGTTTCTGGTCAATGGTAACACCAAGGATGTTGACAGTGGGGGAATTCAGTGATGGCAACGCCACGAAATGTCAAGGTGCTGTCAAGAATCATCTTCTGAATCGTATCTGGCCAACTAATAACTCACCATTCTGGCTTCAGCAGCATAGCTTTAGGCATCTCTTCTCTAAGCTGCAAGGTATGTACTCAATATGGTCATTTTAATATTTTCTTCCACCGAAGGTACATTGTTGATTTGTATCATGGTCACAACTTTGAGCCCCCTGGTAATCCAGTTACCATTACTGTCTACCACATAGAAAACTTGTGATGACCATGCAAACTTGCTGCATTTTAATGTCAGCGTATTGATATAATGAACCACTCTGACCTCTTGTAAGCAGTCAACCTGGCTGTCATCAGCTGTACCATTTACTCCCATGGGTCATGTATTTTAAGATTCTTAATGGCAAAATGTTGGCACTAGCTTTGATGACCACCTTGGCTTTGAGCAAGTTTTTGCCATTCCTGTTCGGATATATGTTGATTGTACAGAAGCCTCCAGCTTTGTGATTGCATACACACATTGTGCCAATACTTACACTGCGGAAAGTCTGACAACATTCAGGTCCATCTGGTCTGTCCCCTTACTAACCTCATGCGTATGGGCTTGCTGTAACTTCTGTCACATTCTGTGTTGATGCTACCAGTACAATGTCAGCACCTTTTATTTGACCTTAGATATTTGTAGCCTCTGACCTCAATGCCATAGCCAGATTTTCTGCACGTGCCCAAAGCCCTTTCAAGACATATCCCTTGTTGTGGTCTTGAAAACCAGACAATTCGCAACTGGTGCAGCAGACCATGCCACCCATAGTATTTAGACTGTCTTGGCACCTTGGCCAATGGTTGTAGCCACACCCAACGCTTACATGTGTTGCTTTCCTGTCACAATGGTTTTATACTTCCTAAGGCTTTGAACAAGGTGTCAATATCAGACCCTATTTTTTCTAATAGGATCCCTCAAGAAGGTTGCGATTGGCATTGAAGCAATCACAAGTTTCACAATTCTCTACAATAACTCAGCTTCAGAGAAATCAGACGCTGCCCTTATCAGGGCTTTAACTTTCAAACAGATCATAGAATTCCTACAGTGCAGGATGCCATTCTGCCCATTGGGACTGCACCGACTTTCATAGAATAAAATTCCTCGTGCAGAAGGAGGCCATTCGGCCCATCGAGTCTGCACTGACTCTCCGACAGAGCATCTTACCCAGGCCATATCCCCATAACCCATGTATTTAACCCCCGCTAATTCCTTATTATTCCCCCCAAAACCTGAATATTTTAAATTCCTTAGCTTCTTGAACTAACTGGTGATGCAACAGTTTGCTCTTTCTTTCGCTGCGCTTCTGAGAAACCATGACACCCATGACCCTGCTCCCCTCCACCAACTCAACCCAGAACCCCACTTCCACCTCCCCCCCACTCACTTTCCTGATCACTGACTCTCAACTAGATGGAATAATGAAAATCTTTTGAATGAAAATGAAATCTTTTCCTATTACAATCAAAACACGTCAATGTTTTATAAAAAAAACCTCCTCCCAACATCAAGTATATTGTGCCATATTCATAAACTAGAATTTTTAAATTGCATTTTTAATTTGAGCTTGATTCTCTGGAGAGCTTGCTTCCTATAATCAGGTTGGCTTCTGGGTTTTCCCCACCCCTGGTTCACTCACACAGAGACAACACGACAGGAGAGGGACAGTCGGATTCCCTTCCCTGAACAATCAAAAGTTGGACGTTCCACGGCCGGCACAGTGGTTAGCACTGCTGCTTCACAACGCCAGGGACCTGGGTTCGATTCCTGACTCAGGGACCTGGGTTCGATTCCTGGCTCGGGTCACTGTCTGTGCGGAGTCTGCACGTTCTCTACGTGTCTGCGTGGGTTTCCTCTGGGTGCTCCGGTTTCCTCCCACAGTCTGAAAGATGTGCTGGTTAGGTGCATTGACCCAAACAGGTGCCGGAGTGTGATGACTAGGGGAATTTCACAGGAACTTCATTGCAGTGTCAATGTAAGACTTACTTGTGACTAATAAATAAACTTTTACTTTATTCAGTTTCTGCAGTTCATTATAATAGTCATACCACTGTGAAACTGATAAAATAAAAACCCTGAAGCAATCTGGCCAAAAATGTATTGGCAAGGCAAACGCACACCACACACATTTCTTTTTTTTAAAAAAGCAGACAGGATTTATATTTCAATGTAGTTGGATTACAGAATCTCAGAGGTGGCAACAGCCATCATTACTCCTATACTAACATTTTGGACCTGACCATATATTTTATTTCCATAAGGCAATTAAACTAATCATGAAGGATGACAGAAAAAATATAAATACTCCCGTTAGTAGATTTGAGAGTCCTTTCATGTTTTTGGCATATTGATTATGTAAATGAATGTCCCCCCAAAATAATTATCTCTGACACATTAATTGTAAACTGTACAATCAATGCTGGTATATGAGGACTTGACAGAACTCCAGCCAGAACCTCTATTAGGATACACTGGGGACAATGATTACCAGTGCCGAACAGAGGCAAAGAGGGGAAGTAGACATCTTTTCTAGAGACTTTGGAAACATATTCCTTATTTGGTGATAAAAACAGAAAGTTCTGGAAATACCCAGTTGTACCTGGGGAGAAAGAAATAGGGTTAATGTTCAGTTAACAGAGTTTTTAAGTTTAAGGTCATAGAATCATAGAATCATAGAAACCCTACAGTGCAGAAGGAGGCCATTCGGCCCATCGAGTCTGCACCGACCACAATCCCACCCAGGCCCTACCTCCACATATTTACCCGCTAATCCCTCTAACCTACGCATCTTAGGATTCTAAGGGGCAATTTTTAACCTGGCCAATCAACCTAACCCGCACATCTTTGGACTGTGGGAGGAAACCGGAGCACCCGGAGGAAACCCACGCAGACACGAGGAGAATGTGCAAACTCCACACAGACAGTGACCCGAGCATCGAACCCAGGACCTTGGAGCTGTGAAGCAGCAGTGCTAACCACTGTGCTACCGTGCCGCCCCTGGAGTTATGGCCTAATTCTGCTCCTATATCTTATGTCAAAAGATGCTTTGATCATTGATCTGAAACATAAGTTCATAAGATATAGGAGCAGAATTAGGCCATTCGGCCCATTGAGTCCGCTCCGCAATTCAATCATGGCTGATATACTCCTCATCCCCATTTTCCTGCCTTCTCTCCATAACCCTTCAACCCATTACCAATTAAAAATCTGTCTAACTCCTCCTTAAATTTACTCACTGTCCCAGCATCCACCGCACTTCGGGATAGCGAATGCCACAGATTCACAACCCTTTGTGAGAAGTAGTTTCTCCTCAACTCTGTTTTAAATTTGCTACCCCTTATCCTAAGACCATGACCTCTCGTCCTAGAATGACCCACAAGAGGAAGCATCCGCTCCACATCTATTTTATCCATACCTTTTATCATCTTGTATACCTCAATTTGATTTCCCCTCATTCTTCTAAATTCCAGAGAATTTAGGCCTAAACTATTCAATCTCTCTTCATATGATAAACCCCTCATCCCTGGAATCAATCTAGTGAACCTCCTCTGAACTGCCTCCAATGCCACTACATCTTTCCTCAAATAAAGGGACCAAAACTGTGCACAATACTCCAGATGCGGCCTCACCAATGCCTTGTATAGATGCAGTAGGTCATAACTTCCGAGCTCCCAGGTGAAAGATGTGCTAGGGAATCCCTCTCGGAACTTCCCAGGTAAGCATTTGCACGGCAATTCCCCTGGGGGCAATTGCCCTGCACTGTGAATCAACCAGAAAACTTTGGATGGTTCTGACAGGATTACACTAACAGTTATTCGGAAAAGATTAGAAGTTTTAAAACCTCTTTGAACTTCTGGATAACCATTGCTAAGACCCAGGCCCAGCCACCCCACATGACCCACCCCCCCACCCCAAAAACCCCCTCCCCTCTCCCCCATGGGCCCGACTCTCATCCCCAAGGTCCATGTCCCCCAAACCCTCTCCAAACCATCTCTGACCTCCAAATATCTCCCACTGACCCCCCCAAATCCTCTCCACTTACCTTAGATGCTTACTTTCTCCCTAGCCTGTCAATTTCAATGAGAACTTTAAAATAAAATAGGAGGCATGTCCTTCATCAATCTCACAGAGCTGGACTTCAAAGATTGGTCTCCAGGACTGCCCAGATCTCGCCCTGCCTGTGTCAGAAGGTCATGTGAGCCAGGCATGCAAGGAAGAAATTTAGCCCAAGGGTTCTTGCATCAGTAATCCGATGCTGATTGCCACTCTGAGGAAGTTACGGTCCATTAATGAACTCTGTGGGTGGGATTTTCCAATCCTCCCCACTGCGGGAAAGCAAGTTCCAAACTGAGGTCAATGGACCTTTCGCTTGTGTATCAAATTCTCCATCCCACAGCGGCTGGGCCGGATGACATAGGCTTGTTTCTTTCAGGCCAGGTGCTTGACCTGCTGAATGTTTCCAGAATTTTCTGTTTTTACTTCAGATTTCCAATTTCTGCCATATTTTTAAGCGCAATTGGCTGAAGTTAGATTTAATCTCCTCAACAGAACTGGTATACAAAATCTTGGTTCAGTGCAATATTGAAGGAGTGCAGCAATATCAGAGATGCAAAGGAGATGCTGGTCTACATTATAAAGTGACAAGACTTCTAAAGTAGGTTATTGGTTGTAAAGCCCTTTGCCATATCCTGAGGTCATTAGAGATGTTATATAAATGCAAGTTCTTTCTCAACTCGTGTATTAAACGTTATTTGAAGCACATCACAGTGGTTGAGTTTGACAATAAAGGAACACATCTGATTCTGCGCCTAAATGTTTCTCAAGATGATTCCAGTGTTTTATTTTTAAATCTCTGCTAGATGTGGAAAACCACCTGCTAATATTAGGTTCAAAGTTACCCTCACTAATTTGAGCTTCAATTCCATTCCCAAATTTTAAGTAAAAATAAAAGCAAATTACTGCGGATGCTGGAATCCAAAACAAAAGCAGAAAATGCTGGAAAATCTCAGCAGGTCTGACAGCATCTGTGGGCAGAAAATAGAGCCAACGTTTTGAGTCTAGGTGACCCTTCGTCAGAGATAGTCTGGCTGATTCCTCATCAGCTCTGATGAAGGGTCTTCTAGACTCGAAACTTTGGCTCTATTCTCTCCCCACAGATGCTGTCAGACCTGCTGCGATTTTCCAGCATTTTCCAATTTTGAAGTATTGGCCTAGATCTTCCAGCCTCTGGATCATCGATCGCAGTGCTGGAATGCTTGGGGCAAGACAAGCCACGGCCCCCATTCACTGCACTGGCTGCTATAAGATAAGTTTAAATACCCAGTGTAAACAGGTGATTGGATGAGTGAATGGCTAGGGTGAGTAAGTAGGTAGAGTGGGTCATTTAAGTGGGTAGAATACGTGAGATAAGTGGATAAATGCATTGGGTGGTAGTGGTGGCTGGGTGATAGGGTGACATGACAGGGTGACGCCTCTGGGTGTACTATCCAAGATGTGTGTCAGGACCTCACAGAAATCCAAACACATTGATGTCTGTGGGTAATGACCAGGAACTTTCAAGTTCCAAAGGGCAATTCCCCTCCGGGAGCTCAGACTCTGAGTTAGAGACAGAAAGTTCAGACAGTTCTGACATATTAGCTGCATCGTTACTGAGGAAATGTTTAGACAGAAAAGTCCTAGTCGAACTCTTGGAAATTTGTACAACGAAGCCCCATGCTCACATCCCCACTCATCTCTCATACTGCACCCCCAATTCCCCCCACCCACTCTCGCCAAAATCTTGCTGCTGTTCACGCCAGCAGGATCTTATGGTCTCGCTGCTGACGCAGCCCAGTCACCAGATTCCCAGAGGTGAGGGATGCATTCAACGGAAAATTCCATTGACAATGCGGGCTGCCGACAGTGAGTGGCATGCCGCCTCCTGCCACTGCCAAACACGCCACTGAGTGGAGAAATATCACGTCCTCTGAATACCCCAACTATTTCCCTGACCCCCCTCAACTACCTCCCAGACCCACCTTGACTCCCCATCCTCCTCACACCCAGACTGACAACCCCTCTCAATAAGACAATCCCTCCCAACTCTCCTACCCATTCATCACCTACCAGCCTATCACCCAACCACCTGTCACCCTATCACCCAATGCATTTATCCACTTATCTCACGTATTCTACCCACTTACCTACCCTAGCCATTCACTCATCCAATCACCTGTTTACACTAGATATTTAAACTTATCTTACAGCAGCCAGTGCAGTGAATGGGGGCTGTGGCTTGTCTTGCCCCAAGCATTCCAGCACTGCGATGGAGTTCACCGATGGACATGGTGTTCCTCACTTCTACAGAAGCCGGCCTCAGAAGATCTGGCCAGAAGTACACAGCAGGGTCAGATGCAGAGAAGTAGGAATGGAGTGGCCAAAAGAGAAAATGCTGTAAAATCTCAGCAGGTCTGGCAGCATCTGTAAGGAGAGAAGAGCTGACATTTCGAGTCCAGATGACCCTTTGTCAAAGCCTTTGTCAAAGGAATGGAGGGGCAATTTGACACGGATTGCCACTTGATGGAAGATCCAAACCAATATTCCAAAGGAAACTCTTCCATACCATTTACTTGATCCGTAATATCCGATCATTAAGCTAAATCAGAGGTATGATTCTAGACACGATGCTTTGAAGTTTACTTTTTTGATCCTTCTTACCAGATTTTAGGGGCTTGTAGGGAAGAATTAACAAGAAATATTGCAGCTTTAGGAAAGAATTAAGAATTCTTCATCTGTTGAAGAGGATGATACAAGTGCTCTTGAAGAAAGGAGTGAGGGGAAATTGAAGATTCTTGTTTCGAGAACTATCCAGTGACTAAAGCACATTATGATGTGGAGATGCCAGTGTTGGACTGCAGTGGGGACAGTAAGAAGTTTCACAACACCAGGTTAAAGTCCAACAGGTTTATCTGGTAGCACGAGCTTTCGGAGCGATGCAAGCTACGAAAGCTCATGCTACCAAATAAACCTGTTGGACTTTAACCTGGTGTTGTGAGACTTCTTACTGTAAAGGATATTAGTAAACCAGATGGGTTTTTATGACAATCAGTTTCATGGTTATCATTGGACCGTTCATTCCAGATTTTTATTGAATTCACATTTTACCATTTGCCTTGGCAGGATTTGAACCCAGGTCCCCAGTTTTTGCTCAGGATCTCTGAATTACTAATCCAGTGACAATACCTCTGTGCCACGACCTCCCCCATCATGTTCAGATAAGGTCAGATCAGCTCTCTCCACTCCACACAACATGGAAGAAGTCCCTCTCTTGCCTGTCCCACAAATAGGACTATTCCTCTTCAAACATGGTTCTGTCCCCTTTTTCTTACCTGTCAGTATGTGCATTCCTTAGCCTTTTCCATTGCTGAAATGAGTTCAAGGGAGTTTATTAAAAACAGATTACTCTGCATACACTTATTTACCACCCTCTGCTCCTTCATCTCTTTCTATTGCTTCTTTGTCTTCTTTTTTGATCCCATGTTTTTCCCAAGGTCATTATTCCATCCCAATCACCGCTTGTGTTGTAAGACAAGAAAATTGCTAAATTAATAGATTTAGACAATACTGTAGCCAAAACAACAGATTAACTAGCATTTTATCTCATTGCAGTTTATGGGATTTAGTGTGTAAATTGGCTGAAAGCAAGACATAGCATAGAAACATAGAAAATAAAAGCAGGAGTAGGCCATTCGGCCCTTCGAGCCTGCTCCGCCATTCATTTTGATCATGGCTGATCATCAAATTCAATATCCTGATCCCCTCGTCCCTCCATATCCCTTGGTCCCTTTAGCCACAAGAGCTATATCTAATTTCTTTTTGAAATCACTCAACGTTTTAGCCTCAACTACTTCCTGTGGGAGTGAATTCCACACATTCACCACTCACTGGGTGAAGAAAATTCTCCTCACCTCAGTTCTAAAAAGGTTTACCCATTATCCTCAAACTATGACCTCTACTTCTGGACTCCCCCACCATCAGGAACGTTCTTTCTGAATCTACCCTGTCTAATCCTATTAGAATTTTATGAGCTTCTATGAGATCCCCTTTCAGGCTTCGAAACCCTAACGAATGTAATCCTAACCGACTTAGTCTCTCCTTATGTAACAGACTGCTAATACACGTGAATTTTCCTGTCTCACCCACTACAAGAATCCCGCCCACCATCTTTCAACAAGTTGAAGTGATTTATCTTTAAATATTTGCACGAACCCAGATTTTCCCACCTATATAGACACAAGGGTTTAGAAGCAATGAAGAAAGACTTGCATTTGCATAGCACCCTTCAGATCCTCAGGACATCCAAATGAATTACATTCACTGATATTTATTTATTAGTGTCACAAGTAGGCTTACATTAACACTGCAATGAAGTTACTGTGAAAATCCCTTAGTCGCCACACTCCAGTGCCTGTTCGGGTACACTGCAGGAGAATTTAGCATGGCCCGTGCACCTAACCAACACGTCTTACAGACTGTGGGAGGAATCCAGAGCACCCGGAGAAACTCACACAGACACGGGGACAACGTGCAGACTCCACACAGACGGTTACCTAAGCCGGGAATCAAACCCGGATCCCTGGCGCTGTGAGGCAGCAGTGCTAACCACAGTGCCACCGTGCCGTGAAGTGTAAACATTGCTTTATAGGCAATGTATTTTCACATGGTGAGGTCCGAAAATAGGAAAGGTACATATAATCAGTTAAAATTGTTTCCAACAATAACTGAAGGATAGATATTGGCAAATACACTGGGTTGGACTCCCCTGCTGTTCCTCGAAGCCTTGGTTTAATGTTTCAGCTACAAGATGGTGTGTCAGCTCCAGACTGTGTGCTCACATTCCATGACCTATGATTGATTCAGAGGTAAGACTGCTGTCACTGAGCCAAGGCCATTCGAGGCAGCATTAATCTACAATCATGTAAAATCCATGGAAGTTTCAAGCTTGATTTTCTCCAGTTAATGTCATCCGAATCCAGAGATCAAATAACCTCCTACCAACTTGCTTCAATTGCACTTTATAGGTTAGACAGTATATCAAGGAACATATTAACATATTGTGCAGTGACATGACCAGATGCTTGCTAGAATATACTAGCGTAATGAAAACAGATAATGCTTGGAAAACCCAACAACTCTGGCAGCATCTGTGGAGAGAGCAACAGTGTTAACATATCAGGCCAGATTTTATCATCAAATTGCACCCGTTTTTGGGCGCGTAACCTTGGCAAAGTCAGGCGTGAGGCGAGTAGCGCATGCATTTAAATTGACTTAATGGGCTGCACGTCCAACTTTACCGGCGCTTCCCCCCTTACCACCGCGTTCTCCCATCCAGAATCGGCGCCAAACAGACATGCTCCAAATAAGCCCGATTCGGGCACTCCATCAGTGAGAGGTAGTGAGGAGGTAAGTACCTAGCATCCGATGGCTCTCTGCTGCTTACGGGGGTCCTTTCACTGCGGCCATTTTCTTTCTTGTGTCGGTGGCGGCTCTGCGAGTGTGTGGGGGGGCTGTTGCTCAGCAGCGCGTCCAATGTCCAATTTGCAGCATGGACCCAGGTCTCAGCACTGACCTCGGGTCTTGTGGATGCTGCTAGGTCCTAGTGCACTCAGCACTCTGCCAGCTGAAGGATGTGCACAAAGCCCTTGCAAATTGCACTGCTGCAGCCTCTCAACTTTTCAAGGAGCTGTGATTTTGAGGAGCATGTGGCTGGGGGAATGGGGGGTCCACTGCCACTATGCCCGAGATCAATGGGGGGGAAGGGGGGTCCGCTGCCACTCCGCCTGAGATCGGTGGGTGGGAAGGGGGAGGGTTGATCACTCTGCCTGAGATCAGTGAGGGGGAATGGGGGGAGGGGCCTGCGATCAGTCTGAGTGGCAGAGGGGGTGGGGGACAAGGAGGTCTGTAATGTTGTGGGGGGGTGGGGCAATGTCTATGGCAGCCAGGGGAGGCATTATCCGGCCCAGAGGCGATGTGGCAGGGGAACAGCATTCTGTCATTTTTTTCTGCACATGCGCAGTTGGAGGCGCCGATTGGAGCAGTAGGATTTCGGGTGTGTTAAGCCCTGCCCACAGGCTTGTGCAGTGCGATTCAGGATCACTGATATTTTTGCAGGCAGAGTGCGTATGGAGGTGCCTCAGAACGGGTCTAAAAGTCAGATCTGAAACACTCCCAGTTTCAGGTCTGCCCAGCACTTAGAATCAAAATGGTAAAATAGGGCCCTTCGAGTCTGAAGAAAAGTTAACTCTGTTTCTCTTTCCACAGATGTTGCCAGATGTTGGGTATTTGCAACATTTTCTGTTTTTATTTCAGATTTCTAACATCCACTTTATTTTGCTTTCAACTTAGCAAACAAAACAAAGGAGATAGTCATTGACTCCAGAAAGCATAGTGGAGGACATGCCCCTGTCTACATCAATCGAGATGAAGTAGAAATGGTTGAAAGCGTCACGTTTTTAAGTGTCCAGATCAGAAAAAACCTGTCCTGGTTCCCCCCCATGCCAACACTATAGTGAAAAAAGCCCACCAACACCTCTACTTTCTCAGGGGCTAAGGAAATTTGGCATGTCCGCTATGACTCTAACTGTTATAGATGCACCATAGAAAGCATTCTTTCTGGTTGTATCACAGCTTGGTATAGCTCCTGCACTGTCCAAGACCATAAGAAACCTCAAAGGGTCGCGAACGAAGTCCAATCCATTACTCAAACCAGCCTCCCACCCGTTGACTCTGTCTACACTTCCTTGGAAAAGCAGCCAGCATAACTAAGGACCCCTTGCACCCCGGACATTCTCTCTTTCACCTTCTTCCATTGGGAAAAAGATACAAATGTCTGAGAACACATACCAACTGACTCTAGAACAATTTCTTCTCTGCTGCTGTCAGACTTTTGAATGGACCTACCTCGCATTAAATTGATCTTTTTCTACATCCTAGCTATGACTATAACACTACATTCTGCACTCTCTCCTTTCCTTCTCTATGAACGGTATGCTTTTTCCGTATAGCACGCAAGAAACAATACTTTTTGCTGTATACCAATACATTTATGACAAAAATAAATCAAATCAAATACAGGTGTTTTGCTGATATTTAGACAAATCATTTGCTTTTAGTCATAACTTGATAGTGCAAATCCAGCTGTTAGGTTAACTTGTGTAAAGCGCTATCTTAAATATTACCAACTTATGCAGACTCAGAATGTCCATGGACATGTAAATTCCCCTTAAAAAATACCGATTTGCTAAGGCACCACAAAAAATGTTAGAACCTGCAAAACAATGTTCCTGTGTGTGTTTGCATCTTATTTTTTCCCCTGGATTGTGAGAGATAAACTTTTAAAAACATTCTTCTTCACCACTCCCATTTCAATTTGCTCTTCCCCATATGAGTCAACATCTGCTCTATTCCAATTCCATTTTCACCAATGGTCCTCTGGTATCTCACTCCAGTTTCCATTCTTCGCTCATCACTTTGCTACCCAGCACCAGTCTATCCTGCTCTGATGGGTAACAACACAGCAGCACAATTGGGGGAAATGTGTGATTTACAGGATCTTCAAAACAATCGGGGAGTCAATGGCCTAGTGGCATTATCGCTAGACTATTAATCCAGAAAGTCAGCTCATGTTCCGGGGACCTGTGTTCGAAACCTGCCACAGCAGATGGTGGAATTTGAATTCAATAAAAAATATCTGGGATTAAGTAACTACTGATGACCATGAAACCATTGTCGATTGTCGGGAAAACCCATCTGCGTCACTTATGTCCTTGAGGGAAGGAAATTTGCCATTCTTACCTGGTCTGGCCTACATGTGACTCCACAGCCACAGCAATGTGGTTGACTCTCAACTTCCCTCGAAGGGCAACCAGAGAAGGGCAATAAATACTGGCCAGCCACCAATGCAATGAATAGAAAAAAAAATTCTAACCTCTCCTGAAAGTCTCACAAGCAATTTCTAGCATTGGCCACTGAATAGACGATCGGGGTGGGAAACCTGGTTGTACAAGCAGTGGCATGTGCTGATTTACCACAGACTGGGGATCATACCTTAAACCTTCTTTCACAATGTGGTTCAAATCTACACCAGGGCCAGATGCAGGGCAAAGGAAATAAGTAAAAGTGCTCTAATTAATACTTTGAATTGAAATCAATTCAATTTGAGATCAATTCAATCAATCCCACTGAGTTGATGTCAATATATTGTAAATTATTTTTTAAAATTCAAGGATTTTTGCCTCCACAAGGCAGAATAAATAAGTGAAAAGGCAGAATTTCTATTTTAGAAAACCGTCATTTTTTTAACTTATTTCTCAAAGCATGGGTATTTTTGGTTGTTATCCTTTGAAATTAAATCTTGCTTGAAACATACCCCATACCATTTAGCCGTGAAACCTTTTTGCAATTGAGGTCAACCTATTATCTAGGTTGTTCCCATGGCAGGCCGGTGATGCAGTTGAGAGAGAGAGGGACAGGATCTTTAAATACTGTATGAAGAGCAGACAGCAACTGAAGGGTCTCCTTCAATCACCTCAACTCTATCCTATCAACAGTTTACAGTGCCAAGAAAACTTGGGTCCATATTTCTCTTGTTGGATTAAGGACATTTTTTCCACAGGAAGCTCGTTCTGACAAGCTTGTTCATCAGGTCTCGGGTGTTGACAATGGAGTCCTGCATATTGGGATAGAACTCATCCTGGACAGTAATGCAACAGCAAAATGCAGCATATGGAAAGGATTAATTGACAACTATATACAGCAATTTCCTGTTTGAATCTAAGTTGTCAGTAATCCACCCCCAACATTAAAGTCACCCTAACCAAAAAAAAAATCACAAATGGCATTCTTGACAACTGTGACCACAGAGCATTATCTCTCCTTGACCTCTACGACCTCACTGTGGTTGACCATACATTCTATTTTTCAATGCAATGGTACTGCCCTCGCCTGGTTCCACTCTTGCTTATCCTATCATAGCCATATCACATCTACCTACGGCTACATTTTGCAACCCCACACGCCACAATTTCATAGAACCGCTACAGTGTAGACTGAGGTCAAATAGCTCATCGAGTCTGCACCAACAACAATTCCACCCAGGCCCTATCCCCGTAACCCCCTGTATTTACTCTGCTAACCCTCTGACACAAAAGGGCAATTTAGCATGGCCAATCAACCTAACCCGTACATCTTTGGACATGGGAGGAAACCGGAGCATCCCGAGGAAACCCACACAGACAAAGGGAGAACGTGCGAACTCCACACAGTGACCTGAGGCCAGAATTGAACCCTGGTCCCAGGCACTGCGATTTATTCCCAAGAATCAGTCCTTGGTCCTCTCCTTTCCCTAGTATGCATGTTGTTCCTTGGAAACATCATGGAATTAGGGTCCACATGTGTAAAGGCGACACCAGCTCTACATACTTGAGTTTTGTGATTGACAATTTCCTCCACATGAACAATTAGGATCCATAGCTTATTCTTCACCCCCAATCACAAGTTCAGTACTTTGGCCAATGACTCAATCTAAATCTCGGACCACCATCTCAGATTGTTCTCACACATCCTATCTGCCCATGAGCTGCGCTCCCAGCCCCATATCCACTCCATCAAAAAGACTACCTCGGTAACTGTATTCACCAAGCCCCTGCACGACTGATCCCTTGTTCTGATTCTGCTTTGATCCCCTCCAAATACTCCTGACCAACCTCCCAACTCCCACCATAGACCAATCAGTTCATAAAACACTGCTGATCGGATCCTCACATCCTACCGTTTGAAATTTACTCAAAGTAGCAGACAATACTGGAAATACTCAGCAGGTCTGGAAGTGCTAGTACAAACGAGTCTGCATCTGCAGAGAGGGACAGACAGAGTTAAGGTTTCACTCTGACGCATCAACCTAAAACGTTGGGTGGAATTTTCCCATCCCGTCCACCACGGGAATCGTAGCGAGCGGGGGCGGACCATATAAAGGTCAGTTGAACTCGGGTGGGAATTTCCGGCCTTGGGGCAAGCGCGGCCGGAAAATGCCACCTGTTTCTCTCTCTCCACAGATGCTGCCAGACTTGCTGAACATTTTCTGGGTTTTTTTATTTTAGATTTCCAGCATCTGCAGCATTTGGCTTTTCCAAAAAAAAAAAATTACTTCATGACTTTTCTCTCTAAACATCTTCACTCTCCATCTCACTAAGACCATCCCCTTGATCATAATTCTGGTCCCTTCTCCGAATATCCCTTCCAGCAGCTCAACGATTCTTTGTTTCGCGATCGTGCCTCTGAAGCCAGTAGGGATTTGTTTTTCTAGGTTACTGGCACCAGAGAAATGGTGCCAAGTCTCCCTGACCCCACCTCTCAGTATATTCCAAAGTGTTCACATCAGTACTTTGCAATGCAGACATTTTTCTTCCCTCAGTGGCCAAGCACAGCCAGAATATGCAGAAAGCAAAGGTCCTGCTAACAATAGGTAGGTGAGCGAATTAACCTTTTTTTTAATAAAAGGTTGGTTAAGGGAAGAATAGTTGTGCAAACGCACCAAATTTCCCAGCTCCTCTGACAATTAGATATTAGATGGATGGGGTGGTGATGTAAATATCTCATCCAAAGACTTATGGTCAAAATGAACAGGTATAAAAAAAGGTTTTTTTCCCAATCACACTTCTAAGCCAACTAGTGTCAAACTCTGAATCAAGAGGTCCAATATCCATGCATGCACAAATCCAATAAACTCACTTCCACCATTCTTCACACATCATAGTCTCAATCTCAGTTGCTATACCAACAGGAGCAATAGAATTGACAAACTGATGAAAAATTGGAATAATTGAACCCAGTGGCTTTCTTGCCTTTTCCTAGTGTTCTCCTGGAGCAAGGCTAAACAGTGGATGGATCTCTGGCTGTTTTAGTCAAGGAATCATTGACTGGGGTCAATCATCATCCGCCCAAAACTGTTACAATCAGTAAAACTAGCACGTTCCTTTTCTACCTCTGCCAAGTCAAAAAGCATCTCCAAATATTCTTGTATAAATGCAAGTTACTGCATTCATGCAACGTTTGAACGGGCAGAATTGGACCCTGGAATGTGTGTTAATATAAAATGATCATCTGCACCCGCAGAAGGGGCATTCGCAAGGGGTTTTCAACCGTTAGCAAGCAACCTGAGCGGAGAGTAGGTCAACATTTTAAAGCGATACACACTTTCACAAAGCCAGCCACTCTGTTGGGTTTGCGGGCAGTTTTTCCTCACTTTAGCAAGTACACACGAGATGTTACATTTCTTCACTCATTCGCCCCCCGCGCCCAGCCAATGCACCTTGCGTGGTCTCAGATAGACAGGGAAACCTTTACTTGCAAAGGGCTCCTCAATCCATACAGAGATTCAGGTGAATGCATATTCCAACATGTATCTTAATTTTCCGGCAGAAGAAAAATTATTCAACAATCGTTAATGGGACATCTCTGCAAACAGTTAGATCAGCCCCCCCAACACTCACCTGCCTGACCCAGGCTGGCCACCAGAATCCACAGAGCGATAACATAAGGCGCTTGGACATGCTCCCAGCGGAAGGTGACGATGTGAAAGCCCGTCTCGTTGCCCCGGTGAGAGCCACCGTGCTCGGTGTAGCTGTCCGGATCCGCCTCGGCGACCGAGCTCCGAGCCACCGGGCAGCAGAGCAACAGAGCCAGAGCTATCAGCGAGACGCATCTAGCCACACAGCCGCTCCTACCTCTCCCCATCTCCTCTCTCTGTGTGTAAGTGAGTGTGTGTCTGCTTCTGCCCAAAATCCTCGGTTCCAGATACTCAAACTCCCCTCCCAGCCGCCCTATTTATAAACCCAACCAATTAAAGATGAGGAGGCTCAACTTGCAGATCTCCCAAAACATCAGGGGAGGAGGAGGAAAGGGGGAGGCTTGTATTTTCACACTTTGTCATCTCCCTTTTGATCCATTGAGTGACAAAATTAAATAATTTGTGTCACAAGCTGTCACCGATTTAGTCTACATACTTCTCTTTTCATCTCATCTTTCTGGATGCTCTTTGGGCGGAATTCTCCCCGTCCCGCCTGCCATGGGAATCGCAGCAGGCGGGACATGGACCGCACAAAGGTCCATTGACTTCAGGTGGGATTTTCCGGCTTGGGGCGAGCGCGGCTGGAAAATCCCGTCCATAGAATTCCTACAGTGCTGAAGGAGGCCATTCAGCCCATGGAGACTGCACCGATAACAATCCCACCCAGGCCCTATCTCCGTAACCCCACATATTTATCTTCATAGAATCCCTACAGTGCAGAAGGAGGCCATTTGGCCCATCGGGTCTGCACCGACCACAATCCCACCCAGGCCCTATCCCCACAGCCCCATGCATTTACCTTAGCTAGTCCCCCTGACACTAAGGAGCAATTGAGGATGGCCAATCCACCCAACCCACACATCTTTGGACTGCAGGAGGAAACCAGAGCACCCGGACATGGGAAGAATGTGCAAATTCCGCAGAGACAGTCGCCCAAGGCCGGAATTGAACCCGGGTCCCTGTTGCTGTGAGGCAGCAGTGCTAACCACTGTGCCACCATGCCACTTTTAAATGAGACACGGCCTTTATTGAGATTGGGGGAGAGGGGGTTCTTTATGATTTTCATCTGACAATTGTCCAACTCCCAGCACAGTCATAGCCACCCTCAGCCCTGACATTCAGCACAAAATAACATGTTGAGAAAACATTTTGCCTTTCCGAAATTGTGAGGAGGGAGAAACCTCGAACTTTGTTGGGGGCGGGGGGCATCATGAGGATCATTGGGACAAACTGTAATATGAAAGCAAAATAAATAAAAGATAAACAAATAAAAGATTATCTGGCTCAACGCATTGAGTGATGCTGCTTTAAGTAAAGTAAGTAATTTTTATTTATTAGTCACAAGTAAGGCTTACATTAACACTGCAGTGAAGTTATTGTGAAATTCCCCTAGTCGCCACACTCCGGCGCCTGTTCGGATCAATGCATCGAACCAGCACGTCTTTCAGACTGTGGGAGGAAACCGGAGCACCCGGAGGAAACCCACGCAGACACGGGGAGAATGTGCAAACTCTACACGGACAGTGGCCCAAGCCAGGAATTGAACCTGGGTCCCTGGCACTGTGAGGCAGCAGAGCTAACCATTGTGCCACCGTGCCACCAGTTGCCTAGATCAACACTGGTTTGATCACCAGTCTCTGCAGAGATAGCAGAACTCTCCAAGCACTAGGTTCTGGAATTTCCTCCCTTAAATCTCTTCCCCAACTACTTCTCTGCTCTTGGGTGGGTCTGAACACCAATTTCTTACTTCAAGGTTATGTTCATTTGTGCTAAGATCTCCAGATGAAGTTCTGCCTCTTGTGAAGCACCTCGGAATACTTTACCATATCAAGGAACTTTGTGAATGAAAGTTGTCTTTGTATTGAAACTCCAAGAGGTTCCAGTGTCCTTGGGTTAAAAAGAGGAAAGGAAACACTGCCATTTTGCTTTTGAATTAGCATCTAGTGACAACACCCCCCACCCCTCCCCCTCCCCCCACCCTTTGCTGGGTGAGCAATGTATGGACATTGGGTAAGGACAGGGTCAAGTTTGGCTGTGCCAATCCTGTGTTCAACAGCCTCCAATTAGTACGGTCAAGGTTTACCCAGATTGCCAGGGAGGGTATAGCAGTGTCCCTGGCATCCATGGCAGTGGTATTCTAGCAAGAGTCAATGTGGCAATTATCATGTGCAAAAAGTTGAATCAGCATTGTAGACCTGTCGCCCATTACAGAAGCCTCATGATTTTCCTTTCTAAACTTCTTTTATTGCATCCTTAAAAGCAAAAATGGGTTTCCTCAGTGACAGCAACTCAAATAAATCGAACAAAAGTCTCACCTTTTCTGAGGGACACCACTCATAGCATGCAAGCAGGACAGAAAGAGGAACAAAACTGATCAAATTTGGAGTTTGCACATTCTCCCCATTTCTGCATGGGTTTCCTCCGGGTGCTCCAGTTTCCTCCCACAGTCCAAAGCTGTGCGGGTTACGTGGATTGTCCATGCTAAATTGCCCCTTAGTGTCAGGGGGACTAGCTAGGGTAGATGAATGGGGTTATGGGGATAGGGCCTAGGTGGGATTGTGGTCAGTGCAGACTCAATGGGCCCAATGGCCTCCTGCATTGTAGAAAGTTACAAAGCAGGGCCTCTAGGGTTTTAATCTCAGGATTACTCCCTGTGCCACATGCCAATGAGGCTAGAAATAGGAAGATAGTAGAGCTCAACGTGTGGCTAAACAGCTGGTGTAGGAGGGAGCATTTCAGATATCTGGACCATTGGGATCTCTTCCAGGGCAGGACCTGTACAAGAAGGACGGGTTGCATATAAACTGGAAGGGCATAAATATTCTGGCCAGGAGATTTGCTAGTATCACAGGGGAGGATTTAAACTAGTTTGGGAGGGGGGGGGGGTGTTCATGAAGATATTTTGGACAAACTGTATTGTGCAAGCAAACAAATAAAAGATTATCTGGCTAACCCTATAACCATTTGCAGAGCCTGTCTGCACTTAACACAGCAGAACTGGAAAACTTGCTTGGCTTAGGGACTATTCGCTCAATAAATCAATAAAATTCTGCACTCAACACAAAGACTAGAACTCTACCTCCTCAGCGGCGATGGAATCGGGACGGGCGAGGTTCTGACAACAGAAATCTCTGTTGAGCTCGGGTGGGAATTTCCGGTCTCGCCCGAGCGAGACTGTAAAATCCCACCCATTCTCAATGCTTTGCTTTGTTTCTCCTGCCTTCTAGACCTACTGCTACATCCTATTGCCAACTTCCTTCCAATTTGGGTCACCCCTCAGGTTCCCAACCCCCTTAACAAGTGAGTTTAAACCCACCTGAACGGCCCTCGCAAATCTCCCTGCCAGTGTATCAGCGCCAGTCCTGTCATAAAGACCATTGCTAAAAGAAATCTCAGCTGTTGTATTCATGACGATGATATTTATATCCTCACACATATTTCTGAATTCCTCATTAGCAACTTCACCTCCATTATCAATCAAAATCTTTGTTGATGTCCCAGCTATGTCAGTTTTTTCATTCTGCCCATTCATTTTCCAAGATTTTGTCCATAATAATTTTCTTGTTCTTATGATATGTTAGCATAGAAATAATAAACCTTGTAGACAGGTCAACAAAATGCAGATTAAAACACTCCTGTCTTTGTCCCGTACATTTATAACCATGGCAACTACCTCATTAAAGTCATGTGCCAATGGAATTGATAAATTCTTGATTTCTCGAGGAATTAAGGGCTATGGGGAGAGAGTGGGTAAATGGAGTTGAAATCAACCATGATTGAATGGTGGAGTGGACTCGATGGGCCGAATGGCCTTACTTCCGCTCCTATGTCTTATGGTCTTATGGTCTTATGGAAGGTTTACACTAAGATGAGGGGGCCTCCCACTAAATGTCTGACAAATTTCACATTTCTCACTAACCTCTTCCATTCGCCTCATGTGCATTTCATCAATTAGATCTGCATTGTTTTAGCAGGAAATATAACCATTGACAAATAAGTTGCAGCTGCAAATTAGCTGTGTAGCTTTAAGAAAATCTGGGTTATTTTCCCTCTCATTCTTAGAGTGGCCACTGACCTAAGGTATATAAAATTCTAAAATGGATTGATAAAGTAAACGTAGACCAAATGTTTCCCCTTGTGGGGAAATCTAGAACAAGAGGTCACAGGTAAAGGTTCCGGTCAGGTGGTAGATTTTAAACTGAGATGAGGCGGAACCACTTCACGCAGGGGGTGGTGAATTTATGGAACTCACTGCCCCATTGCAGGGTGAAGTCTGAATCATTAAATAGTTTCAAGAAGGAGCTATATACATTTCTGATGTTTTTTAAATGGGTTAAAGGGATATGGGGAACAGGTAGGGAGGTGGATTTGAGACCAGGATGAGATCAGCCATGATCATGATCTGATCTGACGGAGCAGGCTCAAAGGGCTGAATTGCCTATTTCTGCTCCTAATTCCTATGTTCCGATATTGCTATAAGTTGAAGCATTGACTCATCATAATAGGGTTGCCCCTTTAAAGTTTCCGAAAATATCAGCTGAAACTCTACCATCTCGCCTGCCCTGGAATCGGTTCCCAGAACAGAAATCTACGTTGGCCTCGGGCAAGATTTTACAAACTCGTCCAAGTGAGGCCATAAAATCCCACCCATCATGTTAGAGTATAAATCAGTCGATGAATGTTTTGATTTTCCATATTTTGGGTTTTATTTTGATAGTGTCTCGAAAGGATTTGGCATCCACATGGAGGCGCCATGCAGTTGCAATGTTCTCTCTATCCCGGACCAGTTTATCTATGGAGGTAGCGGATGGAAGCCTACCATTGTCCTAGGTGAAAGACCACTTGCATCCTTCAGCCGAAATCTATTTGTCTCAGGTTACCTTTCCATGCTGACTGTCCTTGCTGTCCTGCGTTGCTCCTTGTTTTCACTGTCGAGAGAACATGCAGAGTTCATTAACATGGAGAGTGACTGCGCTCGGGAAACCATTACTACATATGTCAAGCATGAGGTTGGGGTCGAGACATTGATGGCAGCCAGTCAGGCGAACCCGTCAATGTTTGTAGCAAGGCAGTCCAGGGATGAGTCTCTGTAGACTTGTGCATGCTTTAGTGATCTCAAAATAAACATGGCAGACAAAAAGATGTCTGCTACAAGACAGATGACAGACTAGCTGAAAACCGGATCATCCAGTATTCAACGGGAGTTAATAGTGGGAAATGAGGATATGGCTGAGTCTTTAAATACGTTTTTTGTGTCGGTCTTCACGGTGGAGGACACAAATAGTTTGCCAAATATTAACGATAGAGGGTTGGCAGCAGGAGAAATACTTAATACGATTAATGTTACCAGAGAGGCAGTGCTGGGTAGACTAATGGGACTGAAGGTGGACAAGTCCCCGGGTCCGGATGGAATGCATCCCAGGGTATTGAAAGAAATGTCAGATGTAATAGTGGATGCGTTAGTGATTATTTATCAAAACTCGTTGCATTCTGGGGTAGTGCCGGTTGATTGGAAAACGGCTAATGTTACGCCGCTGTTTAAAAAAGGAAGGAGACAAAAGGCGGGTAACTATAGGCCGGTCAGCTTAACGTCTGTAGTAGGGAAAATGCTGGAATCCATTATTAAGGAGGAGATAGCAGGGCATCTGGATAGAAATGGTTCGATCAATCAGACGCAGCATGGATTCATGAGGGGAAAGTCGTGCTTGACGAACATGTTGGATTTTAATGAAGATGTGACGAGGGCGGTTGATGGAGGAGAACCGGTGGATGCGGTGTTTTTGGATTTCCAAAAGGCGTTTGATAAGGTGCCCCATAAAAGGCTGCTGAAGAAGATTAGGGCACACGGAGTTGGGGGTAGTGTGTTAAAGTGGATTGGGGACTGGCTATCCGACAGGAAGCAAAGAGTCGGAATAAATGGGTGTTTTTCCGGTTGGAGGAAGGTAACTAGTGGCGTGCCGCAGGGATCGGTACTCGGGCCGCAACTGTTTACCATTTATATAGATGATCTGGAGGAGGGGACGGAGTGTAGGGTAACGAAGTTTGCAGACGACACAAAGATAAGTGGAAAAGTGAATCGTGTGGAGGACGGAGAAGATCTGCAGAGAGATTTGGACAGGCTGAGTGAGTGGGCGAGGATATGGCAAATGGAGTATAACGTTGATAAATGCGAGGTTATACACTTTGGAGGAAATAATAACAAATGGGATTACTATCTCAATGGAAACAAATTAAAACATGCTACCGTGCAAAGGGACCTGGGGGTCCTTGTGCATGAGACGCAAAAGCCCAGTCTGCAGGTACAACAGGTGATCAAGAAGGCAAATGGGATGTTGGCCTATATCGCGAGGGGGATAGAATATAAAAGCAGGGATGTCTTGATGCACCTGTACAGGGCATTGGTGAGGCCGCAGCTGGAATACTGTGTGCAGTATTGGTCCCCTTATATGAGGAAGGATATATTGGCATTGGAGGGAGTGCAGAGAAGGTTCACCAGGTTGATACCGGAGATGAGGGGTTTGGATTATGAGGAGAGGCTGAGGAGATTGGGTTTGTACTCGTTGGAGTTTAGAAGGATGAGGGGGGATCTTATGGAGACTTATAAGATAATGCGGGGGCTGGATAGGGTGGAGGCGGAGAGATTCTTTCCACTTAGTAAGGAAGTTAAAACTAGAGGACACAGCCTCAAAATAAAGGGGGGTCGGTTTAAGACAGAGTTGAGGAGGAACTTCTTCTCCCAGAGGGTGGTGAATCTCTGGAATTCTCTGCCCACTGAGGTGGTGGAGGCTACCTCGCTGAATATGTTTAAAGCGCGGATGGATGGATTCCTGAGCGGTAAGGGAATTAAGGGTTATGGGGATCAGCCATGATCTTATTGAATGGCGGGGCAGGCTCGAGGGGCTAGATGGCCTACTCCTGCTCCTATTTCTTATGTTCTTATGTTCTTATGAATGGTCATCCAACCTATACTTTTCATCATAAATACTAGCACTAATATAAAATATCAGGTTTTATTTAGTGTGTATTGTTATCATCCCGGGGGAACCATAAATCAAATCAACCAAATTTACTAAACCGCCCCCAAATGAAGAAATTACTAAAAAAATGATTTCATCTTTTGCAACTACAGTTTTAACACAAATTAGAATTAATGTAAATTAAACATCAATTAACATGCAAATAATACTTCACGTAAAAAGATAAATTTCACTTTAAAATATGCAATGGAAGGAGCAAAAATATGTCTCACTCCCTGCAAACATGTGGCACCATGTGCTGTTCTAATGTTCTCCCAACTCAGCATCTATAGGATCTCTCACTTTCCCACTCAATCGATTCCACCCCCAAATCACATTCACAGGCATTTGTATTCTATCCAAGGTCTCTGGAGGTGGTCATCGCCCAAGCAGCACACTTCTGCAGAACCTCCTTGGCTAGGTTCATGGCAATCTTGATGGCACAGATTCCCCAGAGACTCCTTTCCTTAATCCTTGTAATGTATCCTGTTAACTGGTCTGGTTGGTGCAGGGAAAACCAAAGCAGCAAGCAGTAAAACCGTCGAATTCACAACCTCTGCTCTAGCCCTGTCTTCAGATGTCTATCCTGCTTAACTGCATTAAACACACACAACTCTTGCAAATGTGCCTTCTCTGTTCTCCCCTCTGCTGCAGCTCTCCTTTGTTTCTGGTCACATGGTTTTCATATGTTAACTTCCTTTCTGTTGGTACTGCTTCCAGGTCGCAGGTTGCCAGGTCAGTATTCCGTAGTATTCAAGAAAATTACAATAGATCCCTTTCCAATTGATGCAAATCTTTTTTGAAACCAATTGTGGATTCCACTGACATTTTAAAGAAATTGCATATTTTCCTTTCTGTACTGCTTCTAGGTCAAAGTTCATTGCAGTACAATAATGCCCTGACTGTGTAAACTGCAGATCAATGGATTTCCCAGAACTAACTGCCTTATCATTTTCATGTCAAGCTTAATTTATTCCTCGTTTTAATGGATGTTTTACTAAGCAGCAGAGGTATCTCACTAGATGCAACGGGCGAGATTCTCCGGCCACCCAGCCACATGTTTCCCGCCGGCGGGAGGTGGCACATTGTTTGCTCGTGGCGGGATTCTCTGGTCCCGCTGTTATCAATGGGAATTCCCACTGACGTCACCCTACGTCAGCAGGAAATCGATGGGACTGGAGAATGCTGCCGGCATGAATAGTCAGAGAATTCTTGCCAACATTCTGACTTACAAAATGGCTTATTCCAGCTATTTTACACAGTATTACCAACATTGAGTGACCACAAGGTCTTTTTATCTCCTTTCAGCTGCCTTCACTTCTCCACATCCAACTTCCTGAACAAATTCCATCCTATTCTGCCAGCTTCTGCATCTCTGTAGCATCTGTTCTGACAATGCAAACTTCCAAACCGGCATTTCTGATATAACATGGGGAAGTGTGAGGTTACTCACTTTGTTAATAAGAATAGGAAAGCAGATTTTTTTTTAAACGCTTGAAAACTGTAAATGGTGATGTTCAGAGGGACTTGGATTTCCTTGCACATGGAACTCTGAAAGTTAGCATACAGGTGCAGCAAGCAATTAGAAAGGCATGTTGGTTTTTATTGTAAGGGGTTTAAAGTACAAGAATAAGGAAGTCTTGCTATCATTATACAAGGTTTTGACAACACTACACCGGGAGTATGTGTACAGTTTTGATCTCTATTTAAGGAAGCATCTGCTTGTATTATGAATGGAGATTTTCTAACGTAGTTTTGTTTTAAACCACCTTTTTAATCTGAGGTAAAATGGAGTAACGAAGGTAGTCGTATGGTCCGCTTCACGTTCTGTCTGACAACAAGCCTGTTTGGCTTGGTAACTATGGAGATCAGGTGCCCAGGTCATGTGCTAGTGAAATGCATGTGCAGGTTTAACACCTGAAAATAAAGGCTGAAGCTGATGTTCTTATTATTACAGTCCTTACATGTCCGAGACTTTGAACAGGAACAGAGAAGGAGAGACAGGCAGACAGAGACAAAAAGACAACAGTGACTGCAAGCAGTGGGGAAAAGGCCATTCTTTGTGAGCTACCAGAGGGAATGCTTCTGGCAGCTGGTCCTCTCATTGAAGAGAGGTTAGCAGCCAGAATTTAAGCACCCTGAAAGATTCATATTGGCATGGCCAAGGGAAGGCACAATCAGGTTGGGCTTGGGATTTCTCAGTAGAGGGAGAGAAAGTGACCTCAATGGTCACTGGACATTATGGCTGGAACTTACTGGTGTTCATGCCAGCCGGATCTTAAAGCCTCGCCAATGGCACACCCCCACCGCAGATTTCACAATGGCATAGGGTGGACTCAGTGGAAAATATATATGCAGTGTGGGGTTGTTGATGATGTTAAGACATTAATAAGGGTAATCTTTTCTGTAGTTTAGAATATTAGTTTCCTGTTGAGTAATGTTAGTTAATGTTGCTTTTCATTTGTTTGTTAGAGTAAAAGTTTTAAAACTTGAAATCTTGTGTAACATCTTTAAGTTGATCACTGGGAATTCAATTGGCCTCTACAGTGATTGTCACACTTGCAATGGAGGTACTATAGCAAAAGTTTGCTTGATTGGTTCCTGGGATGAGAGGGTCATCTTATGATGACAGCACATGGGATCTATATTCTCTGGGGTTTAGAAGAATGAATGGTAATCTCATTGAAACATTCAAGATTCTGAAGAGGCTTTATAGGGTTCACGTTGAGGGGTTGTTTCCCCTGTCTTGGGAATCTTGAACACAGGGGGACAATCTCAGGATAAAGGGTCGATCATTTAGGACTGAAATGAGGAGAAACTTTTTCACTCGGAGGGTTGTGAACCTTTGGAACTCTCAACCCCAGAGAGCTGTGAATGCTCCATCACTGTATCTATTTAGGGCTGTGATAGACAGGTGTTTGATTTTTCAGGGAATCAGGGAATAAGCGGACTGGGCGAGAAAGTGGAGTTAAAGGCCAGGCTCCGTCATGGTCATATTGAATGATGCAGCAGGTTTGCCAGCTATATAAGAATCATACAAACTAGGAGCAGGAGTAGGCAATTCAGCCCCTCAGGCCTGCTCTGCCATTTAATATGATCATTGCTGATCTCACCTTGGCCTCAACTCCACTTACCTATAAAAATCATAAGAATATGGTCTATTCCTACTCCTGTTTCTTATATGCTTATGTTTTTAGAATCTAGTCATAGAGCTGGAGTTTATAGGTGGGGTCGAGGGTTGTGGTGCCTATCAACCTATTTAAAACAAAAGGCTGCCTCACAGCGATACTTGATTTGATTTATTATTGCCATGTGTATTGGGATGCAGTGAAAAGTATAGTTTCCTGTGCACTATACAGACAAAGCATACATAGAGTACATAGAGAAGGAAAAGAAATGGTGCAGAATGTAGTGTTACAGTCATAGCGAGGGTGGTGATCAGCTTAATGCGAGGTAGGTCCATTCAAATGTCTGATGGCGGCAGGGAAGAAGCTGTTCTTGAGTCGGTTGGTATGTGATCTCAGACATTTGCATCTTTTTTCCAAAGTAGTAAGGTGGAAGAGAGAATTTCCAGGGTGCATGGCTGCTTTTCCAAGGCCATGGGAAGTCTAGACAGTGTCAATGGATGGGAGGCTATTTGCGTGATGGACTGGGCTACATTCCCAACCCTTTGTAGTTTTTTGCGGTCTTGGTCAGAGCAGGAGCCATACCGAGCTGCGAAACATCTGGAAAGAATGCTTTCTGTGGTGCATCAGTAAAAATGGGCGAGAGTTGTAGCAGACATGCTGAATTTCCTTAGCCTCCTGAGAAAGTAGAGGTATGATGGGCTTTCTTAACTATAGTGTCGGCTGGACAAGTTGATTTTTTTGATTTGAATTGATTTGATTTATTATTGTCACATGTATTAACACACAGTGAAAAGTATTGTTTCTTGCGCGCTATACAGACAAAGCCTACCGTTCATAGAGAAGGAAATGAGAGAGTGCAGAATGTAGTGTTACAGTCATAGCTAGGGTGTAGAGAAAGATCAACTTAATGCAAGGTAAGTCCATTCAAAAGTCTGACAGCAGCAGGGAAGAAGCTGTTCTTGAGTCGGTTGGTACATGACCTCAAACTTTTGTATCTTTTTCCCGAAGGAAGAAGTGGAAGAGAGAATGTCCAGGGTGCGTGAGGTCCTTAATTATGCTGGCTGCTTTGCCGAGGCAGTGGGAAGTGTAGACAGAGTCAATGGATGAGAGACTGGTTTGCGTGATGGACTGGGCTACATTCACGACCGTTTGTAGTTTCTTGCGGTC
The DNA here is from genome assembly GCF_964213995.1 of Mustelus asterias. Classification (NCBI taxonomy): domain Eukaryota; kingdom Metazoa; phylum Chordata; class Chondrichthyes; order Carcharhiniformes; family Triakidae; genus Mustelus; species Mustelus asterias. The sequence continues at coordinate 147,392,647 of NC_135802.1, read as the reverse complement.
TTGGGCAGAGCAGGAGCCATACCAAGCTGTGATACAACCAGAAAGAATGCTTTCCATGGTACATCTGTAAAAGTTTGTGAGAGTCGTAGCTGACATGCCAAATTTCCTCAGTCTTCTGAGAAAGTAGAGGGCTTTCTTAACTATAGTGTCAGCATGGGGGGACCAGGACAGGTTGTTGGTGATCTGGACACCTGGAATTCAGGGTCGAGTGGGAAGGAGGAATTGAAGGAAATTAGTGTTACTAGAAAAGTAGTGCCGGAGAAATAGAAATTAATGGGACTGAAAGTGAATAAATTTCCAGGGCCTGACAATCTACATCCCAGGGTGTTAAATGAGGCGGCCATAGGAATGCTGGATGCATTGGTTGTCATCTTCCAAACTTTTGTGGATTCAGGAACAGTCCCGGCAGACTAGTGGGTGACAAATGTAACCCTGCACAATGTATTGGCGTGGATTGCGAATTGCAGGAAATAGAGTATACATAAATGGGATAGCAACTAGTGGGATCATGCAGGGATCAGTGCTTAGTCCCAGCTAGTCACAAGATATATCAGTGATTTGAATGAGGGAAACAAAAGTAATGTTTGGTTTGATGGCAACACAAAACTTGGGGGAATGTGTATGGTGAGGAGAACGCTAGGAGACATCAAGGTGATTTGGACAAGTTGAGTACAGTATAATGAAGGTAACTAAGTATAATGTAGATAAATGTGAAGTGACCCACTCTGGATGGAGAAACAGAATGGCAGAATATTATTTAAACAGTGATAGATTGGGACCCCTTCCCAACAGTCTACATCAGTACCCCTCCCTGAACATCAGACCCCTTCCTCCCAACCCCCACCCGCAGTCAGTGCCGGCACCCAACCTGGCAGTGCCAACCTGTGGCAGGTTATCAGGACCAGGTGTCATTGCCAGGGCACTGCTTGGCCATGTCCCTCTTCCCCGGGAGCTATACTCACCTTTACATCCCCAGGGGGTATCCTCATGACAGGGTCACAGCTGGGTGAACCTGGTGTAAACCTCACCAATATGACATCACGTTGGCACAGTTTGAATATACGGCGGGGGGGGGGGGGGGGGGGGGGAGGGGGGGGGGTCAATATATGGCAAGTGAGGATTAAAGAAATGTAAAAGAGAGATCCGCGACCTCTGGGGTTCACCGCATCTCAAGCCCCTAACACCATTCCCGCGAACGGCGAGTGTGGGTTCAAGATCACCCCCAAGATGTGTAATTAACTAAATTACCAATGGGCTTATTTCATTATTGACAAATTATAGACCAATTGACTATTTTCCAGCACATAACTAAGGTGGGCTTTCAACAACGCTTAAGTAATAAAATAGGAGCCCCAAGAAACCATGCTGAGCGGTGTTGAGAGAGGTGTGTTTTAATGTTATCCATGTTTTCAGACTCCTTATTTCACTCAATGGTCTGAGAAGGGTGGTGAGAAAGATGTTTAATTGTTAAAGTTAAGCTTCCTCCTCTCAATGTTAATAGCTTTTTATCTTCCTGACTTGTTAACTTTTTAATAGTTAATAAACTTTCTGAATTCGCTATTTCTTGCCACGTGGTTATTCAGTAAAACCAGGTGTGATTTACAACTGGAAAGTCATTGCAAACAAGTGAATCCCATAAACATTAGTTCAAATAAATCTTAGTTAGAACATGTTGAAGTTTCTAAACAAACTCAGAATCAAACATTAAAATCTTAGATAACACAGTGGTTAGCACTGCTGCCTCACAGCACCAGGGACCAGGGTTCAACTCCCAGCTTGGGTCACTGCCTATGTGGAGTCTGCACGTTCTCCTCGTGTCTGCATGGGTTTGCTCCAGTTTCCTCCCACAGTCTGAAAGAAGTGCTGGTGAATTGCGTTGGCCATGCTAAATTCTCCCTCTGTGTACCTGAACAGGTGCCGGAGCGTGGCAACTAGGGGATTTTCACAGTAACTTAATTGCAGGGTTAATGTGAACCTATTTATGACACTAATAAACAAACTTTAAAAGAGAACCAATTCTGTTACTCTGCTCAAACCCTGCCTTAAGACTGTAAGAGAGTTAATGTATTACAGTATTTCCAAATTTTTCTGGGACACAGCAATAACTTTGGACTGAGTGGCATTTGAACTGTAGAAGTGTACTGAAAAAAATCATGTTCCTCATTCAGTTAGTGAATTTGCTTGCATAATCGGAGCAATGTCGGAGGAAGGAAAGCTATTAGTAATTGATGATATTAAAGTTTATATTGGAATTTCCCTAGAGATTATATTAATTACTGATTTACTTTTATAGCTCTTTGTGCAAAGTTCCTGAGCACAGATTCACAATATTGTACAACACAAAGTTACCCAATCAGTAAATGGTAAAACAGGGTTGCATTTTCACCCTGAAAGCAGGCAGCAGGAGTGGGGAAATTTCTTGGCTCAGACTGGCCAAGGGATGTTTTTGTTCGGGTGGGATGTGAGTGTACGATGGAGTCAGGACCACTCGCCCCGGAAACAATATGGAGACAGAGGGGCTGCCAAATGCAAAGGCAGGCTGTTTAAAAGGCTTGTCTCAGTGCTCTTGTGACTTTGACCAAGTTGTAGTAAAAGCAATAAAACAGAAAATAGTCCTCTGATCCTTCACACACCAGTCACTCCCCCCACACACTGTCCATGCCCCTCCATGCCACCTCGCACCACTCCACCTACCCTTCATACCCTGCATGACCACTTCAATGCCCATTAACCCAGTACATACACTGTACAGAACCAATGAACCCTATAATATGATGTCTTATGTGGAAAAAGCCTTAAACAAATTCATGACTTCATTTTTAAAATTACTCTTATTACAGCCCCATACAAATGTCAATCAACCAGACATTTAATAGAAACATAGAAACATAGAAAAACTACAGCACAAACAGGCCCTTCAGCCCACAAGTTGTGCCGAACACATCCCTACCTTCTTGACCTACCTATAACCCTCCATCCTATTAAGCTCCATGTACTCATCCAGGAGTCTCTTAAAAGACCCGATTGAGTTCGCCTCCACCACCACTGACGGCAGCCGATTCCACTCGCCCACCACCCTCTGTGTGAAAAACTTACCCCTAACATCTCCCCTGTACCTACCCCCCAGCACCTTAAACCTGTGTCCTCTCGTAGCAGACATTTCCACCCTGGGAAAAAGCCTCTGAGAGTCCACCTGATCTATGCCTCTCAACATCTTATACACCTCTGTTAGGTCTCCTCTCATCCTTTGTCTCTCCAAGGAGAAAAGACCGAGCTCCCTCAGCCTATCCTCATAAGGCATGCCACTCAATCCAGGCAACATCCTTGTAAATCTCCTCTGCACCCTTTCAATCTTTTCCACATCCTTCCTGTAATGAGGCGACCAGAACTGAGCACTGTACTCCAAGTGGGGTCTGACGAGGGTCTTATATAGCTGCATCATTATCCCCGGACTCCTAAACTCAATCCCTCGATTGATAAAGGCCAGCACACCATACGCCTTCTTAACCACCTCCTCCACCTGCGGGGCCGATTTTAGAGTCCTATGGACCCGGACCCCAAGGTCCTTCTGATCCTCTACAGTACTAAGAGTCTTTCCCTTTATATTGTACTCCTTCATCCCATTTGACCTACCAAAATGGACCACGATGCATTTATCTGGGTTGAAGTCCATCTGCCACTTGTCCGCCCAGTCTTGCATCCTATCTATGTCCCTCTGTAACTTCTGACATCCCTCCAGACTATCCACAACCCCACAAACCTTCGTGTCGTCGGCAAACTTACCAACCCATCCCTCCGCTTCCTCATCCAGGTCATTTATGAAAATGACAAACAGCAAGGGTCCCAGAACAGATCCCTGGGGCACACCACTGGTGACCGACCTCCATTTAGAAAAAGACCCATCTATACCCACTCTCTGCCTCCTTTGGGCAAGCCAGTTCTGGATCCACCAGGCAGCAGCCCCTTGGATCCCATGCCCTCTCACTTTTTCTAGAAGCCTTGCATGGGGGACCTTATCGAACGCCTTGCTAAAATCCATATGAACCACATCTACCGCCTTCCCTTCGTCAATGTGTTTAGTCACATTTTCAAAGAACTCCACCAGGCTCGTAAGGCACGATCTGCCCTTGACAAAGCCATGCTGAGTATTCTTGACCATACTAAACCTCTCTAAATGCTCATATATCCTGTCCCTCAGGATCTTCTCCATCAGTTTACCAACCACTGAGGTTAGACTCACCGGTCGGTAATTTCCTGGGCTATCCCTATTCCCCTTCTTGAAAATAGGAACCACATCCGCAATCCTCCAATCCTCCGGCACCTCCCCCGTCTCCATCGACGACGCAAAGATCATCGCCAGAGGCTCTGCAATCTCTTCCCTCGCCTCCCACAGTAACCTGGGGTACATCCCATCCGGACCCGGCGACTTATCTATCTTGATGCCATTCAAAGATTCCAGCACAACCTCTTTTATAAAGTCCACATACTCAATCCTTTCAGTCCACCGCACGCCCGCAGTACATCCACCCAGGTCCTTCTCCTCTGTGAAAACCGAGGCAAAATACTCATTGAGTACCTCTGCCATTTCTACTGGTTCCGTACAGACTTTCCCGCCTTCACCTTTTTTTAGGCCCTATTCCGTCACGTCTCATCCTTTTACTCTTCACATATTTATAGAACGCCTTAGGGTTCTCCTTAATCCTACCTGCCAGGGCCTTCTCGTGACCCCTTCTGGCTCTTCTAATTTCCTTCTTTAGTCCCTTCCTACAAGCTGTATACTCTTCTAAATCCCTATCTTCACCAAGCTCTCTGAGCCTTTTGTACGCTTTCCTTTTCTTCTCGACTAGGTCTCGCACAGCTTTCGTGCACCACGGTTCCTTTAACCAACCAACACCTCCCTGTCTGCTCGGAATGTTGTCCTGCAGAACTCTAGATAGACATTCCTTGAAAAACTGCCACCTCTCTTCAGTACATTTCCCCGAGAATACCTCCTTCCAATTTACTCCTCTAATTTGCTGTCTACTGTCTTCATATTTCCCCTTACTCCATATAAACACTTTCCTAGCTTGCCTGATCCTCTCTTTTTCGAATGCAAGCCTAAAGGAGATAGAGTTATGATCGCTATCCCCAAGATGCTCTCCCACTGAGAGATCTGACACCTGTCCAGGTTCATTGGTCAGTATCAGATCAAGTACAGCCTCTCCTCTTGTAGGCTTGTCCACATGCTGTGTCAGGAAACCCTCCTGAACACACCTAACGAATTCTTCCCCATCCAATCCCCTTATCCTAGGGATATTCCAATCTATGTTTGGGAAATTAAAGTCTCAATTTAACTTAATGTATCAATAGTAGAAACCGCAAGCACTTAATACCTCTTTATTTTGTGCAAAAACAATCGAGCAATTAAGAAATCAAACTAAAGAAAGAAAGCTGTAAATTAAGCTATATTTTCCCTTGGGTGCAACTGTTTCAAAAGACTAATGGATGTCTAGGCACATTGAAGGGCTATGGGTGTTAGATAAAGGGGCATGTAGGGAGTGTGGCACTCGGAGTTATGTTCTGGGTAGAGAGCCAACATGGACACAACAGGCCACGTGGCCTCCTTCTGTGTTGTAACCATTCTATGGGCAGAATTTTGTGGTGCCCTACCAGGAGGTTTTTGGGCCGGGGACCCATAAAATTCCCTGGGAGGCCTTCTTGGCGCCCTCCAACCCAGTCAAACACTGTCCACAATTTTACAGGCAAAGCCTGGGGGTGACCACCAAACCTTACCTCAGTTGAGGCCCTTAAGTGGCCAGTTAATGACCCGTTGAAGACCGCTTCCTGCCTTATCCTAGTTTTCCTGCTTGGGCCTCAAGAGGTTGACAGGAGTGGAGTGCCTTCTTCAGTGGCTCCTTTTAGGATCGGCCCCAAGTGGGTCCATGGGGTGTTGATAGAGGGGCGTAGCTTAATATCTATGGGTAAGATCTTTTGAACTTGCCTTTCAAAACGTTCCTGCATTCAGACTATAATTCATGACACCTCTGGGGGGGCCAACTCATTGAAAAGCTACCTGACTCCACAAAAATTGGGTTAGGAGCACTGGAACTGGTAGGTCAGGATTGCAGGGTTCGAGCTCTTGATCCACACCAGCCCGTACTCTTATCACACCTTCACAAATATTGGGCATTCCAGGAATTTGGCTGAGAACCCTGGAATCGGGTCCTTGCTGTCATTTTTAAAGTTGCGCGGAACCTCCTCAACTCTGGACCACAGCGCTTGTGGAGTCAATGATCCTTTTTCCACTTCAATCTTCAGGGCTTGGTATTCCATAGGTCTATTAACAAAATTGATGTAATGGGCATACTCAAGATGGGTGAAATTAAAGCAGAGAAGTATAACGCATAGATATTGGTAGGAAGAATGAGAAGAAATAAAATGAATAGTACAATTTTAAAGGAACACACATCTTTGAAAGTGGTAGGAGAGCCATCACTAGGGAATATTCCCTTGATAGAGGAAGGGAGTCCAAGATTAGATGCACATAAATTATGTTTATGATAGAATCATAGAATCCTTACTGTACAGGAGGCTATTCATCCCATTGATCCTGCACCAACCACAATCCCACACAGGCCCTATCTCCATAACCCCATGCATTTGCCCTAGCTGGTCCCCCTGACACTAAGGGGCAATTTAGCATGGCCAATCCACCCAACCCACACATATTTGGAGTGTGGGAGGAAACCAGAGCACCCGGAGGAAACCCATGCAGACACAGGGAAACTCTACACATACAGTGACCCCAGACAGGAATCGAGCCTTGGTCCCTGGCACTATGAGGCAGCAATGCTAACCACTGTGCCACCGTGTCACCCCATATATTTGAGTATAAAGGAGTAGCATAGTTTTTTGAGCAAAGTGGAGCAGTCGCAAAGGTTCAAATGAACTTAGTTGTATATTTTTCTGCTTAAGTGATGTAGGACGTTGTTTCTGAACACAGCCCCGAGATGAATAAACCAGGAAAAACTCTTGAGTTCAATTTTTTAGTTCTAAATACATATTGAGTACCACAGTATAAAACATCTGAAAGTCAACGTCCATTGACACCTCCTCTAGATTAGCATGATTCCAACTCAGATGTGTTGACTGGACCCTTTCAATATAAATTTCTCTGACTTTTTGGTAGAAAGCTGAAGGATAACACAATGCAGAAAAGCAGGGACAGCTACCATTGGCAGGAGGGTCAAGAACCAGAGGATGCCAAAGGAAAATGATTGGCCAAAGAGCCAATGAGAAGTGGCAGCACCGTGGCACAATGGTTAACACTGCTGCCTCACAGCACCAGGGTCCCAGGTTCAATTCTGGCCTCAGGTGACTGTCTGTGTGGAGTTTGCACATTTTCCCCGTGGTCTGCGTGGATTTCCTTCGGGTGCTTTGGTTTCCTCCCACAGTCCAAATATGCGCAGGTTAGGTTGATTGACCATGATAAATTGCCCCTTAATGGCAGGGGGCTTAGGAGGGGAAATATGTGGGGTTACAGAGATAGGATATGACCTGGGTGGGATTGTTGTTGGTGCAGGCTCGATGGGCCAAATGGCCTCCTTCAGCACTGTAGATGCTATGATTCTACGAAGTAAGATGAGGAAGAACAACTTTTTTCTTTCAGTTAGGATCTGGAATGCATTGCCTGAGAGCGCGATGGGTTCAGATTCGGTGGTGGCTTTCAAAAAGAATTGGGTAAATGCCTGAACAGAAACTATTAGTAGAGGGGCGTGGGACTAGCAGTGCTGTTCTTGCAGATAGCTCACATAGACACCACGGGCTAAATGGCCTACTTCTGTGCTTTAACCATTCTATGGGCAGAACTTTACAGGGCCCTACTGCAGGTTTTCAGGATGGGGGGCCTGTAAAATTCCCTGGATGTTCTTCCTGGCACCCTCTACCTTCCCCAACCCTGTCCATAATTTTATGGGGCGTAGGCCGGCAAGGCCTAAAGCAGTCCATCATCCTCTATCTAGCGGACACCCTTAAGTGACCAATTAATGATGGCCACTTAACGGCCATTTCCTGCTTCAGTCAAATTTTCCTGCTCGGGCCTCAGGAAGCAGGGAGAGAATGAGGCACCTCCTCTGGTTGCCTCCTTTAGAGGTTGCCCCACTCCCACACCACTATCACCACCACCATGACCAAAGGTCTAGGGCCCCTGGGTTCAAATCCGGACCCCTCATCCCCAGCCCCCAGACTTCCCTCTCCACCTTGCCATGAGACCCCAGAATTCCCTGTAGTCCTGGGGCCTCTGACACTTTGACTCTTTGAGCTGCTTGTTCAACGGCTTGGACTGATGAGATGATGGCTAATCAGATTGACAGGGAGATCTCTGATGTGATCCACCAGAGTGAGGGGCCAAAGGTACTTCTCCAGTGAACTGATGCTCCTCGGGTCCTTGAATGGTTCAGGGCACCCTAATTGGCAAGGATTCATTCCCCTCTGACCTTTCTGGTGACAGGGGATAGGTAGCCCCGCTGTTGGAGAAATTCTATCCAATGATACTGTGCCAGAGAAATGGCATAAATAGAGAACAGTACTGGTGGGGGAAAGGAAAGGAGAAAGGTGATCATTAAACAGCACTGAATATAGTAAAATATATGAATGTGTAATATTATTAATAGAACTAAGCTGAAAGACTAGAGAATCATAGATCCAGTTTGCTGATGACACCAATTTAAAAGGGAAGGAGTGAGAGCAGAAAATTACAAATGGACATTGATAGATTAAAGTCAGTGGTCTAAACTGAAGAAGGTGCAGTTCAACATGTCGAAGTGTGGGATCATCTACTTTATGGCTAAAACAAACAGATTAGAGTATTTTCTAAATGGCAAGAAGCTAGGAACAGTGGAAGCACAGAGAGATTTAGGGCTGTAAGTGCATTAATCATTTAAGATCGTGCACAGATACTAAAATAACCAAGAAAGCTAATGGAATGTTGGTCTTTATCCTATGGAGGGTGGAATACAGGGAAATAGAAGTTGCGTTACGGTTTTGTAAAGCTTCGGTTAGAGTACTCTAGAATACTGTGTTTCATTCAGGGTACCTCAGGAAGGATAAATTATGTTGGAGGGGGTTCAGCATAGATTAACTCAAGAGGTACAAGACCTAAAATGGCAACATTATGAAGACAGCTTGTATTTTTAGGTGCGTAGTTCCTTGAGTATAAAGATTAAGGAAGGTATCAAATTGAAGTGTTTAAAATGATTAAGGGAGATTGAGTAGACAGGGGAAACCACATCCTATGGTGGGGGAAGTTCACAATAAGGCAGCGTAATGTTCGAATTAGAGTTAAGTCATTCAAGGTGATGTCAGGAAGCACTTGTTCACACAAAGCGTTATTAAAATCTTATTGCCCTCAAAATATTGTGAAGGCTCATTCAAAATTGATGTTGGTAGATAATTAATTGGAAAAGGTGTTAAGGGGCCAGGGTGGGTAGATGGAGATTGAATGGAGGAAAAAGCTCAAAAGGCTAAATGACACACTCTTATTCCTATATTGCTATGTTTAATTATTTTGAGTTGGAGTAGTGGTGTTCATCATAAAGTTTACGAGTGACTTCTGTGGCAGATCTGCTGCTCGCCTTTCCCTCAGGATTTCCATTCATGGTCTTCCCACCTTGCAGGTTATCAGCTTTGAGGAACGGTCATCCAGACTCAAAACGTTGGCTCTATTCTCTCTCCACAGATGCTGTCCAACCTGCTGAAATTTTCCAGCATTTTTGTTTCAGATTCCAGCATCCACAGTCATTTGCTTTTATCTGGCTGTCATCGGCATTGGGATTCAACACAACAGTATATTCACTCTCCAAAGAGTTAGCCGCATGAAAGAATTGGATTTGAACCAATTCCTAAACAATGACCCCTGCCCCCATCACACACACATACACACAAAACCCCCCCCCCACCCATAACTCCCCCTGGCCTCTCGAACACAACATGCCTGAAAACCGAGGACTAAAGTCCGGGAGACCCTGTTCAGTTCTTCTTGTGATTCCTTCTAGTCTAGGCAGTTGTCCCTAATGCGTTCTGGTAATTCTGGGATACAGAGCTACCAGACCATCAGGTTGGCTGGCAAACCTATAGAATGGGACCTCCTGTCCCTGAGAGGTGGATGTCCCATGATCAAGTAAAGACCACCCAGCTATTATCATTGCGGAACTGTCAGTTTCTGGTTGGCACAGAGTCAATGGATGTTTGGGCTTGTGATGAGGGGGGTGGTGGTAATCTGTCTCTCTGTAAAATTCACCCCTTTTAACTCATTTCAATTGGAATTAATAAATAAAGCATTATGTGTCGTGTGAATGTATTTTCAAAAAATAACTTAATATGGTGTCTCAAGAGGCTTATTAAATGACTTTAGTCTGTAGTAAAATCAATGTATAATAAATTGGCTGACAGGCAGGAATGAAGAACTTATGATAAAGGCTGGGATTGGAGAAGAACGACCAGAGCTGTAACCATTTTCATTCTCTATTTAGGGCAGCACAATGACACAGTGGTTAGCACAGCTGCCTCACAGCGCCAGGGACCTGGGTTCAATCCCTGCCTTGGGTGACTGTCTGTATGGAATTTGCACATTCTCCCCATGTCTGTGTGGAGTTTCCTCCGGATGCTCTGTTTCCTCCCACAATCTAAAGATCACAAGATATAGGAGCAGAATTAGGCCACTCGGCCCATCGAGTCTGCTCCACCATTTAATGATGGCTGATATTTTTCTCACCCACATTCTCCTGCCTTTTCCCCATAACCCCTGATCCCCTTATTAATCAAGGACCTATCTATCTCTGTTTTAAAGACAATGACCAAAGATGTATAGGTTGGGTGGATTGACCATGCTAAATTGCCCCTTAGGGTCCCAAGGTGTGTAGGTTATGGGGGTTAGTGAGGAAAATATGTGGGGTTACAGGGATAGGGCCTGCATGATATGCTTTGTCGGAGAATCAGTGTGAACTCAATGGGCTGAATGGCCTCCATATGCACTGTAGGGATTCTATGATAATAATAGATTCTATGATTTGGACATGGGAAAAACAGCCATGAAATTTGTTAATGATGGAAAAGTGCAGGGTTTGACTGACAGCAAGAACAGTAAATGGTTTCGGCTGACAACACAGGAGGTTTGCAAATTAGACAGAGAGGCAGCAGATGCATTGCACATCAATCATTGTAAGGGATTACGTTTTAGTAAGAAATGGGAGTGTGCACTTAATGAAAAGACAGAGAAAGATGTGGATGAACAGAGAGCTGGGCATTTCAAAGAAATAAGTCGCATAAAGGCATGTGTAGTCAGATAACATATATACTCTTTATCCAAAAACATTTCAGCTTTTATAAATGATGTTACAATGAGTACAGAAAGAAAGGGGTAATATCTGTGCAAAGCACTGATTAGCCTGGGCGGCACGGTGGCACAGCGGTTAGCACTGCTGCCTCACAGTGCCACACACGGGTTCAATTCTGGCCTTGGGTCACTGTCTGTGCGGAGTTTGCACATTCTCCCTCCCTTATCTGCGTGGGTTTCCTCCGGGTGCTCCGGTTTCCTCCCGCACTCCAAAGATGTGCAGTTAGGTGGATTGGCCATGCCAAATTGCTCCTTAGTGTCCCCAAGATCTGTAGGTGAGGGGGATTCGTGGGGTAAATGTATTTGATTTGATTTGATTTATTATTGTCACATGTATTAGTAAAGAGTGAAAAGTATTGTTTCTTGCGCGCTATACAGACAAAGCATACCATTCATAGAGAAGGAAATGAGAGAGTGCAGAATGGAGTGTTACAGTCATAGCATTTCTCCAGGATAATGCCAGGGATGGGAAACTAGTTATGAGGAAAGATTTGAGATATTGGACTATTTCCACACTAACTAAGCAGATTGAGAATATCTTATAGAGGTTTCTAAAATCATGAGAGGTTTTCATAGCATGAATGAAAGAATTCTGTTTGCTCTGGTTAGAAAGTCAATGATGATGGATCGCTTAGAGTGGGGGGAGAAATTGGGAAGACTTATATTATACAACAGGCCGTTAGAGGCTGGAATGTTTGCCCCAGGCACTGATCGAAACAGAGACCATTGCGCTGCTAGATAAAAATTGGATAGACATTTGAAGCAGATGAGGATGCAAGGTAAAGGGGGGGAGAGAATAGAGCAGTAGGATCAGATTAGCATCAACAAAGCCAAGAGACAGCACAGGCAAGCTGGGATGCCTGACCTCCTGTGCTGTAAGCCGTGGTTCCAAGCAAAGGAATACTAATTAGATGCAGGAGCATCTCTTCCTCCATGACAACAAGGTGAAAAGCCCATAATGCAACAACTTGCCGTGTGAACTATAATTTAAAGCTGAACTTGTGTCGAATTATAACCCTCCAGTTTCATAGCACAAGATTTTTGAGCATTCTTTAAGAATGGCTTTAGGAAACCATCATCAGGGCTTGTGACCATAACGTGAGAATAACAGTGAATTAGATATATATATCTATGACATTTAATCAGAATGAGCTTCCCACTGTGTCTATTTCTAAGTCCATGTATCTGTTCTGGCATATCTAGGGCATTTGATTCTCTTCCTTTCGGGAGTTCAAACTGATTGCACTTCCTATTGTTACAGCATTCAAGTATTATTATACTGCTGGCATATTTGAAATGGATGTTTCAGACTCAGTAATATCATGCCTTATCTAAGTTTAATGTTTATTTATTAGTGTCGCAAGTAGGCTTACATTAACACTGTAATGAAGTTCCTGTGAAACTCCCCTAGTCACCACACTCCGGCAACTGTTCAGGTACACTAAGGGCGAAAGGCCAATGCGCCTAACCAGCACGTCTTTCGGACTGTGGGAGGAAACCAGAGCACCCGGAGGAAGCCCACGCAAGCAGGGAGAGAATGTACAGACTCCGCACAGACAGCAACCCAAGCCGGGAATCGAACCCGGGTCCCTGGCGCTGTGAGGCAGCAGCGCTAACCACTGTGCCGCCAACATGGAGCAGAGGTAAACATATCTGATTGTTGGGTTCTGTGTTTTATACTGTTCTTTCTTGCTCTGTAATTGCAGTGTAAATGCACAGAACTGAAAAGAATTTGCACACAGCAAGATCGCAAAGGCAGCAGGGAGGCAACAGGAGTCACCTTGGAGCGTGCCCATCAGCTCCGTGGCTCCGGGTACAGCCTCGTAGTACCTGGTGTGCTGTTGCTTTGAGTAGGAATGAGAGTTTAAATTAAATTAAGCACTTTTTAGACTTTTTAAAACGGCTGAGAGTTATTAATATTTTAAAAAGTGCTTGAGGAACTTCCTAGAAATGTGAAGTTATTCTTGCTGACAGGAGGACACAGGCCCTTGTACTGAGGGACTGGTAGATTCCTCATATTACATTGAATACCCACCTTCACTGAACACTGTACTGAACCTTCAGCCAGCCAGAATTCTGAGCAACCCTTGGCCACCATAGCTCCTCCTCTAATCATCCAGGACCTTGTGTGCCCTGCTTCTGCAGTAAGCACGGTGATGATAATTTACTTGATCAATACGCCAACTAACTCACATCAGTAACCAGCTTATCCTCAAGGTACGTTACACTCGGCTTTCTGAAGAATAAGCCCGTAATAATTCTGTAGTGGGGATTTTCTTTTGAAAGGTGGCCAATTTCTAAAAACTTCGATTCTTTTGAAAAACTCGGAAAAGGCAAAATCTCCGTTCAAAAAATGTAACCAAAATTTATTTTAAACACAAAAGTCATACAAGACAGACAATACATTAACGTACAGCCATCAAAGGCCTTCAGAGTGTCAGACAGCCCAGGTACAGCACTGTGAAACCTCTCCAAAGATCTGAGGCACTCAGCCAAAATACAGAACAATTATATATTTTGTTATCTAAGGTACACCTCCTTATCAGCTTAAAGATGTCTAAAGTCCAAAGATGTGCGGGTTAGGTTGATTGGCCATGCTAAAAATTGCCCTTAGTGTCCCGAGATGTGTAGGTTAGAGGGATTAGTGGGTATACATGTAGGGATATGGGGGTAGGGCCTGGGTGGGATTGTGGTCGGTGCAGACTCGATGGGCCGAATGGCCTCTTTCTGTACTGTAGGGTTTCTATGATAAATTAAATTTCATTTAGTGTTAACATGTCAGTCCAGTTTTTGACAAAGTATCTATAAGCAATATGCCACTCGATATAATGATATTTCATTTGTCCATTTAATTCCGGGTATCTTCCCACTTTGGCTAAACCACTTCCTGGTTGCTACGTAGTTAAGGACGCTTTCCAGTGCTGAACCTTTCCCACAGGCACATCGCCAAGACAGAGAGACATGTGTCTTCCTGGGCCAATGTGTTATGATCCTCGAAAGACACTTTCTTATGTCTGGACAATGTATGCCACTATAATGTTACAGCATTTGTCCCAGGACTTGAAACTTCTAATGCTTATTTCTGCTGACTAATATGGATTCGGAGCTCTGAACTTCTGACCTTACCATTACACTTTGCAGCATCCGCACTTTTGACTGAGATGAACAATACATTTTACACATTAAAATACATTCAATACTTTAAAAGATTTATTTTGTTGTAATACTGTTACTGCATTCACATATGTGCAAACTGTTAATATTAACTCATTGGATAGAATCATTTAACCCCTTCTAGCTATTCTGTCACTATAAACATTGCACCTGTCTATAAATCTATCTGATTTAAAATTCCCTTCCGCAAATTCAAACAGCACAATCAGCTCTTAAAGATTGCTGGACGTTCAAAGCAGGAATGTGCTCCATAATCTCAAGCAGGTTTGCGCCATCAGCAGGACCGTCAGATCCCACTGACATAAATGGCAGCAGGATTTCAGTCATAGTGTTATGATCCTAGATTTCTGACTGGAGTCTGCGGGCAACAGGTGAAAACAACCACTTGTGCTTTGGGAAGAGACCTGCTAAGAGAATATTTTAGAGAAGCATAATAGAAAAGGTTAAATCTGACCAATATTCTCAGTGAAGCCACAGCTCCTGGGAAAAAGACGTGCGGGAACTGCTGAAATACAGGTTTAGGTTAACATCAGGAAGGATCTCCATGGAAATAGTTTTGGTAGGGATTTAGTGGGTAGGATATTCCTCCCCCTTCCGTGGTGTCTTTCACCGTGGCGGGAGGTGGTACACTGCTCACTGATGGCGGGATCTTATGCTCCAGCTGTTGTTAGAGGGTTTCCCATTGAATCACTGACTGCCGGGAATCCCAAGAAGGGTTGCGCCATCAGCAGGGCCGTCAGATCCCACTGACATAAATGGCAGCAGGATTTCAGTCATAGTGTTATGATCCTAGACCAAACCCCCAAAATTTTGGTAAGATCTGGTTATGGACCAATAATGATTTGGTTAAAGTCGACAAATTTTGAGATTCAAGACACTTGCTCAGTGAATAAAACTACAAGTTTCCACAGATTTTGAAAAAACAAAAATAAACTTTACTATGCAGATCAGAAAGATAAAACAATTTACAATATCTATCTTATATACTAACATTCAGGGTTAATATAAGGTACATGTGAATTAACAGCCAAACTGTGGTTGAGCACAACACACTGCACAATAAATGACAGATGTGACCAAGATAGAGTCCACGGATTTCTCAACAACCCACCCAAACATAAGTGAGCACTGTGAGTCAACCAATCTCACTCAAACTCTATTTTTCTCACAAGGGATTCCAGTCTTCACCTTCAAAGACCTCGCCTTGGAATTCTCTTCAGAAGTCAATTTAACTTGAACAACTTCAACAGTGCATGCCTCAAAGGATTTTAATCTCATCCCCCAAGATTCTGTTTCCCTAGGTTCCCAAATCTGTGCTTAAGCTCCAGTTCACTAAGCACGACCTCAAATCTTCGGCTGTGCCGAGCAGGACACTACAACTCCAAAGGGTTATCTTCTCCCCAACAGCCCCCAGCAGAGAGCCACCAAACTTCTGCTGCCTTATTGAAGCTTCATAAGATTGTCAATTTCAGTCCATTTTAATTGTCAAGTATTCTCCTGAGGCCTCTTTATTTGCCAGAGCTTCTCCTGAGATGTCTTCCTGTCATGTGCCTCGGACACCCATCTTTAATGTGTGATGTTAGTGTACCTTTAAGAATTTTTTTTTAAAAACATAATTTCCGCAGCTCACAGCTTCAGTGATGTCATTGTTGCTGGCTTGTCCTTTTATTGCTACTTCAGTGGGTTAAATGGGACTGTTTGTGTTTACTCTGGAATTAGTTTTATGATCCTGCATTGTTAGGAGGACGGTCATGTGTTTTTGGACAGTTTTTCTCATTTTCAGTTTGGTGCTGCAGGTTTGAGTTTTAGTTTTAGAAGGGGCAGCAAGCTAAAAAGAAGTGTTTTCCCTCGCTCCCTGTTTTTTTTTCTTTGAAAATTCTCTTGTCTTCCTGAAGGGTGAAAATCTGTTGTTGTTGGGGGCTGGACCAGAGTCTCTGGTGTTTTGGAAAGCTGCCTTGTCTTCAACCTGTTTGGACTAAATCCCGAGAACTGCAGATTTCAACCAAAGGGCTCAATTTCCATTATCACATGAGCAGTAAACGTTGCTGTGTTGAACTTGTTTAAAGGGCAAGGGTTTTGGTTTGATTGGAATACGTTAGATATCTTTGTTAAGGGTTATACATTATAATGGTTGTTTTATTTCTTATTTATAATTGATAAAAAGTTCTTGCTAATTTTCTTACTATACATGTTAACTATATTCTTAAATAAACTTTATTTGATAAAAAGCTCCCTAGTGGATCACTTGAATAATACCTGAAGTGAAACATCTCATGCTTATCCTAGCCAAATTCAAGAGCAAAACCTTTGGTCCAGACAGGCTCCAGAGAACACTTTGGAGTTTCTGACCTGAACCATAACAAATGTCACTCCGCGATTAAATATTGGTTATTTTTGTATCACATTGTTTCTTTTATGTACAAAAGTGTTGAGTCTGTCCTCAGCCCAAAGAAGTCATGATGCCCTATTGTACTCCTGGTCTGCGAATGTGCAAAAACTCTGAAGTCTGTCTGGAGTTCCCAACAACGCCTTTCAGGTTAAGCCCAGTTTTCAGAACAATAGGCATAAACTCAGTAATTTACAAAGCAATTGGGTGCTGTGATGCAAGAACTGTATGTTTCTTTGGAAGGATGATGGATTTAAAACTGATTTGAGGAAGAATTTTCTCTCTCAAAGAATGGTGGACCTTTGGAATTCTTTACCCCAGGAAGCTGTGGGGGCCGAGTCCTTGAATATTCTCAAGGCTGAGATCGATGGGTTTTTAATCAGTAGGGGAATTAAGGGTTATGGAGATAAGATAGGAAAGTGGACTTAATGAGTGTTAGCTTAATCATGATCTTATTAAATAGCGGAGCAGGCTCGAAGGGCTGAATGGCCTATTCCTGTTTCTATTTCTTATGGTCTGATGACCAAATGGCCACCCTGTGGCATTAATTTTTCTGACATCTGTATGATACGGTGACAAAGTGGTTAGCACTGCTGCCTCACAGTGCCAGGGACCCAGTCCATCCAGCCTCGGCGATTGTCTATGTGGAGTTTGCATGTTCTCCCCGTATCTGTGTGGGTTTCCTCCGGGTGTTCCACTTTCCTCCCATACTGCAAAGGTGTGCGGGTTAGGTTGATTGGC
This sequence comes from Mustelus asterias, assembly GCF_964213995.1. Classification (NCBI taxonomy): domain Eukaryota; kingdom Metazoa; phylum Chordata; class Chondrichthyes; order Carcharhiniformes; family Triakidae; genus Mustelus; species Mustelus asterias. The sequence continues at coordinate 147,374,975 of NC_135802.1, read as the reverse complement.
CATGCTAAATTGATCCTTAGTGTCAGGGGGATTGGCAGGGTAAATACGTGGTGTTACGAGGATAAGGCCTGGGTGGGATTGTTGTTGGTGCAGACTCGATGGGATGAATAGCCTCCTTCTGCACTGAAAGGAAGCTATGATTCTATGTGGACATCCATACTGGATTCTATGATTATGTTAATGTGTATGATCCTGTTTGCTGTGTTGATGACTAGAGATTACTCTGAGGTTATACTCAGAATATTAATGTCTGGGTCTTGGTTGAAATGTTTATAGTATTCTGTTGCTACCAATTCGTTTTAGCATCAGAAAGTAACATAGTAGTGCAAAACCAGTATAATCATATGCATCATAGCCACTTGCCTGTGTAGTATCGATCGCCAGAGATCCTTCCAAATGACTGACGCATATGAAAGCTGTTTGTGCTGTCTTTCAATGTTACATATTTAAACGCAACACAAGAGTTCAAAACAGTGACTCAGATGCAGAAGTTTGATTACTGAATGTGTAAGGCTATCTCGAGATCTTGGTTGGCACAGAAGCCATCGCTACTCACAGATTGTGGAGAGCCTTGTGTAGTAGCAAAGAGCACAAGTATTCTTGCCAAGACACACTGGTTGAGTTACATTTTGCATCGGCTTTTCTCATCCCTTGCTATCCACAAAATCTCCTCCATTATTGGCTGTAAATCAATTTGCATCTACCATATTCCCTTCTTAGCAAACAGAAATTAACTTCACTGTTGAGAAAGGCATGGATGTTAGGGAACTCGGGGGAATAAATAGTGATGTTTTGAGAAGTGTACATATTACAGAGAAGGAGGTGCAGGAAGTCCGAAAACGCATCAAGATAGATAAATTTCCTGGACCTGATGAAGTGTATCCCAAGATGTTGTGGGAGGCTAGGCAGGAAATTGCGGTCCCCTCGAAGATATTTGAACCATCGACAGCCACAGGTGAGGTGCCTGAAGATTGGAGGGTGGCAAATGTTGTGCTTTGTTTAAGAAGAACTGCAGGGAAAAGCCTGGGAACTACAGGCCGGTGAGCCTAACATCTGTAGTGGGTAAGTTGTTAGAAGGTATTCTGAGAGACAAGATCTACAGGTATTTAGAGTTGCAAGGACTGATTAGGGACAGTCAGCATAGCTTTGTGAGTAGAAAATCATGTCTCATGAATTTGATTGAGTTCTTTGAAGGGGTAACCAAGAAGGTAGATGAGGGCAGTGCAGTTGACGCTGTCTACATGGACTTTAGCAAGGCTTTTGACAAGGTACTGCATGGTAGGTTGTTGCATAAGGTTAAAACTCATGGGATCCAGGGTGAGGTAGCCAAATGGATACAAAATTGGCCTGATGGCAGAAGACAGACGGTGGTTGTAGAGGGTTGATTTTCAAACTGGAGGCCTGTGATCAGCGATGTGCCTCAGGGATCAGTGCTGGGTCCACTGTTATTTGTCATTTATATTAATGATTTGGATGAGAATTTAGGAGGCGTGGTTAGTAAGTTTGCAGACGACACCAAGGTTGGTGGCATAGTGGACAGTGAAGAAAGTTATCTCTGATTGCAACGGGATCTTGATCAATTGGGTCAGTGGGCTGATGAATGGCAGATGGAGTTTAATTTAGATGAATGCGAGATGATGCATTTAGGTAGCTTGAACCAGGACAGGACTTACTCAGTTAATGGGTTTTGGGGAGAGTTACAGAACAAAGAGATCTAGGGGTACAGGTTCATACCTTCTTGAAAGTGGAGTCACAGGTGGACAGAGTGGTGAAGGAGGCACTCAGCATGCTTGTTTCATTGGTCAGAACATTGAATGCAGGAGTTAGGGTGTCTTGTTGAAGTTGTACGAGACATTGGTAAGGCCGCACTTGGAATACTGTGTACAGTCTGGTCACGCTATTATAGAAAGGATATTATTAAACTAGAAAGAGTGCAGAAAAGATTTACTAGAATGCTACCAGGACTTGATGGTTTGAGTTATGAGGAGAGGCTGGATAGACTGGGACTTTTTTCCCTGGAGCGTAGGAGACTTAGGAGTGATCCTAAAGATCTATAAAGTAATGAGGGGCATAGATCAGTTAGGTAGTCAACATCTTTTCCCAAAGGTAGGGGAGTCTAAAACTAGAGGGCATAGGTTTAAGGCGACAGGGGAGAGATACAAAAGGGTCCAGAGAGGCAGATTTTTCACACAGAGGGTGGTGAGTTTCTGGAACAAGCTGCCAGAGGTAGTATTAGACAAGGGTCAATTTTGTCTTTTAAAAAGCGTTTAGACAGTTACATGGGTAAGATGGGTATAGAGGGATATGGGCCAAACATGGGCAATTGGGACTAGCATAGTGGTTAAAAAAAAAGGTGGCATGGACAAGTTGGGCCGAAGTTTTCTATGCTGTAAACCTCTATGACTCTGTGACTCTAGGCCGACAGTGGCACAGTGGTTAGCACTGCTGCCTCTCAGTGCCAGGAACCTGGGTTCAATTTCCTGCTTGGGTCACTGTCTGTGCAAAGTCTGCACATTCTCCCCGTGTCTGCGTAGGTTTCCTCCAGATGCACCAGTTTCCTCCCACAGTCCGAAAGACTTGCTGGTAGGTGTATTGACCATGGTAAATTCTCCCTGAGTGTACCAGAACAGGCTCTGGAGTGTGGCGACTGGGGGATTTTCACAGTAACTTCTTTGCAGTGTTAATTTAAACCTACTTGTGATGCTAATTAAAAAGCTATATTGCCCATCCCTAGTTGCCCTTGGAGGGCAATTGAGAGTCAACCACATTGTTGTGGCTCTGGAGTCACATGTTGGCCAGATTCGGTAAGGACAGCAGATTTCCTTCTCTAAAGGACATTAGTGAACCAGGTGCATTTTTCGGACAATCAGCAATGGTTTCATGGTCATCAGTAGATTCTTAATTCCAGATATATTTCTTGGAATTCAAATTCCATCATCTACTGTGGTGGGGATAAAACTTGGGTCCCCAAGAATATTAGCTGAGTTTCTGGATTAATAGTCTAGTGATAATACCCCTATGCCATCGCCTCTGCACTTGCAGATATTTAAGTATGTCAAGCAACAATAAAGAACCAGCCATTTCAAGACCAGTTTGTTAGTAGACATGCAAAAATTTCAGTTCATTAATGGAGTTTGGATACACTTCACAGAACTAATATTAGCTGCCATGTTTCCTATTTTGCAACAGTGATTACATGTCAAAGTATCTTATTTGATGTGAAGTGTTTTAGGACATCCTTATCCCTGGGGTGATACGGTGACAAAGTGGTTAGCATTGTTGCCTCACAGCGACAGGGACCCGGGTTTAATTCCGGCTCGAGTGACTGTCTGTGTGGAGTTTGCACGTTCTCCCCGTGTCTGCATGAGTTTCCTCCGTGTACTCCGGTTTCCTCCCACACCCCAAAGATGTGCGGGTTAGGCTGATCGACCATGATAAATTGTCCCTTATTGTCAGGGGGGTAAACAGGGCAAATACATGGGGTCTCAGATAGTGTCTGGGTGTGATTATTGTCAGTGCAGCTCGATGGGCCAAGTGGCCTCCTTTTGCACTGTAGGGGTTCTATCTCTGGAAATATTTTTATCTAATTAATTTCTATAGTTGATGATTTACAAAGATAAAATCATAAATGCGCCAGTTTTATTCTTGGGTGGATTGTTGTGTAGATTGTTGGAATCATAGTCGAAGCATGTAACTTTTTCTTCAAATAGAAGTAACCCAAAATCCTAGTTATTTACTGAAAGAATGTAGCCACAAAATTCCATGATAGTAAAACAAAATAATTTTTACAATATGAGTCAAACAAAACATTAAAATACTATCTTAGGTAATCCATCCACTCTAAAACCTAGAATCAATGTAAGTTAAATATAAATTAACAGACAAATTGCAGTCAACTACAAATCATACATTAAATGGCAGATACAACTAAGACAGATCTTACCAATTGGCTCGGAAGTCCACTCAGCAGATAAGTCTTCAATCTCAATCACAAAGTCCTTCCAAATGCTATCTTCCTCACAAAGAATTTCAATTCCTCTTCTTCTAGGATTTAGTCTGATCCCCAGCCAATAGCAGCGTACAAACAACATGAGTTCCAGAGGCCTGGCCCTCACTGAAAATGGCACATATAAGTCAGTAAATTATCAAGAGGAGGTAGAGAGTCTGCAAAGGAATATAGCTAGGTTAGGTAAACGGGCAAAAAGTTGGCAAATGGAATATAATGTAGGAAAATGTGAACTTGTCTACATTGGCAGGAAGAGTAGCAAAGCAGTATACTACTTAAATGGAGAGGGATTACAAAACACAATGGTACAGAGGGATCTGTATACATGAATCACAAAAGGTTAGTATCCAGGTATGGCAAGTGATCAGGAAGGGAAATGCTAGAGGAATATAAAAGTAGGTAAGCTTTGCTGCAGCTGTTCAGGGCATTGGTGAGACCACATCTGAAGTACTGTGCACAGTTCTGGTCTCCTTATCTGAAAAAAGGATATAATAGCATTAGAAAGAATTCAGAGAATGTTCATGTAGTTAATGGGTTGAAAGGTCAGCAATCATCTGCTAGGGACTCCGTATAGCAGACAGAGCAAGCAACACTCAGGAGAAATGTTCCTACTCAGTAGTCCACCCTGTATATGTTTTACATGGTATAAATAAACCAGTTTGAAATAACTACCTGAGTTACGCTACAGTCTCTCTTGATAAGATACAGCATACTACCAGTATATGAAAGAGTTCACTCATATCATTCATAGAATCAAAGAATCCGACAGTGCAGAAGGAGGCCATTTGGCCCATCAGGTCTGCACTGACCACAATCCCTCCCAGACCCTATCCCCATAACTCCATGCATTTATCCTAGCTAGTCCCCCTGACACTAAGGGGCAATTTAGCATGGCCAATCAACCTAACCCGCACATCTTTAGACTGGGATGAAGTTTGTTAAGTTTATTTATTAGTGTCACAAGTAAGCTTACATTCACACTGCAATGAAGTTACTGTGAAAATCCCCAAGTCACCACACTCCGGCGTCTGTTCGGGTACACTGAGGGAAAATTTAGCACGGCCAATGCACCTAACCAGCACATCTTTCGGACTGTGGGAGGAAATTGGAGGACACAGAGGAAACCCACGCCGACACGGGGAGAACGTACATACTCCGCACACAGTCACCCAAGCCGGGAATCGAACCCGGGTCCCTGGCTCTGTGAGGCAGCAGTACTAACCATTGTGCCATCACGCCACTGATGAAGAAAGGTTGAACAGGTTTGGTCTATATCCATTGGAATGTGGGTGCTGATCTTAGTGAAACGTATAAGATCCTGAGGGGACTTGATAGGATGGAGGAGACTAGAACTAGGGGACACAGCTTGAGGATAAGAGGTCTCCTTTTTAAGATGGAGATAAGGAGAACTTTTTTCTGTCAGAGGGACATTTGTCTATGGAATTCTCATCCCCAGACAGCTGTGGAGGCTGGATCGTTGAATTTATTCAAGGCTGACTGGGGTAGATTTTTGTCAGACAGGAAAGTGGAGTTTAAATCAAGGTTCAGCCATGGTCCTACTGAACTGCAGAACAGGATTGGAAGGCCGAATGAACCACTCCTACTCCCATGTTCCTTTGTTCCTACATCTGCAGAACCTCCTTAATTCTGCTTAGAGTGGTCTAGATGTTTAGATCTATCAGTTATCAGAAACAGTTGTGGCAACCATACATTTGCCGAGTCTCAGTTTCTGAACCTAGTCTCCATCTTCTTCAGCCTCCCTGTATTGCACCTCTGGCTTCATCATCTGAATTCTGAGGGTTTTAGATGGTTTCAGCAGTTTCAGTCTCTCCAGGAGTTTGGTTTCCAATCCCAGTTTCAGTCTTTGAAACGTCAATTTCCTTAATCAGTTTCCTTTTTCAGCTAGCCATCACGCAAACCAGCCTCGCATCCACTGACTCTGTCTATCATAAGACCCTAAGCCATAAGACATAGGAGCAGAATTAGGCCACTTGGCCCATTGAGTCTGCTTCGCCATTCAATCATGGCTAATATTTTTCTCATCCTCATTCTGCTGCCTTTTCCCCACACACCTAATCCCCATATTAATCAAGAACCTATCTATCTCTGTCTTAAAGACACTCAATGACCTGGCCTCCACAGCTTTCTGTGGCAAAGAGTTCCACAGATTCACCACTCTCTGGCTGAAGAAATTCCTCCTCATCTCTGTTTTAAAGGATCGTCCCTTGAGCCTCCCTTTAGCTTCCCGCTGTCTCGGCAAAGCAGCCAGCATAATGTCCAAAGATGTGCGGGTTAGGTTGATTGGCCAGGTTAAAAATTGCCCCTTAGAATCCTAAAATGCGTAGGTTAGAGGGATTAGCGGGTAAATATGTGGGGGTAGGGCCTGGGTGGGATTGTGGTCGGTGCAGACTCGATGGGCCGAATGGCCTCCTTCTGCACTGTAGGGTTTCTATGATTCTATGATAATCAAGGACCCCACGCACTCCGGACATTCTCTCTCCCACCTTCTTCCATCGGGAAAAAGATACAGAAGTCTGAGGTCACGTACCAACTGATTCAAGAATAGCTTCTTCCCTGCTGCCATCAGACTTTCGAATGGACCTATCTTGCATAAAGTTGATCTTTCTCTACACCTTAGCTATGACTGTAACACTACATTCTGCATTCTCTCCTTTCCCTCTCTATGAACGGTATGCCTTGTCTGTATAGCGTGCAAGAAACAATACTTTTCACTGTATGCTAATACATGTGGCAATAATAAGTCAAATCAAATCAAATCAAAATAGGGTTTCTCTCAAAAATCCAAGCTTTGGAGCCATGGATTCTATTACAAGATGGGCTAGCAAGTAAAATATGTGGGGGTAGGGCCTGGGTGGGATTGTGGTCGGTGCAGACTCGATGGGCCGAATGGCCTCCTTCCGCACTGTAGGGTTTCTATGATTTCTATGATTTCTATGAAGATGCACAGTTCTAGTTACTTTTTGACTGGAATTCAATAAGAAATGAACCACAAATGATCCTTCTGTTCTCATGGTTTATTAATGGGTAATGGGTAGGAGTTATTTCAGACTGAAGAATTAAATTAAAAATAACAAATTAATATCTACATAGTTGAATAAATCACCACAAAGATATCAAGTTCCTTTCATGTATAGAAATCATCAGTGCATTCTTTGATTTTGCTGTGCGTGTTACTTTGTGGAAATCAATCCCCTATCTGAGTGGTAGTGGCAACACTTTGATAGGTTTGAGGCAACTCATGGCTTTTATTTTTTTGGCATCTTTGTCTATCTGAGCTCTTTTTCTGGATTATTCCCAACGCCACCTTTCTAGCAACCTTTCTGCTTGCCCAGATTTTTGTTCACAGGTTTCAAGCTCCAGAATTAACGAGCATGTCATGTGGGAATAACTTGCTCTGGATTTCAGAGGTCTTTCACAGGAATTAGAATCTATTCGAACATGATCTAAAGTTTAATATTGAGGAATTATTACTTATATGCTTTATGTTGATGTGGTGATTGTCCCTTTAACACAACAGAAGAGGGTCACCTGGCTTGAGAGACCAACTGGGACTGAGAGTGGGTAATCACCCCGGGGGTGGAGTCCTCTCTTAGGCAGAATGTGGTCTGAAGGCAGCTGGAAGACATGTAAAAGTTTAAAGTTTGAAGCTCATTTATTAGTCACAAGCAGGCTTACATTAACACTGCAATGAAGTAACTGTGAAAATCTCCTAGGTGCCACACTCCGGCGCCTGTTTGGGTATCCTGAGGGAGAATTTAGCATGGCCAATGCACCTAACCAGCAGTTTCCTCCCACAGTCCAAAGATGTGCAGGTTAGGTTGACTGGCCATGATAAATGCCGCCCTTAGTGTCGGGGGATTAGCAGGGTAAATGCGTGGGATTAAGGGCCTGGGTGGGATTGTTGTCAGTGGAGGTTCGATGGGCCGCAAGGCCTCCTTCTGCACTGTCGGGATTCTATGTTTCTGACAAAGTCTGTGAGCATGCATCATGACAGTTTGACAATACAGAGCTGGAGTATTCTGTGGTAAATAATGCACTGCCAGGTTCAATGATTTTCTGGTCAAGGTTTAAATGTTTATTTATTAGTGTCACAAATAGGCTTACACTAACACTGCAATTAAGTTATTGTGAAATTCCCCCAGTCGTCACACTCCGGCACCTGTTTGGATAAACTGAGGGCGAATTTAGCATGGCCAATGCACCTAACCAGCACATCTTTCAGACTATGGGAGGAAACCAGAGCACCCGGAGGTAACCCATGCAGACACGGGGAGAACGTGAGGACTCCGCACAAAGAGTGACGCAAGCAGGGAATCGATCCCGGGTCCCTGGAACTGTACTAGCAGCGCTAACCAGTGTACCACCGTGCTGTCCTGTGGATTACTACCAAGTGAAACAATCACACAATATTTTCTTGAAATTGGTGTGCTAGTGTATCCAATGCTGATTTCTTTTACATGGGTATCACAGTGGCAGTGTGAAACAGCAACCTGTTCCAGTTTTGATGCCATTATTTAAATAAAACTTCATTCTAACTTATTGGGGTGAATGTGGCTGTTGATGTGGAGCCTGTAAGGATGGGAAATGCGGATGGAAGGTGACTTATAAGATGTGAGGTGAACGTTTAATTTCCTGACAGTTCTTGAAATGCAGAAATAAAGTCAATGGCTTGTTTGCAGCCTGTCGAGCCTCATGCAAACATGCAGTGGCTTCATACTTATAACACGTTTGCAAGCCATGATCACTCATTGGGGTGAAACAGCTCTTCACAAAGTCCTACACTTGGGATAAAGTTAGCAGCGTACAAGAACCTTGTGGGACACGGTTCCCGCTTGTTTAAAGATGACATGCACCTGTCAGCTTTGTGCAGTTGTGACAAAGGTCAGCAGTTGTCAAACTCTGTGGCACAAGGTGGTGGGTGTTAGAAAGTTGGCATTCAGATGCGGAGGAGGGAAGGGAGAATTGCAGAGGGTGGTATTCGGGGGTAGGGAGTTGCTGTGGAGGGAAGGGCTTAAACATCCTTGGTGTGGTTGTCCAGTAGAGTGGGGGGCAGGGGGGAGAGGGGGGGGGGGGAGTGGGGAGGGGGGAGGAGGAGTGATTTGAGGCAGGCATGGCAAGATGGATGGTGGGCCTAAAGCAGAGGAATGGGGAGGTCATTAATGCTGTCAATGTAGAAGTTGTGAGCATCAAAGTGAGGGTGTTGGGTGGGGAGGGAACAGCCACTGCCACAGTATAAGCAGGGAGTCCAGGGTCACTGGAATTAACAAAAATATGGACAAGGATAATGCGAGGGTCCAGGGCCAAAGTGGGAACTGGGTCGGTCACAGGTGGGAGAGATGGAATGTCCAGGAAAATGGTAATAGGGTCCAAAATAACTGATAACTGTTGGGGAAGGCTCGAGGGTAACAGAGGGAAGATGATTGGTTATGTTGGATGGGTCAAGGGTGATGGGAGCAAGCATGAGGATGCTAAGATGAGAGCAGAATGTACAGGAACGGGTCTCAAATATCACACACACCATAGATTCATTCATTGAATCATACCGTGCAGAAGGAGGCCATTCGGCCCATCATGTCTGCACTGACCACAATCCCACCCAGGCCCTATCCGCATAACCTCATGTATTTATCCCAGCTAGTCCCCTGACAGTAAGGGGCAATTTAGCATGGTCAATCCACCTAACCCGCACATCTTTGACCCGTGGGAAGAAACCGGAGCACCCGGGGGAAAGCCACGCAGATACAGGGAGAAGGTGCAAACTCCACACAGACAGTGACCCAAATCGGGGATCAAACTCGGGTCCCTGGTGCTGTGAGGCAGCAGTGCCAACCACTGTGCCACCGTACCGCCATACTTGGAGTTTAATGTCAAACACAGCTTCTCTGAATGGAATCTCGATTGAAGTAGGAGGATGGTTTTGGATGGATGGGGTTCATGTTGTGGGGAAAACATTAATGGAAGTGATTTTCCCGTCGCTATACAGATGAAAATCAGGATAGCTATAAATGGTTCACGATATTGCCAACAATCGAATAGATTTATTTATATTTCCTATGCAATATTCCTGTGCTCACAAGCAACGTAAACTGGGTTGACAGTTGAAAGGAAATTGTGTTCCAGATTCCCGAACCAGACTTGGGACGTGATCTTACCAGCCGTTTGCGCCACACTCCCGCTGCAGCGAGGTCGGAGAATTTGGCGGCCAGCCAAATCTCCAATCACTGCGGCAGATGGGAAAATCCCACCGGCGTGAACAGTGGTAAGATTCCGGCCTTGGTACTTTTGCCTTACTTCTGCCGACTAAATTGGTTTGAACAATTGTAAATCAAGTGTGAATGAAGATTCGCTCAAGTACTGTTTTGCCATTACACAGCGTATAATTATGTCTGCACATCACCTCATTATCAGTATCAAATTTACAGTAAATTAGCAATAGCCCTCTTTGCTAATTTTAAAGACTGGAGGCGCGTTAAAATACTTTAAATAAAACGAAAATGCACCCTCTGGTGGAAATTCACCAGGAATTGCAGCATTTGAAGAACTAGCAATGACAAAGATATGGGACCATTTATTTTAAATGTATTCAATGGTTTAAGTTATGAAATGACTGTCTGTATGTGCCGTTTGTTTTGTTATTGGCAACGGCGAGTCAAAACTATTCTCATGATATTGTAAAACGAGTGCCGGTCCATTTTGGAGTGAAATTAGGAAGTATTTTTTCAGACAAAGAACAGTGGAAATCTCTTCCCCAAATGATGGGGGCAATTGAAATTTTCAATTAGATCTTTGGTAAGGGTATTGAGGTACAGGCATGTAAATGGAGTTGAGAGACAGATCAACCATGATCTAATTGAATAGACAAATATGTTGCGGGACAATAATGATCAACTGCTGTAACTTTTCTTGGGCACAGCTTGCAAGAAGTCACCTCACTCTGGCGCCATCTTGAAAGAGTTAGCCTCCATTGCAAGAGGATTTGCATACAAGAATAGGGGTGTTTTGCTGCAGTTGTATAGGGCATTGTTGAGGCCACACCTGGAGTACTGTGTGCAGTTTTGGTGTCCTTATCTGAGGAAGGGCGCCCTTGCTATCGAGGGAGTACAGCAAAAGTTTATCAGGCTGATTCCTGGGATGGCAGGTCTGTCATATGAGGAGAGATTAGGTTGGTTAGGATTATATTCACTGGAGTTTAGAAGAGTGAGAGGGAATCTCATAGAAACTTATAAAATTCTAACAGGGTAGATTCAGAATGTTCCCAATGGTGGGGGAGTCCAGAACTAGGGGTCATAGTTTGAGGGTAAAGGGTAAACCTTTTAGAACTGAGGTGAGGAGAAATTTCTTCACCCAGAGGGTGGTGAATGTGTGGAATTCACTACCACAGAAAGCAGTTGCGGCCAAAATGTTGTCTGATTTCAAGAAGAAATTAGATATAGCTCTTTGGTCTAAACGGCTCAGGGGATATGGGGGGGCGGGGGGGGTGGTTCATGGGGCAGGTGGGGATCAGGATATTGAATTCAGTGATCAGCCCTGATCAAAATAAATGGCGGGGCAGGCTCGAAGGGCTGAATGGCTTATTCCTGCTTCTATTTTCTATGTTTCTATGTTTTTGATAGAGTATTGCAGCAAGGATACAATTGCATTGAACCATCGTTACCCTTCAGGCCACAGATGTACAAGGGATCAAACTCAAAGTGCAATCATATTTGAAAGCCGTGTGTGATTCTACCTTTCAGTTAGTGCGGCATTTGCAGTGGTAACAGTGTTATCAAAGCTAAACATAAGCATATGTGTGGACCATAACTAAATGCAATGTTAGTGATAGTGTAACACGCCTTTAAGGGATAGCATCACTACATCACTGGAAGGGGAGTGTGTCACGCGATCCAATCTTAGTTTCCCTTATGCGCAAAGTGCACACAAACAGCTCTGCTACTGATGTCTTCAAGATTTCTACCCGTGTAGAAATATCCTCATAACATGACCACAACATGTTATTAGTTGCAAAAGGAAAATTCCCTCATCCATCAGGAACAAAATGAGCAGGAAGCCTTTCAAACACAATAATAACAGATTAGGTGGATCAGCTGCTCAACTTTCACCTTGCTGTCATCTGCACCCGCTAATGTTATTCTACTATAAACAGGTCATATATTGCAAGTTTATCTGATGTTGTAATTCAGTCTCGTGATGGGATAAGGCAAGGACAGGAACATGTGTGAATTCTGCCAACAACACTGATCAAGTTGAGAATTCCAATTACTTGTCAATGATGGACTAAGCATTCAGATTCCGTGCAGATGAATGAATGATTAAGGCAGAATTAAAACCAATACCAGAGATAATAATTAACTCACGCCACCCTCAAACTATTCAATCAGAAACCATTCCATAGATGTGTGCAAGATTTCAATAAAATTGAACACATTCCCAAAACCTCAATAGGGGCACAGTGACCATGACATAGTGATCTTAATACAGAGACAGGCCTCCTAATCTACCTTATATAAACACCAAAACACACCCTCAACTAGCATTCCTATTTTGCATTGAGTATGTTCCAATATCCTACAAAAGCTAGGGACAAAGTTTAGAAAATTTGAATTACTTGGACAGCTTCTTCCCTGCTGCCATCAGACTTTTAGATCATAGAATCCTACAGTGCAGAAGGAGGCCATTAGGCCCATCGAGCCTGCACCGACCACAATCCCATGCCCCTATTCCCACAACCCTATGCTTTTACCCTAGCGAGTCCCCCTGACACTAAGGGGCAATTTAGCATTGCCAATCCACCTAACCCGCACATCTTTGGACTGTGGGAGGAAATCGGAGCACCCGGAGGAAACTCACGCAGGCACGGGGAGAACGTGCAGACTCCGCATAGACAGTGACTCAAGCTGGGAATCAAACCCAGGTCTCTGATGCTGGGAGGCAGCAGTGCTAACCACTCTGCCACCGTGCCACACTAAGAATGGTTTTTGAAAGGATCGACCTTATATTAAGTTGATCTTTCGCTACACTCTAGCTATGACTGTAACACTACATTTTGCACCCTCTCCTTTCCTTCTCTATGAACAGCATGCTTTGTCGGTATAGTGTCCAAGAAACAATACTTTTCACTATATACTAATACATGTGACAATAATAAATCAAATCAAACTTTGAAATGATAGGGAGGAAATTTTCTCAGAAGGGTGGTTAGAAAAAGAACCAACATTGGAGGATTTTTCAGGTAACCAGCAAGCTTGGGCTGGAGACAAGAGTTCCCCAATGTCATCAGGCTGGCAGATGGGAGAAGCAGCCAATTAAGGACAGTTGAGTCTTCCAAAGATTCACTACAGTGCAGAAGAGGCCATTCAGCCCATCAAGTCTGCACCAACTCTCTGATAGGCCCTTTACCCCACCTTATTCCCGTAACTTTTCCCATGGTTAATCCCTCCAAATCTACACATCTTTAGACACTAAGGGGCAATTTAGCATGGCCAACCCAGCTAACCTGCACATCTTTGGACTGTGGGAGGAAACCGGAGCACCCGGAGGAAATCCGTGCAGACATAGGGAGAACACGCGGACTCCACACAGGTAGTCACCCAAGGCCGAAATTGAATCCATGTCCCTGGTGCTATGAGGCAGCAGTGCTCACCACTGTGCCACCCATTGCTGCCAACCCAGAGAGCTCATTCGCCCAATATCTCAGCAGTGCTATTGAAAGGTAATCACAGATGAAGTGTGCTGGAAACCAAGTCTACAGCAAGTAAGTGGAGGGAAAAAAACCATGGGCTCAAGAGGTGCCAGAGGGAAAACCTTGCCAGGGAAATCATTGGGGCAGTAAGAGTTAACTTATCTGTCCACAACTCTGTCACCCTATTCACCTTGCCAACCATCCTCCACCCCCACCCACTGGAAAGCCATCACAATGCAATTGATAGCTTCCCGTGGTAGTCTATGAAAATAGCCCCAATTCAAATTGGCTGCACATCTCTGATCAGTGTGACCGTATTTTACCAGCCCACCCACCTTCCAGCCCTTTTCCTCAGGGTCATAATGTAGTAAGTTGACATTTAGGATGTTCATATGTGGTACTACGTAGAATCATAAAATCCCTATAGTGCAGGAGGCCATTTAGCCCATCAAGCCTGCACTGACAACAATCCCACCCAGGCCCTATCCCACATATTTACCCTGCTAATCCCCCTGACACTATGTAGCATGGCCAATCAATCTAACCTGCACATCTTTGGACTGTGGGAGGAAACCGGAGCACCCCAGAGGAAACCCATGCAGACATGGGGAGAATGTGCAATTGGTAAGGGTTGTTCCTGAATCATGCAAGGGTTTGGGATGGGGAGTGGGGTGGGGCGGGGTGGGGGGGGGGGGGGGGGGGGGCGGTGGTTGTTGGAGTGACAGAAAGGAAAATGGGGGGAAAAAAATGAATCTCCCATCAACAGTAGCAACTTGAATTTATTTAGCATCTCTGCTAAATATGTCCCAAAGCACTTCACAAATTGTAAATGAGACAGCAATGTACACTGAATGACTAGGATGTTTGGAAATGTGGCTAAAAATATACTCAAAGAGAGATAAGTTTCAAAGAGCGTCTTGAGAGGCAGAGAGATTTAGGAGGGAAACCAGGGTTTGTGGCCTAGGCAGCTGAAAGCACGCTCAGCATTGAAGAAGCCAGTAAAATTCAGCGATATTCAAGAGTCCAGAGGTAAGGATCATTAACCTGAAGGAGTTCAGGAGAAGAGCAGCGGAGTAAGTGAAGAGGACAAAATATTAGGCTCTAAGAGTAGGCTTCAAATTAGCAACTCCAGAGGTTAAGGATTATGAGCCTGGAGGGGACATGAATGAAAGGAGTGCAGAATAAAACTAAAAAAGAGTTTTCAGTGGAAAGGATGGTACTAATTTGACAAGTCTTTAATAAATATTTTCTTCCTGCTGTGCCTAGTTAGTTGAATAAAGAGAGGCATGGCAGGGCATCTCAGTCTTCTACAGTGCACATCCTGTTCCACGTGGGAACTTCAGGAAACCTCACAACCACCCATGGAAGAATTGCCATCAGCTGGAGGAGCTTCAGCAGAAGTTGGTGTCACTCCAATGCATCTGTAAGGCTCAGAGTTATGTGGAAAGCACATTTCTGGAGGTGTCACCCTGTAACCCAAGGGTAGGTAGACAGAGAGGGAATAGGTGACGGCCATAGTCAAGCAGCACCAGGCAGGTAATGCAGAAGTCCCCATGAGTGCATCTCGCTCTCCAACCAGTATTTGGTTCTGAACATAGATTGGGGCAATGTTTCCTCTGGGACTGCAGCCAGAGCCAAGGCCACACAGCTGTACAGGCCAGGTAGGAGGAAGTTCTGGTCAATAATTGAGATCAAAGTTTGAACTGCTGGGATGGCAAGTTGGGGGGGGGGGGCTAAGAAGACAAGCAGTTCTGTGATCACAGGCTTGATGTCATGGTGGTAGGATGCCTTCCTGATGTCAAGGTCAAGGACATCAATGAGTGGCTAAAAGAGATTCTGAGGGGGAGGATGAACAAAGATCATGGTTTAATGACATGAGACACAGATAGGTTACATCAGAAACCCAACGATGCTAACCTTACACCAGGTGAATGATAACCAAATCTAAAAAGGCTTGGGATAGCCGCCGAGAGGCACAATGGGGAAAGGTCCCTGTTTAAGGCCTTTGATCCCGTTGTTTAAGAAGGGTAGCAGGGATAACCCAGGAAATTATAGGCCGGTGAGCTTGACGTCCGTGGTAGGGAAGTTGTTGGAGAGGATTCTTAGAGACAGGATGTATGTGCATTTAGAACGGAACAATCTCATTAGTGACAGACAGCATGGTTTTGTAAGAGGGAGGTCGTGCCTTACAAATTTGGTGGAGTTTTTTGAGGAAGTGACAAAAACGGTTGATGAAGGAAGGGCCGTGGATGTTGTCTATATGGATTTCAGTAAGGCATTTGACAAAGTCCCACATGGCAGGTTGGTTAAGAAGGTTAACGCTCATGGGATACAAGGAGAAGTGGATAGATGGGTGGAGAACTGGCTTGGCCATAGGAGACAGAGGGTAGTGGTCGAAGGGTCTTTTTCCGGCTGGAGGTCTGTGACCAGTGGTGTTCCGCAGGGCTCTGTACTGGGGCCTCTGCTATTTGTGATATATATAAATGATTTGGAAGAAGGTGTAACTGGTGTAATCAGCAAGTTTGCGGATGACACGAAGATGGCTGGACTTGCAGATAGCGAAGAGCATTGTCGGGCAATACAGCAGGATATAGATAGGCTGGAAAATTGGGCAGAGAGGTGTCAGATGGAGTTTAATCCGGATAAATGCGAAGTGATGCATTTTGGAAGAAATAATGTAGGGAGGAGTTATACAATAAATGGCAGAGTCATCAGGAGTATAGAAACACAGAGGGACCTAGGTGTGCAAGTCCACAAATCCTTGAAGGTGGCAACACAGGTGGAGAAGGTGGTGAAGAAGGCATATGGTATGCTTGCCTTTATAGGACGGGATATAGAGTATAAAAGCTGGAGTCTGATGATGCAGCTGTATAGAACGCTGGTTAGGCCACATTTGGAGTACTGCGTCCAGTTCTGGTCGCCGCACTACCAGAAGGACGTGGAGGCATTGGAGAGAATGCAGAGAAGGTTTACCAGGATGTTGCCTGGTATGGAGGGTCTTAGCTATGAGGAGAGATTGGGTAAACTGGGGTTGTTCTCCTTGGAAAGACGGAGAATGAGGGGAGATCTAATAGAGGTATACAAGATTATGAAGGGTATAGATAGGGTGAACAGTGGGAAGCTTTTTCCCAGGTCGGAGGTGACGATCACGAGGGGTCACGGGCTCAAGGTGAGAGGGGCGAAGTATAACTCAGATATCAGAGGGACATTTTTTTACACAGAGGGTGGTGGGGGCCTGGAATGCGCTGCCAAGTAGGGTGGTGGAGGCAGTCACACTGACATCGTTTAAGACTTGCCTGGATAGTCACATGAGCAGCCTGGGAATGGAGGGATACAAACGATTGGTCTAGTTGGACCAAGGAGCGGCACAGGCTTGGAGGGCCGAAGGGCCTGTTTCCTGTGCTGTACTGTTCTTTGTTCTTTGTTCAGCCATAGTGCACCAAGGGGCAGGGAATTATATAAAACCCTCTTGGGCCGTGTGACTCACATTGAATGTATGCAGTGAATATTATATGTATCACAACTGTATTGAAGCACCTCTGAGAGCAACATGATCCCTGAAGAAAACGTGACTATTATTACACTCCGTGATGGCCATTTTGAAATATTTTGTAATGTTCTTTCAGATATTTTACAAATATATTTTTTTAAAAGGTCCCGCCAGACCTGGTGGGCGTGGCAGAGTGGTTAGCCTCACGGCTGCCTCACAGCGCCAGGGACTCGGGTTCAATTCTGGCCTCGGGTCACTGTCTGTGTGCAGTTTGCACTTTCTCCCCCTGTCCGCACGGGTTTCCTCCAGATGCTCCGGTTTCCTCCCACATTCCAAAGCTGTGTGGGTTAAGTTGATTGGCTATGCTAAATTGACCGCAGTGTCAGGGGGATTAGCAGGGTAAATGTGCAGGGCTATGGGAATAGGGCCTGGATGGGATCATGGTCAGTAAAGACTCGATGGACCAAATGGCCTCCTTCTGTACTGTAGGAATTCTATATGCAGAGTTCCAGCATGGTGCAGAAAAGTGGGAGTGGCATGGCAATCCCGTGGTGATTGCCATATTCCGTAAGATTTTCCTTAAATTCCTTCCAAATCCTGGAAAACTTGGGCCCTGGTTTTACAGAAAGTGGTCTGAATTTCAGAATTCCTTCCTAATTGTAATAGTTCTGATCTACAAAAGGATAAATGCTCTCTATATCTGAGCTTTTGGTAAAACCAAACCAGGTAAAAAAGTTATAGTGACAAGTAATTTGGCACATGCCCAATGTTCTTTCACAAGGGTGGCATGGTGGCATATGCTGCCTCACAACACCAGGGACCCAGGTTCAATTCCGGCCTCGGGTGACTGTCTGTGTGGAGTTTGCACGTTCTCCCCATGTTTCCATGGGTTTCCTCCGGATGCTCCGGTTTCCTCCCACAGTCCAAAGATGTGCGGGTTAGGTGGATTGGTTATGCCAAATTGTCCCTTAGTGTCCCAAGATGTGCAGGTTAGGGGGATTAGCTGATAATGTGGGTAATGGGGATAGGGCCTGGATAAGATGATGTTGGTGCAGACGTGATGGCTGAATGGCTTCCTTCTGCACTGTAGGGATTCGATGATTCCATTCCTGAGGAAACACTGGTGGTTTTATGAGTATAAAACATCCACTATTTTGTTTTTTAAACTTTTATTTTAAAATATATTTTTTCTCCCAACATGAGCTAGTAAAACTTTGAACATGATACATATTAAATCAGCATGTATAAAACATGTGGCAGACACATTAAGTAGACCTGGAAGTTATATCAATGTACAGTTCACATTAGCAAACCAGAGACATAATAATGTCAAATTTGGATCATATACAACACTTGATTGGCCACCACATGGAGATGGGGTAAGAGACAAATAACAGAGTACCCCCTGTAGAACCCTCATTAAAGCCAATAGTCATCATACCCGCCCAATAAATCAGCGTTTAAAAATTCAGTCTGTTCAACCTCGTTATTTACAGGGTTAATCAACAACATGCAGAAGCACCATAGACCCAGATAAGACTAATCCATTGTTCAACAAAAGGATAGAAGGTTGAAATGAAAACACACAAAATAAAAATCTTACGTCAAAGAAAAAAACCTGATAAGTAAAACATACAAAAGAATCGGGCACGTTAAAGCAGTGTCATTTTCAAGTTGTTTTACATATTTAACCTCGATATTAAAAGTGAAAATTAGATCTTTCGTTGTGCATAGCATACACTGAAAACATTTGGAAAATCAATTGCATATTATACGTGACTTAATGCTATCTGAATAATTATATCGTGGAATTAAGTTATTCCTCCCACAATGAATAGATAACTTTAAGACAAGAAAGAATAGAGCGAGGCAGCCATTACATCTGGGAACTCCTACACACTTCCTAGTGTCTGGTTAGAGAGTAGCTATGGCTGAGGACGGATATCAGTCCTGTCAGAGATAGTGGATTACGAGATAGAATAGAGGAGGATAATTTCGCAACGTGAATCACAATAAGAAAGAAAGCAGAATTTCCTGGGCTGCAGATCTGCTGCACTGTGGTACTTACGCTATCACTCCATGGGCCAGCTATGAAATTTAAGTTGGTGTCTAAAGGCGCTTTGTCTTTTGCTGAAATGTTAATCTGCAACAATGCAGCTTGCATCGTTCACTGAACATCGATGGTGACTTGAAAGTTCAGTAAGAAGTCTCACAACACCAGGTTAAAGTCCAACAAAGGTTGGACTTTAACCTGGTGTTGTGAGACTTCTTACTGTGTTTACCCCAGTCCAACGCCGGCATCTCCACATCGTGACTTGAAAGTTTGCAGGGGATTGGAGAAGGGAGACACATGTAAATTTGAACCTCGATGGCATTCACTAACTTTAGCCTCGCAAGCCTCTTTTACACTGGCGCTCAAACCAACAGTGGTGAGTTAACCCTCGATGTGACTACAACGACCTTTGGCAGATTTCGTTTCTCAAGTTCCCGGCTTGATCAATTTAAAATACATGCTACACTCATCGGGGCCCCACTGCGATAGATATGGTTGTCCCTCAATCCTGAAACTGTGGGCGGGGAGAAATCATCGTCTTTAGGCGTGTAGACTAATGACAATCAAGAAAAATTCTAGCACAATCTTTGGAAGACAAAGAATTATTGGTTGAATGCCACATTCTCCCAACTGCAGAGGAGAAGAGTCAATCATTGCCACAACTACTCCCCACTTCTGACGTCGGGAACTCACTAAGATTTCAATTTATAACACCAGCATTCAAACGAGGATATCTAGTCTCCTTTCTTCCAAGTGTGGGAATAAATAGAGAGGTGTCCATAGACTACTTTCAGTGGCCACTGAGACCTATTGCACACATCCACCAGAATATGCCCTTATGCGTTGCAAAGGACACACTTAAAATGCCTGTCCTGACCAGACAAAGCATTAGAAATCCTGATTACATTAGAAGACCTCCTCTTAACTAAAGTAACACCATGTTGACTTTTGTCAGAGTTTAAAAGGAGTCTCAATTGCTCAAGAAAAAAAAATAAGCCCAAAGCATGTCCTTATAGCTTTTTAATAAGAACATGCACTTTCCATCACTTTGCCTTGTCCTTTTTTCCACGCACTGTGACACCAGCAATGTTAATCTTCAACTTTAATCTCTCAGCACAGGATGTCAGGTTTTCAAGTATTTGCCTGAACATTACCCACACTTCCGTCGAATTAAAAAAATAATCTTTGACCTCCAATTTCCTGGCGGCTCTCTGGTTGGTTAACTTTCACACCTCATAGGTTTTACAACATTGCACCACCGCTGACTACTGGTGTATGCGTTTGTCTTTCTTTTTAGTTAAAATAAAGTATGAAAATCTGAACTGTAACAATTTGTTTACAGCACAAATAATCTAAAATATAAATTGAATGAGAGAGAAAAACCTCTGCGTCTGATGAATTCCGAATAAACATCAAGAGGAACCTCCCTGCGTTTCAATGTTTGAAATGAGTTTTGCTCTCTCCACCCCCCTTCTGTACAAGTACCCATATAGAAAACTACATATAGAAACTATAGATATTATTTCTATACCCCTTTAAAATTCTTTGGCAAAACTGCGCCCAATTTTCCCTTCCACAAACTAAAAAAAACGGGTGTATGATTGCAGTAGTCTGTTTCAGTGCCTGTACAGGAAATGCATGTTCTGGAGAGATATGGCACAATTAGAGGATGCCCAGTTCGCTAATAGGTTCTGTGTTATTGCTGGTGAATCGGAGCACTGCTGTGCTTGAAACTGTGCTGCGCCTTGTTCCAAGAAACGCGACAAGAGACTGGGAAGAGAGACCCAAGTTTCTGGTGACCTGGTTCACGGAAAGGCTAGCACCACTGCAAAGCTGGTCGATTCTGCAACCCTGTTCTGGTTGCCACACAGAGTGCATCTTTAGTGCCTTACTGATCTTTGGCTTCTGCTTTTCCACCCCTGGGTCGTCCCAACTCTGATTCAGCACCTCGAGTCGGCTGTGCTTTCACAGTGAGTTCTTCGATGACAAGCCAAGTGGGATGGTCTTCCATAAGCTTTGCTGAAAATGTCAGTAGTTGCTTTCGAAATGATTTCAGTAGAACTCGCTTTTTTGTGCGACCCATGTCCGGAAATGGTGAACACTTGGGGATTCTACATTTTCCAGTGAAGAATACCTCTGGACCCGTGTCTCTGGAGATAAGGTGGGAAGATCCGAGGATTTCTCACAACTAAGGTCATCTTGGCTTACTTGGTCATCGTTTCTGGAAAGGTGTTTCTCATCCAAGGTGGAAAGGTTAGGCAATGGAGGGAGATTTACGATTGGCGTAGTTACCTGCATAACACAAAGGCAAAGTCAGTCCATGAGCAAAATACATGATATCTACTCATTAAAAGCTTTAGAATCATACTGTTCTGTTCACAAAATAATCACCTGTCTTAGACACAAATGCGTCAGGTAGTATAACACAACAAGAGCAAAAAGAAAATCATACGGTGAGATATTCTGCTGCCTAGCATCATAAGAATGCTCTTCCAGATAATTTATTTTCAAACAATGTTGCGTTGCTCTATTGTGTCAAAAGTTAACAGTCATTACTCCTGGACTATATTTCCTTTATCTTGAAAGCTGGAAAACGTTAAATTGACTCAATAAGGTGTTTACTTATACAGGCCAATGGCTATAGTATGGCGGCACGGTGGCTCGCACTGTGGCAGGAATCCAGGTTCGATTCCCAGCTTGGGTCACTGTCCATGTGGAGTTTGCAACTTCTCCCAATGTCTGTTTGGGTTTCCTCCAGATGCTCTGGTTTCCTCCCACAGACCGAAAGACGTGCTGGTTAGGTATGTTGGCCATGCTAAATCCTCCCTCAGGCGCCAGAGTGTGCTGTCTAAGGGATTTTCACAGTAACTTCATGTAATGTTAATGTAAGCCTACTTGTGACACTAATAGACAAAACTTTAAAATAGTAACAAGTAAGAGTTTTCAGATGGAGGTTCAGAAACCTTCAATCAGTGAAAACCTTGGAGCGCAGTCACAAGACAGCATCTCATTTAACGTAGGATAACAGAATCCTATCAAAGAAACTCAGCTCACACTGTGCAAAAATATTGCTGTTGTTCTTTAAAATCATATCGTGGATTGAGGAAGAGCAAGCCGATGTATTTGGAGCTGTCCCTAATTATTGGACAGTGAAAGAAAAGCATCATTTTGCACCTTCAGTTATCATTTTGATCAAATTATCTCACGTCAGATGCTCACTGAGTTGAATCCAAGAAGATCAGAGTTATAAATATCAAATGAAACAAAAATCACACAACTTTGTGCATAACTCATGAGTATCAGTCACAATATTTTTAGAAGATGGAATTCAAAGTAGTTTTAAAACATGCATTTCAGGAGGTTTGAAAACCAGTTCGGTATCAGTTTATTTTCTTATTGGACATCTTTAACTCCATCATTGTCTTGTGACTTTGCTACCCGAGACTTGATATTATTCACAGCAAAGTGCATCTCAATCCAGCAAGAGAAAAACAAAAATAAGAGGGAAAATTTCAGCAGGTCTGACAGCATCTGTGGACATAACGTGGAGATGCCGGCTTTGGACTGGGATGGGCACAGTAAGTAGCCTCACAGCACCAGGTTAAAGTCCAACAGGTTTATTTGGTATCACAAGCTTTTGGAGCACTGCTCCTTCATCAGTTGAGTGGAGAGAGAGTTGAGCCAACGTTGAGTCATCTCAGGCAAAGGGTCATCTAGACTCCAAATGTTGGCTCTATTCTCTCTCCACAGATGCTGTCAGACCCGCTGAGATTTTCCAGCATTTTTCTGTTTTAGTGTCAGATTCCAGCATCCACAGTATTTTGCGTTTGTACAAGAGAGAAAATTTGTTCTGTTAAACAGAGGAATCAAATGATCGTAAAGGGCTAGAAGGAAAAACAAAATCAGTTTGTAAGAATTTCAACAAATGAAAACTAGAGTTAATGAACAGGCATTTCAATCTGCAAAGTTCAACAGAGATGCAAGATTGTAGAGTTAATGATGCGAGAAAGTAGGAAAATGCAATTCTCACAAGCCAAAGAATGTGGAAGGATCTCAGTCATTTGTAAACAGCCTAAGCTTATATGGGCAAAGTAAGAAGTTTTACAATACCAGGTTAAAGTCCAACAAGTTTATTTGGAATCACAAGCTCTCAGAGCATTGCTCCTTATAGCTTCTATGCGTTAATAGCATAGCCCAAGCCAAAACTCAAAAGGACAAAATATCCCCTTTGTTCAGTTGAACCCTGTGATGGGCTGGTTCCCCTTCAGTCTTCCTGCATTCAAAACTGGTCTGTGTGCATGCAAGTTCAAGAACATCAATACTAAATAGGTAAAGGATGACTTGGATGTAATTTCAAGGTCGCAATATTAGCATTACTCATTCCGCAATTAGACATTGCATGCATCAGATGCAGAATTCAGCTTGCTCTATAATTGACCACCACCCCAATCACTCTGGTATCCATTACCACATCATTGCAACACCTCAATACCCCAAGGCCACCTCTCTTGGCTTTACAATAGAGATCAGCAATTGACGTCAAAATGCATGAACATTGGTTCTGAATCTCCACCCAATAGGAATGGAGCTAAGGCTGTTCACTCTGGCTCCTAAAAATGGATTGGAGTTCGAAAGGGAACAGGCCATCGCTCGTTCTATCTTGAGTTGGACTCAGCTCAAGTGCTCTGACTCACAGCACTGTATGGAGGAATATCTACAGTGATGTGTTTGTCACTTCTGTTGTTGCTTGGAAAGGGAATGGGAAAGTGAACAAAAATTGCAGATTACAGAACTTTGCAACTGTGTGTATTCCATCAATATCTCATTTACCACTATCCAAGTTCACTAAAAATCTATTCAAACAACCATAAACTGTTGACAGAAAATCTGAGAGAGAGAGAGTTAAAATTAAAAGAAAAAAAATTAAAAGGTCACATTTGAGAGCCTGCTCGGCAGATTTGGGGAGAGATCGTAACCATGGACAGAAGTGTGGGACAATTACTGAAAATAATTGCATTAATATTCAAGTACCAATAGTAAATATGTTTTATAATGTTGCTACCCTCTGCGTGAAAAAGGTTTTTCCTGTTCTCCAAACAAAATCTACCTCATCATCTCTCTTCACTCTAGCCTAGAACAATCACAAAGCTGTGTTTGCGCCGACTCTGCCCACCTCTTCCAAATTTTAAACAGCTTTCAAATCTGCCCCAGGCTCCACCAATCTAAGGGTAGTTCAGTTGACTGGGTGGCTAGTGCATAGTTTAGAATAATGCCAACAGTGTGGGTTCGATTGTCATTCTGCTGAGGTAGACTTTGGGACCTGCCTCAGAGCGTAGAATGGCAAATCACCAGACAAAAACTGACAAGAAAAATGCTCAAAAAGAAGCAACAGCAGACACTAAACCATGGACTTGCCTTCAGGCAGAGCATACATGAAATGATCCACTGCTGTGGATCAACCCCACGATTTCTACTGCTTCTTCGTGGCTGTATTTCTCCTGACCATCCAGCATCCATAGAATCATACAGTGCAAAAGAGGCCCTTCAGCCCATCTAGTCTGCACCAACAAGCGAGAAACACCTCAACTCACACCTAATCCTGTCTACCAGCACTTGGCCCATAGCCTTGAATGTTATGTCATGCCAAGCGCTCATCCATTTTTAAAGGATGTGAGGCAACCCCGCCTCTACCACCCTCCCATGAAGTACATTCCAGACCGTCACCACCCTCTGGCAAAAAAAGATTTTCCTCACATCCACCCTAAACCTCCAACCCATGTCCCCTTGTGACTGACCCTTCAACTAAGAGGAACAGCTGCTCCTTATCCACTCTGTCCATGTCCTTCATAATCTTGTACACCTTGATCAGGTCGCCCCTCAGTCTTCTCTGCTCCAATGACAACAGCCCAAGCCTATCCAACCTCTCTTTATAACTTAAACGTTCCATCCCAGGCAGCATTGTGGTGAATTTCCTCTGCATCCCCTCCAGTGCAATCACATCCTTCCTATAATGTGGCAACCGGAAATGCACACAGTATTCTAGCTATGGCCTCAAAGTTCTATACTGTTTCTATATGTATCTTTGTATGTATCCTTTGTTACTTCAACATCCTTCTTATAATGTGGAGACCAAACCTGAAAATAGACCTCCAACTGAGTTCATATTTATTCACTAGTACATCTCCACTTTTGTGTTCTATGCTTCTCAGCATGGACAGTATTGTGGTAGCTTATCCACTGCTTTTAATATATTGTGAAACTGAACCCGAAATTCTGATCTTCAACATCAACCAGCCTTCTCCTATAGTATACATCTAAAAACTATAGCACCTCACACTTACCGACATTGAACTCCCCATCAGTTTTTTTTGCCTTTTCCACCATTATATTAATAACCTCTTGCAGCTTACATTAGACTCAATTATTTACTAAGGGCAGAATGTTCCCATCCCACCTGCCACAGGAATCGTAGTGGGTGGGGCCGGACCACGCAAAGGTCCGTTGACCTCCCGGAGGGTGGGAGTTTCCAGTCTTGGGGCAAACATGGCTGGAAAATCCCGCCCCAAGTCTATTTTGGTGTCATCTGCGAAGTTGACCATCAACCCCTCTTAGCTCTTATCCAAATCACTGATATATATAGTGAACAGAAACCATCCCAGATCCAACCACTTTGAAAATTTGTCCTAAGCTCAGTTTGCACCCCCAGCTACTAACCAGTTTTTAATCAAGATTTGCTACTTTTCATTACTTCTACACCCTTAATCCTCTCTTGCTTGTGTGGATCCTTGTCAAAGCCTTTCTGAAAGACCATGTGCATCACATTTACTGCATTTCCTCCGGTCTCCTCCTCAGAGAACACACTCCGGTTCATCAAGCACAATCTTCCTTTCTGAAATCGATGTTGGCTGCTTTGCTTTTTTGCTTCACCCAGGGTAATTTTGTCCACAGTTCCAAGAAGACAAAGCCATTAGTCCAAGTTATATCCACAACTCTCCCTTCCCTCAGATGCTAAAATAGATTCGCTGCAGTGCAGAAGGAGGCCAATTAGCCCACTGAATATGTACCAACTCACTGAAAGAGATTCTTACCTAGGCACATCCTCCCCCCGTAACCCCACACATTTACCATGGCTAATTCACCTAACCTGCGCATCTTTAGACACTAAGGGGCAACTTAGCATGGCCAATCCACAAAACCTGCATATCTTTGGACTATGGGAGGAAACCGGAGCACCCGGAGGAAACCCATGCAGACATGGGGAGAACATGCAAACTCCACGCAGACGCAGTCACCCAAGGCTGGAATCGAACATGGGTCCCTGGCTGCCAGACCACTTATCCACTTTGTATTTACTTCATATTTACAGCATCCACATTA
This sequence comes from Mustelus asterias, assembly GCF_964213995.1. Lineage (NCBI taxonomy): Eukaryota > Metazoa > Chordata > Chondrichthyes > Carcharhiniformes > Triakidae > Mustelus > Mustelus asterias. The sequence goes on along the minus strand of NC_135802.1, from coordinate 147,348,349 downwards.
TTTTGCTTTTACTTCCAATTTCTGTGGTTGATGGGAAATTATGAGGGCAACAAGCTGTTGTTTTTTTTCTTGCATGAAGCAAAGGGATAAAAGGGATAAAGTGGATGATGTATTTACATTGATGATTCAGGTAGGAAAGACAATGGATGCTCATCAGAGATGTCCGCTAGCAAAAATGAATCAATCGATCGGTTGCTGAGCTGTAAGGGTGTAAGGCGTCTGAAGTTGGTGGGGCTTCTTGGAATCTGTAAGCGTGCCCTCTGGGATGGAATGACTGTTTCTTCATTGGACACCCATGGTGGAATCATTTGGAAAATAGACTGATCCTCCTCATTGGAAAAACTCGGGTTATCGATTCCTGCAGGAATGGCAAAATAAGAATGGTTGAAGGGTTTGCAAATACATTGCAGCAGAATATTCAATCTAATCTTATATCAATGATAAATTTTGGAACATTAGAATCCGAATAAGGAGATAATTACAGCTGTAATAAAGTCAAAGTTAAGAGTCCGCCTACACTCCTCTACACAGGAAACATCACAAGATTATGGTAAATAAATGCTCGATATTCAGCATTGCTAGAATCTGCAAGCATGCAATAGGATCTGAATCCTACAATGACTACTCAGCCATGGCTTTAAATGTACATCAGCCCAAAATTCAGGTTTGGAATGCATCAATGTGGTTCTAGCATACCATGGGAGGCTTTAAAACAAAAACATTTACTTCCACCAGGAAGGACACCAATCGTTTCTTCTTCTCTCTGCAATTGCTGTATGATTTCAGCATTTTCTGTGGCATTCTGTATTTTGTTACATTAGCCAACAATTGGTCAATCAAAGGAAGCATCGTAACGAACCCACGCCTGACCTAAACCAACATCTGCCCTTTAAGTAGATCATAGAATCCCTAGAGTGCATAAGGCGGCCATTCGGCCCATCGATGCTGCACTGACAACAACCCCACCCAGGCCCTATCCCCATAACCCCATATATTTACCCCACTAACCTACGCACCCCAGGACACCAAGGAGCAATTTAGCATAGTCAATCAATCCAACCCGCACATTTTTGTACTATGGGAGGAAACCGGGGCACCCGGAGGAAACCCACACAGACACGGGGAGAACGTGCAAACTCCACACAGACAGTGACCCAAGCCGGGAATCGAACCCAGGTCCCTGGAGCTGTGAGGCAGCAGTGCGAACCACTGTGCCACCGTGCCGCCCACAAGTTAATAGTGATTAGAACTGGGAGCCCTGGCTGCTTTATCCTCCCTTACAAAATGGCGGCGAGGCTGCCCTGAGTACACTGATCAGATAGCCTAGACTAAACACGGAATCCAAGATCTTCAAAAAATATTTAGAAAGCCCTTCAAATTGGCAGTCACCAGGATATTGTAAATTGTGTTGAAGCAAAGGTTATGTGCATTGGTGCAAAAGTATCTCAACTTGAAAAAGTGGGCTAAGTCCTAAGGTGTAACACCCTCTCTTGCTCACACAAGCTGGGGTTTTCAACTCTAACTTTTAGCCTCCAATAGAGGAAATATCCAGAGCAGTATTCACCACTGAATAGACAATGTACATTACCATTTCTTGGTTCATCCGAGTCATTGCTTGCAGGAGTAATTAGGAAACTAATTCCTCCATCTGCTGGATCCTCTACCTCAGAATCTGGAAGAAATAGGTAGAAAACAGCTGTTAAATACAGCAACAAATTAAAGTTTATTTATTTGTGTCACAAGTAGGCTTACATTAACACTGCAATGAAGTTACTGTGAAACTCCCCTAGTTGCCACACTCTGGCGCCTGTTCGGGGACACAGAGAATTTAGCATGGCCAATGCATCTAACCAGCACGTCTTTCGGACTGTGGGAGGAAACCGGAGCACCCGGAGGAGACCATGCAAATTCCACACAGACAGTGACCCGAGCCAGGAATCGAACCCAGGTCCCTGGCGCTGTAAAGCAGCAGTGCTAACCACTGTGGTTATGGGTTGCTCTTTGGCAGATGCCATGTATTTGAATCCAGAGTTACAGGATACAATCTTTTCCAGCTTTTTAAGAAAAAAGGTTCTCAACTGAAAAAGGGGGCTGAATTTTCCAGCCGTTCTCACCGGTGGGATCTTCGAGTCCTGCCATCGGCGAACGCTCGCCACAGGTGTCCCAGCAGCAGGGGGTGCATAGAACGGGAAACCCCACTGTTAGCGGTGGGGCCGCATCCAACACCATGAAACATGTCGTGGGGACACGCAGAAAATCCCACCCAGGAATCTGTGTGGATTCAACCCAGCTACTACAGCAGAACATGGTGCTAGACTGTTAAATAGAAAGCACAAGTCATTCTAGTTCATATTTTCTTCCTCACTTTGGCAACTAGAACAGTCAAAATGGCTGAGTGAGAGCACAAAATGCCAGTGCTCTGATAGGGTTGCCCTTCAGAATCTAGAGAAAAAGAGTCTAAATGCACACTATTGGGACTTACGCACCACTTGCTGAATACTTATGAATAGGCACTTTTTTACTAATCTGCTTGGTGACAGATGATCATCCATTTTGTTCTTAAAATCACAGCGGTGGAACTTTATTTTGCCCTGGGACAATTCGCCAATTCCCTATTTCTTAACTCAGGTGACTGGTGACCAATTTAGTGCCCTGTAACCACTTTAAGATTACCCAATTCACCAACGAACAGGATTCTAAGACATTCTTGACCTGCAGATTCCTTCACGCAATCCAAACCAAGGACGGCCAAAGTTTTGCCTCAGTGTAAAAGGGAACGTGAACAGAGTAGAGCTTAAACTCGGTCCGTAATCAATTGCTGCAAATGGAGTTCCAGCTCCGAAGCCAAGTGGAAGTCATGCATTTTCCGAGGGACAAGAATGTTGGGCCATTGGACCAATGTGCTTGTCTGGTGTACGGCAGAGCTATACTCACCACAAACAGCCTAGCTGTTGGTTTCCTGATGGCAAGTTAGATTGCACTGACATAGTACTTTTACCAAAGATGTCCCAAAGCATTTTATAATCAATTAAGTACTTTTGAAGCAGTACTTCATTGCAATGTTAATGGAAGCCTCCATGTGACACTAATAAATAAACTTTAAAACAAAATCAGCCAGACATATCCCAACATTGATACCTTGTTAATGATATTTGGCCTCAGTTAGGCTTGCAGTCGGAAGATTACAATTAGCCTCAGTATGCTAGGAAGGTGAATAGGGATACAGTTGGAGAGGAAAAGGAAACAAAAGGCCATCACGTTGCGCCTGTTTTCGGGCACGACAACTTGGTAAAGTCAGGCGTGAGTCGAGTAGTGTGACTCGCGCCTGCCTCGGCGCTGGTTCCCCCTTTGCCACGGGCTGAAAATGGCCACCATCGGGACCGTGCCCGAAACAGGCACAATGTCAATTTAAATGCATTTACAAGCATTTAAATTGACTTAATGGGCTGCACGCCCAAACTTACTGGCATTTCCCCCTTTACTACCACATTCGCCCATCCAGATTCGGCGCAAAGCAGACATAGTCCGCAAAAGTCTGATTCGAGTGATCCAGCTTCTGGAGAGGTGGATCAGATGGCTGTGTGTGCCAGATTGGCAGGGCGGGGGGGGGAGGGGGGGGGGGGGGCGCTGACACTCTGCTCAGTGAGGAGGAAGGGGGGGGTCCGTTGCCACTCTGCGTGTGATCGGTGGGGGAGGGGGTTCCGCTGCCACTCTGCGTCTGCTCAGTGAGGAGGAAGGGGGGAGTCCGCTGTCAATCTGCCTTTGCTCAATGAGGGGGGAGGTCCACTGCCACTGTGTGTGTGATTGGTGGGGGGAGTGCCAGCGATCGGTCTGGGTAGCTGTGGGGGGGGGGGGGGCAGGGGGAGGGGGGTGGTATAAGGGGGGTCAGTAATATTGTTGGGGAGGGGGGGGGGCAATGTCTGTGGGGGCCAGAGGGAGGCATTATCCAACCCGGAAGCGATGTGGCAGGGGAGTGTTTTTCTATTTTTTTTTACTGCGCATGTGCAGTTGGAGGCGCCGATCGCAGCTGCAGTGTTTTGAGCTTAAGCCCCACCCACAGGCATCTGCAGCGCGATTCAGAATCGCTGCTATTTTTTTCAGGCAGAGTGCATATGGGGGCGCCTGAGAACAGGTCTAAAAGTCGGATCTGAAACACTCCCAGTTTCAAGTCCACCCAGCGCTTCGAATTAAAATGGTAAAATAGGGCCCATAGTCAGGTTTCCTTCCACCGATTGCTATAAGCAATCCCCACACATCAGAGCAAAGTCACAGTGTCAGTCAGCTGAAGCCACTATTTCCAAAGCCTCTCAGCACCCACTCTCTCCCACTTCCCGCGAGTGTAATGAGTTAGCCAAGAATTCAGAAACTAACCAGCCACCTGCGGAAATGTCAGCAGAGATTGGGAAGGAAGGTGGGAATAAGAAATTAAAATCAGCAAGGAAGAAAATGCAAGCCAGCAATTACCTTTGTTAATATGGAAAGCAACAGAGTGTGTTGCTAGCCTTCCATTTGGCACTGCATCACTGTGTTTCTGAAACAAAACCAGGACAAAACAAGAGTTAAAGGGGAAATAGGTTCACAAGATAAGGTTTTATTGATTTGCTATTGTTCATTTGCAAATGCAATCCAAATTAAAATCAAGTGCTTCACTCAAATGCAAAAGGTGATTAACTGCTTTTATGTCCTCCCTATGTAAAACTGCACAAATGGAAACACATTCATATTTCACCTTTAACACAGTAAAATGCTCTAAGGCAAGCAGCATTGTTGAACAACATTTCAGAACTTATGGTCTGGGCAACTGAAGAACTGGCCATCAACAGTGAAAATTAATAATCTGGGATACGCAAGAGGCTGGAATTGGAGGGACACAGCTATCTTGAAGGATTGTGCGACTGGAGAGAAAGAGTGGGAGGTGAGGCCATAGGGATTCGTAAACAAGGAGGAGAATTTTAAAATCAAGGTGGCGCTCAACTGGAAACTAAAGTCGATCACCGAGCAGAGAAGATTTGGGGGGGGGGGGGGGGGGGGGGGTGGCGGACAGGGAATGAACGGGATGTCGTACGAGTTCAGAGGTGGGCGGCAGTATTTTGAACACGCTGAAGTTTTTAAAAAGGGTGGCGGATGGGAGGCCGACTAGATGCGTCAAGTCCTGAGGTAACTAAACCGGACCTTCGACAAATTTTCCATCCCGCCCACTATGTTCCCTGTTGTGAGCAGGTCTGGAAAATCCCGGCCCTTATCACAAAGCTCGCTCGCTACTGTTGTCGCCACCCATCTGAGGCTGAGCCTAACTATCTGCAACCTTGGTACCGTATTTGACCCCGAGGGGAGCCTCTGATCACATTTGCGCCTTTTATTAAGGCCACCTATTCTCACCTCCACTTTGCCAGCTATCTCCTTCTCAGCTCATCGGCTGCTGGATCCCTCATCCATGCAATGGGCGGCATGGTGGCAGTGGCTAGCACTGCTATCTCGCAGCACTAGGGACCCAAGTTCGATTCCCAAGGAGGAGTCTGCACGTTCTCCCTGTGTCTGCATGGATTTTCTGCTGGTGCTCCGGTTTCCTCCCACAGTTCAAAAATGTGCGGGTTACATAGAACATAGAACAGTACAGCACAGAACAGGCCCTTCGGCCCACGATGTTGTGCCGAGCTTTATCTGAAACCAAGATCAAGCTATCCCACTCCCTATCATCCTGGTGTGCTCCATGTGCCTATCCAATAACCGCTTAAATGTTCCTAAAGTGTCTGACTCCACTATCACTGCAGGCAGTCCATTCCACACCCCAACCACTCTCTGCGTAAAGAACCTACCTCTGATATACTTCCTGTATCTCCCACCATGAACCCTATAGTTATGCCCCCTTGTAATAGCTCCATCCACCCGAGGAAATAGTCTTTGAACGTTCACTCTATCTATCCCCTTCATCATTTTATAAACCTCTATTAAGTCTCCCCTCGGCCTCCTCCGCTCCAGAGAGAACAGCCCTAGCTCCCTCAACCTTTCCTCATAAGACCTACCCTCCAAACCAGGCAGCATCCTGGTAAATCTCCTCTGCACTCTTTCCAGCGCTTCCATATCCTCCTTATAGTGAGGTGACCAGAACTGCACACAATATTCCAAATGTGGTCGGGTTAGGTGGATTGGCTGTGCTAAATTGCCCCTTAGTGTCAGGGGGACTCAGTGGGATTGTGGTCGGTGCAGATTCAATGGGCCGAATGGCTTCCTTCTGCACTGTAGGGATTCTATGGTTCTACCGGTTCTTCTCCAGCAATGATTAAGTAGTTAAGAATGGAACCAGGCGCGTGCAGTTCCACCCAGCTGGACAACTGTAAAGGGACATTGGAAGAGGATTGCGTGGTCAACCACGTTGAAGACTGTAGACAGGTCGAGAACAAAGTGACAGGATATTTTACCACCATCAAAACTTAAGAGCTGTTTCGATACTATGGCAGGGACTGAAACACAATGGCATCTTTTTTGATAACTTGACATTAATCACTCAAAGTGATGGTTAAAAAAAAATTGAGAAACATGCCCCATCAACACACGTGGCTGTTAATATTTTCACATAGGAGGTTCTAGTGCATGCTGGTATTCTAAGAATAAGAGAGAACATGACATTGACAGATGTGAATTAAGCTCAGAGAACAAATGGTGTCCTCAATTAAATTTAACTGGTGCCATGTGGATCCCCCAGGGTGCTGGAAACCCAGCGGTCAAAAGCGAGGCAAGAACTACTAGCTAAAGGGGAATGTTTTTAATTTTACAGCACTCCCTTGTGCGTCAGGAGCAGGTGTTTCCATCACTCTTGAAGGTCTCCACACCCCATCCCCACTCAGAACACCAACTTTCTTCCCCACCTAGTTCAAGCACACACTTCCCCAACCACACAAGCTCCCTTTCCCCGCTGGTGACCACCTCCCTTCTGCCCCGTGCACCAATTTAACCTTCTCTCTGCCCCTTTCTACCACAACTTCCTTCTTGAACCATGATCGAAGGCCTTTCTACGCTTAATGATTGCCAGAGAATATGCCCAAGTGTCCCCGGCTGGTGATTTTTCCTGCCCAGAAGGCAGACTGCATGCTTGTCAATCTGGCCAGCTTTTGGACAAGAAATGGAAGGAAAATAAATCACAAATGATGCACTGCTATTAAATTTAGCAGAGCCTCCATATCCAAAGCTTCGATGTATTCGCACCCTCCCTTATACCCTCCACACCTTCCTGTAAATATTGGGGCCCCTGAGCATAAGGAATTCCAGTGGGGATGGTGCACTCGAAGCCAAGTGGTCAATGAACTCAAATTCAGATGAGAGGAGATCAGTGTTCAGAGATATCACCGAGTTACACATCTGCTATAGAATTTTACAGCACAGAAAATGGCCAATTTTCCCATCATCCCTCTTTGAAAGAGCTATCGAATTAGCCCCACTCTCTTGCTCTTCCCCCATAACCTTGGGGGAAGAGCACGACCTTCACGGGCAGCACAGTGGTTAGCACTGCTGCCAGGGATCCGGGTTCGATTCCCGGCTAGGGTCACGTGGAGTTTGCACATTCTCCCCGTGTCTGCACAAGTTTCCTCCGGGTGCTCCGGCTTCCTCCCACAGTCCAAAGATGTGCAGGTTCAGTGAATTGGGCATGCTAAATTGCCCCGTGTCAGGGGGACTGTCTACGGTAAATGCAGGGGATTATGAGGGATGGGGCCTGGGTGGGATTATGGTTGGTGCAGACTCGATGGGCCTCCTTCTGCACTGTAGGGATTCTATAAACTCTTTCCTTTTCAAGTATTTATCCAATTATCTTTTGAAAGTTAGGACTTTCAAATCAGCTTCCATCTACCTGTCAGTGAAGTCCATGACATAAAACTTTACAGAGATGTCAAACAGTTCCTTCCATGCACACACCCCCCTCCCCCCCCCCCCCCACCACCCCACCGCACTCCCCCACTCCCTCATTACATTTTCAGGAAGATGGTCCCAACTTAATGTACAGTTTGCAAAGTGTAAAACAGCCATATTAGAAAAAGGTTTAATCTGCAATGAAAATAAACTTGCCATGATTTCGGTTTACCTTTTTAGCTGCTCTTTCTTTCTTCATGTTCCTGAATTTGGTGTGTAATTGTTTCCAAGCTTGGTGGGTTTGAAATTTTCCAGTCTCTTTTTCATGGTGCGCTGGAAAATCTCCTTATCTTGTTTCTCGCCTTCGCTGCGCACCAGCTTATGGCGGCTGTAATTAAGCCTGTACTTTAAAAAGAAACCATTGGGCCAGTGAATATAAGGTGCAGCAAAAGATCCCCCCCCACCTCCATCCGTCACAGCTCACTCACCTCAGCTAACAGAGCAAGGGTGGGTAAATGGAATCAAATGGCAGATCAGACTGGAGGGCCTGGATAGCTTATTCCTAATCCTTTGTCTCTCTGAAAAGGTTGAAAACATCCAGGGGGACCAAGCAGATGCACAACCCTATGAGGGACAGAGATAGGACGGAACTTTTTTCCCCCTTAGTAGAAGGGTCAATAACCAGGGGCATAGATTTAAGGCAAGGGGCAAGAGATTTAGAGGGGATTTGTGGAAAAGCTGTTTCACCCAGAGGGTGGTGGGAATCTGGAATTCACTGCCTGAAAGAATGGTAGAGGCAGCAACCCTCATAACATTTCAGAGACATTTAGATAAGCACTTGAAACACCATGATCTACAAGGCTATGGACCAAGTGCTGGAAAATGGATAGATAGGGCTTAATGGCTGGTGCAGACACAATGGGCCAAAGGCCTTCTTTTTATGCTATAAAACCTCTATGACACTACGATGTTAAGGAACAAGAGTAAATTCAATTAGCAAATGGATCAACGTGTATAGGAGGTTACCAACTTCACACTGTGATCCATGTGAACCAGGGCAATACTATTTAGGGCAACAGAGTTCAGCCACTAACATTGGTGGACAACGAATGTTGCCTGGCACCTGTCTCATCTCCCCCTTTCTCGGTCAATCGAGATACACACCAAGCGACAAAGTGCTAGAATTGTCACTGCTGGCCTCAGTGGGTGAGTCGGCCACTGCAAGTGTAGACAGGGGGAAGAACCAGAGAAAGAGAACAAAGAAGCTGGCAGTGTATGATTCCCGCTCAGACTCCAACAAACCATTCCAAAAACACAGAATGATGGACATCACATCCCAAAGCAAGACCATCCTGCCCTCTCGAGCCTTACCGAGAGCCAACCTAACCTGGAACTAACCAGTCTAATTCCAGGCCCTTACTCTTTCCCATGGTCCTCACATTCTTCCCGGCATTTGGTCCTAGGGAGGGCTGGGGTGAAAACTACTTGCTTTTTTAAAAATTCCATTGAGATGAACTAGAACTGACCTCTGGAACAAGTTGATGTATATACAATAAGCCCCAATTTAATAATTACACAATAATTCAAAAAATGCTCCTTCCCTTCAAAATTTTTAAAAATACTTAATTAAAAATTCCAAAATTCACTCAGAAACTTCAATTTCTTGCCTATTTGTATTGAATAGTTATTTTTATCTGAGCTTATGAGATCATGTCCCCCCATTTGTTCTCTGTAACATTCCAGTTTGAAAATGCAAATATATAAAAATAGACTGGTATTTATTTTGCCAGCCTTTTATTAAGCAGCATCTTGTGAGAACCAAACCAACTAGCTATCAGGTGACAACAACGCGAGCTGAGGCATTTGTCTAGGTTTTAAACTGAATTAGAAAAAAATATGCACAACTTAGAATTCTGACACTTCCCAAATTCAGGGGGCAAGATATGCAAAAGCATACACATGTCTGCTACAACTCTCATGAATTTCTACAGATGCACCATACAAAGCATTCTTTCTGGTTATATCATAGCTTGGTCTGGCTCCTGCTCTCTCCAAGACTGCAAGAAACTACAAAGGATCATGATTGAAGCCCAGTCCATCACTCAAACTAGCCTCCCATCCATTTACACTTTCCCCTGCCTCGGAAAAGCAGCCAGCATAATCAAGCACCCCACGCATTCTCTCTTCCACCTTCTTCCATCTGGAAAAAGATACAAAAGTCTGAGGTCACGTCCCAACCGACTCAAGAACAGCTTCTTCCCTGCTGCCATCAGACTTTTGAATGGACCTACCTCGCACGAAGCTGATCTTTCTCTACACCCTAGCTACGACTAACACTACATTCTGCATTCTCTCCTTTCCTTCTCTATGAACGGTATGCTTTGTCTGTATAGTGCACAAGAAACAATACTTTTCACTGTATGCTAATATACGTAACAATAATCAAATCAAACAGCCCGAAATGGCTGCATAAGTTTCCTTACCCGTTTCCTGGGTTTGTACAGATGTTGCTGTAACATGTGGTGAGTGACTATTCCCTCTCGGTCTTTTGGGCTCTTTGCTCTATTCTCAACCGCTTGCATGTCCAGGCACACCTCACTGGTACTCTCTCGTCTAGGGAAAAAATACATATATACATTTTAAAAACAACACGTCAGCCTTGACCCCTTTGATGACAATCTTACCTCAGAGTCAATAGGTGACCCCTTGCCAGTGACTTAAGCATGTAATCTCAGCCAATATTCCCAATGGAGGGAGCACTGCACACTTGGACATGTCACATTAAACCAAGGCCCCCATCTGCTCTGACAGATGAGTTCCCATGGCACTATTTTGAACAGGAGAGGAGTTTGCCCAGTGACCTAACCAATATTTATCCTTCAACCAACATCACTACACCAAACTCCTCTTTTTTTCTCCCCCCCCCCCCACTCTCCCGAAACACATTGCTGTTCGTGGGATATTACAATTGTGTAAATTATCTGGAGCATTTCTTGGAGTGACTGTTTTGGATAGGATTGGTCTTTGGACTTTCAGTTACTGGTATGTGTGACCTGTCTTCCCCGAAATAAACTGTAGTTATACTCTGGTATTGATTTAAACTAGTTTATTAATGCTATGGGGAGTGGGCGGGTGGGGGGGGGGGGGGGGGGGGGGGGGGGTCGGGGGGGGGGGGGCCAGTGGCATGACCCCCCTTTTGGTGGGTCGGAATGGTGGTCGGGTGGAGAATCCAATGCGAGACCCCAAACAATTTTAACGTCGGGATTTCCCATTCTGCTCCTGGCCAATAAAGTAAAGTAATGAGGTTCCTGCCACAAAAAGGTCGGGAACGCTACTTCCATAAACTGTCATATCATTAGCGGGCTTCCCCCTCTATTAATCACCCTGCCCCTCCAACGTGATGTCACATCGGTGGGTTCACAACAACGTTTGACAAACAGGGACCTGGCAAAGAGAACCTGCCAGGGACCGCACAGCTATGTACAGGCCCCGGGTGGGGAGAAGAGGGTCAGGCCCAGGCACGTCATGGGATATACCTCCAGGAACCTTTCTGACCAAGTGCCAAAAATATAGTGGGAAATGCCAGCAATGGAACCTGCTTTTCCCGCCCAAGTTGACACTGTCAAAAAAAAAAAAAATACCCTACGTATAAACAGGTTACAGAATAGCTACGTTGCACCTGAGCACTGTTCCAACCCTGTTCCCTCCCTCCAGAGTCTAGTACATGATTGATTGTCAGCGATATATCATCATCCACATCATAAGAGAATAGATACTAGGGCGATTACATTTAATAGATACTTCATTGACTTTAAAGCAGTTTGTGGTGTCTGAATGTTACAGAAGATGTTATATAAATGCAATTCTTCCCCAATTCAATTTTAAAAATTCATTAGAACTTTCCCACTCAGTTCTCAATCTGAAGTGGTTTTTTTTATGTGGTCCAGAAAAATATGCACTTTACGAAGTGTGTATGACTGATTATCAAATAATTTTATCTGTTATGCCAACATTCTCACACAGCCAATACTTACAACACTGCAGAAACAGAGGAGTCTACAACAGAGTGACGAGGGCCAGTGAAGTCAACGTTAACATCACTGCTCGAGCGAATAAAAGCCAAGGAGCCTTTCCGTTCTCCCTACAGAATTGGAAAGCCACAAAAGTCAGACATCAACTGTCAATGAAACAGGAATTGTTCAATTAACTTTCAACTGTGCGTACCTGGAGGGGAGAATTATGTATCAGGAGTTTAAGCAGATGTCCAACATTTTGTTTTTGTCACTCTCAAGCCCACAGTCTTGGCTGACATTTCAGTGCTGGCGTATGCATGGTGTGCTGAATGACTGTCTTCTGGGCTGCACAAGACTATTTTTCAACACCACTGCGGTCAAGACCGCATGTTCTACCACATGCTGAGCTACAGCAAGGACCCCAAACTCAACCAGACTGCAGCTTGCAAACTTGATATTTAATTAGTGAACTTGGCAGTCACGCTTTATCCATCATGTTCACTTCAAAACACAACGAGATAATACTCGCTGTCTGGGCGAAAAAGAAAGCAATTCGGCAAAGGAGGTCAACAGTATATTTACCAGAACACTGCAGTCCAACACCGCACTTTACAAAGGAGTAAGAGAGTGTAGAAAACAAAACTGTTTAGTTGAAGACCCTTGCCCTATTTTGCTACAGGAATGTGGTGGCATGTAACTTGGTGCTCCAAGTTATCAGGAGCGTGGAAGGAGAAAGAAGGTGAAAATCCATTTAGAAAGGGGACTCACCAAACATGGCGAGTTTCAACCCATGCCAAGGAAAAGCAGAAACGCATGAGCAAGGTGAAGGAGCTTAATTACCCTGGAAACATAACTAGACTTTTTTTTTGGTTAGGCCAGCAGGATGGTAAACAAAATACATTAAACTGAGAATCTTTCTTATTTGCCCTTGCCCAGCAAAGTGAAAGCTTTGTCCTTTTCCTGAGCAGTGAACAGAAGAGACAAAACGCAAGGAAAACTGCAGTTTCGGATCCTCACTTTTCAATATCTTATCAAACATACAGCTGTTCTGCTTGGAATATACACTGGACAACTCAAATTGTACAGCTTTACGACAGCAAGGGATAGCAACAGAGGCAGCAATCCTGTCCATCGTTCATAGAATTCCTACAGTGCAGAAGGAGGCCATTCAGCCCATCGAGTCTGCACCGACAACAATCCCACTCAGGCCCTATCCCCATAACTTCATGTATTTACCCTGACAATCCACGTATTTACCTTGATAGTCCCCCTGACACTAAGGGGAAAATTTAGCATGGCCAATCCACCTAATCTGCACATCTTTGGAATGTGGGAGGAAACTGAAGCACCCTGTGGAAACCCACACATACATGGGGAGAATGTGCAAACTCCACACAGACAGTCAGTCAAGGCTGGAATCGAACCTGGGTCCTGGCGCTATGAGGCAGCAGTGCTAACCACTGTGCCACCATGCCTTTCCTGTGTCAGCTTTTTGAAAGACTCATCTAATTCATCCCAATCCCCTTTTCTTTCCCCATAGCCCTCCAATTTTGTTTCCTTCGAAGTATACGTCCAATGTCCTTTTTAACGTTACCATTATCATCCTCTCAGGTAATGGATGTCAGATCAGTGCAATTTAAGATGATTTTTTTCCCCTCATTCCTCATCTTCCTTCACCAATTATCTTAAAAGTCTTCTTGCGACTAATCTTCCTGCCTGTTCTCTAGAGCAAATAAGGAGAAATTAGCAAATCTTTTCCTCGATTTTGAACGCCTCTATTAAAACTCCGCTTAGCCTTCTCTGCTTAGAGAACAATCCCAGTCCCACATAACTGAAGAGTTTCATCCCTGGTGCCATTCAAATAATCTCTACATCCACTCCAAAATCTTGGCATCCTCCCAGATGTGGTGCTGAGGATTGAACGTAATACTTCAGCTGAAAACTGAACAGTGATTTATAAGGTTTGATATTTTTCTTACAAACACGCTCAGTTTTATTTTACGATTAACATATCATCGAGCTACCAGTTACAAAGTCCGTCTTTCTGCATGTGTGTAACTAACTGGCCCACCGATGAGATTACCTCAGACACGTAGCTGATGGCATCCTTCAAGTTCAGCTCACGGAAAACGCTTAGGATCTTATCCCGACTAATCTGTGCCGATTTCCTCATCATTATTTTGCTCAGGTACTTCCTATCAAAGTTAGTCCACCTGAAATGGAACACACCGTTTTAAAAAGGTCACAGTTGTATGTAGACTAACCAAATCTTGAACACAAGAAAGAACTACAAGGCAGCAAAATCTCAAGGGATCATTTTGTGGAATGTCATTGGGTATGGAATTCATAGAAGTTCAGAAGGAGGCCATTTGGCCCATCAGGCCTGCACCGACAACAATCCCATCCAGGCCCCTTTCCCAGAACCCCACGTATTTACCCTGCTAGTCCCCCTGACACTCCGGGTCAATTTAGCATGGCCAATCAACCTAATCCGCACATCTTTGGAGTGTGGGAGGAAAACAAAGGAAACCCATGCAGACATGGGGAGAACGTGCAAAACTCCACACAAACAGTTACCCGAGGCTGGAATTGAACCCAGCCTCTGGCACAGTGAGTGTCATGATGTGGAGATGCGTGACAGTGACAGTGAGTGTCAGCAGTGCTAACCACTGTGCCACCCCATTTTATAAATTGTGCTGTTACAGAAGGGAAATCAGACAGATCCAGCAAAGAACCAGTGGAAAGAAGATTTGATAGGATATCAAGCACCTCTCCCAAAAAGTATAAAAATTAAGTGACACAATAAGGAGGGCATTCATGAGTTCATAGAAACCCTACAGTGCAGAAAGAGGCCATCTGGCCCATCGGGTCTGCACCGACCACAATCCCACCCAGGCCCTACCCCCTTGTCCCTACACATTTACCCGCTAATCCCTCTAACCTACGCATCTCAGGACACTAAGGGGCAATTTTAGCATGGCCAATCAACCTAACCCGCACATCTTTGGACTGTGGGAGGAAACCGGAGCACCTGGAGGAAACCCACGCAGACACGAGGAGAATGTGCAAACTCCACATAGACAGTGACCCAAGCCAGGAATCGAACCCAGGTCCCTGGAGCTGTGAAGCAGCAGTGCTAACCACTGTGCTACCGTGCCGCCCAGTTGTGCTGAACATTTACAGAACTCTGAAAAAAATCTATCACAATATTTACATACTTATCTCGAAGATAGTTATGTCCAATTTGCCCAGAAATATCTTCAATTGCAGACAGAATGTGATCAAATGCCTTTAAAAAAGAAACAGTGCAATTCTTTAAAATGAGGGGGAAATCGGACTTGCAACACTAGCATACAAAGGATAGTTGTTTCAAACTTTTAGATTCCTTTCTGTCTGACATGGCATTAACTACACAGAATCCCCATTTACAAAAGACCTGTGAGTCTAACAATTGTTTCGAGACCAAGGGCAGGATTTTCTGGCCCTTCCTGCCAGCAGGATTTTCCAGTCCTGCTGAAGGTGACCCCGCATGGCGAGTTCATAGAATCCCTACAGTGCAGAAGGAGGCCATTTGGCCCATCGAGTCTGCACCGACTACAATCCCACCTAGGCCCTATTTCTGTAATTCCGTATATTTACACTGTTATTTCCCTAACACTAGGGGCAATTTAGCATGGCCAATCAACCTAACCTGCACATCTTTGGACTGTGGGAGGAAACCAGAGCACCCGAAGGAAACCCACACAGACATGGGGAGAATGTGCAAACTCCATACAGTGACCCGCGGCCAGAATTGAATCCAGGTCCCTGGCGCCGTGGGGCAACAGTGCTAACCACTGTGCCACCCTTGAGTTCCTCGGCAGCAAAACACCGTAAACATTGGCAGGTCCAGAAGGTCCCACCAGTTACCAATGGTGAGCCACCTTCATCACCAAAAAATCCCGGTCCCAAATTTCATTGGAATTTGTTAACTTTTAAAAAATGCAAATTATAATCAACATCGACATCATTTTCATTGATTCATCCATTCCTGGCAGTGTTGGAATACATTTTGTTCTTTGAACAGCATTATTATATCATGTTCTTGGGTCACCAACTCCAAAAACCCAGAGAGTTGCAATAAACTAACTGACACAGATTTCCCCTCAGGTTTGTGACCATCTCTCTAATCCCCGTTTAGCTCTCTTGCAAGTTTGGTTTGGGAAACCATTTTTAAACCACAACCTGTTCACTCCTTTTCTACTCCTCAGAACCATCTGTGGACATCATTGAACTCACTTACTAAGAACGTCCATATTCTGTCTCAACATTTGGATTTCTTAAAAAAAGTCATTTTTGCTAAGACATTGCTTATGGCCAACAATGAGGCCATTTATGTCATTACACTGTGGTTTGAAACACCAAGAAGATAAACGTTTGCTATTTTGACAAAGAATCCATGGCCCTTTAAAAGTAAATTTTGCCAGAATGAGACAGGATGGTGAATTTGAAAATAAGGAGATTATTATTTTTTTTAAATTGGCCCGGATGTCAACACTGCTATCGTCAGGGGAGGAAAAAACTATTAAAAATATCTTTGATGTGCTGCACCCACTTAACTACTCAATTATGATAGTGTAAGAGCAAATAGGGAGATGGTGGGCTGAATTTTTTTGTAGATGATGGGGTCTCACCTGCTGGCTTTCAACTTGGTGAGATCCCCAGGTCTTTTTGGGAAGAACCATCCCCCCCATAGACAGTGGCAATCAAGCTCTTAACTGGACAGAAAAAGGGTTGTGGGTTGCTTCAAGAGCTGATCACATGATTTGATGATGATGTCATTAGGGTGTTGCCATCGGCTGCAGTGTTACTTTCAGTTTTGTATTCTGTGCCCAGAGAACACCTCTTTCAATAAAACCTGTTGTTTGAGTTTGAATCCACGTGTGCCAATCACATTCTTTTCTTTCTGTTACAACCCACAATCCCCAAACATAGTTAGAACATTACACAAGGATAAATTTAACAACGAACAAATCTGTGAATCCCATAAATGAGCACATGCTGGCGGGGTGACACAATTATTTCCCTTAAACCTCAACATTAGCTATCAACCAAAATGCTGAACCTAAAATGGGCAGCTTAGGCTTTGATTTGTTACTAATACAGCTGTCGTCACAGCAGTAGAGACACTAAAATCATGCCAGTGGCATGCTCCCAAATGGACACTAGTGCATCACCACAGTGCTGATTTATGAATGGATCCTCCGACAGCCACAAAAACTGAACTTACTCTTCCATGAAGTTTCTCATTGAGTAAAGGCTCCCTGTGCTGACTCCTCTTTACTTTCAGCCAATTGACCAAAGGTTTGATCGTCAGCCCCTGAAAGATATTGCAATCAGCTCAAGTTCATCAGTGAGCAGAATCCACAGCACTTCTGACACAAATATGATAAATTCCATAGATCAGTCGCAACAGGGGTCATCCATCTCCAGGGCCAGGACTTTATGGTACCTCCCACCAGCCCCAAATGAAGCAAACAGCAATTTAAATCTGTCTGGGAGATTCCATAGCGGGGCTGTAACATCCTGGCGCATGGTTACAGTTTATGGATGATATTGTCGGTTTCCCATTTATTCAGAATACTCAATTTACCAAATGTTCTCTCTCCTGCTTTCTTCATGCAGTACAGACCAAATAAATAGCCTTCATCCATCTTCACACAGTGCGGACCAAGGAAAGAGAGTTCTCCTACTCCGCCACACACAGAAACAAGAGTAGGCTATATGGCCCCTCAAGCCTGCTCATACCACTGACTAAGATTATGGCAGGTCCTGGACCTCAACTCCAATTTCCTATCTAATTTTGAGCCCAATACGCTATCAATTTCGAATAAACTCAACAAGTGAGCATCTGTGGCCCTCTGCACTGGGCAATTTCAAAATATTTATAATCCTCTAGATGAGAAAAGGGAACAGAAGAAGCCTCAATTAAAACATAAGCCATTCAACATGTGATCTGTGCATATGCAGTAAATCCTTTAGCCATGTGCAATAAGGACAGATTTGCATTCATAAAGTGCCTTTCACAGCCTCAGGATGTCATAAAGTACTTAAAGTGCTTTAAGTGTCGTCACCATTGTAATATAGGAAATGCAGCAGCCATTTTCAAGGCAGCAATGTTCCTCCAAACAGCTGGTATAATGACTACAACACCGGATTTAGTGGTATTGTTTGAGGGATAGATATTCAGCAGGACATTGGGGAGAACTCCCTTGCTCTTCTTCGAATAAGTATCACAAGATCATTTGCACCAACCCAAGAGGGCCCACAAGATCTTGCTTATCATTTCATTCAAAAGATAAAATAGCTTTGGGATTGACTGAATTATTGTAGAGAGTGCAGACAGCACAACAGTACTGGTTTACCTGGATGATGACCGTGAAATACACCACAATAATGGTCGTACTGACAAACAATCGTCTCTCGCGTATGTGGTTTCCATCCAGCAACACCACCAGAGCAAAGGCTACAGCTCCACGCAGACCTCCGTACGACATCACCACCTGATCTATAATCTCCAACTGCACCACACGGTAGTGGTTGAGAATCCAGGTCTGAATTACAACACCTAAAATATTGAAAGAGTGGAAATATTTTAGTTAAAGCTCAAAACTAGTAGCATTTATTTTTAACTAGCAGATACAGCACCTTTAAGTCAAGATCATTGCATAGCTGTACAGAGCGATGAATTCCTTTTGCCTGTGACATTTGGTAGGATTGGTTTTCAGATGATAAAGGATCAATAGATTGTGTTTTAAAAGCAATCTAACTTCTTTTATTGTTTGATATTAGCTATGTCATCTCCTCACCATGGTAGAAATCCTTTTGCGTGATACAATTCCATGGGTCCAGTGAGCTCTGAGATAACTTGAAGTTTTCTACTCGAGTCTAGGCTAACTCACTAATCGAACTTTATGAGACGCTCCCCAGCCCTGGTTGAGGCCCCCTCCCCCAACCGAGCTTGGTTGAAGCCCCTCCCCCATCACCCTACCCCAGGAGGTGGTGCCATTAGTGGCCAACATGCAGCAGGAATTCAGAGCTATTTTGCCCTTTGTGAGCTTACTGCTTTCCTAGGTGAGAAGGCAATCAATTTGAGTCCCTCACAAACTGGAGGCAAATCATTTAGAAACATGGCACTGTCTGAATGTTTGGCTTTAGTTAACAGCAGCAAATAATACTTGGAGCAAATGTGATACAAATGTATGTTGCTGTGAATAGCACATCATTTGAATGGATATTATGTAATGAGAATTTATCCCATCTGTTACAATAGAAGACACAAATACCATTCTACTGAACAGCAAAACTTACAAAGTCTACAGCAAATCTATGAAGCCACCACATATGGGCAGCACAGTGGTTAGAACTGCTGCCTCACAGCGACAGGGACCCGGGTTCAATTCCCAGCTTGGTTCACTGTCTGTGTGGAGTCTGCACGTTCTCCCCGTGTCTGCGTGGATTTCCTCCGGGTACTCCGGTTTCCTCCCACAGGTCTGAAGACATGCTGGTTAGCTGCATTGGCCATGCTAAATTCTCCCTCAGTGTACCCGTACAGGTGCTGCAGCATAACAACTCGGGAATTATCACAGCAACTTCATTGCAGTGTTAACGTGAGCCTACTTGAAACACCAATACATTTTTAAAAAGTAAAACAATGAAAACAATGTCCCAGTACCATGGATAGTGGACTTCTGGAACAATGAATTGGCTTTGCAATAGGTATAGCACAGTTACACCAGAATTAGACGGGGGTGTGAAGGGTTAAATTAGGAAACATAGTTACATACACTAGGCTTTATTCCCGAGTACAGAAAATTAACAAATGATCAGATTGGGGTGTATAAAATGATTAAAGCCTTGGATAGGGTAGATTCACAGCAACATACACTTGTCCTCTGGTCAATGGTTTGACATAAGGAAACACAAACTTTAATATAGAGTAATGAGTACAGGGGCTGACACAAGAAAGCACTCATCCTCTCACAAAACGGTACAGAAAATCTCAAAAGTCTACCAGAAAGCTGTGGGTGAACTTAACATTTCAAAATTGAGACTGGTTGATTATATGTCAAAGTCTAATGGGTGTAGAATTAAAGTATAAATCAGCCATGATTGCATCAAAAAATAGAATCAGGATTGTGAGACTGAATGGCATACTTTTCCTTGGGCCTTTATCACTGAATTGTATTGCACAGTGTTGCAATGAGCTATGCAGGGTCAGTATTATGTAATTGGCCAACTTAATCTTTAGCCACTGTAAAGTTAACTCACCTTAGTTAAGAGACTGTTATTGGCCTTGGTGCTCCTGCAATGGAAGTCACCTTGGGCAGTGTGGTTCCTAACGCTGGATTGGAACTCAATGACATCGCTGTGCCCAGACAGAGTGGCCACTGGCTCAGTGGTAGTATTCACACATCTCTGGCAAAAGGGCCCATTCCAAAAGCAAGCAGAGGCTAGAATGCTAGCTCTGAATATTGCTTTGATGTCCAATAATAGGGGACATTTGGTCCCAATCCCCATCATAAAGTGCAGGTGGGGTACTATAGCTCTTAATATGTGGCACACTTTGAAGAAGGTACTTCAAAAGGTAAAAACCAGGAGAAAAGTTTTGGAAACCATATCAACATCCACAGTAGCTTGAGAAACTCTTGGGAGACTCCTGTTAGAACTGGTCCCAGGAATGAACTGAATCTTATGTGATCACTGCTCATTATCCACTGTTGTCTTCTGGAAACTAAGCATGTATAAAAGGCTGGATAATACCAGGATTTAATTCACTGTGATTGACCCCATGATTGAACAGCTAATTAACTTGTTACCGTCCTTCTATTGGCTTGCATCAGAATTTTCCACTTGTGCACCTCCAATTCACGATTTTCAGCCCATCCATCATGGTGGATGGGAAATCTCAGGAAAAAAAATACACTAATCTATAAAAAGCTGAGTGGACAGTCCTGCGTAATCACACACCGATTATCAAACAATGTCACCATGATCCATCCTTGGCCTGTTCATCTCCACCAATTTAACACCTCAGCTAGCTAGGGTAGATGTCTGAGGATGGGGCCTGGGTGGGATTGTGGTCAGTGCAGACTCGATGGGTTGAATGGCCTCCTTCTGCACTGTAGGGATTCTATGAAATCCATACCCACCCCTTCTCGTCAATATTGTATTGATCAACCTCTTCCCAAATAACAAAAGCAAGCTACTATAAATCCGAAATAAAAACACAAGAAACACTCAGCAGGTTAGGCAACATTGATGGAGAGTTAATGTTTGATGACCTTACATCAGAAAAATACCAGACCCATGGGCTGAAATTTTCCCGTCCCGCCTGCCACAGTAATCAGAGCGGGCAGGACACGGACCATGAGGTCTGTTGACCTCAGGTGGGATTTTCCAATTTCAGGGTGAGCATGGCTGGAAAATCCCGCCCATGGTATACACCAACGGAGAGGTCCATCCTATCAAAAGGTGATCATGTTGAAGCGGTAATTCTAGTTCCTCTCTCTCCACAGATGTTTCCTGGACCTGCTGAGTGGTTTCCTCAAACATGAGCTGGGTAAACATTTACTTTGGCAAGAAACAGCATCACATGAGAGAGGAAAAGGTGAAATAATTAAATATTTAAAAAATAAAATACAAGGAGTGACCATCTTACTATATCAAAACTGGCTCCATCTTAATCACGTTTTTACAGTTGCCTAAGCATTGGTAGTAATTAGTTAAACAATAGCCTTCAAGCACGCACCAATGACTCTGTAGACGGAGATGAAGACAAGTGTGAGAAGGATAAAGGCTGTGTTCCATGTCCATATATCCGGGTTCACTGCAGAGATTCCCAAAAACATGAAGATAATGGTCTCCGCTCCACTTGCCAGCATTTTCATGGCGTACCTGACGGTGGTGATAGACTGCTCACAGAGGTTGGCCTTTACGTATTTCTGACAGCAAATGCCACAGAATGTAATACTGGTGGAAAAGAACCAAGAATGTTTAAGGATAGGAGAGCAGAAGCAAAACTTCAACAACAGTGCAGGTGCAACAGTGGTTAGCACTGCCGCCTCACAGTCCCATGGATCCGGGTTCAATCCTGGCCTTTGGTCACTATGTGGGGTTTGTACGTGTCTGCGTGGGTTTCCTCCGGATGCTTGGGTTTCCTCCCACAGTCCAAAGGTGTGCAGGTTAGGTTGATTGATCATGCTAAACTGCCCCTTAGTGTTAGGAGGATTTGCAGGGTAAATACGTGAGGTTACAGGGATGGGGGGGACTGTTATCAGTGCAGGCTTGATGGGCCGAATGGCCTCCTTCTGCACTGTAGGGATTCTATGAAATTCTATGAAAAACAGTGCCCGCAATAAATCTCATCACTGCTGATCTTTAATAAGTTCCAATGGAGCCCTGGAAGAAGAATTTCCCAAATACAAGGAAGAACCTAGTCCCTTGCCCATCTACTCCTAGTAGTAATAGCTTGAGGCTGAACTGATGGTGGAATTTGAATTCAATAAAAAAATCCAGAATTAAAAATCTACTGATGACCATGAAACCAATGGCCGCTTGTCGTAAAAACCCATCTGGTTCACAAATGTCATTTAGGAAAGGAAATCTGCCATCCTTACCTAGTCTGGCCTACACGTTACTCCAGACCCACAGCAATGTGGCTGACTTTTAACTGCCCTCTGAAATGGCCTAGCAAGCCACTAAGTTCAAGGGGCAATTAGGAATGGGCAACAAATGCTGGCCCAACCAGCAACTATCAAATCCCATGAAAGAATAAAAAGGAAAAAAAACAATTCACCAAACTTTTCTTTCATTCGCAAAAATAATCTGAGCAAAACAGCTCGAGGACGTGGGGGTGGAACACGTACAAGGAACACTCGCCCAGTTGATCAATCTTGATATGTGAAGGGACATTGGCACAGAGCCACACCTGATCTTGTGATAACCCATCCTCCAGACCAGCTCTATTTTTAGCAAGGGTCAATGGGTGGCAATCAGCCACTGTAAACTCTCTTCACAGGGGCCCAGGAATACCAGGGCAGACTGTAGCCCCGGGTAAGATCAGTTAACTCTAGCCACCTTAGAGCTAAGTCAGTGGCAGAGCCCCTTCTTCCCTTTTGTGTGCATGTCCCCAAGTAACTGCAGATTCGCAGCTGAAGGTGTATGCTGATGCCTCTTCTGCTGCTAACTACAGGTAAGTGAGAGAGCAACACAAGTCATAGAGTCATAGAGATTTATCGCATGGAAACAGGCCCTTCGGCCCAACTTCTCCATGCCACCTTTTTTTTAAAACCACTAAGCTAGTCCCATTTGCCCACATTTGGCCTATATCCATCTATACCCATCTTACCCATGTAACAGTCTAAATGCTTTCTAAAAGACAAAATTGTACCCGCCTCTATACTGCCTCTGGCAGTTTGTTCCAGACACTCACCACCTGGTGTGTGAAAACATTGCCCTTCTGGACCCTTTTGTATCTCTCCCCTCTCACCGCAAACCGATGCCCCCTAGTTTTAGACTCTCCCATCTTTGGGAAAATGTATTGACTATCTAGTTGATCTAGGCCCCTCATTATTTTATAGGCCTCCATAAGGTCACCCCTAAACCACCTATGCTCCAGGGAAAAAAGTCCCAGTCTATCCAGCCTCTCCTTATAACTCAAACCATCAAGTCCCAATAGCATCCTAGCAAATCTTTTCTGCACTCTTTCCAGTTTAATAATAAATGATAAGTGATAATAATAAAAGAACATCAAACAGGTAAAAAAAATACTCACGCTAATATAGCGGAAAGGGAAAGCATGTCTGCTGTGAGGTAGGACAAGTATGAAATGAGAAAGACAAATCCAGGTTCGATCACTCTCACATGCTTGGTGAATCTGGTTACCAGGGACAATATGAATGCAAAGATGATGCCAACAGCAGTTCCACCCAAACTTACAACAAAGAAAGAAACTAGGGAAAGAAAAAAAAAAGTCCCATTTAAGCCGTCAATCTGATGTCAAATACATATATTTTTTTTAATGATTATGTCAACATACTATTGCTGGACAGCAATAACAACTTCATTATAATACAGTAAAGTGCCCCCAGTTTCTTCATAGCAGTGTTTTAAAATGTAATCTGGCACCAAGTACCTCGGGAGGTATTAGGGCAGATCAAAGAAAATTACAGCACAGGAACAGGCCCTTCAGCCCTCTAAGCCTGCACCGACCATGCTGCCCGACTGAACTAAAATCCCCTACCCTTTCGGGGACCATATCCCTCTATTCCCATCCTATTCATGTATTTGCCAAGATGCCCCTTAAAAGTCACTATCGTATCTGCTTCCACTACCTCTCCCGGCAACGAGTTCCAGGCACCCACTACTCGGTGTAAAAAATCTGCCTCGTATATCTCCTTTAAATCTTGCACCTTAAACCTGTGCCCCTTAGTAATTGACTCTTCCACCCTGGGAAAAAGCTTCTGACTATCCACTCTGTCCATGCCTCTCATAATCTTGTAGACTTCTATCAGGTCGCTCCTCAACCTCCGTCGTTCCAGTGAGAACAAACCAAGTTTCTCCAACCTCTCCTCATAGCTAATGCCCTCCATACCAGGCAACATCCTGGTAAATCTTTTCTGTACCCTCTCCAAAGCCTCCACATCCTTCTGGTAGTGTGGCGACTAGAATTGAACACTATATTCCAAGTGCAGCCTAACTAAGATGGCAAAAGCTTGGTCAGAACATAAGTAGGTTTTTAAGGAGCATCTTAAAAAAGGAGGAAAGAATGGTAGAGGGATCTGGGGAGGAAATGAACAGCCGCCAATAGTACAGCCGTTGAAATTGGGGATGCACAAGAGGCTTGAACTGGTGGGGTGCAGAATCTCAAGAGGATTGTAGGGCTGGGTGAGGTTAGAGATAGTATGAGGTGAAACCATTTGAAAACAAGGACGAGAATTTTAAAACTGAGATATTGCTTGACATGGAGCACATGCAAGGTCCATGATCAGAGGACATTTGGGTGCAAGCTAGGATGTGGGCAGAAGAGGTTTAGACTAGCTTATTACTACAGAGGATGGATGCTGGGGGAGCCAGCCAGGATGTACAGGAGTAGTCATGTCTAAAAGTAACAAAGGAACGGTTAAATATTTCAGCAGATGAGCTGAGGTGGCAGGGACTGAGCTGAGTGATGTTCCCAAGGTGGAAATTGACAGTCTTATTGATGGTGTCGATGTGTGGCTGGAGTCAAAGACATCACCAAGGTTGTGAATAGCCTAGTTCAACAGTTGCCAGGGAGAAGGATAGCGTTGGTGGGTAAGGAACAGAGTTTGAGCAGAGCACCAAGGACAATGGTTTCCAATATTCCCTTTCAAGGAGCGTCAGCCGTAGCTCAGTGTTGCCTCAGAGTTGGGAGATCATGGACTGATTTTGCACTGAGTCATATTCAGAAACATTTCAAAATGGTGAATGGAATCCAGGCGTCCTGCCTCATTTCTGGTGGATCCCATTTTTGTCAAAAGGGATAGGGGTGGAGTGTGAAGCGCACAGGAGCAAGTTACAATTTGGCTAAGCAGTTAAGCTGCGTGCGCAGGACAATCCGATCTGATTTTTTGCTCCAAAAACAGACTCAACCAACAGTGTGTTCCATGCCTTTATGGCGGAGAAGTAAATCCTCATGAAGGCAGACAAATTATGTAGAACTGCCAAATTATTCCAATAGCCAGCCCTTTAAATTTTTTTTAGACAAAAACTGCCTGCATCTGCGAATGTGAAAATTAATTATCCTGGCAGTTCCAACAGATATTTGATGCAAATATAAGTACTATCATTATTGTGTTATTATTGCTCGACTGCTTCCACAACTGGTTGTCATGATAGTGAGGACTAAGTTCACAATTTTATTGACAGTTCTGAAATATTATCAAAGGATTAATTGTCTTTGATGTGGGGTTTTGAATACAAATGTTCGTTTTTATAAGGGATTAAATACTGATTGGATTTAAATATATTGGGTGGGCTTTCATTATTTTTTCTTAAATACAAGTGGCGGCTGTAATGGATACTTAGAATTTCATTTTATTTAACTTTAGATGGCTCCCGAGGTCTGCCCATGGTGGATACTAGCTTAACATCCGTAGTTGGGAAAATGCTGGAATCTATCATTAAGGAAGAAATAGCAGGACACCTGGAAAAGAATGGTTCAATCAAGCAGACGCAGCATGGATTCATGAAGGGAAAGTCATGTTTGACTAATTTACTGGAATTTTTTGAGGATATAACGAGTGCGGTTGACAGAGGGGAACCGGTGGATGTGGTGTGTTTAGATTTCCAGAAAGCATTCGATAAAGGTGCCTCACAAAAGGTCGCTGCATAAGATAAAGGTACACGGAGTTGGGGGTAAAGTGTTAGTGTGGATTGAGGATTGGCTATCTAACAGAAAGCAGAGAGTCGGAATAAATGGGTGCTTTTCCGGTTGGCAATCAGTGACTAGTGGCGTGCCGCAGGGATTGGTGCTGGGGCCTCAACTATTTACCATATACAAAGACGATCTGGAGGAGGGGACCGAGTGTAGGGTAACAAAGTTTGCGGATGACACAAAGATGAGTGGGAAAGCAAATTGCATGAAGGGCACAGAGAGTCTGCAGAGAGATTTGGATAGGCTAAGTGAGTGGGCAAGGATCTGGCAGATGGAGTATCACGTTGGTAAGTGCGAGGTTATCCACTTTGGAAGGAATAATAGTAAAATGGACTATTATTTAAACGGTGAAAAATTGCAACATGCTACTGTGCAGAGGGACCTGGGGGTCCTTGTGCATGAATCACAAAAACTCAGTTTGCAGGTGCAGCAGGTAATCAAGAAGGCAAATGGAATGTTGGCCTTTATCGTGAGAGGGATGGAGTATAAAAGCAGGGAGGTCATGCTGCAACTGTACAGGGTACTGGTGAGGCCACACCTGGAGTACTGTGTACAATTTTGGTTCCCTTATTTAAGAAAGGATATATTAGCTTTGGAGGGGCTACAGAGAAGGTTCACCAGGTTGATGCCAGAGGTGAGGGGGTTAGCTTATGAGGAGAGATTGAGTAGACTGGGCCTGTACTCATTGGAGTTTAGAAGGTTGAGGGGAGATCTTATAGAGACATATAAGATGATGAAGGGGCTAGACAGAGTAGAAGCAGCGAGGTTATTTCCACTTAGAATGGAAACAAGAACTAGGGGGCATAGCCTCAAAATACGGGGGAGTCAATTTAGAACAGAGTTGAGGAGGAACTTCTTCTCCCAGAGGGTAGTGAATCTTTGGAATTCTCTGCCCAATGAAGCAGTAGAGGCTACCTTGTTAAATGTGTTTAAGTCACAGATAGATAGATTTTTAACCATGAAGGGAATTAAGGGTTATAGGGAGCGGGCGGGTAAGTGGAACTGAACCCACTATCAGATCAGCCATGTTCTTATTGAATGGCGGAGCAGGCTTGAGGGGCTAGATGGCCTACTCCTGCTCCTATTTCTTATGTTCTTATTACTAGGTACAATGATATGGAGGGTTTAAGGGTAAAGGCAGGGGACATGGGTTGGCATGAATTGGCACCAAGATTGCCACAGAGATGTGTGGGGGGGGCATGTGTTAGCATGGGTGGATGGGGGGGGGTGGAGAATACTCAGGGTCATTGGGAATGGATAGAGGGCTATAGAGTCTAATATTTAGCAATGCAACAAGGACAAAATCCCAAAGAACGGAGGCAGACCTTATGACTAGTTTAATTAGCATCCCCCCACCACCACCACCACTCCAGCCCCATCCCATTTCCCTCCCCCCGCCCCTGATCCCAGAACAAAAATGCCACCACTCAGTGCACTTTTTCTCCAAGGCACATGTGCCAAGCTATAAAATTTCCTCGCTCAAGCCACCTGCCTCTCAGATAAAAATCCATTGCAGGTTTCCTTCCTAACAAAGGACATTCAGGACACGTTAGCCCAGCTGGTTAAATGACTAATGGTTCACAGTTACACTAGCAACATGGGTTCGATTCTTGCACTGGCTGAGAACGACTTGAAAGCTGCCCCAAGAATGGGAAGCAATGACAGATCAACATTCGCAAAACACTGCCAAGAGCGCAGCTCACAATTAAGCATTGACGGATGACAAGCCAAGGACCTGCCTTTAGGAAGAGCACACACACAATATGAAAGGACATTAGGCAAGCTGACTGGGGTTTTGTGGTCATGTTCGGTAGTGCTCTCATACCTATGCCTTTGAAATAGTCCAGGCCATTAACATTCCCTGCTCCTACTTCCACAAATGAGTTAAAGACATTGTACAGCACCTAAAAATGGAGAAAAAAAGATACTCAGGATCAGCCAAGATTGCACTCAAGATATGTTATAGAACCTTCCTGTTCTGACTCAAAAAAACCCTGAATTCAGCCACCTTGGGCAGGATTCTCCAGCCAAGCTCGCGCCAAAACCAGATAAACCTGCCCAAGGTCAACGATTCCCGTGGTGGGTGACACGGAAAACTTCCCCCTCCCTTAATTTCCACAATATCTTAAACATAGACCATGAGATTCTTGTCTGCACAAAGACAGGCTTTGGGGAGTTACTCTCTGTAGAATTCCCAGCCGCAGTATTTATATGGTTGGTCCAGTTCAGTTTCTGGTCAATGATAACCCTCTAAGATGTTGATAGTGGGAGATTGGGTGATGGTTATGCCTTTAATAACCCTGTGCTTGAACACTGTCCAGATCTTGCTGCATTTGGACTGCATCAGCATCTGGGAGTCGTGAATAGTGCTGAACTTTGTGCAAATCATCAGCGACCATCCCTGCTTCTGACTTCATGAACTCCTGCAGCGATGTGCTAGGATGGAGATGATTGACCTCCAACAACCATAACTATCTTCCTTTGTGTCGAGTGTGACTAACAGAGGAGAGCTTCCTTTTCCCTTGATGACACACTCAGTCAAATAATGCCTGATGTCAAGGGTAGGCACTCTCGTCTCATGTCTGGAATTCAGCTCTTCTCTCAATGTTTGGACCAAGGTGCTCAAGAAAGTCGAGTGGTCCTTCTACACACCTTTTGCTTCTTTACTACCCCATTGCTGCCTTTCTTTTGCTTGCACCATCATCCATTTCAAACCCCCATCTTCCACCTGATCACAGACCTCTCCTTTTGCCCGTTCCCTCCTCTTCCCCTGTTTCAATCCTTGCTTTGAACAGGTGACATCTCAAACCCGCTCAAGTTCCGATGAAATGAAAATGTTAATTCCATTTTGCTCT
The DNA here is from genome assembly GCF_964213995.1 of Mustelus asterias. Classification (NCBI taxonomy): domain Eukaryota; kingdom Metazoa; phylum Chordata; class Chondrichthyes; order Carcharhiniformes; family Triakidae; genus Mustelus; species Mustelus asterias. The sequence continues at coordinate 147,319,202 of NC_135802.1, read as the reverse complement.
CCATGCATGTTGCTAGACCTGTTGAATTCTGCAAACATTTCCAGTATCCGCAGTATTTTGCTTTTGTCCGTGTTGTGATGAATTGTGTTAATATTACACTGACTCAAAGCTGCCCATAATTCAACACAACCCAGTATTAATCGTACTTCAGGGGTTACGAGGATAGTTGTTGCTGGGCATTCCAAGGTTCCAGTTAATGCTAGGTTATAGAGCATCAGGAACCTTAAGACATCATACTGGGAGTGGCTTGTGAACAAATGTGGAGAATTCTAATCCACAGCATCTTCACTTTGATGGCAAAAGAATCTCCAACATTAAAAAGGTGAGAATTTCAGAAAGGCTAAAGGAATCTGTGGTCGGGACAGAGACTCCCGGATGGTTTGTTGCCTCCCGGGTGCCAGTGTCAGGGATGTCTCTGATCGCGTGCACAGCGTTCTGAAGTGGGAGGGTGATCAGCCAGATGTCATGGTACACATTGGTACCAATGATGTAGGAAGGAAGAGTGAGGAGGTCCTGAAGTCTGAGTATAGAGAGCTTGGTAGGAAGTTAAAAAGCAGGACCCCGAGGGTAGTAATCTCAGGATTGCTACCTGTGCCACGTACCAGTGAGGGTAAGAGTAGGATGCTTGGGCGGATGAACACGTGGCTGAGGAACTGGTGTAGGGGGCAGGGTTTCAGATTTCTAGATCATTGGGACCTCTTCTGGGGCAGGTGGGACCTGTACAAGAGAGACGGGTTACACCTGAACTACAAAGGGACCAATATACTTGCAGGGAGATTTGCTAGTGTTATTGGGGAGGGTTTAAACTAGATTTGCAGGGGGATGGGAACCAGAGTGCCAGAGCAGATAGTGGAGCGGGGGTGAAAGTAAATGATGTTAATAGTTCATACAAAATCACGAATAGAAGGGTTGTGTGTGTGGTGGTAATAATCTTCTGAGGTGTGTCTATTTCAATGCCGGGAGTATTGTGGGGAAGGCAGACGAGCTGAGGGCGTGGATAGACACATGGAAATATGACATTATAGCCATTAGTGAAACTTGGCTATAGGAGGGGCAGGACTGGCAGCTCAATGTTCTAGGGTTCCAATGTTTCAGACGTGATAGAGGCAAAGGGATGAAGGGTCGGGGGGGTGGCATTGTTGGTCAGGGAAAATGTTACAGCAGTGCTCAGGCAGGATAGATTAGAGGGCTTGTCTACCAAGGCCATATTGGTGGAGCTGAGAAACAGGAACGGTATGACCACATTAATGGGGTTGTATTATAGTCATGATGTGGAGATGCCGGCGTTGGACTGGGGTAAACACAGTTGTATTATAGACCATCCAATAGTCAGCGAGAATTGGAGGAGCAAATGTGCAGAGAGATAGCAGACAACTGCAGGAAACATAAAGTTGTGATAGTAGGGGATTTTAATTTTCCACATATAGATTGGGACTCCCATGCTGTTAAAGGTCTAGGCGGGTTAGAGTTTTTAAAATGTGTTCAGGAAAATTTTCTAAATCAATATATAGAGGTACCAACTAGAGAGGATGCAATATTAGATCTCCTATTCGGAAACGAGTTAGGACAAGTGACGGAAGTGTGTGTAGGGGAACACTTTGGTTCCAGTGATCATAACGCCATTAGTTTCAATTTGATCATGGATAAAGATAGATCTGATCCTCGGGTTGAGGTTCTAAACTGGAAAAAGGCCAAATTTGAAGAAGTGAGAAAAGATCTAAAAAGCGTGGATTGGGACAGGCTGTTCTCTGGCAAGAATGTGATTGGTAAGTGGGAGGCCTTCAAAGGAGAAATTTTGAGTGTGCAGAGTTTGTATGTTCCTGTCAGGATTAAAGGCAAAGTGAATAAGAATAAGGAACCTTGGTTCTCGAGGGATATTGGAACTCTGATAAAGAAGGAGAGATGTATGACATGTGTAGGCAACAGGGAGCAAATAAGATGCTTGAAGAGTATAAAAAGTGCAAGAAACTACTTAAGAAATCAGGAGGGCTAAAAGACGACACGGGGTTGCTTTGGCAGACAAGGTGAAGGATAATCCCAAGAGCTTCTACAGGTATATTAAGAGCAAAAGGATAGTAAGGGATAAAATTGGTCCTCTTGAAGATCAGAGTGGTCAGCTATGTGTGGAACCAAAAGAAATGGGGGAGATATTAAATGGGTTTTTTGCATCCGTATTTACTAAGGAAACTGGCATGGAGTCTATGGAAATAAGGCAAACAAGTAGGGAGGTCAAGGAACCTATACAGATTAAAGGGGAGGAGGTGCTTGCTGTCTTGAGGCAAATCAGAGTAGATAAATCCCCAGGACCGGACAGGGTATTCCCTCGGACCTTGAAGGAGACTAGTGTTGAAATTGCAGGGGCCCTGGCAGATATATTGAAAATGTCGGTATCCATGGGCGAGGTGCCGGATGATTGGAGGATAATTTATGTTATTCCGTTGTTTAAAAAAGGCTCAAAAAGTAATGCGGGAAATTATAGGCCAGTAAGTTTGACGTCAGTAGTAGGTAAATTATTGGAAGGAGTACTAAGAGATAGGATCTACAAATATTTGGATAGACAGGGACTTATTAGGGAGAGTCAACATGGCTTTGTAGGTCATGTTTAACCAATCTATTAGAGTTTTTCGAGGAGGTTACCAGGAAAGTGGATGAAGGGAAGGCAGTGGATGTTGTCTACATGGACTTCAGTAAGGCCTTTGACAAGGTCCCGCATGGGAGGTTAGTTAGGAAGGTTAGTTAGGAAGGTTCAGTCGCTAGGTATACGTGGAGAGATAGTAAATTGGATTCGACATTGGCTCAATGGAAGAAGCCAGAGAGTGGTAGTGGAGGATTGCTTCTCTGAGTGGAGGCCTGTGACTAGTGTGCCACAGGGATCAGTGCTGGGTCCATTGTTGTTTGTCATCTGTATCAATGATCTGGATGATAATGTGGTAAATTGGATCTGCAAGTTTACGGATGATACAAAGATTGGAGGTGTAGTGGACAGTGAGGAAGGTTTTCAAAGCTTGCAGAGGGATAGAGGGATTTTTCCAGCTAGAAAAATGGGCTGAAAAATGGCAGATGGAGTTTAATGCAGACAAGTGTGAGATATTGCACTTTGGAAGGACAAACCAAGGTAGAACATACAAGGTAAATGGTAGGACACTGAAGAGTGCAGTAGAACAGAGGGATCTGGGAATATAGATACATAATTCCCTAAAAGTGGCGTCACAGGTAGATAGGGTCGTAAAGAGTGCTTTTGGTACATTGGCCTTTATAAATCAAAGTACTGAGTATAGGAGTTGGAATGTTATGGTGAGGTTGTATAAGACATTGGTGAGGTCGAATTGCGAGTATTGTGTGCAGTTTTGGTCACCCAATTACAGGAAGGATATTAATAAGGTTGAAAGTGCAGAGAAGGTTTACAAGGATGTTGCCGGGACTTGAGAAACTGAGTTAGAGAAAAAGGTTGAATAGGTTAGGACTTTATTCCCTGGAGCGTAGAAGAATGAGGGGAGATTTGATAGAGGTGTATAAAATTATCATGGGTATAGATAGAGTGAATGCAAGCAGACTTTTTCCACTGAGGCTCAGGGAGAAAAAAACTAGAGGACATGGGTTAAGGGTGAGGGGGGGAAAAGTTTAAAGGGAATATTAGGGGGGGCTTCTTCACACAGAGTGGTGGGAGTTTGGAATGAGCTGCCAGATGAGGTGGTGAATGCGGGCTCACTTTTAACATTTAAGAAAAACTTGGACAGGTACATGGATGAGAGGGGTGTGGAGGGATATGGTCCAGCTGCAGGTCAGTGGGACTAGGCACAAAAATGGTTCGGCACAGGCGAGAAGGGCCAAAAGGCCTGTTTCTGTGCTGTAATGTTCTATGGTTCTATGATAAAGAAATTAAGACCCAGTTCTAGCAGTTATAGTGCTGGATGAGCAATTTTGGAAAAAGGAAGCTCAAATATGTTTAAAGTTCAGTTTTCAAAATATCCTGTAATGCAACCAAGGAAACATTGGATTGTCTGAAATGTCATTAAAACAGATTGTTGTTTTTTTGTCATTTTCTTGGAACAGACATTACTCTTTGCCAGATATGGGTGGGGGGGGGGTGGTCATGTGACATGGCTTACAGCCAAGGAGCATCCAGTTGAGCAATGAGTCTTTTTGGTTTCCAATTGATGAAGGAAGGCGATACATCACAAGGATGAATGTGGATGACTAGAGCCTCACAGCACCAGGGGCCTGGGTTCGATTCCAGCCTCGGATGACTGTCTGCGCGGTGTTTGCATGTTTTCCCCGTGTCTGCACAGGACTTCACCGGGTGCTCCGGCTTCCTCCCACAGTCCAAAGATGGGCGGGTTAGGTGGATTGGCCATGCTAAATTGCCCCAAAGACACGTAGGCTAAGTGGGTTAGCCATGGTAAAATGCGCAGGTTTATGGGGGTAGGGCGAAGGGGAGGGCCTGGGTGGGATTTTCTTTCAGAGAGTCGGTGCAAACTCGATGGGCCGGATGGCCTCTTTCTGCACTGTTGGGATTCTACGGCAATCCTATTCACTCTTACAAAAGTGATTACACTTCAAAGTACTTCATCAGCTGCAAAGCACTGGAGGACATCCGGGAGGTTGTGAAAACACTGTATAAATGTAAATCTTTCTTTTGCTAGGGCATGGTGTGAAACCACTCGACTGTATCAAATTGCTACACAAAAAATAAAATGCCACATGGACCACAGCAGTTCAAGAAAGTTGGCCCAGAACCCTCTACGGGTGACTAGTCTTGCCAATGGTAAGCACATCCAGAAAACAAAGGAAATAAAACATGCCTTTGACATTACCAGAAATATTTGGGGCAATATCTCAGCATCCAAACTGAAAAAGGTGCCAGTGCAAATGTGAACTTTTTTTCCCTTCATTACTGGATTATATAGAAAGAACTGCCAAGGATTTAGCTGAACTTACCACAGTGACAGCATCATTAAGCAGCGATTCTCCAAACACAATAATGAACAACACTTCATTCACGTGGACCTCTTCAAACACAGCCAACACAGCCACTGGGTCAACCGCTGCAATCAGACTTCCGAACAGAAGGAATTCCAACAAACCCGCCTTGAGATCTCCTGCAGAGATAGTGGAAAGCACCAGGAATGTTAGCTTCCAGCTGCAACTAGGATAACATTTGTATAGAACATTTAAACTATCCCAAGGCACTTCACAGGAAAATTTGCAGCTAAGAACTAACAAAAATTACATAAGGAGATTTTAGGATAGAGTCACAGAGATACACAGCACGGAAACAGGCCCTTCGGCCCAACGCATCCATGCCGACCAGGTTTCCTAAACTGAACTAATCCCATTTGCTTGCATTTGGCCCATGTCCCTCTCAACCGTTCCCATCCATGCACCTGTCCAAATGTCTCAGTTAGCCAAAAGCTTAGTTCAAGAAATAGATTTTAAAAAGCAACTTAAAAGGATGAGAGAGAGTGTGGAGAGGTCCAGGGATGGGATTCTATGGAAACAGCTAAAGGTAAGTTCCAGAGGAACAGGGATATTGGTGATGGTTATGGAGATGGGAAGATGCAAAGCCATATAGGAATTCCAAGAAAAAAAAGTGATGGGAAGTTCAAACTGAAGGAAGTGACTTAGGGCAGATTGGTAGCCAATCACAACACCCTAAGAGGTCTTTGCATTTACTGTTCACAATGCAAGTTTTGTCTAAAAGTGCCTGAAGCAGTGGAAACTACAAACAGAAGGGCCCATAAATTAGGATCATACTATACTAGGATTCTAGGGCGGCCTGGTGGTACAGTGGTTAGCACTGCTGCCTCACAGCTCCAGGGACCTGGGATCAATTCCAGCTTTGGGTGACTGTCTGTGTGGAGTTTGCACATTTCCTGAATGGGCTTCATGTTTGAATGGGCTTCCTTCCACAGTCCAAAGATATGTAGGTTAGGTGGATTAGCCATGGAAAATGTGTGGGGTTACGGAGCTAGGGTGGGAAAGAGGGCCTGGGTAAGATATCCTGTCAGAGAGTTGGTGCAGGCTCAATGGGCCAAATGGCCTCTTCTGCGCTGTAGGGATTCTATGATTCTATGACCACTACCCACTCCACAACCACCCCCAGGGGGATTTTAATGCTGGAACCAAGTTGAGAATCAACATTTGGCCATTAGGCAGCAGTGATAAAATTTAGGCAGCAGGAGGTTACAGTCAAGAACGTAAGTGGGAGGCAGGAAAGCTAAGCATGGGGTTGCAGTTGGGTTGTGGGGCAGGGGGAGGGGGTTAAGTCTGGGGAAGGAGACGCCTAACAAATGTACATATTTTAAAAAATTATCTTGGGTCAGATGCCTTCCGAAATCTGGGAGGTGAAACAGTGACAGGCATCAGCCAGACACAAACTAAGAGGCAGGTACCCATGTCCATCTTAATACAGCACACACCCCTGCTTTTCCCATTCATATTGCTAATGGAAGCACAAGGCACAGGTTACAATGCTAACCAGACACTTACACAACTATAATGCCTTACATTGAACATCAGCTCTGAGCAGCAAGGTACAATCTACACGTCAGGTAGAGCGCAGGAAGAAAACAATGATTCAAATCAAAGTCAGAAAGAAAGAAAAAGTTTTAGATTTATAAAGTGCATTTCACAATGTCAGGACTTCCCAAAGAGCTTTATAGCCAATTCATAGAATCCCTATAGTGCAGAAGGAGACCAATCGGCCCATCGAGCCTGCACCGACAATAATCTCGCCCATCTCCGTAAACCCATGTATTTACCTACTAATCCCCCTGACACTAAGGGGCAACGTAGAAAGGCCAATCAACCTATCCCACACATCTTTGCTCTGTGGGAGGAAACCGGAGCACCCATAGGAAACCCACGTAGACAGGAGGAGAAAGGTAAAACTCCACACAGACAGTGACCCGAGGCTGGAATTGAACCCGGCTCCCTGGCGCTGTGAGCTGCAGTGCTAACCACTGTGCCGTCCCATTAAGTACTTTTAAAAATCGAGTCACTTTCGTTAAGTGGTAAACATGCACACGGCATGATCCCACAAACAGCAAACCTCAGTGTAGCAATCATCGGCAAATGGTGTCAGGCTGGGCTGAGCCGGGGAGCGGCGTGTGGGGCTTGGTCTGGGTCTTCAAGATAGTTACTCTGAAGTGAGAAGTCCTTCTACCTCAGAGTAACCGCGAGTGTAAAACTGGCAGAACCATCCAAAGTTAGCAATTTAAAATCACTTTGTTGGATGGTTCCCAGCACAGTGCAATTATCCAGGGGAAGTTAGAGCTTCGGAGCAATTGCCGGGGATTTCCAAGGGGGATGCCCCAGCACATCATTGGAGTACCTCCCGGAAACCTGACGCTGGGGGACCAGGAAGAGATGGCCTGATATATGTTTTACAGATAGAGGAGGGATAAATAAAGCTAGGTGACCAACTCATTTGTTCTTCTGGAAATGGTGCCATGGAATCTTTGATACCCATCCAAGGGAGAAAACTGAGCCATAGATTAACATTTTACCCAAGCAATAACAACAGTGCAGCAAATCGTTCAAATGGACTCAATTCCCTGGATCGGGAACTCAAGCCAAAACATTCCAACACAGGATTTCGGTTCATTACCAGGGAGCAGCTGACAACTGAAGCCCAAGGATAGCGTTAGTTATTCACAAATAAGCTCCACGTGCCAATTACCTCAAGGCAAACGCATCAAAATTGTTGCTATCTTGAACATGAGCACAATATTGCCTCATCTGCACATTACACAACTGCTCACTCACACGTGCCCAAGTTCGGGTTTAACAAAAATTTACAGCTGAAGAATTAACCTCTTGATTCAACTGGTGTCAACAGTCGCAGTCTCTCCAAGTCCTTGCTTTCAAATAGCATTCCAGAGAGTTAAATACATGATCACGCCTTACATTCCTGCACATGTACTGTACTGAAGTGCTGTGCTGTCAAAGATGCCGCGTTTCAGCAGAGATGTTAAACTGAGGCCACTACTGCTCCTTCAGGTGGGCATAAAGGATTCTATGGCCATACTTGTGACAACACAGAGCAGGGAGCTCTCCTCGAGCCTGGCCCACTATTTATTCTTTAACACTGGAACATATTATCTGGTCATTAGCACATTGTTTGGGACCTTGCTATGTGTAAATTGTCTGTCACATTTTCTACATTATAACAGTGTCTATTCACAGAGTACTTAATTGGGTATAAAGTGCTTTATTTTTCTTTTAAGTCACTTAAGGGAACATTCAACAAAGCTATCATTTAGCCACTTGTAACATACAAGTGCAGAATCTCAAATGGTTTATTTTGCTTTCCAAATGAAGTAAAAGGATCAGACGTGGAGAGTAAGCAAACATTAGAATGATCAGATTTTTGAAGTAATCCCAATCTAATAATTTGCCATTTTAAATACAGCACAACAATCTCTGGTTTTATGTATCCACATTGATATTTGCAAGCTTTTAAAGAATAGATTTCCCCGAACCTGTGTGGAAAAATGTCCTCTTCCTGGGTTTGCCCCGAGTCAGCAATACTGATGCAATGAGATTCAATGTACTGGTCAAGTTCTCAGGTTGAACAGCAAATACTCCCAGAGTTAAGCATAAATGTGTCCCTGCAACCAGTCAGAAATCGACCATGACAGATCCATGTTGGTATAAGGTGCCGGGGGATACCACTAGATTCCAGAGAGGAATAACCACTACTTGTATTTTACCCTGGTCACACTTCAGTTAGATAAAGCTTACCCATAATGCCCGACAGGAAGATACCATAGAGGGAGAGGCCAGTGGTTGCAGCATTCCAAATTGTTCCAATGACAGCATACATTAGAATTGTTCCGAGGTTCCCGAAGAAGTGCCGGTTGGGCATGAAGTACCCAGCGTCCAATACAATGGGTGGCAGGAGATAGAAGAAGAAGACAGTTGGCGTTAAGGTGAAGGAGGCAGTGTGATCAGCAGCCCAGACAATTCCTCCCAGGATGAGGCCCAGCACAATCAGCAGGACACTCTCTGGTACCACGGAGGTGACTTTTTCCGACAAATGGAAAACTAAAGAAAACAAAAGAAAAAAGGACAAAATCAATAACTTTGGATTACATGGAAATTGAGCAGATTAAAAGTATATGATTAACTCAAATTGATCACCCCACTTATCCAGCTAAAGTTAGCACTGCTGCCTTACAACGCCAGGGACCTGGGCTTGATTCCTGGCTTGGGTCACTGTCTATACAGAGTCTGCATGTTCTCCCCGTGCCTGCAAGGGTTTCCTCCGGGTGCTCCGGTTTCCTTCCACAGTCCGAAAGACATGCTGGTTAGGCGCATTGGCCATGCTAAATTCTCCCTCAGTGTACCCGAATAGGTGCTGGAATGCAACGACATGGGGATTTTCACAGTAACTTCATTGCAGTGTTAATGTAAGCCTACTTATGACACTCAAACAATCTTAAACACTTAAAAGATTTCCACTTACTAATTTAGTCATTCCTTCCTCCATTTAAAGTTCCCTAGATCACAGCAATAAAAGTAGTAAACTCCAGGCAAGATATATCCTGTTACCATGCATCTACATAATAAATATTATTTTGAAAACCTTGAGATATTAAAAAAGTAAATTAGTGTAGATTTGGAGTATTGGCACTTGCAGAACCTGCAATATTGATATTGTGATGATACTGTGGCTTTAAGAAATATATTTATCATTTTTCTTGTAATGGGTATGATTTAAACTCAGCTCTGCTTTGTAGGGTGGCAGTTGATCCAGGAAAACCTTTATATTAGTAGCTGGGAGAACAAGATGAGTATTCATTTTAGACGTGGAGTGTTGGTTAAAGCAGAGCTAATGTATTTATGTTTACTTAGGTTCTCCGTGGGGTTTCAGAATAGAGTTTTGATTAGGTTGATTGACAGAGACACATGCTTAATACGAGGAGCTAAGCTTTCAGGAAAGAAAGAGTTTCAGTTTCATTTTTTAAATATAAGCAGTTGCTGCCTGGTCTGTCTCTCTCTACAGAGCTGTTCTGAAAATTCCAAGCCTGGCAACCCAAGTCAAAGCAAGTATACCCTGTGTTTTGCAAACTAATTTTATGGAGCGGTTTAAGTCAATATGGGAAATATTGCTTGCTTGGAACTGAGTGATAGGTTTGCTGCGAAGGATTGTATCTTGTCATGTTTGTTCAATTGTTAAAAAAGTTAAGCTCATTCATTTATTATAGTTAAACTGTGTTTTTAAATAAAGTTTGTTTTGATAAAAGCTTCCCAGTTTAGTCATTAGAATTGCATTTGGATTACAACATCTTATCCGGACACTAATGCCAAAATAGAAAATTGTTGAGGTCTGGTTTGGCTTCATATGGTTTCTGATCTGTACCAATAAATTAATATTTTATCCAAAAGGAGTCAACCAATCGTCCCTCAAACAAAAACAGAAAATGCTGGAAAATATCAGCAAGTGTGACATCATCTATGGAGAGAGAATCCAGTTAACTTTGAGTCTGGATGACCCTCATCCTGACTCGAAACATGAGGGGTAGGATGCTCCCAAAAAAATTCTGGAAGTGCCTAATTTGCATAAAAACTGGAGTAAATCCCATTGATTTTTCCAGTGGGATTTTCAAATCTCATCTCCCACACTGTACATCAGAGTACCCTATCATGAATCACGCAAGAATCAGTGGGCGGGGCCTATTCCTGCTGGAGAGGCCGGCAGCATAGCGCTGAGTGGGCCACTGCACATGCACCGATCTGTCAAGACTTAGATCTCCGCACGCACAGTAGCCCTTGTCTGCTGACCTCCCGATTGCTGGCTTGCTCAAATTGCTGGCCAGCACAGCGACTCTGCAGCGCTGCCCCACCAAATCCCCCCCGGCCCGATCGCTGGCCTTCTGGACATGTCCAGCCAGCCCCGGCCAACCCCCACCAGCAGTCACCGCACCCCTCCTGCCCCCTCGGCAGCCATGACCCTTCCAATCCCCCCCACCCCAATGGCCAGTCCCAATCGCTGGCCTCCCTCCCTCTGTTATTGATCCCAGTGCAGAGTGGCAGCGGAATCCCCAGCGCTCTCTCCCCAGAGGCCCCACTCCCCCATAGGCCCTGCCCCTTTGGTACTGCCCAATGCCCGGTGGGCAATGGCCAGACACCCCCTGGGCATTGCCACTTTGCCCCTTGGACAGTGCCAGGGGGCCAGGCTGCTAATGCCCAAGGGGCACCCCCCCTCACCCCCAACCTTCTGGGGGGGGGGGGGGGCTTCCATGACCCCCCCCTTCACTCCAACAGGTTTGGGCTGCCTGCTCCCCACTATTGGGGAACTGTTGTAAACCCCGCTGTAGTGAAACACTCCTGGTGGGTGGCTGACGACGCTGGAAATCCAGTGGGCAGAGACATGCGGAGGCTGTGGCGCCCAGCGAGAAGCCTGCTACACAGCCTCCCCTTAAGTCTCCTGGCCCGCTGCACTGCTGGGAGAATTGCCCCCTAGATCTGCTTTTGTTTCAGATTTCAGCATCCACAGTATTTTGCCTTAATCTTTCCTCAAAGTTGATTGAAGACTGATTAAGTCAAATTATGACTAACTTGTAAAAGTTCACATTCATACAAGACCTTTCATAACCTTAAGTAACACAAATGCATGACGTCCCAAGGCACTTTACAGTCAATGAAATACATCAAGTGTAGGTGCTGCTAAAGGAGCAATCACCAAACTATTCTGCATTTGTGACCATATCAGGAATAGTTCCCACATTAATACACTAATGAACCGAGATTTCATAAAAGGTCTATAGTGGCAAATATTAGAGAAATCAAAACAGGAAAATCATATGGGCTTGTGTATTTATGATCAAAGGATGTAATACAGCTCTGCTGCTAATAGAATTTGGTCTACACACATCTTTCCAGCAACTAACACTTCCTCGGCAACAAAACGCTATTGTAGTGACCTTAAGCTGTGCTGTTTCCCTGTTTACACATGACATTCAGTGTCAAAAGCACTTAGGTTAATCCCTGATCCGAGATGTCTCAAAATGGGACATTAACCATAGAAACCATAGAAACCCTACAGTGCAGAAAGAGGCCATTCGGCCCATCGAGTCTGCACCGACAACAATCCCACCCAGGCCCTATCCCCATATTCCTACATATTTACCTGCTAATCCCTCTAACCCTCATATTTACCCACTAATCCACACATTCTGGGACACTCGGGGGCAATTTAGCTTGGCCAATCAACCTAACCCGCACATCTTTGGACTGTGGGAGGAAACCGGAGCACCCGGAGGAAACCCACGCAGACACGGGGAGAATGTGCAAACTCCGCACAGACAGTGACCCGAGCCGGGAATCGAACCCAGGTCCCTGGAGCTGTGAAGCAGCAGTGCTAAGCATTATGCTACCGTGCCGCCCTAATTAATTAAGGGAGTCGCCTTTGACCGTTATAGCTACATTATCCTTTTGCAAGTGGACAAGCAGAATTATCCCAATGCTGCGCAGGTTCGAGCTTCATAAAAGGACCTTTTCACACTTGATAACATTCACCAGCTTTATCTTGTCACCTGATATACCCTCCATAGACCTTGCCTAACAGACTCACATGAGATACTGCCTGAACTTCTGTCTCGTCTTTGAGCTGTTCCCCCGCCCCCACTTCGAGGAAGTTAACTTCTTCAGAGAAATCCATCCGTGTGGTTATGAAATTAGGATTTATGATTATACAGCTTTGAACTCTGCATCATCCAAGAAGGATTTTGTTAAATATTACTGAATAAAATAGTTGGCATGCAAAAATTTTATGGAACACAACAAGAAATTGGATAATCAACTTCTTTTTTATGCTCTGCAGTGTATTTTTGGCACCCATGTGATTATTTTTCTGTGAATGATAGGATGCAAGTTATAAAATGAAGTCATTTATCCTGTTCCAAGGACACTGCTGATGACTTCTCAATCGGGTGGAAAAGTACAGCCATGCTTCCCTCTGCTACACTATCACTACTCATCGAAAACTTCTCTGTCCATTATCACAAGCTACATTTCACCTTCACTTCTTGAATTAAGTCAATTAAAGACCTAAACTTGCCAAATTGTGCCTCCAAAGAAGAGGGAAGGGGAAAATGGCTCACCAGTCAATAAACAATTGACATGCATAAGCAGTAGATTCCCACAATCAGCAAGAGACTCACCATCCTCCTGAGCACAGGCCACTTTCTCAAAATTAAGATCTAACAACATTAAAGATACGTTATTTGGTATTGCATAGAAACTAGAAGCAGGAGTAGGCCATTCAGCCCTTCGAGCCTGCTCCATCATTTATTTTTGATCATAGTAAGAAGTCTCACAACACCAGGTTAAAGTCCAACAGGTTTATTTGGAATCACGAGCTTTTGGAGTGCTGCTCCTTCATCAGGTGAGTGGATGATGAAGGAGCAGCACTCCGAAAGCTCGTGATTCCAAATAAACCTGTTGGACTTTAACCTAGTGTTGAGAGAATTCTTACTGTGCCCACCCCAGTCCAACACCGGCATCTCCACATCACATTTTAATCATGGCTGATCAAATTTAATATCCTGATCCCACCTTACTGTGCCCCCCACTCATATCCCTTGATCCCTTTAGCCCCACGAGCTATATCTAATTTGTCCTTGAAATCACAATGTTTTTGCCTCAACTACTTTTTGTGGTAGCGAATTCCACGCATTCATCACTCTCTGGGTGAAGAAATTTCTCTTCACCTCAGTCCCAAAAGGTTTATCCCCTTATCCTCAAACTCTGACCCCTAATTCTGGACTCCCCCAACATTGGGAATATTCTTTCCAAATCTATTCTGTCTAATCGTGTTAGAATTTTACAAATTTCTGTGAGATCCCCAACAATTAAATAAATTGTTTACTTCCGACAACCAACTCAATGGCCTTTACAGTGCCAACTTGGCAGGACTGATTAAGCCAGAAATAATGGAGCATAGACCAGCAGCTTACAGTAAATACAAGCACTTTACACAACAGATCATTTTTCTGCTGATCAAATCACTTTGCCTGCGAAAGCGGACATTTGCAGTGAACTTGAATGAAAAATATCGGACAAAAATCAAAGTTGCAATAATGATGAAATCTACTTTTGTCCAAAGATGTACGGGTTAGGTTGATTAGCCGTGGTAAATTGCCCCCTAGTGTCAGGGGAAATAACTAGGGTAAATACGTGGGGCTACCAAGGATTGGGGCTGGGTAGCATTGTGGTCGCCACAGACTCGATGGGCTGAATGGCCTCCTTCTGCACTGTAGGGATTCTGTGATTCTAATTCCATGGCATTGCTCAGCTGACCATTCTTCATGTCTGTGGCTAGACAGTGTCGGGCAATTCCACTACAGAAGGCAATCCTATGGAGCTCAACCCAGTAAGGATCAAATAGAAATCAAGGCCGGGATTCTCGCAAAAGAATTTAGTGTTGAACTTGTATGAAAACTGGAATAAATCTTGCTGGGTTTTTTTCAGTGGGAGTCCCGAGAAGAATCTCCTCCACACTGTGCCACTGCTGAGTGCAGCAGCGAGACTCATGTTAAAAATCAGTGGGCTATTCCTGCTGGAGAGGCTGGCAACATAGCAATGAGCGGGCCACTGCACATGCGCCAATCTGTCAGCGCCGAGATCAGCGCATGCGCAGTGGCCCATCTGTTAGTCCCCCAATTGCTGGCCAGCCCCACAATGCCAGCCCTCCAGCTCCCCACGGCCCAATTGTTGCCCCCCCCAGGCATGCCCGGGCCCAATCACTGTTTCCTCCTCCCTCACCCTACCGGAGTCTCTCCCGCTATTACCATCAACCATTGGCACATTTGGAAGGATTTGCAGCTTAACACTCAACATATCTGACCACCTTATGAATGCATTTTCCCTGACCATTTAAATCCCGAGGTGGGATTTCAACGTGATGCTTCTGGCTCAGAGGCAGGGAAGCTACTCGCTGCACCACAAGGCAGCACAGTGGTTAACATTGCTGCCTCAAGAGCGCCAGGGACCCAGGTCCAATTCCAGCCTGGGACGATTGTGCAAACTCCACACTGACAGAACAGTCTCTGAATGTCTGCGTGGGTTTCCTCCAGGTGCTCTGGTTTCCTCCCACAGTCCAAAGTTGTGCAGGTTAGATGGATTAGCCATGCTAAACTGCCCCTTCGTGTCCAAAGATGTGTAGGTTAGATGGATTAACCATGATAAATGCGCAAGGTTACGGAGATAGGGGAGAGCCTGAGTGGGATGCTCTGACACTTTAACGCAGACAAGTGTGCGATATTGCACTTTGGAAGGACAAACCAAAGAAGAACGTACAGGGTAAATGGTAGGACTCTGAAGAGTGCAGTTGAACAGAGGGATCTGGGAATACAGGTACAGAATTCCTTAAAAGTGACGTCACAGGTGGATAGGGTTGTAAAGAGTGCCTTTGGTACATTGGCCTTTATAAATCGGAGTATCGAGTATAAAAGTTGGAGTGTTATGGTAAGGTTATATAAGGCATTGGTGAGGCCGAATTTGGAGTATTGTGTACAGTTTTGGTCACCTAGTTACAGGAAGGATGTAAATAAGATTGAAAGAGTGCAGAGAAGGTTCACAAGGATGTTGCCGGGACTTGAGAAGCTGAGTTACAGAGAGAGATTGAATAGGTTGGGACTTTATTCCCTGGAGCGTAGAAGATTGAGGGGAGATTTGATAGAGGTGTATAAGATTTTGATGGGTATAGATAGAGTGAATGCAAGCAGGCTTTTTCCGCTGAGGCTAGGGGAGAAAAAAACCAGAGGGCATGGGTTAAGGGTGAAAGGAGAAAAGTTTAAAGGGAATATTAGGGGGGGGCTTCTTCACGCAGAGAGTGGTGGGAGTGTGGAATGAGCTGCCGGATAAAGTGGTAAATGCGGGGTCACTTTTAACATTTAAGAAAAGCTTGGACGGGTTCATGGATGAGAGGGGTGTGGACGGATACGGTCCAAGTGCAGGTCAGTGGGACTAGGCATAAAATGGTTCGGCACAGACAAGAAGGGCCAGAAGGCCTGTTTCTGAGCTGTAATTTTCTATGGTTCTATGAGAGTTGGCACAGACTCGATGGGCCGGATGTCGTCTTTCTGCACTGTAGGGATTGATTCTATGCCAAGTCCTCCTTTAGAGAGGTTTTACTACATCAAAATTGCTATGCAGGTGCTAGTTAAAGGTATAAGAAAGGATCATTTGTCCAAATGTTTGCATTGAGATGGCATTAAAGTAAAGCCACTGAAACTTAACTTTTACAAAAGTTCCAAATGCTGTGTTGAAAATATGATAATGTTTTTAAGCAGCAGTAGCAATGCTAATGGCAAAGTTCTGTCTATTCATCAGGGGACTGTTTTTCTGCATGATATAAACATACGTTTGTGAGGTACAGGTCGTGGTACAATCTGATAACGATAGTTCAGAAGCTGATGTTATGCCAACTGATGTCATTGCTCATATTGCCTGCATATTAATCACAAAATCAAAAACAAAACAACACAGAAACTTCCGTGAAGGGCCATAAGGAAAGAAAGAACCTGTTTTTGTATAACACCTTTCACAACCGAAGTACATCCCAAAGTGCTTCACCTCCCATGAAGTACTTTTGAAGAGGCGAACTATTGTAAAGTAGGAAACAATGCTGGTTGAGGGATCAATGGCAGCCAAGGTACCAAGGGGAACATTCCTGCTCTTTCGAGGAATGCCAATGGATCTTTCACACCAATCTGAGGTCAGATGGGTGTTCGGTTTAATATCTTATCTGAATGACGGCACTTCCAACAGTGCAGCACTCCCTCAGATAGGGCAAGAACATCAGAAACAGAAGGAGTAGGACACTGATTAGCTTGGGTCACGTGCTCCAATTTCTGGTGTAGCATTTAAACAGATAACCCGCTCAGAGGGAAAAGTACTCCTCACAGCTGGCATGTAAATATTGTAACACCTTCTCACATGGGGAGAAAAGGATTTAAATTTTAATACAATTTAAATGCCATTAGTGGGCCCACTGAAATCTCTGCGCCCGCTAGCCTCTCCTCCACCCAGCACCCCCCCCCCCGCCCCCCCCTCCCAGCCTCTCCTCTCTCTTTCTCTTTTTCTTCTCCCCCCACCCCCCCCCCCGTATTTCACTCCAGCAGGGTTTAGTATAGCTCCCCACTTGCAAGGAGCTAACGGCCTGACCCCGCTGGAGTGAAAAGGTGGGTTGGGGGCGGGGGGGGTGCAATCAAGGGACCCAGAGGGTTGGGCACCGGGGTGCCCCTTGGGCATTGCCACCTTGGCAGTGCCTGCCTTGGGCACTGCCCAAGGGGAAAAGTGCCAATGCTCAGAAGGACGATTAAGCTGGCCAGTAATCAGGAGGCCGGCATACAGGGGCCACTGTGCATGCGTCGATCTGTTGGCGCAGTGGCCCGCTCAGCGCTATGCTGCAGGCCTCTCCAGTGGGAATAGGCCCCCACCCAGAGCTTTTTGCACTGATTCACGCTAGTGCACTCAGCCGTGCATGGAGTGTGGGAGATTAATTTTGAAAAACTTCTGCTGAAAAAACCAGCGCGATTTACTCAGTTTTTACATTAATTTGACACTTAGAAGCGCCCCCATAATGTTAAAGGATATGGACACCAAGTGTGAATTGTACAATCCAACAAGGGGAAAAGGCGACATGAATCTTACCCTCAAAAGGAACGGGTTTGAGACAAAAAGTTTAACCTTTTGAAAATGGCAGGGACTAAACAAGACAAAAGCCCAGTGAGCGAATAGGAGGTACACAAAGAAGGATGCAAATCATGTTTAATATCAGATCCAAGGAGGAAAGTGCAGGTGTAAAAGTCAGAAAGGGATAAAGAGTAAAGTCAAGGCAAGTTCAAAATGGATGAGCTAATCATAGATAAGAGATAGCAGTGAGGAACTGCATTGCCAGTTAAATCATCCCAATCAATCGCAATCTTCCAGAAGTTGTTTCATGGGTGTTTGGGGAACACCTGGAAGTGCAAATATTGTGAATCCGACTGAAGATCTGGCAACTGCTGAAATGGGAAACACAGCTGGATGGGTCATGACAACCCTTCCTCCCAGTGCTTGCATTGCAATCAGACACTGGTGACCCAACACTCAGCAGAAAGCAGGTCTGATCTCTTCAGCCAACCAGAAACTTAAAATTCCATTACCTCAAGAAACAAGTTGCATCCTGGCATTGTTAAAATCTTAACCACTGAGCTGTCAATACATGTTTACAGAGTATTACAATTAGGATGATACAAATTGGGTATTGCTGGTGTTATAACTTTGATTTTGGTGTTCAGGATGGTTAAATGTTTAATTGGATCTAGGCATTGCACTGTACAGAATGGTCTTGTGGCACAGTGGGTAGCATTCCTACCTCTGAGTCAGAAGCTCGAAGTTCAAGTTCCACCCCAAGACTTGATGGTCAAGGAGGGTGCCTTCATAATGCGGCCAACAGGTTTGAGTATCGACCTGCAAACTCCTTCCAACACAGGCCAATGGCAGGCAATTAAAGAGTGTGAGGGACTCCCGGTCAGCCATGCTTGGTGAGGAGTGGCACCTCTCAAGCTATAAGCCTCTGGCAACAGACTAGTGGCCTGTTCCAGGAAAAACCTCATCTAATGGGAACAGATGAAAGTCTGCCTTGCGCACCATTAAGTGCAAGAAGAGAAACAGCAAACTGATCTATACAGAACCATAAATTTGGATCAGACGGTAGCTCTAGAATTCATCCCCCAAACTTCTCTTCTCTGTCCTCCAAGACTCTGGGCGAACCCTACTACTTCTGTGACTCTTACCCAATAAGCGCTGAGTGTGAAATTTTGTTGGATAATGCTCCTGTTAAGCACTGTGGTATGTTTTATGTTTAATATGCTGGGTATGAATATTCAATTTTTTTTTTTTAAATGTCAAGATCTGATTAAAACAAGGATTTGGCTAGATTTATTTCCTGGGTCCAGGCAGATTTTAAAATCCTGATGTTCTAGCCAGATCTTTGGACCTTAAATCACCATAATTAAGGACCCCATGCACCCCGGACATAATCTTTTCCACCTTCTTCCATCGGGAAAGAGAAACAAAAGTCTGAGGTCACGCACCAACCAACTCAAGAAAAGCTTCTTCCCAGCTGCCATCAGACTTTTGAATGGACCTACCTCGCATTAAGTTGATCTTTCTCAACACCCTAGCTATGATTGTAACACTACATTCTGCACTCTCTTCTTTCCTTCTCTATGAATGGTATGCTTTGTCTGTATAACATGCAAGAAACAATACATTTCACTGTATACTAATACATATGACGAGAATAAATCAAATCGAACCAAATTGCGGCAGGACAGTGGCATTTAATCCAGTAAACTCCCTCGAAATGTGGAGATAGAAACAGAAAATGCAGAAACACTCCATAGTTCGGGCAGCATCTGCCAAGAGAAACGGAATCAACAGTTCAGGTCAATGACCTTTTGTCAGAACCAATATTTTCTTGTATTATTTCAGCATCTGCAGTACTTTGCTCTGCCCTTAAATACTCGCCAAGTGAAACCATATAATATCAACTTCAGCTGTCGAACAGCTCTCCTATAGTCACTGAATGCCATGATCTTTGGAGCTTCTTATCTGCAACCACATTGTTACTGGCAATCCCTTGGATAAAGAGAAAGATGACTTTGCAAAATACAAACCTTCCGTGCGGGAGGGGAACTTTTCAATTGTACATGTTAACTTGGAAACAAAATGCATGGATAAAAAGAAAACCAAAAGACTTGCATTTATAGATTCCCTTTCACAATCTCTCTGATCTCCCAAACCTCTTTACATCCAATAAAGTATTAAAGTGGAGTCAGTGCCGTAACATAGGTAACTCAAACAGCAATTTGCACTCATCAGGTTCCCAGTAACTAGAATCTGATAATGATCGGATCACACCTGTTTTTGTGATGCTGGAGAAATTAATATTTAGCCAAGACACCAAGAAGATACCACTGCTCTTCTTCAAAACAGCACTATAGGGTGAATGCAAACCCTAAAGAACAAATGTGGCTTTGATTTAGCATCACTCTCAAAAGACAGCACATCGTGACAGACCAGCATTCCCTCAGGACCGCACTTCAGCCCAAATTATGTGCACAGCTATATGAAGTGCCACTTGAACCCACAAAAATCTGACACAGGAAGTGAGAATGTTACCCCTGAACCATGACCAATGTCAAAAACAGTGAAACAATGGGAGTGTGACAGGAAGTGCAAATTAAAATGGATTATTCTGCGATGAATGAACATCAGGAACCCTTTATGGAATGGAACTAATTTGACTAAACTCCCTGCTGACATAATGGGCGAGATTCTCTGGCCTCCCAGCCACATGTTTCCCACCAGTGGGAGTGGCGCATTGTTTGCTGGCGGCGGGATTCTCTGGTCCCGTCGCTGTCCATGGGAATTCCCACTGATGTCACCCCCATGTCGACGTGAATCATAGAAATCATAGATTCATAGAAACCCTACAGTGCAGAAGGAGGCCATTCGGCCCGTCGAGTCTGCACCGACCACAATCCCACCCAGGCCCTACCCTGCATATCCCTACATATTTACCCACTAATCCCTCTAACCTACGCATTTCAGGACTCTAAGGGGCAATTTTTGGCATGGCCAATCAACCTAACCCGCACATCTTTGGACTGTGGGAGGAAACCGGAGCACCCGGAGGAAACCCACACAGACACGAGGAGAATGTGCAAACTCCACACAGACAGTGACCTAAGCTGGGAATTGAACCCAGGTCCCTGGAGCTGTGAAGCAGTAGTGCTAACCACTGTGCTACTGTGCCGCCGTGAATGGCTGAAGAATTCCGGCCAATACCTTCACATCTCACTCATTTACGTGGTGATGAATCAGCCTGTTGATATCGAATTGGAGGGGGTCTCATAATTGCTTCTCAGCCTTTTGGCTAAGATGAAGCATCAGATCAAGCCCAAGATGGAGTGTAATGCCTTATTTTGTCAACTTGGATCTTATTTGTCTCCCTTGTGGGGACCATGAATTGGATCCAATTGGAATTTGAATTTGGTTTTTGGAGCAGGCAAGGAGATGGATTTGGGTTTATCCGGTCCACTTTGTGCGTTGACTTTGTAACTTTAGAGGGAGTAAATTTTTTTTTAAATAAAAGATACAACAAATGCCTGGGTTTCAGATGCTCAGTTTGTCTGAGGTTGATCTTGCTCTTGGCTCATGGTCACTAGGAGGGTCATTTTTAAAAAGGTAACTATGATGGCACAAACAGAGATGATTCTCTCTCCTCGCTGTGCATACCTTTCAAACAAACACAGTCTCTGTATTTGCAAGGCTGCTATCAAAATAATGAACTTAAACACTGACATGAATTAAAGAGTTGACAGCTTGCCAGTTCTTTTCTCTCTTGAGACATAGCACTTTTGATACAGCCCATGACAGTGCCAACAGTCAGCAAGTCTATTGTTTCCATGAATCAGTATCCACTTCAAAATATTGAGAGTCAGGTCGTGCAATTATTCGTGAAAAAAGACATAATTCTGTCATCAAATTGGAACAGCATTTGTCTGCTTGATCCCAGATAGCAGAAAGCCTCAGAATGCCTAATCATCAACAACACGTGTGACTCAAAATTGCGAGGAGGGTCCACACTGACCCTCAGTGTGTCACTTCTGCCAGAAGTGCAGAATACAAGGACAAAAAGGTACAAAGAAGACCAAAGCAACCATGCCAGATTTTAGCAAACCATCCAAGGATATACTTTAAGCCTCCAGATGTCATTTAGATGGCCGCTTCAGCTATATTGGCATAGACAAAGCATGCCTTCAAAACAAAAATGCTGGAAAATCTCAGCAGGTCTGACAGCATCTGTAGAGAGAGAGAGAGAGAGAATGGAGCCAATGTTGAGTCTAGATGACCCTTCGTCACAGTTCTGAATAGATAGCAATGTGATTGAGATCATTTCTGGCCAGGACACTGAAACCAATTCTCCCGTTCTTCTTCTCAGGAGTCAGATCTTTTATACCCACCGGAGCAGACAGACAGGGGCCTCTGTTTCTGGGAAATCAAAGGCCGATGGCGGGTGGGAAAAGCGGCGTTGAAACCATGAACGGCAATGGTGGCTTTCTGGGCCGTATAGTCTGGGAATTGGGGGGGGAATCTTTGAAGCTTCAAGTTCAGGTCCCATGATGCATCACTGGATGGCCTCCGATTCATCCATCCCACCAGCAACATAGAAATGAGGGGACAGGGGAGCCATTTTTAAAGTCTGCTCTAGTGTGCAGCCACCAAAACTGTTAGCCTTGGACTCCACCGGCCTGTGTCCAGGCACCTCTTGGCATTATCGGGCCACCCTCACATCCAACACAACCTAGGCACCTCCAGAATCCCCCAGGCAGCCCCAGCAGGGTGACTGGGCAGTGCCAGGAATGACCCTCTTCTTCCCCTCCCCCCGAGCGCTGAACTCACCCGAGATCCCCTCGGAGGATTGCTTGGCCTTTATAAACCAGTCGGGCCTCAGGCCATTCAGTCGTTACGCTGCTGTGGGTAGGTGCCTGATAATTATGCGATAATGTATCCAAAAGGAGGTTCCTGATGTTGAACTGATGAGGGAGGGGGGGTGGGGGTGGGGAGCAGGGGGACAATCGTGGCATTTACACCAATGCAAAATGTGACTTTATTTCCCGATATATTTCACACTCCTGTTGCCATCCTGATGCGAATGGGTGCAGGGAATCCCAGCCCAAGTTTCTGTTCTTAAATAGCTGCTCTAAGCAAAGACGGATGGGAAAGACCCCAAAATTAGCATTAGTAAATAAAAAGCAAGATAAAGTCAGGGAACCCACTGATCAAAATCAAGCTTAACAGAAAAAGAAATAAAGATCTTGATCATTACATTGCAAGCTGACAGCCTTGCCCACAATGGGAGCTGAATAAATGATAACTAACAGGACTAAAAACAGCTACATTCTGGATTTACATTGAGCAGGAAGAATCTTTAACTCGTCTGGGTGTTGGCTTTGGCTACCACCAGTTACCACACTCAACACCACGTTAAAAGGTAGCACAGTGGTTAGCACTGCTGCCTCACAGCCCCAGGGACCCGGGTTCGATTCCAACCTCAGGTCACTGTGTGTGGAGTTTGCACATTCTCTCCGTGTCTGCGTGGGTTTCCTCCGGGTGCTCTGGTTTCCTCCCACAGTCCAAAGCTGTGCAGGTTAGGTTGATTGGCCACGATAAATTGACCCTAGTGTCAGGGGATTAGCAGAGTAAATATGTGAGGTTACAGAAATAGGGTCTGAGGATTGTGGCCAGTGCAGACTCAATGGACCGAATGGCCTCCTTCGGTACTGTAGGGATTCTACGAGGTCCAAGTTCAGAGCATGATGTTGGTTAATGCCTCCAGTGCATTACAGAGAAAGTGCTATACTGTCAGAAGTCCATCAGCCCTCTCAAGTGGGCACCAGGAGAGTTATTTCCAGTGTCCTGACCAACATTTATCTCTTGGTCGTAAACAGAATAGCCGGTCATTATCACATTACGAACTTGCTGTGTGCCAATTCCTGCCACCTTCCCTTTATTACAACATGTGACTACACCAAGTATTGATATGGCTGCAAATGTAGGGAGGTCCTGCAGTCGTGAACGGTTGTACATGAACGCAAGTCTTTCTTTAACTCAGGTCAGACATTCAACTTTTAATTGGGTCTTAAATGGTGAAATGAAATACCTTGCAACTTGTAAAGGCATCATTTCTGCATCTATCTCTTGAACCTTTCAAAATGCCACAGTCTGATGCCTATCCAGTATACTAAAAAAAGTTAAAGTTTATTTATTAGTCACAAGTAAGGTTTACATTAACACTGCAACAAAGTTACTGTGAAATTCCCCTAGTCGCCACACTCTGGCGCCTGCCCGGATCAATGCACCTAACCAGGACGTCTTTCAGTCTGTGGGAGGAAACCCACGCAAACACGGGGAGAACGTGCAAACTCCACACAGACAGTGACCCAAGCCGGGAATCGAACCCGGGTCCCTGGTGCTGTGAGGCAGCAGTGTTAACCACTGTGCCACACTATACAGAACAAAAGAGCTCTTAACATTCAAAAAAACCTATTACAACTCATTAGGGTTACTAATCTCATCAGGAAACAAGCCAATCATATTCAGAATATGATTATAATACACCCTACTTGATAGTGTCAGGTCAGCAAATAGCAATCCTGCTTGCAATAACATGGGGCAGGTGGTGGCGTAGTGGTATTGTCACTGGGCTAGTAATGCAGAGACCCAGGTTAATCATAGAAATCATAGAAACCCTACAGTGCAGAAAGAGGCCATTCGGCCCATCGAGTCTGCACCGACCACAATCCCACCCAGGCCCTGCCCCCATAATCCCTAAACATTTGAACAATCTCTTCATATCATAGTTCGCACAGATCGGTCCATCCCACACTCTCCAACCAGAAAGACAGCAGGTAAACTGTTGTGATAGGTCAGAAATTTCACGTCTCAATGTCCATTCTTATGCCATCACTGACATTCAATATGACCCAAGCCGGGAATTGAACCTGGGTCCCTGACGCTGTGAGTCAGCAGTGCTAGCCACTGTGCCACCGTGCTGCCCTTAATGCTCCAGGGTACTGGGTTTGAATCCCACGATGTGGAAATGCCGGCGTTGGACTGGGGTAAACACAGTAAGGAGTTTAACAACACCAGGTTAAAGTCCAATACTTTAACCTGGTGTTGTTAAACTCCTTACTTTGAAACCCACCACAGCAGAAATTTGAATTCAGTGAAAATCTGGAATCAAGTCTAATGATGACCATTGTCAATTTTTGTAAAAACCCATCTGGTTCCCTCTTGTTAACTCCTGGCCTGCTCCACATGCGACTCCAGATCCACAGCAATGTGGTTGACTCTTAAATGTCACTCATTTCATGGGCAATAAATGCTGGCCCAGCCAGCAATGCCCGCATCCCATGAATGAATAATAAAAACAGCATGACAGCAGCTCTTTACAGAGAAACACCTCCAGGCAACAATATCTGCTGATCAGAAATCAAGATTAAGAAAACTCTCTCATTAATAGCTTTTTTTTCATTAATATGCTTTTTTTTAAAATGGTGTTGAAGTTTTAAAGTCCCTCAAACACTGGGTTGCAGCAACATTTCCGGTTTCTGGGACTATTGGATGACAGAATATCGGAAACACTAGCAAAACCTCCCAAGGGAACCCACTGTTATGCATACCCATAAGTAAACTGGCACAGCCTTCTGGTCGTCATTGTACAAGATTAGCCAACTGCGAGGAAGATTTATCTCAAGCTGAAGTAATATTAATAATATATCCCCTTTGCATATGCATTTGTGATTGAATGAGTGTGAAAGGTGTTGGATGCAGCTTTACAGAAAGCATGATGCCCCAAAGTGCTTTACAGCCAATTTTTAAAATGCACTTTTGGAGTCACTTTTATAGAAAACGTTGCAGCCAATTTGCACACAGCAAGCTCCCTCAAACATCAACGTGGTCACAAACAGATCATCCATTTCTGTGATGTTGATTGAGGGACAAATATTGGCCAGGACACTAGGAATAATTCCCCTGCTCTTCTTCGAATAGTGCCATTGGATGTTTTCAAGCCACTAGAGAGAGCAGATAGGGTCACTGTTCATCATCTCACCCAAAACCTCCCCCACCCCAGCTTTAGAAGCTGGATTGCAATTGCTTAACCAGGCATTGTGCAAATCAGTTATTTCAAGGTAAACCAGAGACAATGCAGCACCACCTCAGTACTGTACTGGAGTGTCAGCCTAGATTTTTGCGATCAAGTCTTTGGCATGAGTGAACAATACTCTACTACTGTGTTCAGTGTTGCTAGTTACAGGTAATTAGCATGCTTAGAAGAGGTTACTCTTGTACCTATGGCTCCCAAAATTCTCCACTACGGGGGGATTTCTCCACCTCATGTCTGAGTTTGCTGTAGACTAATTGATCGAGATTGATTGATAGGGAGGCACGGTGGCAAAGTGGTTAGCACTGCTGCCTCACAACACCAGGGACCTGGGTTCAATTCCGGCCTCAGGGCACTGCCTGTGCCAAGCTTGCACATTCTCCCAGTGTCTGCGTGGGTTTCCTCCAGGTTCTCTGGTTTCCTCCCACAGTCATGATGTGGAGATGCCGGCGTTGGACTGGGGTAAATACAGTAAGGAGTTTAACAACACCAGGTTAAAGTCCAACAGGTTTATTTGGTAGCAAAAGCCACACAAGCTTTCGGGGCTCCAAGCCCCTTCTTCAGGTGAGTGGGAATTCTGTTCACAAACAGGGCATATAAAGACAGAGACTCAATTTACATGAATAAGTCATGGTCACGGGCATTCGGCCTCTGATATTCAGGTAAGCGTTCTCCAAGGCGGCCTTCGCGACACACGACGGCACAGAGTCGCTGAGCAGAAACTGATAGCCAAGTTCCGCACACACGAGGACGGCCTCAACCGGGATATTGGGTTCATATCACACTATCTGTAACCCCCACAGTTGCGTGGACCTGCAGAGTTTCACTGACCGTCTTGTCTGGAGACAATACACATCTTTTTAGCCTGTCTTGATGCTCTCGCCACTCACGTTGTTTTGTTTCTTAAAGACTTGATTAGCTGTAAGTATTCGCATTCCAACCATTATTCATGTAAATTGAGTCTCTGTCTTTATATGCCCTGTTTGTGAACAGAATTCCCACTCACCTGAAGAAGGGGCTTGGAGCTCCGAAAGCTTGTGTGGCTTTTGCTACCAAATAAACCTGTTGGACTTTAACCTGGTGTTGTTAAACTTCTTGCTGTGTTCCTCCCACAGTCCAAAGATGTGCAGGTTAGGTGGGTTGGCCATGCTAAATTGCCCCTTAGTGTCTGGAGAACAAGCAGGGTAAATATGTGGGGTTAGGTTTAGGCCCTGAATGGGATTGTCGTCAGTGCAGGCTTGATGGGCCGAATGGCCTCCTTCTGCACTGTAGAGATCCTATTCTATGACTGTCAGGATTAATCAATAACTCCAATACCATTGTATAATGAAAGTACCAGGATCATAGAAGGCGAGTTAGATGGACCATGAACTTTTCCCCATATTGCAATTCCCCTGTTTGCGACCGGTACCCCACACACCACATAAAACATCCATTCCCTCCACTATTGACATGTCCAGGGCTTCCATCACCTCAGAGACACCAGGTACAACATACTCTCCAAACAAGTCACAGCATCGCACAATTTGGGACAATTATCTAAGTCAATGGATCTAGCTATGGGAATACGAACATCAAATGGACTGCGCTGTTCCAAGTAACAACACACCATCATTTCCTTAAGGACAATTAGGCATGGCCAATCCCAAGAACTAGCATCTTCTGTTTTTAAATCTCAAAGGAATTTGCTGAAGTAATCCCTTCAAAGCTTCTATGGGCATGCCCTCCTTGAGCATTCTGAAAATAAACTCCAGTGACCAAATGGCACAGCACTGCCACCAAATGGTGGTCATGATGTGGAGATGTCAGCATTGGACTGGGGTAAACACAGTAAGAAGTCTCACAACACCAGGTTAAAGTCCAACAGGTTCATTTGGTAGCAAAATCCACTCGCTTTCGGAGCACTTGCTGCTCCTTCGTCAGGTGAGTGGGAGTTCTGTTCATAAACAGGGCCAGTGGTGGGCCAGAGCTTTGCAACCACAAATCTTCCACAGAATTCAACCTCTGCAATACACCCGCCTCCACCTCCCACCTTAACAGAAGCTGCGCATTACTCACTAAGCACTTGGTCATCAGCAGCTGCAGAGATGGGGGGGGGGGGGAAGGTTTAGTCAACATGGGGTACTCTTTCAGAGCATCACAAAAGCAATGTTAGCAGAGCTGATTATTCAAATACAGCTGCTTGGCATATGGCTGGTGGAGGCACAAGGGGAATGAAAAATATTTTAATTTGAGGGTGGGAGGCGACTCGAGTGGAGCATACATGCCAGCATTGATTGGCTGGGCCGAATGGCATGTTTCTCTGACAATTTGGGAATACATTTGGACATTTGACAAAGTGTATCCGGTTTCCTCTCAGTCTGAAAGACGTGCTGGTTAGGTGGATTGGCCATGCTAAATTCTCCCTCAGTGTACCCGAACAGGCAGCAGAGTGCCGTGACTAGGGGATTTTCACAGTAACTTCACTGCAGTGTTAATGTAAGCCTACTTGTGACTAATAAATAAACCTTAAACTTTAAACCCAACTTGTCCCAGCCCCCTTCCCTATACTCTTAGCCTCACAAATTCTCCCTCATCAGGTATTTATGCAATTCTATTTCTAAAGCCATAACTGAATGCGTCTCCACCACACCCTCCAGCAGTGCATTCCAGATCCTAACCACATGTTACATTAAACAAAAGTCTTTGGTTCTTTTCGCATTCATCTTAAAATTGTGCCCTCTGATTCTCAACCCATCTTCCAAAGAGGACAGTTTGCCTCCATTGTGCTGTCGAGACCCTTCACGATTTTGAGCCCCTCTATCTCATCTCAAACTTCTCTTCTCCAAGGAAAAGAACCTGAGCTTTTACAATGCACCCGCATAATGGAGATTGGAACAGAAAATGCTGGAAGAACTCAACAGATCTGGCAGCATCTGTGAACATAGAAAGAGTTAATGGGCGGGTTTTATGGCTTTGCTCGAGCGAGACTGAAAGTTTCTGTCCATTGACCACTTCTCACCCGCTACGATTCCATGGCGGGCGAGGCGGTAAAATTCCAGGGAATGTTTCAAATCCACACAACTCCTTCAGAGCTGAAGAGAGGTAGACATGTTCCCCAATCCCTGGATCATTTTCCTGGATCTTTCCTCCATTCGGCCTATTGAGCCTGCACCCAGAACATTCCCTCCCAGGCCCTATCCCCATAACCCCACCTATTTACCCTGCTAATCTCCCAGACATTAAGGGGCAATTGAGCATGGCCAATCAACCTAACCCGTACATCTTTGGACTGTGGGAGGAAACCCACACAGACACGGGGAGAATGTGCAAACCCCATACAGACAGTCACACAAGTAGTGCCAGATTTAGGCATAAACTCAACAAGCTGCAGCTCAGGGCCTCACAATCCGCAGGGGCCTCACAAAATTTACAATGAAGAGAACATTTAAAAGCGGATACCAGAAAAGAAAACGAAAGCACCAGCTTGAAGAGCAACTCAAAAAATTACCAAAAGTTGACAGTTGCTTTACTCCAGAAACAGCTAAGGATCCACAAACCCAAGGTGATCAGCAAAGTCCAAAAAAACCACAGCCTAGTGCCTCTGCTACTGAGACAACAGAGTCTGGAATCTCAGCTGAGGAAAACACTGGAAGTGATGTAAATGTGAGCGTTGCAGAGCCGACATCCACAGTTGAAACAACAAAATTCACCAAACTCAATGATGTAGGTCAATGTAGGTGTCTTAACCGAGGATGAACTCTCATACTGGATCCTTAAGGGTCCTTCAGAGTGTCAACACTGGAACGGCCCATTTGAAAACTCAAAACGGTCATTCAAAAATCAAGATAGATATTGTTCAAAAAGGTATTTTTCAGTCCAGAAAAGTTAATGGTGAAATATACGATCGGGAATGGCTAGTGTACTCTCCAACAACTGGCTGTGTTTACTGCTTTGTCTGCAAGCTCTCTTCAACATAAACTGCAGTACTAGCTGTATATATTTATTAATGTATCTTAAAATTATTTTTAAAATTACATTTAAGTATTGTTTCCAGGGTATACTATATTATAATCTATGAGAGAGATCAAGCCAGCCAAATGATAAATATGTAATCAGTAAATGCATTCATTTCAAAATAATTTGTATTTTTCACTTTAAATACCTTGCTATTAAATAATTAAAAGGCATAATTATGTTTTCAATTTTTTTGTGGCGACCCAAGATCCTGTTTTGATACGCACCTTTGTGAGACCTTTTGGTGTAACTTTTTCAACAAGGGGCCTCCAAGCTTTATATAGCTTAGGGCCTCACCAAGTCTAAATGCACACAAGGCTGGAATTGAACCCGAGTCTCTGGCGCTGTGAGGCAGCAGTGCTAACCACTGTGCCACCACGCCACCCTGAGGGAGGTTACGAGAAATGGTAGGATATAATCCACATTTCAGCCATTGGGTTATTTGCCACACTTCTCCCTGCTTTCCTAACCATCACATGTGTAAATTATCCTCAATAAAAAAGCTTCTCCAAAACCAATTGTTGTTTTCAAATTCCCATTTGCCCCTTTGCTTTAGGAATGCAGTTAGTTCATGGAACTGTTCAATTAGTCCCATCATTTGCAAAAGAACCAGCTTGTCCTTTTATAGCCCTGGTTTGGAGCCACTTAGTAACCTAAAACCACATATAAGAAGGAGCCATTCCCCTTAATTTCACTTTTAATTTGGTTATAACAATAATTGCTTTGCTTCCTGAGGCTGCTGAGTACTAAATATGCTAATGGTTTTGAAGTTGGGCTGGTGAGGAAAAAAAATGAGAACTCGTTCAGCAAAGTTGCCCATGGAGCAGAATAGCAGCAGATTTAAACAGCAGGAGAGAGCTAGGAGCAGCGAGGCAGATTTAAACCACGTGGGAGCAGAGAATTAGATCTCAAATAAACAGAGTAAACCTAAAAAAAAACAGAAAATAGAAGTTACATAGAATCCCTGCAGTGCAGAAGAGGCAATTCAGCCCATTGAGTCTGCACCTATTCTGACAGTGTATCTTACCCAGGCCCCCTCCCCCACCTCATCCCCACGACCCCACACATTTATCATTCATCTAACTTACACATCTTGAGACACGAAGGGGCAATTTAGCATGGCCAATCCACCTAACCTGCACATCTTTGGACTGTGGGAGGAAACCAGAGCACCCAAAGGAAACCCACGCAGACATGGGGAGAATGTGAAAACTCCACACAGGCAGTGATCCGAGGCCGGAATTGAACCTGGGTCCCTAGCGCTGTGAGGCAGCAATGCTAACAAGTGCCACACCAGATAAGTAGGAAGTTTAGTGTTGTTTTTAGAGTGGTAAGCATGTGTATTCTGGTGTTAGCGCAACAGTAAGCTAAAAGACAAAAATAATTTATTTTATTTATTATGGTCACCTGTATTGGTATTAAAGTATTGTTTCTTGTGCAGATAAAACAAACCATTCATACAGTACATAGGTGGAGAAGGAAAGGAGAGGGTGCAGAATATAGTGTTACAGTCATAGCTAGGGTGTAGAGAAAGATTAAATAAATAGAAATTAAAAGGTAAAAAAAGTGTGTCTGGGAGAGAGTTGACGTCAGCACAAGGGACAAGCCTCAGGAATTTTTCTGTAAGTTTAGGTGGTAGCCTACAAAAGAGGCCCAGCCCCATTGACTGTACATCCCAAACCACGTGGGGACTCCAGGAAGTTTCTGGACATCTCAAAAGAGACAGCAACTGTCGTCAGATGGAGCAGGTTGAGCTCCAAGTTTCGAAACGTGGGCAACAGCTGACATCACTGCAGTGTAACCAGCAACGCTGGGAAGCATGTGGACCACATGTTTCAGGAAATAGCCACCCTGCAGCTCAAAGAATGTGCAGGAAGAGGGAGAAATGGATGAACACGAGACAGACAAGGAGCACCCCCCCCCCCCCCCCCCCCAAGAGAAGGGGCAATTCTAGTATTACGGAAATTAGCTTAAGCAGGTGAAAGGGGGTATTCGTGGTACTGTCAAGAATGAAAAAAAAGGCAGTCTATGAGTAGTGAAATGGACACTTTTACTAAGCGGAGATATGATTTCCCCAAAAAAAAAAGGACCCGGAATAGCTAGTGAAGGTATATCAATGTCAAAGCAGTGGAAGGCTTTGTAGGATGAAATAGTCAAGAGTTCAGAACCAATATGTTCTCACAAAGAAAAGGATTGGGACTCCCAAAGTGAGACTCTTGGACATGCAGGGTAGGACAAGGCAAAAAAAAAAGAAAGCTTATGTCAAATACAAAAAGCCTTGAAGAGTATATAAAGTGCAGGAGTGGAAGTGTTAAGACAAAAGGGCATAAATTAAATATTGGTAAGAAAAAGATGTTGGGTGCAGTTTTCCCCCCCAAAAAATCAAAGTGTCCAATGGGTTGGAAAACTGGAGGTTTTCCTGCCCATTGGGTGGAGCCTAAACCCGCTGGAGAGGCTGGCAGCAGAATGCTCGGGTGGCCACAAGCATGCACCGACCTCCCAGTTGCCAAACCTCTAGGATTGTACGATGGTCACCAGGAATAATATTCATCTCATAGATGTTACTGCAAGCGATCCTGGGAGAAAAAAAAAGTGGGCTTTTGACAGTACCAATGTTTAGTTTGAAAATTATTGGCGGTGGGCAAAATAGGCTGTTTGGGGCAGGGCAGTGGGAGATTAAAAGTTATGTGATTAAACTTCCAGGAATAGAATCCCTACAGTAAAGAAGGAGGCCATTCAGCCCATCAAGTCTGCACCAACCACTATCCCACCCTGGCCCTATTCCCATAACCACACATATTTACCCTGCTAACAGTAGGGTCAATGGCCAATCAACATAACCCGCACATCTTTAGACTGTGGGAGGAAACCGGAGCACCCGGAGGAAACCCACGCAGACACAGGGAGAATGTGCAAACTCCACACAGACAGTGACCCGAGGCCAGAATTGAACCCGGTGTCCCTGGCACTGTGTGGGAGCAGTGCTAACCACTGTGCCACCGTATGCAGAGTTGGCAACCCTACCCCAGCCAAAATGTATCCCTCAATCTCATTGTTGTTTGCGCAACCTTACTGTGTGCAAACCGACTGCTATATTTCCCTATTGTGAAGGACTTTTGAGCCAACCTTCAGTGAGAAAGGCACTATATGAATGCAAGTCCTTTATTTTTGTTAAACTTCATTGTGCAAATGAGAATTATAAACTAGGAGCAAGTTGTACATATTCAGGAAATTTTTTAGGAAAAAATAAATGACGACTTCATGATGTTGATGAGTTGAAATGGGGTGAGTGAAGGATGGGAAACAAATATAATATGGGCTGGCATTGGAAGGAATAGACGACAGTCTCTGAATAGCTTTTCATAAGTTACTGTCCTCAGGCAAAATGTTCACTAATTTTATGAGGCATCTACAATCCCCCATGATAAACGACATCAACTTTATGAGCTTCAGAAAAGGAAGCACTGATGTATCTTTACAGCAGAATGGTGATCAGAATGATAGGAACTTGGCATTAATTACAACCAGAAATATAATTGTCCTGCTAGTGTTTCAATACTTTATGACATTAACCATGCATTTAAACTTATTAACCTTGTATTTGGTTTCCCAGAGATGTTATGGTGGAATAGAGTAATTTTTAAAACTTATTAATGTCACAAGTAAGCTTACATTAACGCTGCAATGAAGTTACTGTGAAAGTCCCCTAGTCACCACACTCCAGCACCTGTTTGGGTACACTGAGGGAGATGGCACAGAAGGACACCATTTGACCTGGAGTCTTTGATTTGATACGTCACATGTATTAGTATACAGTAAAAAGTTTGTTTCTTGCACACTATACAGACAAAGCATACCGTACATAGAGAAGGAAACGAGAGAGAGTGCAGAATGTATTGTTACAGTCATAGCTAGGGTGTATTGTCATTTCTCTATCTATTGGTTAGAACAAGACATTGAAAGGTGAACAAAACAAGATTACACATCAAAGTCCTCAATCTAATGCTAAATATCAGCCCTGTTGCTCTGCAGAAAACAGAGGATCGCCTTTAATGGTTTTCTTCACCAGGGTAGGAAAACCTTCCATTTGCACTTTCCACACTTGAAAAAGAACATGTTTATGAGAAAATTTCTAAGTGGGATTCCACGCCCCCCCCCCCCGCCCGGCTTTGCTTGAAAGGAAACTATTATGCAAACAAAGGTTTGCAACTAAGCGTGCCAGACAGCGACACAGCCGCTGGGTTGCTCCAGGGCAGTGGGAGAGCTGCCGGCCTCTGTACAGTTTTTCCTGGTTAATAAATACTCATGCTCCTGATGAAGTCTGTGAATATGCATCATTACAGTAGGGCAATCCAATGTCCTGCTCTATCTCCATAGTCCTACAAGTGTATTTCCTTAAACTTTTCCATCTAATCGCCTTTTAAAATTATTGATGGTCTCGGCTTCCACCATCTTTGAAGGCCTGGAGTTCCAGGTCAATACCATTTGCTACGTGAAAAAGATTCTTCCTCATGCATCTCTTGCCCACAGACCTTAAATCTTTGTACAATCAGCTAACGGAAGAAATTTTTCCTCTATCTATCTGATACAAGCCTGTTATAATCGTATCAAATCTAGCTTCAACCCCCTTTGCTAAATCAACCACCTCAATTCTCCAATCTTGTAGCCAAAATCCCTCATCCCTGGAACTGTACTGATAAATGTCCTGTTCTCTACCATGACTGTTTCCCCCCTTCACCAGTTTGAAGGATACATCTTTCCTATAGTGTGGTGACCAAAAATGGATGCAATGTCGTAGTTGTGACCAAATCAGAGCTTTTCCACTCAATGGGCTAGATTTTGTCATCCAGTTGCTGAGCAAAACCGCATTGATCAGCCAAAAATGGATGCGGAGGTGCCGGTGGGACACTAGGGTGAGTGGGTTTGAAGGATGAATGGGGGAAAGCGTATGGGGTTGGGAGGGTGAAGGTGAGGCTAGCCTCAGCATTGGTCAACCTCTAGCCTGCTTTGGGATGTGACACAAATCCATCCAGAACGCCATGTCGGGAGGATATATGCAGCCAATATCGAGGGATTGATTAGCAAAAACCTGTCCTGAGTTATCAACATGTCCCTCATTACAGACAATTGTCCAGGCCACCCCTTCTGGACAGGTGGGTGGATGTTGGGGTTACAAAAATTGGGTTCTGTTGGAACGTTAGTGTTGAGTATCCTGTGTCAAGACACACACGGCCAAAGCCTACAAATGAATCTGGAAGGAACTGGAATCCAGGCACCCTTATTTCAGGGAGCAGTCAAAAATAAATCGGAAAACACAAGCCAATTCTTGATATGGACCAGGAAGAATCTTGCCCTTGCAAGTCCTTGAGCCCAGGGTGTTGCTTACTTCACACTACAAACTGATGATTAACTAACAGCCCTGTTCACCCAGTTTATAAAAAGATACACATTCCAGAGTTCTAATGTCTACTTTTTAAATCACGATTACATTCCAGTATTTTTCCATTGAACAGCTTACATTAATTCTCTGCTCTTAAGAAATAGTTGCAAAGCTAATTACCATCAATTGTGGAGAAAAACGTTCATGTTTTTTTAAAAATACATTATCCTGCATAAAAAAGTCATGTATAAACCTTTTTGTACTCCACCCAAATATACAAAGCATCAATTTCACACCCCTCCCATTCCCTCCCCTCCACCTCCCTCCTTTGTCAGAAAGGTCGACTCATGCTGGAATCAAGTTCCGTAGTGAGAGTTGGCAGGTTATTTTTGCTAAACCCATCTGATGTGTACACACACTCCAGATACACATTCACACCCACAGGTCACTGTTTAGCAATGAGTAGCGCAAGAACCTTGGGCAAGTTTCCTATACCTCAAGGAAGGGACTTGCATTTATATAGCACCTTTCACAACTCCAGGATGTCCTGAAGAGCTTCAGCACTAATCAATAATGCAGCTACACAGGTGGCACAGTGGTTAGCACTGCTGCCTCACAGCACCAGAGAGCCAAGTTCGATTGCGGGCTTGGGTCACTGTCTGTGTGGAGTCTGCACGTTCTTCCAGTGTCTGCGTGGGTTTCCTGCAGGTGCTCCGGTTTCCTCCCACGTCTGAAAAAGGCACGCTGGTTAGGTGGATTGGTCATGCTAAATTCTCCCTCAGTGTACCCGGACAGGCGCCGGACTGTGGCGACTAGGGGATTTCCACAGTAACTTCATTGCAGTGTTAATGTAAGCCTACTTGTGACTAATAAATAAACAAACAAAAACTTTAAACTTTGATAACTGTAGGAAATTGAACAGTCAATTTTGTGTGTTGGATTCTGCGAGACTTTGTGCTCCATGCATGGCACACACTTCATAAGCCTAAAAAGAGAACACCATCCTGCAATCTTCAATTAGAGCAGGTGTCTCCAAACTACGGCCCGCGGGCCACATCCGGCCTGCAGCGGGCTAACATCTGGCCCGCAGCCAGTGGGGCGGGACAGGATTCCCGCTGCCGAAAACACTCCCACGTCCAGAACCCCGCCGCTGACTCAGGATCTGGACGCAGGAACGGAAGCCACAGGCCGGACATTTGCTGCCGCTCCACGTGGTGTCTGATGGACCCATGGGAATCCCCGCCCTCTTTACTGGCCTATTATCCAATCAGAGCTGCCGTCCTGTGACTGACAGTTCATTAAACGAATCAGCAATTGAGACATCTGTTATCCAATTGCCGCTCTGCATTGACTGAGTGACAGGTGCTTTATCCAATCCGTAAGCTCCATCTGTCTGAAACGAGCGAGAGCAATGACAATGATGGCGGCAATTCAAACCAATCCAGTTATGGAAGGAAAAAAGAAAAGAAAAAGTGGACAGAGAGTGCCGCCTGTTTAATGAAGAATGGGGTGCAAAGTACTTCTTTGTACAAGCAGGTGATAAAGCCTTATGTGTCATATGCAACGAAACTGTTGCAGTTTTGAAGGAGTACAATGTACGTCGGCACTATGAGACCAAACATGAACCAAGTTATTCCCAATTCACAGGAACACAGCGTTCGGAAAAATTTGAATCAATGCAACGCAGGTTGCTTTCCCAACAAGCTTTTTTTACGCAGAAGATAACTGAAAATGAAGCTTTAACCAGGGGGGCCAGTTACAAACTAGCTTATGTGTTGGCTAAAAGAGGAAAGCCATTCACCGATGGAGATCTCATCAAAGAGTGTATAATGGAAGCAGTGGGAGAGTTATGCCCAGAAAAAGCAAATCTGTTCAAAATCATCAGTCTTGCGCCAAATACTGTTGCTCGTAGAATTGAGGATATAGGAAGCAATATATTTAATCAAATTGCAGACAAAGCAAGAAATTTTCAGATATATCCTCTCATACTTGATGAATCAACTGATGTGTGTGACACATCACAACTCCTAGTATTCATCCGTGGCGTCAACAATGAATTTAATGTGATGCAAGAATTAGCATCAGTGCATAGCATGCACAGCACAGTAACTGGAGAAGACATCTTCAAAGAATTGCAAAAAACTGTGTTAGAATATAACCTGGAGTGGAATAAACTGCAATGCGTGACAATTGATGGAGGAAAGAACATGTCTGGGGTGAAAAAAGGTTTGGTTGGACAAATCACAAAAGCTTGAGGTTGGTAGATTCTCAAAGCCCATGTTTCTGCATTGCATTATCCATCAACAAGCATTGTGCGGAAAATATGTGGATATGTCTTGCATTCTGAAACCTGTTGTTTCAACATGGAATTTCATTCGATCTCACGGGTTTAATCATCGCCAGTTTCGTGATTTTCTGAAAGAAACCGATTCTGAGTTCGGTTACTTGCCTTATTATACAGCAGTTTGATGGCTTAGTTGTGGAAAGGTTCTATCACGGTTCTTTCAGCTCAGAGAGGAAATTGATTCCTTTCTCAGAGAAGAATCACCCCAAACCACTTTTATCAAACACTGACTGGCTTTGGAAATTGGTATTTTTTGCAGACGTGACAGGCCATATGAATCAATTGAATCTGAAGTTGCAAGGTGAATCAAATTTGATTTGTGATCTATTCGCGCATGTCAAGGCATTCAGGGCAAAACTGATGCTATTTCAAGGACAGCTGAAAGCTCATAACTTGGTTCATTTTCCATGTTGTGAAAAATTTCATGAAGAAAGTGAAGCAGATTTTCCTTCTTCATTTGCAACAGAAATCATTAAGGACTTGCAAAAACAATTTCAGGAACGATTTTCTGATCTTGATGGAAACACAGATGAAATAAAACGGTTTCAAAATCCATTTGGCTGCAATGTTGAAACACTCCCAAGTCAGTTTCAAATGGAAATTATTGATCTCCAATCAGATGACATGCTGAAAGACAAGTATAAAGAAGGAAATCTGATCCAATTTTATAAATCTTTGCAGCCTGAGCAGTTTCCAAATTTGAAGCGATTTGCTTGTGAATTTGTATCAGCTTTTGGTACAACGTACCTGTGTGAATAAACATTTTCAAAATGAAGTCCAAATACCGAGCAAATTTATCTGATGAGCATTTGAAGTCCATTGTTGGTTACGATTGAAAACTCCAATCGCCAGAATTGTGTAGAAAGGTGCAGACTGAATTTATTTTTGTTCGACCTTTATTAATGGTTCAAGTTTATTTTGAATTTCTTTGCTTTGTTTTACTGAAGTTCTTTCTTGGGGCGTGTTTATTTTTCTTATTGTGTGCCACAAAATTGGACAAATTCTCATTTCAAGTAAACATTTGTAAAATTTCAGTAAATAAAATTAATTTAAAAATGAATAGCCTGCTTTTCTCATCTGCAGTTAGTAATTGATTATTTTGTCAGAGCATTTGCTAATGTTTGACATTTTTACTCATTATATATCGTTTCTCAGTGTAAGCACGGCATTGTTTCTTTGGAATTGTCACATTTCTCTTTTGTTCTGAATCATATCATGCTGATTACAAAGATGATCCAAATAAAACCTATTCATTCATTTAAATTTTATTCATTCATTTATAAAACTAATTTTTTTTTCTTTGGCCCCCGAAAATGTGTAAAATATACGATGTGGCCCTCGTACTAAAATGTTTGGAGACCCCTGGTCTAAGTGATGGCGAACTGATAATTTGTTGCCCAGGTATGAAGAGGGAGAAAGAACCAGCTCTGTGACTATTGCACAGAGGGTCTGTTGGGAAGTCTCTTTAGTTCTTTCATACATCAGATTCAGACCCGGTGGACTCCATGATCTGCTTCTGTGCTGAATGATTTGATGCCCAGATGAAATTGCACCATGTGAGATAGAGCACAAAACTAAGCCAAATGTTACCAGAAAGTGTGTATGCAGAATGTGCGTGGGCGTGAAAGTAATCTTTCTTTGTAGATCTGTGTAACTCTAATCAGACTTTGAGCATCTCCAAGCAATTAAACATATCCCTCACTCTCAAAATTACCTTGAACAGAATCTTGTTTGATCACCCATCCAACAAGTGACATTACTCGTTGCCACAATTGGAGTTATGGGAAGCAAGTGGTTATTAAAGACATGTAAATATAAGGGCTGCACTGACGCAGAGAAAGGTTCTCAAGGATGCAAAGGAAAGGCATTATGAGTGGGAAAGCAGGCTCATGCAGATTATGTTAGACATGCCATACCAATAAGGAGGATGTATTGCAAGAAGAAATTTCCATGGGTCAAAGTACTCCATCTTAATCTGCAATACTCTCATGTTTAGGACACAGAGAACATGAATGAAACATTTAAGAGGATTCCATCAGGGCGGATTTATTTTTATTTATTCACTGCCCATTCCCCCTTTTCCCATGAGAAGGTGGTGGTCCTCTGCCTTAGCAAACACAACTGAGTGACTTGCTTGGTTATTTTAGAAGATAGTTTCTGTGGGTCTGGAATCACATATACAGGGCAGACCACATAAAAATGGCAGACTCCTTTCCCTAAAGGAGATTAAAATTTATTTATTAGTGTCACAAGTCGGCTTACATTAACGCTGCAATGAAGTTACTGAAAATCCCCGAGTTGCCACACTCCGGCGCCTGTTCAGGCACACTGAGGGAGAATTTAGCATGGCCAATGCACCTAACCAGCACATCTTTTGGACTGGGGGAGGAAACTGGAGCACCCAGAGGAAACCCACGCAAACACTGGGAGAATGTGCAGACTCCACACAAACAGTGACCCAAGCCAGGAATTGAACCCAGGTCCTTGGCACAGTGAGGCAGTATTACTAACCACGTTGCCATCATGCCACCCTACTAATGAACAAAATGGGTTTTATGAGGATCTGGTGGTTCACGGTCACCAACTTTTTATTCCAGATTTATTCAATCAGTTAAATTTAAATTCTCCTGAAGCTGCGATGGGATTTGCATCTCTTGATCATTAATCCTGCCCTCTGGATTTCATGTCTAGTAATGTAACCACAATACTGCCGTACCCACTTATTAGTACACTAATATAAAACAAATTATTGATTTAATTTTTTTTAGAGACGTCAAATCAAAAAACCTTTCTGCTTTCTGAAGATTTATTTGAATACAAGCAAGGTAATTCTCACAATCTTGACCAACATTTATCCCTCAACCAACATTGCTAAAAGAAAAACCCTGATTATTCGGTCATTATTGCATTTGCTGCTTGTTCGACCTTGCACACAATTTGGCTTCAATACTTCCCATATTATAACAGTGACTATATTTCAAAATTATTCAACTGCCACTTCTGGACATCGTAAGGTCATGAAAAGTGTTATACAAATGCAAAGTCTTTTGTTTCTTTTCACTGACATGTTGACACAATTGTGGGGAATATAAATTGTTAATTGCATTGGAGTGCCTTTATTTTTGTTTCCCTGAACCATTTTTCATCGCACCCAATTTTGGATAATACATCAGCTACACTAGGTGACCAAGCCTTACAGTTACTCTCTTCTGAATTGAAGGAGATATAGTCAGCATCGTACCCCATCTCTAGCACGATTGGGCAGCAATTGAATTAGGCTGTACAAGCTCGACATGGCAGTGGGCGTTGGATATCATTTTCAGTTAATAAAATACAATGTTCTTTCATGGAAATTGTCATTAAGCTGCAGAGGACAGGAGGAAGCTTGAACCATAATGACACGGTGGCACAGTGGTTAGCACTTCTGCCTCACAAGCGCCAGGGACCCAGCTTCAATTCCAGCCTCGCGTCACTGTCTGTGTGGAGTTTGCACATTCTCCCCGTGTCTGTGTGTTTTTCCTCCGGGTGTTCCAGTTTCCTGCCACAGTCCAAAGATGTGCAGGTTAGGTTGATTGGCCATGCTAAATTGACCTCGGTGTTAGGGGGACTAGCAGGGTAAATGTGTGGGGTTACAGGAATAGGGCCTGGGTGGGATTGTGGTCAGTGCAGACTCAATGGGCCGAGAAGCCTCCTTCTGGACTGTAGGGATTCTATGATAACAGGAGTATCATGCAACTGGTGAATCTCATGGAGGTGCCATGTACGTAAAACTCTTGGGACTATTTACTGCTGCCCCTGTTTAGTAATGTGATTCTAACTTGGGTTGTGCAAAGACCAAGTATCCATGACTTTCAAGAGGTGACCCTAGCTCCTGCTGTTTAGTCCTCCTGCCACTAGTAGCACTAGACTAACTCCACCTCTTGGTGCCCTTGGCCTATGCTGACTTAAAGTCCTGTAGCTGCTGGAAATTTGAAATATATTAAATTAAAATAAAGCAAATGCTGGAGACAGGTTTGCAGCATCAGAAGAGAGGGGGAATCAATGAAAGTCTTGTTGAAATGTTAACCCTACTTCTATGAGATTTATTTTGCTGCCACACTTCTAAGATGCTAAGCCCACTGAATGAGAATAAAGAATAAAGGTACATGAATGTGCTATTAATAGTGATATTCTCTCCTTTAACTATTGAGCTTTCTGTGTATATCCTGTACAGTTTGCCTGTATGATGTGGCCCTCGTACCGAAAAGTTTGGAGACCCCCGAGTTAGAGCATTAAGTTACTAGTTTAGAAACAAGCAAACTGGCAACTTGCCGACCATTTCCCCTCAATACTCCTTTGTCTATATAATTACAATGTTATTATTTTTGTAGCTTTCAAGATGGTAGATGGCAATGATCTTCCCTTGCTTAGCAATTTCAATGTTTCTTCCCCTCACCCAAAAATTAAAATGGGTATATCCGGGAAGAGTCCTGAGGCAGGATTTATAAATTTAAAAAGGAAATGTTCCACTACAGGTGCTTTTTGATACGCATGTACAAAGCATAGGTCAAAAACTTGCAGCTGTACACTTAGAACTGCAATTGCCAAAAGCATGCTTAGGTCTAGATATTTATCATTCATAATGGGACAGTGAAGTGGTGGGTGTGTAATATTTTAAAACAAAAGTTTGACTGTAAATAACAGCATGATGTTTATACAGCATGTACCACAAAACTAATCCTCCAAGTCAAACGTTCCTTTTGTCCAAAACTATCCCACCTTCCACCAACATTGCAATCTGTAAATGACACAACAACATTGTGGTGAAGCCCAGTGAATTTTAAGCATTCATTTTATCAAGCAGTGTGTAGACAAGAGAGGCACTATACATATTCAGATCAAACCTACACCGACTCTACTGCAAGGGTTTTCTCCCAATACCTCAGTCAACAGGAAGAAAGCAAACATTACCTTCCCAATATCTCTTAAAATTAGAACTTGTAGTAAGGGGTGGCAGTTTTGGGGAATTTGAATGTAAGCACATTGTCCTTTTAACATTAAAGGGATACTGTTAAGTGATACTCAGGGTTCGATGAACCCCAAGAATGTACCCGATCCCCAAAATTCTGAAGAAACGCTGAACTTTTAAACTTAAATTCAACTTCTTTTCTGCACAGATTCCTTGATTTACACATCTAGCGCTATCAAAGTGAACAGGTTGACTAGCTAGTCACCCTTTACTGTTCGCAGAATCTCTGTGTACAATTTATCTCCAACATTTGCCTGCCAAAGTGATACTATTTCAAATGCAAATATAAATTACATAGAGGTTTAAAGTCGGGTCTCATTGCTTTGTACAACATAGATAATGGGCAATATGATTGAAGGCGATACTCTATCCATTACCTTCAACATCCACTCCCTCCACCACCAAGGCACAATGACAGTAGTGTGTACAAATCTATGAGATGCAAGTTGCTGTAGAGCCAAAGATCTTTGGACAGCATCTTCCAAACCAGCAACCTCTACCACCTGCAAGGACAAGGGCAGCAAATGCATGGGAACACCACCTCCTGCAAGTTCCCCGCCAAGCCACACACACCATCCTAACTTGGAAATAGGTCACCGTGCCCTCACTGTCGCTGGGTCAAAATTCTGGAACTCCATCCCCAACAGCAGTGGGTGTACCTACACCAGAGGGACCACAGCGTTTCAAGGAGGTGACTCACCATCACCCTACAAAGGGCAATAAAAATGGTGGCTTGGCCAGCAATCCACATTCTGTGGAAAAAAAAGAATTAAGAGATTTTTTTGCCCGTGGTTGAGTGGCCTGAAATGAGGGGATTGAGATGAAAGATTAAATGCAAGTGAATTAGTACAGAAGGAAAGAGAAACTTCTGCACATAGAGAATTTCAAGGCTGTGGAAGTCACTTCCAGGATTAGTGATAGAGCCAGAATCCTGGTCAAAATAAGAGTTTAGACAGATGGATCGGTGCAGGAAAATAGGACGAAAGATATGGCACTAGGATGGTGAAATACATGTTATAACTTCATTGCCATTAATTACACACAAATCAGTACATACAGCCTTGTTCCAGAGCCTTGTGCACAAGTGTTGACACTCCAGCATAGTACTGAGGGAGTGCTACACAATCAGGGTGCCATCTTTCAAATGAGTTGTTAAACTGAGACAGGTGGATATAAAAAAAGGTCCAATGGCAGTATTCAAAGAAAAGCATCAAATTCTCCCCAGGTATCTTTGGCTATTTATCCCTTAACCCTCACTAAAACAGATCACATTGCGGTGAGATCTTGTTGTGTGATATGTACGTGCTTCTATGCTGCTACATTTCCTACATTGCAATAGTTGCCTACACTTTAGAAATACATCATTGATTGTCATGCATGCCAAAATATAGATTGAAGTCTTTCTTCTTCAAATATATACCCATTTTTACTTCTTTCTTCACCAGCTAGTGCTCGCTTCTTGGGGGCTATGAACATTATCATTAAGGAAAGAACACAGACTGCTCAAGTTAATGGATCTGTTAATTTTAAAAATCAAACTTAGGAAAAGAAATTGGGCAAATGGAAAGCAAAGGGACAAACAAATAAGTGTAAACACGTCCCTCAGGTGCACAAGAGGTAGGTAACTGGGATACAGGCAAATCACTGACAAGCCTAACACTTACGTCCCATCCCCAGAAGCACTTCAGACAGTGATGGTTGACATTGTGCAGTCTATAAAGGTGAAGGTACTCCCCTGGTGCTGTCAGATTGGGTCAAAATCCTAAAGTC
Source organism: Mustelus asterias (assembly GCF_964213995.1). NCBI lineage: Eukaryota > Metazoa > Chordata > Chondrichthyes > Carcharhiniformes > Triakidae > Mustelus > Mustelus asterias. The sequence goes on along the minus strand of NC_135802.1, from coordinate 147,274,972 downwards.
CTTTTCATTAAAGGATAGTGATACAAGTCCAAGCCTAGATAGTGTGTGACTTGGATATAGTGGTGTTCCTTGCTATCCTTCTAAAAGTGATAGAGATCACAATTCATAGAATTCCTACAGTACAGGAGGCCATTTTGCCCATAGCACCTTCACCGACAACAATCCCGTCCAGGTCCTATCCCTGTAACCCCATATATTTACTCTCCTAATCTCCCTGACACCAAGGAGTAATTTAGCATGGCCAATCAACCTAACCCACACATATTTGGACTGTAGGAGGAAACTGGAGCACCCGGAGGAAACTCATGCAGACATAGGAAGAACATGCAAACTCCGTACAGTGTGTCAATGGGGTTTCACATTGTCCGCAACCCGCCTGCTAAAATTCCAGCGGTGGGCGGGATGGGAGAATTCCGGACAAGATCTGTACAGACTTGAATATAATCATATGATCTGTATAAAAGATGGCTGTAACAGGACAACTCTGATCACTCCCAATGGCCATTGTAAGCACAAAATAAAGTGTGTGGATTTGCCGCGATGGAGGTTGTTCTTTAAAAGTTTTCTTTAACAACTTGTGCTTAAACAGGTTTGGTTTTTGCTCCAATGATTACCCAAGAATCACAATGAAAAAAAAGACTTTAGCTCTCCTAGTTCATATAATCATCTAAACCAATGACATGCCTCATATCTACAAGTAGCTGCATTATAGCAATATGCAATCACGGATATTCAGATTCAAGGAGATTGATTGATTGAAGTTAACCTTCTTGTGCTACAGCCCTTTAAAACCAGCAGGTACAATGCAAGATTGCTTTTCAAGTTAAGTTATCGAGAAAAGGAAGGACATGGTTTTGATAAAGCAGCTAATCTGAAAGCACAAAGCATTACCTACAATTAATTGCCACCAAGTACAATGACTTTAGCAGGAAAGTCCAGTACCTAATCCACTTTCCAGGTGTGACACAGCATGGCCATTAGCTTTTGATTGGATTCCAAATCTATCAAAATTTAGTAGATGGGAGGAGTTTGGAAAAAAGTGAAAATGATACACTCCTTTCTCCATACTTTTCACTCTATGGAAAGAGTTAACTTCAAGGTAAGGCCACAAGAGTCTATTTAAAACTCATCACTATTTAGATATAGAACCACCATAGAATCCATAAAGTGCAGGAGGCCATTCAGCCTATTGAGTCTGCACTGACTCTCCGAAAGAGCATCTTATCCAGGCCCTACCCCTGACACCCCACGCATTTACCATGGTTAATACACCCAATGCGTACATTCCTGGACACTGAGGGGCAGTTAAGCATGGCCAATCCTCCTAACTTGCACTTCTGGGGAGGAAAGCGCCTGGAGGAAACCCACACAGACAGTCAGATCTGGAAGAAGGTGCAACTGGGGTGATCAGTAAGTTTGTGGACGACACAAAATTGGCAGGACTTGCAGATAGTGAGGAGCATTGTCAGAGGCTACAGAAGGATATAGATAGGCTGGAAATTTGAGCAATGAAATGGCAGATGGAGTTCAATCCTGATAAATGCGAAGTGATGCATTTTGGTAGAAATAAATGTAGGGAGGAGCTATACGATAAACGGCAGAACCATAAAGGGTGTAGATACGCAGAGGGACCTGGGTGTGCAAGTCCACAGATCCTTGAAGGTGACGTCACAGGTGGAGAAGAAGGCATATGGCATGCTTGCCTTTATAGGACGGGGCATAGAGTATAAAAGTTGGGGTCTGATGTTGCAGATGTATAGAACGTTGGTTCGGCCGCATTTGGAATGCTGCGTCCAGTTCTGGTCGCCACACTACCAGAAGGACGTGGAGGCTTTGGAGAGAGTACAGAGGAGGTTTACCAGGATGTTGCCTGGTATGGAGGGGCTTAGTTATGAGGAGAGATTGGTTAAACTGGGGTTGTTCTCACTGGAAAGACGGAGGATATGGGGAGACTTAATAGAGGTGTATAAAATTATGAAAGGCATAGATAGGGTGAACGGTGGGAAGCTTTTCCCCAGGTCGGTGGTGACGTTCACGAGGGGTCATAGGTTCAAGGTGAAAGGGGGGGGGGGGGGGGGAGGAGAGGTTTAACACAGATATCAGAAGGACATATTTTACACAGAGGGTGGTGGGGGCCTGGAATGCACTGCCGGGCAAGGTGGTGGAGGCGGACACACTGGGAACATTTAAGACTTATCTAGATAGCCATATGAACGGAGTGGGAATGGAGGGATACAAAAGAATGGTCTAGTTTGGACCAGGGAGCGGCATGGGCTTGGAGGGCCGAAGGGCGTGTTCCTGTGCTGTATTGTTCTTTGTTCATAGAATCCCTACAGTGTAGAAGGAGGCCAAGGCCGGAATCGAATCTGGGTTCCCAGCACTGTGAAGCATTACTAGCATGTGAGGCATGAAGGGTCTTCTTTCTTTTGGAAAAAAAAATAGTAAATTTACATTTGGACACTTCTTACTTTATTCTGCAATCATTCCAATCAGATATCAGACACCTGCATAGTAGTTTTTATCTAATGTATTATTTGATCTCCATTCATGTGCTGAGCCCTGTAGCTTCTACTGCAGTAAGAGTTTTAACAACACCAGGTTAAAATCCAACAGCCTGTTGGACTTTAACCTGTTGTTAAAACTCTTAGTGTTTACCCCAGTCCAACGCCGGCATCTCCACATCACCAACACCAGCATCACTTCTACTGCATCCACTTGAGAAAGATGATAACAATTGTGCAACTACCAGAAGATGGCCATGCCTTCAACATGTCCATCTCCAGCCTTGCAGCTAAGAGGCAACACTGAAGCCATTTCAAGTCAAACTGCTAATCATTCCATCCTACCTTCTCCAGAGGTCCTTATGGAACTGAACACACAAAAACACAGGAAAAGAAGCAGGAGAAGGCCACCAAGCCCTTCAAGCCTGCCCCACCATTCAATATAATCATGGCGGATCTAAGATTGACGCGATTGTTCCCTCCTCCCAGTCAATGGCAAGGCATGGTTTCCTGATGTTGAATGTCAGAAACCTCATTTGAATGCACTAGCATCTAATTGTCATGCCTTTATGCCCAAATCAACAACCCCGAATGCCCCATTCTGCTCTCTTGTTTATCTTCCTGCCCTGCTGAGGGCTAACCTTGTTAATCTCCTCCTGTCCAACTAACCACTCCTATTGCTGACACTATGAACTCTGCTGGCAGATCAGTTCTCATCTTGCCACCACATCTCTCCCTCCACATCGTCTGCTCACTTTCCAGCAAGATCCTTGCCATCCATGTAGATATTGGACAGAATTTTCCAGCTTTTCATGCCAGCAGGATCTTCTGGTTCTGCCAACGGCACACCCCCGACATGGGTTTTCCAGCAGCATGGGGTGCAGTCAACAGGAAATCCCATTGACAGTGGTGGGACTCGGAAGATCCCACCACTGGCAAATGCATGCCGCCTCCCACAGCAGGAAACATGCTGCCGGGTGGCCAGAAAATCCCCCCCCCCCCCCACCACCACCATTGTGGATGAGTGCATCAGCATCGTGGCTTTAGTGGAAACTTGGCTGAAGAGCGATGACATCTTACCCTAAATGAAGATGCCCCACCTCACCACTTACCTTAACAAGAGCCATGGTATCAGACCACACTTTTCCCTGATCCCTGCAACTCACCTCTTCTAAACATCTCCCACCTCTCTCACTTCTTTCAAAATCATCGTTCTTTGTGACCCTTCCAAATAAAATAAGAATGTTCTCTGCTTTTAATGTGACCCTTTCCTCCCTTAGCCTCTGCATAGAATGCTCTCATCCTCGATTATTTCAAACTCAGTCTCAACTCATCATGCTCTTGCATCCAGTTCACCATTCTCGAAACCTCCCTGAATCTCTCCCTCCATATTAACTCCTGTTAAGAATCCCACTGATGTTAAATGTGAGGGTATCCCAAAACCCAGTTCTTAGTGCTGTATTTTTTTTCAATTTTGTATACTATGAGAAAAGTTATGCAAACCAGGGGGAAGAAGTCCAGTTGTTTAGTTTTAAACTATATCCTAGTTTATTAGCGTCCCAAGTAGGCTTACATTAACACTGCAATGACGTTACTGTGAAAATCCCCTAGTGGCCACACTCGAGCACCTGTTCGGGTTCACTGAGGGAGAATTTAGCACCTAACCAGCTCGCCTTTCGGACTGTGGAGGAAACCGGAGCACTCAGAAGAAACCCACGCAGGCACGGGGAGAACGTGCAGACTCCACACAGACAGTGACCCAAGCCGGGAAGTGAACCGGGGTCCCTGGCGCTGTGAGGCTGCAGTGCTAACCACTGTGCCACCCTGCTTAGTGATCAATTAAAGAATATTTATCGAACTTTAAAATACAAAGTCTATAATAAGCTATAACGGTACACTTAACCACACACACAGAGAACCCACAGTGCTGTGTGAACTCTAACAGACCAGCATAATATTTATATCACAAGAAAATACCCAAGGAATACAGAGACATTGGAATTTAAATAGAGACGCAAGCGAGACTGTCAACCTGCCAGATACATTTGGGGAATGCACAGAAAAACCTTTTCCAGAGCTGAAAATTTAAATTATATGTTATTTTTCTCTGTGGCATCTACAATGATGTGGAGATGCCGGCGTTGGACTGGGGTAAACACAGTAAGAAGTTTAACAACACCAGGTTAAAGTCCAACAGGTTTATTTGGTAGCAAAAGCCACACAAGCTTTCGAGGCTCTAAGCCCCTTCAGGAGAACAGTGAGAACAGCCTTCAGGAGAACAGTGACCAAGACACCACACAACCCTGCCACAGCAACCTCTGCAAGACGTGCCGGATCATCGACACAGATGCCATCATCTCACGTGAGAACACCATCCACCAGGTACACGGTACATACTCTTGCAACTCGGCCAACGTTGTCTACCTGATACGCTGCAAGAAAGGATGTCCCGAGGCATGGTACATTGGGGAAACTATGCAGACGCTGCGACAACGGATGAATGAACACCGCTCGACAATCACCAGGCAAGACTGTTCTCTTCCTGTTGGGGAGCACTTCAGCGGTCACGGGCATTCGGCCTCTGATATTCGGGTAAGCGTTCTCCAAGGCGGCCTTCGCGACACACGACAGCGCAGAGTCGCTGAGCAGAAACTGATAGCCAAGTTCCGCACACACAAGGACGGCCTCAACCGGGATATTGGGTTTATGTCACACTATTTGTAACTCCCACAGTTGCGTGGACCTGCAGAGTTTCACTGGCTGTCTTGTCTGGAGACAATACACATCTTTTTAGCCTGTCTTGATGCTCTCTCCACTCCCATTGTTTTGTTTCTTAAAGACTGGATTAGTTGTAAGTATTCGCATTCCAACCATTATTCATGTAAATTGAGTCTGTGTCTTTATAAGTTCTGTTTGTGAACAGAATTCCCACTCACCTGAAGAAGGGGCTTAGAGCCTCGAAAGCTTGTGTGGCTTTTGCTACCAAATAAACCTGTTGGACTTTAACCTGGTGTTGTTAAACTTCTTACTGCATCTACAATGTCCATGTGTTTTTCTGGTTAGGACGAGCAGAATTCAACATGCTCCCAATGTAGCGCGATAGTTCAGTACTGATCATTCCGTAAGTGGTTTCTGACAGGTAAGGTCACCCCCTCCCCTCCCAACCCTGTTGCAACCCATGATGGGAAAGGGATGACATAAAATGAGAGAAGGCCTTCACCGTTTCTTTTTCATATAAAAAGTCTGAAGACACATATCAACTGAATCAAGAACAGCTTCTTCCCTGCTGCCGTCAATGATCTTTCTCTTCACCCCACCTGTAACTGCAACACTATATTCTTCATCCTCTCCTTCTCCCCAATGTACTTTATGAATGGTATGTTTTGCCTGTATAGCACAATAAACAATACTTTTTACTGTATCCCAATACATGTGACAATAATTTGATTTGATTTATCACATGTATTAGTATACAGTGAAAAGTATTGCTTCTTAAGCACTATACAAAGCATACTGTTCATAGAGGAGAAAATGAGAGAGTGCAGAATGCAGTGTTACAGCCATAGCTAGGGTGTAGAGAAGATCAACTTAAGCGAGGTAGGTCCATTCAAAAGTTTGATGGCAGCAGGGAGGAAGCTGTTCTTGAGTCGGTTGGTATGTGACCTCAGACTTTTGTATCTTTTTCCTGAAGGAAGAAGGCAGAAAAGAGTATATCCGGGGTGTGTGGGGTCCTTGATTATGCTGGCTACTTTGCCAAGGCAACGGGAAGTGTAGACAGAGTAAATGGATGAGAGGTTGGTTTGCGTGATGGATTGGGCTACATTCATGACCTTCTGTAGTTTCTTGTGGTCTTGGGCAGAGCAGGAGCCATACCAAAGAACAAAGAACAGTACAGCACAGGAAACAGGCCCTTCGGCCCTCCAAGCCTGTGCCACTCATTGGTCCAACTAGACCATTTGTTTGTATCCCTCCATTCCCAGACTGCTCATGTGACTATCCAGGTAAGTCTTAAACAATGCCAGCGTGTCTGCCTCCACCATCCTACTTGGCAGCGCATTCCAGGCCCCCACCACTCTGTGCAAAAAACGTCCCTCTGATATCGGAGTTATACCTCGCCCCTCTCACCTTCAGCCCGTGACCCCTCGTGATCGTCACCTCCGACCTGGGAAAAAGCTTCCCACTGCTCACCCTATCTATACCCTTCATAATTTTGTACACCTCTATTAGGTCTCCCCTCATTCTCCGTCTTTCCAGGGAGGACAACCCCAGTTTACCCAATCTCTCCTCATAGTTAAGACCCTCCATACCAGGCAACATCCTGGTAAACCTTCTCTGCACTCTCTCTAAAGCCTCCACGTTCTTCTAGCAGTGCAGCGACCAGAACTGGACGCAGTACTCCAAATGTGGCCTAACCAGCGTTCTATACAGCTGCAACATCAGACTCCAGCTTTTATACTCTATACCGCGTCCTATAAAGGTAAGCATGCCACATGCCTTCTTCACCACCTTCTCCACCTGTGCTGCCACCTTCATTTCTATACTCTTGATGGCTCTGCCATTTATTGTATAACTCGCCCCTACATTAGTTCTTCCAAAATGCATCACTTCGCATTTATCTGGATTAAATTCCATCTGCCATTTCTCTGCCCAATTTTCCAGCCTATCTATATCCTGCTGTATTGTCCGACAATGTTCATCGCTATCCGCAAGTCCAGCCATCTTCGTGTCATCCGCAAACTTGCTGATAACACCAGTTACCAAGCTGTGATACAATCAGAAAGAATGCTTTCTAAGGTGCATTTGTAAATGTTGGTGAGAAATAATGCTAATAAATCAAATTTTAAAAAATTAAACGCTGGGTATCCCTGATGCTGAGATTCGGAGGGTCACAACCAGTCTCCTTGTTAAATTGCGGAAAAGAGACTTGTCCATCAGGAATCGTCCATGTTGCCACAGATCCGATTGTATCAAAGCAACTTTGCTATCTGCAGCAAACGTGACAAGTTTACATTTCCAATATCCAGGTCATTAGCTTAGATTAGAATCAACAAGGATTCAGGGATCAGGCCCTGCAAAATTCCCTTTTAATTCTTCACCTTCCTTTACCAACAACTCTCCACTGTTTTAATACATTTCTTATCTTATTGCACATTCTGCTGTAGAGTTTGCCTGTCAAATGCTACAAGATAAACTAAGATCCCTGTGCGGAGAATAAGCTGTTTATATATCTGATTAAGATTTGATATAAAGGGTGTTGAGGAAACAAAGTGAATCATTGAGAGTCAAAAAACATAAATTAGTCGTTTGCCTTGCACTCACAGTTAAATCAACACTTGGATACATTACCCATTGACTAAATGAGCAATACATATTATGCTTCCCCATCAATTGTTTCCCAATGTACACGATAATACATTTAAAGAGAAACTCAATGAGACAATTATAATATTGAATATCAAGGAGCTTACAATTGCACATGGCCATCTTATCAAGCTGATCATTTGCAAGTCATCAAGTCAGTTGTTACAAGCTCTCTTTGGTTAAGAATTCTCTATAATAGTGTGACATTCTGCGGAAACTCAATTGACTATCCTTCTGTGCAAGAACCATGGCTGGAATTCTCTGGCCATTCATGCTGGCGGGATTCTCCGGGAATTCCCATTGACTGTGGCGGGACCAGAGAATCCCACCGCTAGTGAACACCGCGCCACACGCAGCTGGAAGACTGGAGAATCTCAGCCAATGTTTCTCGAAAAATTTGGTACAATTTACAAAAGATCTGAAAATTTCACAAGAACCCCTTTCGAGATGCTTGCTGAACTCTTGGGCTCCGGGGAACCCTGGTTGAAAAACATCACACTCAAGTACTAGTATTGTATTTAAAAAAACATTTACTTGTCAAGTGTGCAAGGTCATAAACTCAAATCAAGCCTCACCTTCAATATAACTTGACAGGTTTTGAAAGAAAATCAATACAACAAATACTCAATGAAACTGTAATTTTGAAACCTTTCCATTTCATTGCTGTGTGCAGGTATTCATAGAATCATAAAACTCCTACAGTGCAGAAGGAAGCCATTCGGCCCATTGAGTCTGCACTGACAACAATCCCACCTAGGCCTCGTCCCCACATATTTACTCCACTAATCCCTCTAACCTACACATCCCAGAACACTAAGGGGCAATTTTGCACGGCCAATCAGCCTAACCGCACATCTTTAGACTGTGGGAGGAAACCCACACAGACACGGGGAGAATGTACAAACTCCACACAGATAGTGCCCCAAGCCAGGAATCGAACCCAGGTTCTTGGAGCTGTGACGCAGCAGTGCTAAGCACTGTGCCACCCCAAACTGCAATTACTCCAAACGTCAACAAGATGAGAGCTGGGGCTATTGCCTTTAAAAAAGGAGAAAATCAACTACAAGTGATTACATTTCAGAAGTATCTTATTGACTGTAAAGCACTTTAGGATGCCCCACATTTGCAATCTGGAATACACTACCTGAAAGACCGGCAGAGCTAGATTCAAATGCAGCTTTCAAAAGGTAATTGTATAATCACTGTAGGTAAATCAATCTTGGAAGCTATGGGAAGAGGACAGTGAGTATACCTACCTCAACTGCACTGGGAGAGAGCCAGTATAGACCTGAGGGGCAAATGGCTTTGTGTTGTAGCCATTCTATGATCGGTAAACAATGAATACAAGATTTTTGTTTGCTTCTTTTGCTTGCATTTCTTAGTGTCTTTCAAAGCCAGAGGATGTTCCAAAGAATCTGACTGCCAATTCAGTGCAGACTGTAGTCACGACAGAAATGCACAAACTGTAACTATTTGGACACAGCATGTCCCAACAAACACAAACATGATAATGACCAAATAATCTGCACTAGAGAGAGGTAAATATTGGCTTTGAGAACTGGAGAACTGCCCCGGCTCTTCAAATAATGCCATGGGATCTATTACATCCCCAAGGCGGCCAACGGGACTTCGTTTCAACACTTCCACCAAAAGATTGTCTAATGCTGCCAGTGCTATGCGATCAAATCAGTGAAGTGGACTTGAACCCACAATCTTTGCACTCCGAGGGGTAATTGCTACCACAAAGCCATGGCTAACGCCAACTGAAGTTGGGTGACTCCCAGATGAGTTGTTTGCCTCCATGATTAGAACAAAACTCAACAACAATGCACTCCACGGGCACGCCAACACTCCCACCCAACACTCGGGATTCAAGGATAACTTTGTGCATAATCAGAAAGCAACTGGAACATCCACAAAACAGTGTGGTGCAAAAGTTGGCGCTTTGCAGTTGAGAGATTGCAAAGTGAGGCATTCAACAAAAATTATTTTCAGTCATCAAGTGTTTGCTCGCTATCTTTGACATTAGTCAGTAATCCTGTTCAACCTCAATGCCTTCCAGTTTCAGCCAATTATAATCGCAGGAGACATCCATTGTATTATACCATGTTTGTCATAAAATAAACAAGCTGGTTTGAAAGAAAATACAATGTCGGCTTAACTGTCAGCACACAAGACACATGCCAACGAGTACATTTGGACTTTCTGCTGAGGCTCATGCAAACAAATACTTTGGATTAGCAAGGTTGCTTTCCCTTATGCATCCAGGTGAAAGGATGGATAAATATAATGCTCTTTTTTCCACAGCTCTAGGATTTTTGTTGCAATTTAGATGAGGAATGGGAAACGTGAAGATTTCAAAGGCAACCAAATATGGAAGAAATTGTCCAGAGACTCTGTAAACAGCTCAATGGGTACAGTTAGTATGTAACTGCTAGTCAAGGATCAAATTCCACCCCGTGCTGAGTTAGCCAAGATGGCAGCATATATGCCACAAACTAGCTTCATTATCATTTTTAGACAGCCATAGAAAAGAAAAGAGAATACATCAGTCCTTTCCCCAATTGTTCTTCAGTGATTCTTACTGGCAATGCACGCATATGGACACAAAGGAAGAAAGATCCATTCAGCATCCAAAGATGTGTGGGTTAGGTTGATTGGCCATGCTTAAATTGCCCCTTAGTGTCCCGAGATGTATAGGTTAGAGGGATTAGAGGGTAGAATATGTAGGGATATGGGGGTAGGGCCTGGGTGGGATTGTGGTTGGTGCAGACTCGATGGGCCGAATGGCCTCTTTCTGTACTGTAGGGTTTCTATGATTTCTATGATCCAACCTCAAGCTGAATAGCATGGGCTTGGCAGCTGCAAAAAAAGAAAAAGCCCGAATATCTTCAGGGAAAGAGGAAACTTGTCTCGAAGCTTAGAACACAACTTTCGCAGCTTTAGTGAATACTGCTTCAATATTCACTGAACAGTCGTTTTCCCTGAAAATTAATTTTGGAAACCTTCTCCCTATCACATTCCCACCTGCCCCTACAAAATTGTCCTGATGAAAAAAAGAGGACATTCTGCATGGTCCTATAGTGTAAACCCATAAAAAGTTCTAATTCAGCATCAGGTGAGACAAAGTGGCTATTAAGCCACTACATTTGGAATATTGTGTGCAGTTCTGGTCACCTCACCATAAGAAGGATGTGGAAGCGCTGGAAAGAGTGCAGAGGAGATTTACCAGGATGCTGCCTGGTTTGGAGGGTAGGTCTTATGAGGAAAGGTTGAGGGAGCTAGGGCTGTTCTCTCTGGAGCGGAGGAGGCTGAGGGGAGACTTAATAGAGGTTTATAAAATGATGAAGGGGATAGATAGAGTGAACGTTCAAAGACTATTTCCTCGGGTGGATGGAGCTATTACAAGGGGGCATAACTATAGGATTCATGGTGGGAGATATAGGAAGGATATCAGAGGTGGGTTCTTTACGCAGAGAGTGGTTGGGGAGTGAAATGGACTGCCTGCAGTGATAGTGGAGTCAGACACTTTAGGAACATTTAAGCGGTTATTGGATAGGCACATGGAGCACACCAGGATGATAGGGAGTGGGATAGCTTGATCTTGGTTTCAGATAAAGCTCGGCACAACATTGTGGGCCGAAGGGCCTGTTCTGTGCTGAACTGTTCTATGTTTTTTTTAAAAACTGATCTCAATTTCTCCCCCCTCCCCCAAACTTAAGCAGTTTAGTCAGGTCATTGTTCACTATAATTGGTTGCAACTCTCCTCTTCTTTCCTTCTGCCAATCTCCAGTGGGGGAAATAGCCTGCTGACACTCGCCGCGTAGGCTTGTGGATGAAGGACAATGAGATGACAGTGAGTGAGTGGCCATGGAATCAAGCGCTAGTTTTCAAAGAGAGCAAAATTGGGAATGCCAAAGACTTCCTTGGTCTTCTGCAAAACAGCATCAAGTACCATATCTAGCATCGCCCCATCTCACCACAATTGAACTGAAACAGAAAATCTCAGCAGGTCTGACAGCATCCGTGGAGAAAGAATAGAGCCATCGTTTCGAGTCAGGATGACCCTTTGTCAGAGCCGAACTAAAGCTGTCCAAAGCACATCTTCAGTAACATTCGTCCAGTCAATGGTGCGGAACACTAGTCACGCGAGTCATTAGTTCTTAGATATTAAAAAAAGGACAATCTGAATGCAAAATTAAATAATTCCAAAAAGGAACTAAAAATGCTCCAATTTTAAAATACAAGCCAACAAGACGAAATCATTGGGAAACTCCCGGCCTAGGCTCTGCTGGTAAACATCATTAGTTAATCTCTGCAGATTAGAAAAGGTTTATGGTTCATGCTGGATTCGTTTGCTCAGTTGATCTCCGAATAGAGAGATGGTTCCTACAATTGGCCTCAGTTAGGAGGCAAAAAAGAGTAGCCAACACTTTGGAAGCTGATCTATATTGGATCAAAAAGTGCCATCAAATTAATAGCAAGGTTGATAGCATGCACCATTAAGTGCAAATGCCAAAGAAACTTCAGTCGAGAGAAAATGCACGATTAAATGCAGAAAATTGAGATGTGGTTTTCCGAGGCGCATCACTTAGCTTCACAAAAGGTGGCATCCCCAGGGTGGCTCCCCATTCAAGTGCATTAAATGACAAAGTTACTGTTTTTGTGCTGTATATTTGAAATAAATCCACCACAAAAGTTACTTCATCTTTAACTTCCTTTTTAACAGCATGAGAACTGTTAATTACTTCTAACCAACCTCTCTGGCACTGAAAATTTACCGTTACAAGTCTCATCTCTTTCAAGTTTTAACCTTTGTTGGAGATCTTGAGGTTTAAATGAAAATTATTTTTTAAAACACTCTCTCTCAATCCAATCTTCTTTCTCCTCTTTTTATTTATCTTCCAGTGCCAGATTGGAATAGACATTGAATTCATCCATTTTACATGTTTTTGTTCCACTCCCACTCTTGCACTGTTCATTTCACAATCCTTCAATTGGATTGGTTAAAAGGAGACACACTGTTGTTTGCCCTTATTCACTCAAGACTTCAGGTGTCCTAAAGAAAGTGTGCGCCATTTTTAATCTCAGACGTTTAGCAAATTGCACTGCAAACTATGATGCGAAACATCATGGTGATTAGAGGGGCATGGACAAGTGTAACTAATGGCGAGCACTGCTCATTAACCTGGGTTCAATTCCCGGCTTGGGTCACTGTCTGTGCAGAGCCTGCACGTTCTCCCAGTGTCTGCGTGAGTTTCCCCCGGGTGCTCTGGTTTCCTCCCACAGTCCAAAAGAGGTGCTGGTTAGGTGCATTGGCCAGGCTAAATTCTTCCTCGATGTACCCGAATAGCCACTGGAGAGTGGCGACCAGGGGATTTTCACAGCAACTCCATTGCAGCATTAATTAATATAAGCCTACTTGTGACACTAATAAATAAACTTAAGTATTGTTAGGATCATATATTCCTGGACTGTTGTTACACTAGAATTCTCAGTAAACTCAATTTCATCTCATTGGAGACAGGTCACCAAACTTATTCCTTTCAACTTCCAGACAAGACGGAATAATTTACCATGATAGAGAAATCAAACACTACTCATGTAACTGCCCCAAACAATCCTTCATTACTAGGTTAATTTTTGCAGCAAGTTAATTTGGTAACACGGGTAGAATTATTGGAAGTGCCCACTAAGTAGGTAAGTGTTGCGAGGCAGAAAGAGAGAATGAGAGAGAACGTGCCAGAGTTGGAATTAATCGAGAAACAAGCCCAGGGTTGTTTGGTCTGTCCATGCCAATAATCAAGACTCAACAAATGACAACTTAAGCCAAGATGTGCAACCAGTCCAAGTCCATGAAACTCTCTCAGAAGGGTCAACTTCTTCACATGGAGAGAGAGAGAGATCATTTGTACCTCATCAAGGTTAGAAAGCTGGTCAGGCACTAGTCTGGCAGATGCCTCAATGTTTACCTTATTGGTTTTACAAAGTACTGATGAAGATATCCATTGAAATAACGGACCTGATGTATATATTCACAGACCTCCCAAGATGCACAAGAAATAGATACCTAGAATTATTCAACCAAAATATCAACTCCAAAGGAAGTTCTCTTACATTCAACCATGTCCTAATCCAAAAATAGTTGGCATTAACAAGAGGCAGCCCCTCATGAGAAAGTCTCAACATCTAGTGAAGACCCCCCTCCCCCCCAAACAAATTGCTCACCAATTTTAGCCAAACTGGCCACCAAGATCCAGCCTGCAACAACGTAGGGCTTCTCCACATATTCCCAATCAAAGTAGACGATCTGGTAGCCGGGGTTGCTGGAGTTCTGTGGACTGCTCTGAAGCTCCGCACCGGGTTCACTGCGGCTGAAGGTTCCTGCTGCCGAGCAGCCCGCGGCGAGCAGCGCAAGGGACCAAAGGCACCGGCTGCCCGCACACTGACTCCTCTCTTTGCCCATGTTGCCCGGGATTGCTCCGCGATCAGATGCCGGCTCGAGTGTTCAGGCAAAGCTGGAAGCCGCTCCATTTATAAAGCGGTCAATTAAAAAAGAGGAGGTGGAGCCAGTGTCTCACCTGGGACAGAATTACAGTATCTAACAACTGCACCCCAGCACCTACCCCACTCCCTCCTGTTCAAATCACTGACTGTCACTTCCAGCCTTATTGAGTGCCGCCTTCTCCTTCAATTCCAGGTGGATTGTTAAGGCTTCTCCTTTGCAGAAAGTCGCTGTTTGGAGCTGCACATTCCTGGGTCCATTCCAAAGACCTGTTGGTGTTATTTAACTCCCGGGGGGAGAGCGGAGACCAGTTGTCAATTGGGTCAGAGCTCGATGAAAGCAGCTCCCCAACCACTATTACAAATCCCTGGGGACCCTGGTTGAAAAGCAAGAGTGTGTGTCGCCTGCTTTCATACAGTAGAGTGGGGAAGAGAGAGAGAATATTAACTCTCCAAAGTTTGAACAAAAAACATTCCCCAGCACTTGAAATGGTTCAGATCTCAACATACAGACCACATAAACAAAAACACGTGTAGCTATGTGACTTGCCAGAAAGCACTGGACGTGTTTAACAGAGGTCTGTTAAGTTTATTTGAATAAAGTTTATTTATTAGTCACAAGTAAGGCTTACACTGCAATGAAGTTACCGTGAAATTCTCCCAGTCGCCACAGTCCGGCACATGTTTGGGTCAATGCACCTAACCAGCCAGCATGTCTTTCAGAATGTGGTAGGAAACCGGAGCGACCCCACGCAGACACGGGGAGAACGTTCAAACTCCACACAGACAGTGACCCAAGCCAGGAATTGAACCCCGGTCCCTGGCACTGTGAAGCAGCAGTGCTAACCACTGTGCTACCGTGCCGCCCTGACAGAGCAGCCATTTAACCCGAACCGATAAAAAAGACCCTTGATTTCTGCAGTGGTGATATCAGGCTCTCATCACACAGGTTAATATTCACAAACAAAAACGGATTAAAATTAAGGTCAAGATTTTGCATTAAAAATGCAAGTTGCAAAGGTCACCTTTAAAAGAATAGTTGAGAAATGAATAGCCAATATGATGTAACTTCAGCTCACTAATTTGCATGTAGGATAGGACTACGAGTAATAAGGTCAGTTGTAGCAAATATATAGCAAGACCAGTGCATTAGTCCCTGATAGTCAGATTTATGGGCTTTTTGTGCTAAAATAATAAATGCGGTTGGGTACCCAGCCGCCACAAGGTGAGAAAATACGTTTTTTTAATACCGTTAATCTATGGAGTTCACTGAACATTAGAATTCATATGACCTGGCTAAATGTACATAAGTCACCCATTAATTTGAAAAAAAAACCGGAAGCCTAGTAGCAAAGGCTAAAGTTAAACAGAAAATGGGCAGCACTGCTGTCTCTCAGCGCCAGGGACCCGGGTTCGATTCCTGGCTTGGGTGACTATCTGTGTGGAGTCTGCACGTTCTCCCTGTGTCTGCGTGGGTTTCCTCCGGGTGCTCTGGTTTCCTCCCACACTCCAAAAATGTGTGGATTGGCTATGCTAAATTGCCCCTTAGTGTCAGGGGGTTAGGAGGGTAAATGATTAGGGCTACGGGGATAGGGCCTGGGTGGAATTGTGGTTGGTGCAGACTCGATGGGCTGAATGGCCTCCTTCTGCACATTAGGGATTCTATGATGGAAAATCCCTCCACCGCTGCGGCCAGGCCTGCTGAGTTTTTCCAGCATTTTGTGTTTCTATTTCAGAAATTGTTCTGCCCTTCAACTATATTGTAGCTGATCTGTACCCTATTTTTTTGTTTCATATTCTTCAATACCAGCTCGAACAAATCAGTGGATCTCAGTCTTGATTGTAATTGACTCAGCATCGGCAGCTTTATGGCAGAGGGTGCAATATTAGTTGAAGATATACATCATGGAAACAGGCCCTTCAGCCCAACTCGTCCATGCCGACCAGGTTTCCGAAACTGAACTAGTCCCATTTGCCCGAGTTTGGCCCATGTCCCTTTAAACCTTTCCCCATCCATGTACCTGTCCAAATGTATTTTAAATGTTGTAATTGTACCCGCCTCTACCACCTCCACTGGCAGCTCATTTCATAGACACACCACCCTGCACGAAAAAGTTGCCCCTCAGGTCCCTTTTACGGTACGGCGAGAATAAAACATCAATGTTATCTGATCAAAAACTCAGCTGGTGTCTATTCTTAAGTCCTGTGGACCAATCACACGTGCCTTCCCTGACCAACCCAACACCCATTCCAAATTTAATATTCTCATCCCCATGTTTAAATCCACCTCCAGCCGCCACTCTCCCCATCTCAGTCATCTGCCACAATACTCAAAAATCTGCATTTCTGGCTCCGTGCATTCCTGATTTCCTTCACCTTATCATTTATCCCAAGCTTTTGATATTTCCCCCCCAAAAGCCTCTCTCTCTCGTATTTCTCAAAAGCCAATTTTGACCAAGCACTTCAGAGAATCATAGAAACCCTACAGTGCAGAAGGAGGCCATTCGGCCCTTCGAGTCTGCACCGACAATCCCACCCAGGCCCTATCCCCGTACCTCATGTATTTACCCTGCCAATCCCCCGACATTAAGGGACAATTTATCATGGCCAATCCACCTAACCTATACATCTTTGGACTGTGGGAGGAAACTGGAACACCTGGAGGAAACCCACGCAGACACTGGAAGAATGTGCAAACTCCACACAGACAGTGACCTGAGACTGGAATTGAAGCCGGGTCCCTGGTGTTGTGAGGCAGCAGTGCTAACCACTGTGCCACCCTGCTTAAAGATATATTCAGTCAGCTGACTTATATGGATCAGTGCCAGATTTTGTCTGATAACAATTCTGTGAAATACCTTGGAACCATCTTAAAGGTACTCAATAAAAAAAAGTTATCTTTCAGATGAGACGTTGGATCCTGTCTGCTCTTTCAATGCAACACCATTTCGAAGGAGATCAGGACAGTTCTGCCCTGGGTAATAGACTATATTTATCTCCCCCAACCAACACAATTAAAATAGATCATCTGATCATTACCACATTGTGTAACCCTTGACTGGTACCTTACCATACATCAAAACAGTGGCTACAACTGAAAAGTACTTCTAAAGCTCTTCTACAACCAATGAACATCCTGAGGTTTTGATCAATTTTGTTAAATGATTGTTGGTTAAGGTGCCAAGAATTGTCGGCTCATAAAAATGTCAGCGAGTCAGAAGGATAAATATTGCTTAATTCTGACAAAAATACATTAAACTCTTTGGGCACGAATATTCCAAGTATAACATACGCTCCCAAAAATGTTTAAGACCGAATCAATTTAAAGTGTTCCTTTCAAGAGAGTGAAGAACTTATAGCAGTGGTGGGCAACCTGCAGCCCATAAGACATTTTGTTGACCGTTGCCCATGTGCAGAGTTGCCACATTTCTGATTTCCATCCGAGTAGTTTTTTCCTTTCCCCTACCGGTATAATTGAAGTGATAAACATGTAAAGCAAGAGGCGATCCATACTGCACACAACATTGACTAAAAACTATGCACTCCCTCTGCCTCTTAAGTGTGAATCATAGAATCCCTACAGTGCAGAAGGAGGCCATTCGACCCATCGAGCCTGCACCAACAACAATCCCACCCAGGCCCCATCCCCGTAGCCCCACGTATTTACCCTGCTAATCCATCTGACACTAAAGGGCAATTGAGCAAGGCAAATCAACCTAACCTGTACATCTTTGGACTATTTATCATGTTTTTACCATTTGAAGTTGACGACAGTTCCATTAACGTACAAGTGATTAGGTATTTTCAAAAGTTATGAAATATTAGCCATGTATTAAATGTATTCAATCTTATTCATGAGGTCACGGCTAATGAACAAGCCTGGATTTCAATCTTGCAGCCCTCAAAATGAAGGAGAATCACTCGTGCGGTTAAAGTTTTGAAGTATTCTATTTACTTTTATTTTTAAAAATTACATATATTTTTTTAAAGAAAGAGTACATTTGTGCAAAACATACAATTTTCCACCTTCTCCATGGAGAAATGCAGGACATTGTTTGTTCTCTCCAACCAGGCAATTTAGAATCAGAGGTTTATCACACAGAAGGAGGCCATTCAATCCATTGTCTGTGCTGATACTTCACGACAGCAATCCACAACTAATCCAAAAATGTGCAGATTAGGTGGATTGGACATGCTCAATTGCCCCTTAGTGTTGCAAGATGTGTAGGTTAAGGGAATAATCGGGTAAATGCATGAGGTTACAGGGATATGGCCTGGGTGAGTTGCTCTGTCGGAGAGTTGGTGCAGACTCAATGGGCCAAATGGTCTCCTTCTACACTGCTGGCACACTGATTATCTCAGTGCTCCACACTCTCCCTATAGCCTCCCTAGTTATCAAATAACATATTCAATTTTATCTCCACTTTTACCACCACTTCCCGTGGTGAGACATTCAGTGTTGCAGGAATCCCATGTGTGACACATTCTCTCTTCACTCAAGATGGTAAATTGGCAAATTAATCTTTGCCACAAATCGGAGTTAATGGTTAATGTAAACCTTAGCCCAGTAAGAGCTACAGATCTTAGTTAGGAGGAAAACTCTGCTGACAGAACTGGAAGCAGCAGTTGCTAAAAAAAGAGAGGCATTGGACACAAGTACACCAATCAGTCTTCTCAACCAAGTCTTCAGATGCTTACGAAGAATACCAGTCCTAGTTATGCCTGAATATTAAAAATACTCTAGGCCAGTTATATTATTGGGATAGCAAAATAAATATTTAGTTTTCAAACTCCATATTTGCACTTCAGAACACATCATGCAACAAAAGGCACACTTACAACGTGTTAATGTGTAATTCATTATGCAGTTTGCACTCTGAATTGTTAATCGTTTAAAAATAAACATTTTAGCGGAGTTAGCATAATTGACCTGAAGTCGAGATTGCACTTATTATATTTCGTTGCTGCTGCCATCATCATGCATTTAAGTTATCTCAAGAGGCTTTGTGGATAGACAACATATGAAATGGGCAATGAGCCAGCAAAGCAAAAGATTAGACTGGAGCTTGGCTGGAGAGATGGGTGCCGAAGAGCTTCTGAAAAGCAAAACAGAATAGAAATAGGTGGTGAGACTTAGGACTTTAGTCAGCGGCAGTGGTTAGCACTGCTGCCTCACAGCACCAGGGACCTGGGTTCAATTCCCGGCTTGGGTCACTGTGCGGAGTCTGCACGTCACGTTCTCCCAGTGTCCATGTGGGTTTCCTCCGGGTGCTCCAGTTTCCGCCCACAGTCCGAAAGACGTGCTGGTTAGATGCATTGGCCATGCTAAATTCTCCCTCGGGTGTACCCGAACAGGCGCCGAAGTGTGATGACTAGGGGATTTTCACAGTAACTTCATTGCGGTGTTAATGTAAACCTACTTGTGACACTAATAAATAAAACTAAAATAGTGCCTGAACCAGTGTTGCAGATGAAAGTAGGGGTAAGGGAAGGAAAAATTATACAAAAGGTCAGAGTGAGAGGAACAGAATTTGGCCAAAGGTAATAAGGAAGTCTGGGTCTAAAGGTCCCGAGGCCATGAATTGATTTGTAAATTGCTGGGAAAAAAAGGCATTTTGCTGAACCTTTTTTCTTGCACACTCATCAGGACAATTGCAAGAGGAAACAACAACTTTATACTGTCTGAGAACAGATTGCTGATTGGTAAAAGCATTGACATGGGGAACGCACCAGTTGATGCCAAGCAATGTTTAAAATTTAAACCAGGCAGCTTGACTGATCAGTCACAGCACTGCCCTGAGGAATGAACCAGCGAATGGCTATCACTTATTTTGTTTTGCTGAAACAGGTGCAATGTACGTATATGTTCTGTCTACAAAGAACAAGGCCCTGTGTATTTATATATGTGGCTTACTGTACACGCAAATGCACCACATTGTAGGCACGGTAGCACAGTGGTTAGCACTGCTGCTTCACAGCTCCAGGGACCTGGGTTCAATTTCCGGCTCGGGTCACTGTCTGTGTGGAGTTTGCACATTCTCCTCGTGTCTGCGTGGGTTTCCTCCGGGTGCTCCGGTTTCCTCCCACAGTCCAAAGATGTGCGGGTTAGGTTGATTGGCCATGCTAAAATTGCCCCTTAGTGTCCTGAGATGCGTAGGTTAAAGGGATTAGCGGGTAAAATATGTAGGGATATGGGGGTAGGGCCTGGGTGGGATTGTGGTTGGTGCAGACTCGATGGGCCGAATGGCCTCTTTCTGCACTGTAGGGTTTCTATGATTTTAACTGACAAAACTAGCAAGTAGTCTCACAACACCAGGTTAAAGTCCAACAGGTTTATTTGGTAGCATGAGCTTTCGGAACGTTGCCCCTTCATCAGGCGAGTGGGAGTTGTGTTCACAAACAGGGCATATATAGACACAAACTCACTTACAAAATAATGGTTGGAATGCAAGTCTTAACAGGTACAGACAATGTGAATGGAGAGAGGGTCAATCAAGCACAGGTTAAAGAGGTGTGATTTGTCTCCAGCCAGGACAGACAACGCAGAAATCGCTGAGCAGAAACTGATAGCCAAGTTCCGCACACGAGGACGGCCTCAAATCACACTATCTGTGACCCCCACGACTTGCCTGGGCTTGCAAAATTTCAGTAACTGTCCTGGCTTGAGACAATTCACGCCTCTTTAACCTGTGCTTAATCCTCTCTCCACTCACATTGTCTGCACCTGTAAAGGCTTGATTACCTGCTAAGGCTCACATTCCAACTGTTATCTTGTAATTGAGTTTGTGTCTATAAATGGCCTGTTTGTGAACTGAACTCTTCACTCACCTGATGAAGGGGCAATGCTCCAAAAGCTCATGCTACCAAATAAACCTGTTGGACTTTAACCTGGTGTTGTGAGATTTCTTACTGTGCTTATCCCAGTCCGATGCCGGCATCTCCACACCATGACAAACCTAAATTGGTTTGCAGCATAATTTTTAGCACACTGAGGATTATTCAGCAAATATAATCCAATCATGGCATCTAATGTTGGACACTGTTTTGAGTTTTGCAAGCCATTGTCCCAATGAGTAATTGGTTCAAACACAATTTTCTTTTCATGGATTAATTAAAGAAATTAAAGAAACAACGGATGAATGAACACCGCTCGACAATCAAGAACAAAGAAAATTACAGCACAGGGACAGGCCCTTTGGCCCTCCAAGCCTGCACCGACCATGGTGCCCGACTTAACTAAAACCCCAAACCCTTCCATGGGCTGTATCCCTCTATTCCCATCCTATTCATGTATATGTCAAGACGCCCCTTAAAAGTCACTACCGTATCCGCTTCCACTACCTCCCCCGGCAATGAGTTCCAGGCACCCACTACTCTGTAAAAAATCTGCCTTTAAACCTTGCTCCTTAAACCTATGCCCCCTAGTAATTGACTCTTCCACCTTGGGAAAAAGCTTCTGACTATCCACTCTGTCCATGCCCCTCAATCTTGTAGACTTCTATCAGGTCACCCCTCAACCTCCGTCGCTCCAGTGAGAACAAACCAAGTTTCTCCAACCTCTCCTCATAGCTAATGCCCTCCATACCAGGCAATATCCTGGTAAATCTTTTCTGTACCCTCTAAATCCTTCTGGTAGCACCAGGCAAGACTGTTCTCTTCCTGTGGGGGAGCACTTCAGCGGTCACGGGAATTCAGCCTCTGATCTCCGGGTAAGCATTCTCCAAGGCGGCCTTCACGACACACGACAGCAGAGTCGCTGAGCAGAGACTGATAGCCAGGTTCCGCACACATGAGGACGGCCTCAACCGGGATATTGCGTTCATGTCACACTATCTGTAACCCCCACAACTTGCCTGGATGTGCAAAATCTCACTAGCTGTCCTGTCTGGAGACAATACACATCTCTTTAACCTGTGCTTAATGCTCCCTCCACTCACATTGTCTGTACCTTTAAGACTTGATTAGCTGTAAAGACTCACATTCCAATCATTATTCATGTAAATTGAGTTTGTGTCTTTGTGCCCTGTTTGTGATCAGAACTCCCACCCACCTGACGAAGGAACAGCCTGTTCTGAAAGCTAGTGGCTTTTGCTACCAAATAAACCTGTTGGACTTTAACCTGGTGTTGTGAGACTTCTTACTGTGTTTACCCCAGTCCAACGCCGGCATCTCCACATCTTAATTAAAGAAAGCCAGCTCATTTGTTCAAATAATTTAATTTTTCCAGGATCTTGTTTCTAGAAAGCTTCCCACGATGGAAGTTAAACTGACTGGCTTGTAGTTACAGGGCTTATCCTTATGCCCTTCAGTTGAACATAAAGTGTAAATTTACAATTTTCCAATTATCTGACACCACCCTTGTATCTGAAGAGGATTAGAAGATTATGGCCAATGCCCCCACAATTTCTACCCTTACTTCCACAAATGCTCTCGGATGCATTGATCTGGTCCTGGTAACTTATCAACTTTTAAGTACACCCAGCCTCTAATACCTCACTGAGTTTTAGCCCATCCAGCATCTGAAGTATTCATCTTTCACTTTGCCTTTGGGAGCATTTTCTTCCTTGGTAATGACAGATGTGAAGTACTCATTTAGTACCTCAGCCATGCCCTCTACCTTCATGTGTTAATCCCCTTTGTGGTCCCTAGTCAGCCCAATCCTCCTTTTACTATTTATGTATATATGGGAGACCTTTGGATCCCTTTCATATTGACTGCCAGTCTCTTCTCATACTCTTATCTTTGCTGCTTTCATTTCACTTCCCCTCAAAACTTTCTATATTCATCCTGCTTCTTACCTGTATGACCAACCAGACATCTGTGATGCATGCTCTTCTGTTTCACCTTGCTCTCTTTCATCAGCCAGGGAGGTCTGGCTCAATTTGTCCTTCCTTTCCCCCTTGTGGGAATGTACACTGGACTCACCACATAAAATGCAGTGGCTACAAGAGGTCAGAGGCTAGGAATACTACAGTGAGTAACTCACCTCCTGACTCCCCAAAGCTTGTCCATCTACAAGGCACAAGTCTTGAGTGTGATGGAATACTCCCCACTTTCCTGGATGGGTGCAACTCCAACAACACAAGAAGCTTCACACCATCCAGGACAAAGCAGCCCGCTTGATTGGCACCACATTTACAAAATTCAATTGCTCCACCACCGACGCTCAGTAGCAGCAGTGTGTACTATCTACAAGATGCACTGCAGCAATTCACCAAAGATCCTTAAACAGCACCTTCCAAACCCATGACTACTTCCATCTAGAGGAACATGGGCAGCAGATATATGGGAAGACCATCACCTGCAAGCTCCCCTCCAAGCCACTCACCATCCTGACTTGGAAATATACCGCCGTTCCTTCGCAGTCGCTGGGTCAAAATCCTGGAACTCCCTCCCCTATGGCATTGTGGGTCAACCCACAGAACATGGACTGCAGCGATTCAAGAAGGTAGCTCACCCCCACCTTCTCAAGGGCAACTAGGGACGGGCAATAAATGCTGGCCCAGCCAGCAATGCCCATGTCCCACAAATGAATGGAAAAAAAACATACTACGTGTTTGTTTAAAGGCAAGCCCATTGTTCAATTAGTTCTTTCTGCCGATATTTGATTTCAAGTTACCTGGGCCAGATCTAATCTCATCCTATTAAATTGTCCTTCCTCCAACTAATTATTTTCACTATTTTTTTATTTTGAGTGAAGGGGTGGGGGAGTAAAGGTGTTGAAGGGATGTGCCTCAACATAGAATAAAGAGGGACCTAATGACTGTACTTGCTGTCCAGAATTTGTCATCCTCATTGCTTTTACTACTCAGGTTATTCAACTAATTCTCTCAAAACACAGTCAGCAGCTTGATGGGGAATATTTTATTTGCACTCCATTTTCACAGTTCCTTAAAGCCTGATCATTATTATACATCTGCACTGCCATAACTAATAATGTAATGAATGAAAATTCCATGTTACGGAGATTTGCCCTCAGCTATTAGACCGATGCTTGAAGTACCGCAAAGGACACAATGCAGGAAGAGTTGGATGCAAATTGCTTCACTTTTGTACATGTGCACACAATTTAGGGCGGCACGGTGGCACAGTGGTTAACGCTGCTGCCTCATAGCACCAGGGTCCCAGGTTCAATTCCAGCCTTGGGTCACTGTCCATGTGGAGTTTGCACATTGTCTCCGCGTGGGTTTCCTCCCACACTCCAAAGATGTGCGGGTTAGGTTGATTGGTCATGCTAAATTGAACCTAGTGTCAGGGGGATTAGCAGTGCAAATATGTGGGGCTATGGGAATAGGGCCTGGGTGGGATTGTGGTCAGTGCAGAATCGATAGGCTGAACGGCCTCCTTCGGCACTGTAGGGATTCTATGTAAATCAGAGTATCTACAGGTTATATGAATGATTAATATTTTACCAATGTTATTCATGAGTTTTATTAGTTGCCTGCTCCTCAGACAGAACCACATGGAACATAAAGAACAAGAGTAGGCCTCTCCATCACACAAGCCTGTTTTGCCATTCAATTAAAATCAAGCCTGATCTTTATCTCAACTCATTTAGGCTCCTCAAATCTTGTGTAACAAAAATAAATCAGTTGAAATCTGACTGATAGCTTTTTTGATGGTGGTGGGAGTGGGGGTGGGAGATCCGGATTTCCAGCATGACCTGGAAGAATGGTTTGGCTCCAATTTCAAGGTTCTTTTCCTTTGCACTCAGCAACCTGCCTACAAACCAGGAGTGTTACATTGTAGAGAGGATGGATGATCTTTACAGGTTAAAAGTTTGGAGAAGGAATATCTGCACACATCCCAGTGCATGGATATTTGAAAGCAGATTGTCACCAGATAATGGCAAGCAAGGCTTTCTTCCTCACCAGAAGCAATTTTGAAAAGAGGAAACAATCTGGCCAAATTCTCAGTTTACTACCCCAACCATCACAGCTGCACACCCTCCACACATCCAATTTGCCAAATCCAACTACTTCAATGACTCACACGCAATGCAATATGGCACCACAGAAACAGTTTTCAGTCCTTGGTTTAAGCAGAATTAGTTCATAAATGCTAGACAGTAGTGAATCGATTAGAAATATAACTCAGTTGCCCATGATTAGGGAAAGAGGGATACTAAAATTACACGGGTCCATATGACAAGCTACCGCGTCAAGATCCAAAAGAAAGTATGCTTCTAGCTAATCCTAAACTCAATCAGTCAAAACCCATAACGTAGGACCAGTTGGCGAGCCATTGGCACACACTTGTTATCCACGCAGTTACATCCAAGATCAGGAACTCACATGACTGAGGAGCTGGAGATCTAAATGGTAGCCATCAACATTTCAACTGTATTTTTAAAAAATTACATCCAAGTGAACAGTCCAAAATTCATATTGCAAGATGGTCTCCAAAATAAATATTTATTTTCATTTTTTTTTTTAAAGAAAGGTCAGTGAGGTAAAAGATTAAGCCGCAATTAATTACCAAGCAATGGTATCACTTAGCAACAACGGGTGGGGAGATTATGAAAGGAATGAAAGACTGAGGGACACATAGTTGGTGGTTGAAAACAGGAAGAATGTCACGGGCCTTCATTTTAACAGTGGAAGAAAGATAGGAAGGGGAAAGAATATGTCAACCAGCATGTCTGACTTGATATGAGAGAAAGAGAGATCAGGGAGCAGAGAGGAGACAACAATAATAAAAAAAGCACCATCTTTTGTGAAGCTGACACAATCTGTGCACGCTAGATTGTGTATATTACAATAAAGATGATACATCTTACAGGTACACCCAGATCATAGCCAATCTTATCATTTTACAGGTGCCAATAGATCAATGTATTTGCAGTTTTATTGCCGACTTCCAATTGCTTCAGAAATGCCTGCACAGTGTAAAAGTCAAGTGATTTAAAGCACTAGTATATTGCAAAATCAATTAGATTTTAAAACAGGATCATAAAAATTTGTTAGCAAGGACATCGAGTTCTCTCTATAAATGAACTAATCCAACCTGGATGCCAAATAGAACAGAATGGACTACCCAACTGAACAGGAGCAAGGTACCTCTGTTGTACTCAAGTAACAGTCAAATACCAGGATAGCTCCCTTGCTGTTTTCAGAGTGCCATGGGATCCCTCAAGGGAGAATCATGGTTTATCTTTTCACATACAAGAGTGAAAATCCAACAGTGCAGCACTCTTTCAATCGTGCATTAAGTTCTGTACTGAAGCCTCTAGACTTAAACCCCCGACTCAAGCAAAAGTGAGCCAAGCTTTTTAAATTAGGAAGAGAACCAGCCTGAAGAAGAAAGAGAGAGTGCCAGATTTCACTTGATTTGTATCAGAGGTAAGGAGTCAGAGTGTGAGAACTAGGGAAAGTGTTTCATTGTCTAGTGCTACAACCACCTGTTAGACCAGGAACCAACTGAAACAGGAACAGATCATCGGATACCCCCAAGTTAAAATAAAATGAAACTGTGCTCAGTCCTCTTGCATCTCAGTCCTCACCAGAAATACATCAAGCAACTCAAAGAACCCAAAGCACAGTAGCCCTATTTTGTTAGAGGTTATGTTCAAGGAAGTCTCTTGTACACCACTACAATATAGCCCTACTCTATCAGGGTTTACAGTCCATTTTCTTTCTACAAACCCACACCATCTTAAAAGCAATCATAAAATGGATCGATATTCTATTGTGACATAAAGTTTAAAGGCTAGAGAAAAACTATTTTTAGACCCAAGAAACACTCTTAAACAAACACTGCTGAGTTATTCTCTTGGCCACACCATATTTTACAGCGCCATGATTGCAAATAAAGAATCAGTGCATTTGGACAAAGTGTACTCTAAAACCTAATTAAAAGGAAGAGGTACCCCAGTATAACCAGGAGATATTCCAAGTACTGTCAACTGCATTTAAAAACTGAGTTAAAAATATTGAACTCTTTTCTCCTTCCTTCTTGTTCCCCACCCCATCATCTCTCTTCCCCACCCTCCAAGTCATGTTTATATCATGGCAAAACTATCAGTGGTGGCCCCTGCACTTTGACACAACTGTTCGATGGGATATCCAGTGGATGCCATTCAAAATACGAGCAAAGATAAAATGCAGCAAAGTCTCTTCCCTCATCATAACTTTCATATCAACTGTATAATCTAATCTTCAAAGTTCTATCATGACTTAATTGGAATCAGGCAATCCCAATCTTATCTTGCATTTTAAAACCAAATGCAAAACTTCAACATTCAACCAAATACAATGGACTAGATAACAAATATCAAAATGTTAGTTTCGTAATGCAAGCTATCTGGCAAGCTCAAAAACCAACTTTTGGTCTTAAGGCATAGACTGACATTTAATGGCATATGATACTATCCAATAAACTTGGTATAATTATAAACTATTACTGCACTACTTGCTTGTTTGGAGTCAAGAAAAATAATTTTAGGAGCACATTCCAGATAACACTTGGCAATGGAGTCATCTTAAAAAAGTCAAATCAAATGCATTGCTTGTGAAAGAATGACAAAGCATTAATGTGGAAGCTGGCTCAGCAGTTAAGGTGTTACGGTTTGCCTCAGTATCTATATTGGAAGGAAGAATAGGAAGGTCACTGGTTCCTCAGAAGGTGCAAGCTCTCATGGGAGGAGGAGGAAAGGATTTTGGGAGTTCAAGTCCACCAGTCACGAGAGGTTGTGCCACAAGTTGGCAAGGCCATTAAAAACAGCAAATCAAGCATCACGTTTCATTTCTAGGAGGAAAAGTTGTAAGTTGTGCTAAATCAGTATCGAGAATTACTGCCTGCAGTTCTGGCCATTATCATAGAATCCTACAGTGCAGGAGGAGACCATTTGGCCCATCCGAGTCTGCACCGACCACAATCTCAACCTATCCCCGTAACCCCATACATTTACCCTAGCTAGTCCCCTGACACTAAGAGGCAATTATGTTATGGAAGAATAAATCTGGAAGGGCACGGAGAAGATTTAGAATGATGATACCAGAAATGAGGGATGGGGAGAGGAGGAGAAAAAAAAATTCAACAGGTAGCTCTTTCGGGGCCTCTCTTTTTCTCTTGAAGAAAGTAAGCTGAGCAGATGACCTAATACAGTTTGGAGATTGAGTGGTCACATGATGCCACAGGTACAAACGAGGTCACATGGCAAGAGCACAGAAGGTTTCGGGGAGCCAGGAGGCGAATTACCCATGGCAGAATTACAAGTTTCTGACCTGCTCTTGTAGCCACATATTTATTGTGGTTATTCCAATTTGGTTTCTGGTAAATCGTAACCCCCCAGGATATTGATAGGGAAGGGCAGGGTGCCCTGGAACGGGTTTGTCCCAGAAGGGGGACCCCCCTGCCTTGGGAAGCATCGTGGGTTCTGGTAGCATCAATTGAGCTCTCACTGGACCTTGAAAATCCAGGGGAGCTAATGTAAAGTTTCCTAATTTTATTCACATGAAAAAAAATCTCTCATAGCCAGAATGAATTTTTTGAGGAGGTAACTAAATGTGTTGATGAAGGTAGGGCAGTTGATGACATATACATAGATTTTAGTAAGGCGTTTGATAAGGTCCCCCATGGTCGGCTTATGATGAAAGTAAGGAGGTGTGGGATAGAGGCAAAGTTGGCCGATTGGATAGGTAACTGGCTATCTGATCGAAGACAGAGGGTGGTGGTGGATGGAAAATTTTCGGACTGGAGGCAGGTTGCTAGCGGAGTGCCACAGGGATCAGTGCTTTGTCCTCTGCTCTTTGTGAGTTTTATTAATGATTTAGAGGAGGGGGCTGAAGGGTGGATCAGTAAATTTGCTGATGACACCAAGATTGGTGGAGTAGTGGATGAGGGGGAGGGCTGTTGTAGGCTGCAAAGAGACATAGATAGGATGCAAAGCTGGGCTGAAAAATGGCAAATGGAGTTCAACCCTGATAAATGTGAGGTGATTCATTTTGGTAGGACTAATTTAAATGTGGATTACAGGGTCAAAGGTAGGGTTCTGAAGACTGTGGAGGAACAGAGATCTTGGGGTCCATATCCACAGATCTCTAAAGGTTGCCACTCAAGTGGATAGAGCTGTGAAGAAGGCCTATAGTGTGTTAGCTTTTATTAACAGGGGGTTGGAGTTTAAGAGCCGTGGGGTTATGCTGCAACTGTACAGGACCTTGGTGAGACCACATTTGGAATATTGTGTGCAGTTCTGGTCACCTCACTATAAGAAGGATGTGGAAGCGCTGGAAAGAGTGCAGAGGAGATTTACCAGGATGCTGCCTGGTTTGGAGGGTAGGTCTTATGAGGAAAGGTTGAGGGAGCTAGGGCTGTTCTCTCTGGAGCGGAGGAGGCCGAGGGGAGACTTAATAGAGGTTTATAAAATGATGAAGGGGAAAGATAGAGTGAACGTTCAAAGACTATTTCCTCGGGTGGATGGAGCTATTACAAGGGGGCATAACTATAGGGTTCATGGTGGGAGATATAGGAAGGATATCAGAGGTAGGTTCTTTACGCAGAGAGTGGTTGGGGTGTGGAATGGACTGCCTGCAGTGATAGTGGAGTCAGACACTTTAGGAACATTTAAGCAGTTATTGGATAGGCTCATGGAGCAAACCAGGATGATAGGGAGTGGGATGGCTTAATCTTGATTTCAGATAAAGCTCGGCACAACATAGTGGGCCGAAGGGCCTGTTCTGTGCTGTACTGTTCTATGTTCTATGTGCCACAATTGTTCACTATTTACATTAATGACCTGGAGGAAGGAACAAAATGCCAGGTTTCCATGATCGACGATACGGGGAAGGGCAGGTTGTGATGAGGGTATTGTGATTCTGCAATGGGATATAGATAGATTGGGTGAAAACCTGGCAAATGGAGTTTAATGTGGGGAAGTGGGAGGTCATGCACTTCAGTAGCAGGAATCAAAAGACAGATTATTATCTAAATGAAGAGAGACTGCAGGCGAGTGAAGTACAGAGGGATCGAGGTGCTCTAGTGCATGAACCACAAAAAGCTAGCAAGCAGGTCCAACAAGTAGTTAAGGCGGCAAATTACATTTTGGCCTTTATTGCAAAGGGATTGAAGTTTCAAAATAGGGAGGTTTTGTTACAATTGTACAGGGTGTTGGTGAGGCCTCACCTGGAATACTGTGTAGAGTTTTGGTCCCCTTGCCTTAAAAAGGATATAGTAACATTGGAGGAAGTCTAAAGGAGATTCACCAGGCTAATTCCTGGAATGAGGGTTGTCCTATCAAGAGAGACTAAATAGTCTGGGTATGTATTACTTGGAGTTCAGGAAAGTGAGAGGTGATCTTATTCAAGGGCATAAGATCCTGAGGGGGTTTGACAGGGTAGACTATGAGATGTTTTCAGTAGTGGGAGTGTCAAACAAGGGGACATATCTGCAAGATAAAGGGCCATTCATTTAAAACTTCTTCCCTCAGAGGTTGGTGAATCTCAGGAATTTTCTGCCCAAAAGGTTCATGGAGGCTGGATCATTGGAAGTATTTAAAGTGGAGATGGATAAATATTTGATAGACTAAGGAGGGGTACAGGGAAATGGCACAGAAGAGGAGTGGAGACTGGCATAGATCAGCATGATTGTATTGAATGGCGGGGCAGGCTTGAAGGACCTAGTGGCCTTCTCCTGCTTCTATTGCTGTGTTCTTCTCGGGAAATAGTTCCGATATATCCGGATAGCAGAATATCTGAGGAAGTAACATCCCAAGTGGACTGTGGAAAGCAGGTACCCAACATGACGTTGCCTATACTTCCAAAGCCATTTGATAGTACTTTCAAACAAAGGCTCAAGAAATCCAAGATGCACAAGGAGCCAGAACTGGAGGAATGCAGAATTATTAACAGGTTGAGGGCAATCATACAGATTGGGAGGGACTTGAACAGCAAGATGAGAGTTTTAAATTTCAGGTGTTGCTGAACCGAGAGGTAATGTAGGATGATGAGCACTGGAGTGGTGGTGAACAGAACTTGGTAAACCCAAACCCAATGTATGAGATGTCATACATACGCTAAATGTTACCTCTGCTTCTCTCTCCTCAGATGCTGCCAGACCTGTTGGGTTTTTCCATCATGTTGAGCATGTTCCATCCTCAACATGTACAAGCAGTGGAAAGAAAAAAAAGACAAGGTAACAGAATGCAGAAGTAAACATGTCAACGAGTCAGAGAGAGTCATGCTCAAACCCCACCTTGCTTTGGTCAGTCTCTGGTGCTGGTCATCAGAACACAAAGGGGTCATTTAAGCAGAAAGCAAAGCCGCAAGGTTTACTCCCAGTCTAAGAGATATGAGGAACGATTGAATGAACCTCAACTTTCCAACCTTGAAGGGTAATCCTGAGGTAGAGGTTGTATCAGTATGGGGAGAAAAAGCAGAATTATTTCAGAGAATCCCTACAGTGCAGAAGGAGGCCATTCGGCCCATCAAATCTGTACTGTCCATAATTCCACCTAGTCCTTATCCCCGTAACCCCACGTATTTACCCTGCTAGTTCCCCTGACACAAAGGGCAATTTACCATAGCCAATCAACCTAACCCACACACCTTTAGACTGTCAGAGGAAACCCATGCTGACACAGGGAGAATGTGCAAACTCCACCCAGACAGTGGCCCGAGGTGGGAATTGAATCCGGGTCCCTGGTGTTGTGAGGCAGCAGTGCTAGCCACCATGCCGCCCCGTATTGTTTGTAAATTGGACAAGGGAACATAAGTAAAATGGCAATTTGTCAGTAAACAGTTCAGTAATTCAAACATGGAAAAGGTTTTATTTCAAACAAGTGTCGTATACAAACTTATTTAAATCAATAATGGCCCTGTAGTAGGGCGGGAGAGAAAAAGCTCCAGTCATTCTTAATAAACAAAAAGAGATGGCCTTCATAACTAGTAATTACTTTGTGATACTTGAACATTGGTCATTATTGATCGAGCCTTATGTTTTTCCATTGATCTATTATTAGATTCTTCATTATAAATCTAAGATTTGAGTGAAGTGGGAACAAGATATTAAAATTGTTCAATAACTTGACTCAAAGCAGATAGCCAATCATTTTACTACAATATTGCATAAAAACTATCAAATACAGAAACAATCACTTGCATGTTAACATACAAATCAAGACTTGAACTTCATTGTTGATTATTTGATTACTGGACTTCATAATCAGTATATTAAAGTAAATTATTAAACATGTCAAGAAGCCAAACTGCAAAACAATACTGAGGTTTGGGATTTTATGGCGAGTGACTCACCTGATTTTCAACATCTTCTCCACTATCTATAAAGGCGCAAATCAGGAGTGTGATGGAATGCTCTCCACTTGTGTGGATGAGTGCAGCTCCAGTCAAGAAAATAACTATCGTCCAGGACAAAGCAGTCCACTTCATTGAGACTCCGGCCACAATATTAAACATGCTCACACTGTGTACTAGCTTTAAGAATTTCTGCAGTAACTCGCTAAGCCTCCTTTGTTAGCACTTCCATTCACCACCACTTAAGTGGACAAATGCAAGGAAACACCATCACCACAAAGTTCTCTCCTCAGGACTTGGAAATGTAACTCAGCTCCTCGTGGTCACTGGGTTAATACCCTGGAACACCCTACCTAACAATACTACGGAAGCACTTTCACCACACCAACTACAGCAATTCAAGGTGGTGGCTCACCTTCATAGAATCCTATGGTGCAGAAGGAGGCTATACGGCCCATCGAGTCTGAACCGACCACAATCCCTATAACCCCATGCAATTACCCTAGCTAGTCCCCTGACACTAAGGGACAATTTAGCATGGCAAATCCACCTAACCCACACATCTTTGGACTGTGGGAGGGGAGGAAACTAGAGCACCCGGAGGAAACCCATGCAGACACGGGGAGAATGTGCAAACTCCACATAGACAGTGACCTAAGCCAGAAATTGAACCCAGGTCCCTGGCTCAGAGGCAACAGTGCTAACCACTGTGCCATGGTTATTTTCTTCAAAGATAACTGGAGATGTGAAATAAATAGGCTTGCCAGTGATGCCCATGTTGCGTGAATGGTTAAAACAAAGGGGCAAAAGACAAGAAAAATATAATTTACATTCTCCAGGTAACTTAGCTTATAAATGCAGCATCTAGCAAGACCAGGTATGCTCCTATATTTGGTTCCCAGTATTTGCTTGGGAATTCCTGTCAAAGAAAGGAATATCTAAGACAGGAGAATTCTCAGTGCCTGCAAACTGGATAGGGGAAGAAAATTGGATCCCCACTCCCTATTGCTATCCAGAATCCCTTATTGCTAAGGGTCAGGGTGTGAAGTGCCGTGTTTTGATAATGATATAAAGGCGCCAATCGCTCATAAGGAATTGGGTAAATGCATTGTGGGCTCATTTATTGAGACTAGGCAGATGAGAACAGACACAGGGCATAAAACTTGAAGACACCAGCAGCAGAGTTGTCCGTGTGTGCTCTGCTTAAAGGCAAAAGTGAAACTAAAAGCTGGACTGCATGACACACTTCCCATCTAGTGAAGTCATGCTGCAATCTCAAAGGTATATTACCTCATGGAAGCATCACTCAAGGGAAACACAACACTCAGTTCTGACACCTTCCATGAAAAACAGCCTATTGGCCAACTCAATCTAAGATTAACCCAAGAACAGCGACTTTGACAAAGTTTCAGAAATGGTCAGTAACCATAGAATCATAGAAACCCTACAGTGCAGAAGGAGGCCATTCGGCCCATCGAGTCTGCACCGACCACAATCCCACCCAGGCCCTACCCCCACATATTTTACCCACTAATCCCTCTAACCTACACATCCCAGGACTCTAAGGGGCAATTTTTTTAACCTGGCCAATCAACCTAACCCGCACATCTTTGGACTGTGGGAGGAAACCGAAGCACCCGGAGGAAACCCACGCAGACACGAGGAGAATGTGCAAACTCCACACAGACAGTGACCCGAGCCGGGAATCGAACCCGGGACCCTGGAGCTGTGAAGCAGCAGTGCTAACCACTGTGCTACTGTGCCGCCATGGATCTGTAACTCAGCTTGATAAAATTTGGGAGGAGTGGGCTGTTGAGTAGAGACAAAATATTGCACTAGGTTTCTTTAGCTCACCAAATGCACGAAGGAATTAGTGGTATATTATTGATTGGTCATGATAAAAGTCATTGTTTTTTTAATTGATTGTAAAATTCAAAGTCAATCTCCAAGTTCTTGACATCCACATTGTTATTATGCACCAATGTGAGACGTGGTTTTCAATTCCTTTTAAACAGAGTTCAATTTCAATCTGGTTTTATATTGTAAATTTTCAACAAGAAATTACCACGTAAAAACTTGCAAAATTTCATTGCTAATGAGTTCATAACCATCACCCAAAGTTATGCACTTGTTTGAATATGTCCAGTCCAAAATCCATTAATGAATTGAAGACAAAAGGAATCTGTGGCACATCTGGGAACTGGGAAGTTGAATGCCTATCTGCCCACATTGGATCACCAATGTCTCCACACTTAATTACCCAAAAATCTCAAAGTTGTAACATTGGAGAAAAGATCAAATGCACTAACCATAGTAACAGATGCTAGGGGGTCAATCACAAAATACCCCACTCTTTTTCAATTTCAAATCTGAATCATCTTTTCTTGGTAGCATGAACCTACCCTTTCATTTACGTGTGGCTACAAATATCATTTATAAGCATTCCTATTGTCACCCCCCCACCACCCAAAAGAAGGCCCAGTATATGTCAGGACCATTACCCTACAAGAAACGGATATCAAACTGGTCTTTAAGGCTTGGCGATCATAGCTTTGTCAAAGAAATGGATTTTCAAGGAAAGGAAGGTGAAGTGTAGTAGGGCCCAGCTGACTGAAGATTGAGGGATCAAGATGGCATGCAGTAGATCCTGGAGTTTGACAAAGAGCAAGTTCAGAAAAAAAAAAGAGGGTGGAGGGAGGGCCAATGTCATTACGGGATTTTAAAAATACAAAGAATGAGAATTTTCAATTGGAGGCATTAAGGGATCAGAATTAAGTTGTGGTCTTTTTTTTTGGCTGTAACTAGTTGGAGATCAGGATTGGACACAAAGATATCCATTATTTACATCCCCTCAAGGGCATCCACTTGAGTAAAGTGTCAGGGGCAGTCAGTTTCCAGATTCCCTCATAATAAGTGCAAAATGAAATACATTAGATGACAGAATTCAAGGGAATAAAGTAGCAACTAGTCAGCGTGCCAAAACATGCCAAGTCAATTAATTTGCATTTATATAGCAGCTTTCCTGACACGACATCACAAGGTGCTTTGCAACAAATTAAATTATTTGGAAGTGCAGTGTAGCCTGTGTTGTAAAAACACAAGCCAATTTGTACACAAAAGCAATCAGGTAATGACCAAATAAGCTGTTTTCAGTGATATAGATTGAAGGAGAAATATTGGCCAGGATATCAGGGAGAACTCCACTGCTCATCAAAATAGTCTCACGGGAGCTTGTGCGTCCAGCTGCATGTTGGGAAGGGGGGGGGGGGGGGGGGGGGGTGTGCAGGGGTGTCAGATAGGGCTTTGTTTTGATGTCACCTCCAAAAGGCAGCACCTCTCAATGCAGCATTTCCTCAATAGTTATGCTCTGGATCAAATAGCCAAAAAGAAATACTGAAAATTGTGTATTTGGAAATTTAGCAGTTGGCACTTGCAAGTTCATTTAGGCTTTGTAAGTGCCAGTGCAATGTAACAGACAAGAAGCCCCAGTCAGTGCGGAATTGTGTAGCTCAGTTCTAATGCTAAATTTGGACTGTGCCATCATAAGCTTGAAAGAGAAGGAGAAAATAAAATGAGAATTACCATTTTAGAATGTTATCCAGTTATCAAGGCCAGAAGTACAATCATGACTAGGATCAGACTTAGAATCATAGAATCCCTGGAGTGCAGAAGGAGGCCATTCAGCCCATTGAGCCTGCACCGACAACAATCCCACCCAGGCCCTATCCCTGTAACCCACCATATTTACCCTGGTACACTTGGAAAAAACAGGGAAAGGAAGGGAATCAATATATGGTAGCAAAATGGGCAATTTAGCATGGCCAATGCACCTAACCCACAGATCTTTGGACTGTGGGAGGAAGCCAGAGCACCCAGAGGAAACCCATGCAGACACAGGGAGAACATGCAAACTCCACACAGATTGTGACCAGAGGCCGGAATTGAACCCAGGTCCCTGGCGCTGTGAGGTAGCACTGCTAACCACTGTGCCACCCTTGGATAGGATGCTTCCAATTGATTGATAAGCTACACCACTCTTAAAGCTCTGTTAATAAATGGCCTTGGACAATGTTGTGGAGATGCCAGCGTTGGACTGGGGTGAACACAGTAAGCAGTCTCACAACACCAGGTTAAAGTCCAACAGGTTTATTTGGTAGCAAATACCATAAGCTTTCGGAGCACTGCTCCTTCGTCAGATGAAGTGGAAATGTCCCCTCAAACAGTGCACATAATCACAGAAATCAAGTTACAGAATACTAATTAGAATGCAAATCCCTACAGCCAGCCATGTCTTAAAGGTACAGACAATGTGGGTGGAGGGAGCATTAAACACAGGTTAACGAGATGTGTATTGTCTCCAGACAGAGCAGCTAGTGAGATTCTGCAAGTCCAGGGGGCAAGCTGTGGGGGTTACTGATAATGTGACATAAATCCAACATCCCGGTTTAGGCAGTCCTCATGTGTGCGGAACTTGGCTATCAGTTTCTGCTCAGCGACTCTGCGCTGTTGTGTGTCGTGAAGGCCGCCTTGGAGAACGCTTACCTGAAGATCCAAGGCTGAATGCCCGTGAGGTTCTCCAAGGCGACCTTCACAACACACGACAGCGCAGAGTCGCTGAGCAGAAACTGATAGCCAAATTCCGCACACATGAGGACGGCCTAAACTGGGATGTTGGATTTATGTCACATTATCAGTAACCCCCACAGCTTGCCCCCTGGACTTGCAGAATCTCACTAGCTGCTCTGTCTGGAGACAATACACATCTCTTTAACCTGTGTTGAATGCTCCCTCCACTCACATTGTCTGTACCTTTAAGACATGGCTGGCTGTAGGGATTCGCATTCTAATTAGTATTCTGTAACTTGATTTCTGTGATTATGTGCACTGTTTGAGAGCACATTTCCACTCCATCTGACGAAGGAGCAGCGCTCCGAAAGCTTATGGTATTTGCTACCAAATAAACCTGTTGGACTTTAACCTGGTGTTGTGAGACTTCTTACTTGGACAATGTAACAGAGCGCAACTGGTACACTTGGAAAAAACAGGGAAAGGAAGGGAATCAATATAAAAATACAATTGTTGCCTCTTTTAGGGAAGGACAAGCACTTAACAGGACAATAATTGGCCTTCCCAAGATCAAATATCCAAATCAGGGGTTGCTAGCTCTAATGAGCAGTAGCGCCATCAGGGAAACAGTGGCGGCTGCTGGTACAACACCCACTCGAGGCCTGGTCACTGGGTCCCAGACCGCAGGTAGTGATAGTGGGGGAATGTGATCAAGGGCAAGAGTAGGAAGGTGGGTCTCAGCAGGAAACAACCTCACTCCCCCCACCCCCCAAATTCTTCTGAACTAGGTCCCTCAAGCAGGCACGGATTGTCTTTGAATGAGAATTCGAATGAGGAATTTCCCCCCAGGGAAAAAGTGTACAAGCAACCTCACACAGGTTGGTAGTACTCCCCGCATGGTGAGCCCCTGT
Organism: Mustelus asterias; assembly: GCF_964213995.1. Taxonomy (NCBI): domain Eukaryota; kingdom Metazoa; phylum Chordata; class Chondrichthyes; order Carcharhiniformes; family Triakidae; genus Mustelus; species Mustelus asterias. Next base: position 147,236,881 of record NC_135802.1, on the reverse strand, counting down.
TTAGGTTAATATCAGTGGCGGCCAGGTATTAAGTAGGTGTTATATTGATGTGGCAATGGGAAGGGGACAGGGTCTCCACCTGCCACCCTCCCATCTGATTAAATGCTCTCTGCCATACTTGCCATGGGAAAGGGATTAAATTCCTCTCATTGGTTCTTTACCTTCAGAATTATGGTTTGTGGCAAGTACTTCCAGATAAGGAATCAGACTAGTATGTTGTAGGAGGATCTCTTATGTCAGATTTTAATTGACAGCCACTGCCAAGACTCTGGAAGCTAGTGTCCTGCTGTTCATAAAATGCTAATACAATGACCTTTGTAGCAGACTGCGTAAAAAAAAATCCATCATCATAATTTGAAGAAAACAATAAAATACTGTTCAAGAATTAACAAGCTATGAGAAACTAGGAGTGTCTTCCAGTAATAAGTCACCACACCTTAAAACTAGTAATTCCAAGTAGTAGCTACAACTAATGATGTCAAACTGACACTATAAAGTTCAAACAGTGTCATCAGACATGGCTTCACACAAGGACGGCCTCAACCGGGATATTGGGTTCATGTCACACTATCTGTAACCCCCACAGTTGCGTGGACCTGCAGAGTTTCACTGGCTGTCTTGTCTGGAGACAATACACATCTTTTTAGCCTGTCTTGATGCTCTCTCCACTCCCATTGTTTTGTTTCTTAAAGACTGGATTGGTTGTAAGTATTCGCATTCCAACCATTATTCATGTAAATTGAGTCTGTGTCTTTATAAGTTCTGTTTGTGAACAGAATTCCCACTCACCTGAAGAAGGGGCTTAGAGCCTCGAAAGCTTGTGTGGCTTTTGCTACCAAATAAACCTGTTGGACTTTAACCTGGTGTTGTTAAACTTCTTACTTCATCAAGTTCCACCAGGTCTTGAACATATGTAGCTAGCAGCGGCAAAGATAAAAGGTCCAGTAACCTGCGCCCCCAGGATTGACCAGCAAGACCTTTTGAGTTTTAACCGTTAGAATCCCGCCAGTGCAGAAGGAGGCCATTTGGCCCATTGAGTCTGCACCAACTCCCTGATGGAGCATCCCACTCAGACCCTATCCCTGTAATCCCACAATCACTCCCTCTCAAACATAATCACCGATACAGCCCACATTTAAGATGGTCAGGGTATCCAGCTCGGGCTAATTGATCATTGGCGTTTTCAACCTTTGCAAAAAACTTTCAGTTAAGTCAGGTTTATTTGTCACAAGTAGGTTTACATTAACACTGCAAATGAAGTTACTGTGAAAATCCCCTAGTCACCACACTCCGGCACCTGTTCAGGTACGCTGAGGGAGAATTTAGCATGGTCAATCCACCTATCCAGCATGTCTCTCGGATTGTGGGAGGAAACCAGAGCACCGGGAGGAAACCCATGCAGACACAGGGAGAACATGCAAACTCCACATAGACAGTGTCCCAAGCCGGGAATAGAACCCGGGTCCCTGGCGCTGTGAGGCAGCAGTGCTAACCACTGTGCCACCATGCCGCTCCACTTCAGTCGAAGTGTGGCCATTATTTTTTTTAAAACAGCAAGGAATCAATTGTACATACAACTAACTACAAAATCGCTGTTGCAGACCACCACAAATATACATCAAGCATACAATCCATTCAGGAGTTCCCCTTTTCAAAACAGTCTAGTTCTTCATTCCTGTAGGTAGCACATGGAAGGAATTCCAAAAGTCGGTGTCTTAACTGGATAGCTTTGCTCTCAAACAAAACACATGCATCCTGCAAATTCCCATTGTTCTATTTGCCTTACTCTGGTCAGATTGTAAAAAATGAACGAACAAGCTTGCGTTTGCAAGAGTCTTTCATTTCCTCACGATGTTCTCAAAGCACATCACCGGTGATTAATTACTTACAACCACAGTTGTAGGTGAATGCGGCAGTCAATATTGTACGCAAAAATCCCACAGTGGCGTTGAATGGCCAGTTAACCCAGTTGTGACAATGCTGGTTGACAGATAACTGATGATCACTCTAGCCAGAGAATGCCAGCTCTTTGAATAGTGCTCAGGGAGAAGATCACCCGAATAGGCACATGTCTCATCTGAGGCAGGGTCACAAACCCCTCAGAACTGCCCTAAATTACTAAGCTGGATTACATTCAAATGCAACCCCTGATTCAAAAGCCAAGAATGCGATTATCTGAACAATCTTGAGTTCTGCCTTATTAATCACCAATATAAAAGTCATATTTCGTTACTGACATTTAGACCAGTAGGTGCATGGTGCAGAGATTTCTGCACTAAGAGGGCACGTTAAATGTTATTAATCCAAATCATCCAGAGGAATTCTCTTAGGGTCAGTTGGACTTGCTCATGAAAACTTATTGCCACATTTTGCAAGACGCTAAACCAAGCTACCAGCAAATCAACACATGTTGAGATTCTTTAAAAGATAAAACAAACTTCAAAGCAGCACAGCATGAGGAGAAAAGACAGGTTAATGATTTTGGTAAAACACTTCACCAGAACTACAACAAAACTACCATTCCAAATGAAAAACACCCTTCAGGTCCAAAGACAAAGTTAAATGTGTTGAATGACTTAAATTGGCGCGAGTCTTCAGTAGTAACACTTCCACCCAAGTCAGAAGGTACAGGGATTGAATCTCACTTTAAAAAAAATACTCTGTGCTTAAAGTTACAAAGCCAATGCAGAGTGGACCAGACAAGGCCGAATCCATCACCTTGCTTGCTCCAGAAACCAAACGAAGGGAGGTGATGGTGTTGTGGTATTATCGCTAGACTATTAAAATGATGGAATTTGAATTCAATTTAAAAAAAATCTGGAATTAAGAATCTACTGATGACCATGAAACCATTGTCGATTGTCTGAAAAACCTATCTGGTTCATTAACGTCATTTAGGGAAGGAAATCTGCCGCCCTTACCCGGTCTGATCTACACGTGACTCCAGAGTCACAGCAACGTGGTTGACTCTCAACTTCCCTCAGGCAACTAGGGATGAGCAATAAATGCTGGCCAGCCAGCGACGCCCATGTTCCATGAATGAATAAAAAATAAATCAAATTGAATCCAATTGATGATCCCCATAATAAGAGACATAAAATATCCAAGCTGACAAAAAAAGTCAGTGCATCCGATTTTGGGCTTGACCTGAAACTTATCTTAGCCAAAAGTACAAGAAGGGAGACAGAATCTCACGAGTTTTAGCTAGTGGAGACCAGTCTGAATTCTGGAATGTCATCCAGTAGAGGGCATCTTAACTCTAGGTAACACAGCTCAGTGGGCGTGGGTCACTCCCTCCCTCATGTGTTGTAGAAACTAATGAAACACTTAAGCCTTGATGGGACAAACCACACCTCTGACTGATGTGAAAGATGGTTACTTAAGAGTTCATGTTGTGGCCTGTCAACACATCACAATGTAACCATGCATCAGTGTTCACATCGCACCACCAGTTAGTACCTGGTAAAACCCAGGGAAGCCAATAATCCAACATGCTGCCCATCCACAGCCTGGGCGGACCACATATATTCAATCGACTGTGATAGACATAGCCTACTTCTCTTGTGCTGAAGGCACTGGTATAATCAAAATTGGGGTCTTTAAGATAGCAAATGTCTACTAGTCCCCCAGTGCCAGCTGGGACAATGTTCTTCCTGCCCTATTACAGCTGTCTATATTGGAAACTTCAACAGGCATTATTCAGACTGATGGCACAAAATTTGCAAATTGGGCTGTACAGAGCAACCTCAATCTTATCCGTGACTCCAAACAGCTGAAAATGTTCCACTTTGCCAGATAGAGGCATGACGACTCACCTGACCTGACCTTTGCTGGATCAGCTCAACATATGGCATGATGTTGGGAGCGGATTGCCAAGTCTTGCATAGCTTCCCACACAGCCAGCACAGACCAACTCTGACCCACATTGGCCTTCATCTACCTATCACCAGCTCAAAAAGGAGGGACATATGCAGAGGCAACTGGGAAAAATACTGCAATGGACTGGAACAAAGCATGGAAGGGATACCACCCCGCTATATCCCATAGAGCGGGCAAACACCCTCTTCACCTCCATCCCACGAGCATCACCCAGAGTACGAACCCTGTCTCAAAGAGGAATTTGCTTCTCTCCTTCAACACTGCGAGGAAATGGATGACTGAGATGTAGCTGTTCACCAGACTTTGTTCACCCTTGTACTTTGCCCACAGGAGGTAGATGAGAAGAGACCACCAGAAACGCTGGAGGCTCCTACACCATCTCGGAGCAACCATTAACACCAAGCCAGCAATTTAAGTAGCAACCCATCTCCTCCATACAGGAAAGGCACCCTTGGGGAATGAAGTGAAAAAGCAAAGACGGAGTGGAGAGCCTTTCAAAGGCATTACAGTTTCAGATCACCCCCCGAATCCTTCACTGCAATGGAGTTGAACAACATGCTACCAAAAGAAAACCAAGCCTGGCACTATTGCTGGCTTTGACAACATTCTTCTCAAGTTCCTCAAACAGTTTGGTCCACATGTCCGCTGCTGGTTGGCCCAAATCTTCAAGACGGTTATCTGCAAAGGAAGAATGCCTAAACTCTGGCGCATGTCCAAAGACATCAGCTTCCCAAAAATCAGACAAAGACCCAAAATTACTTTCACACTACCGACCAATATGTCTGCTTTTGAGTGCTGCAAGGTCTTTGAGCATCTCATTTACAACAGATAGAGACAAGGATAGAGAAAATCTGGACAGGCTGGCTTTCTGAGAGGGTGAAGCGTGTGCGACCAGATCATTGCTTTAACCACCTTCATTGAAAATGGGCTTTAAAAATAACCTCAAAACAGGTGCTGTCTTTCTCAATCTCACTGCAGCATACGACGCAGTCTGGCACACTGGTTTGACAAAGGGTCATCTGGACTCAAAACATCAGCTCTTTTCTCTCCTTGCAGATGCTGCCAGACCTGCTGAGACTTTCCAGCATTTTCTCCTCTGGCACACTGGTTTCCTTGTCAAAATCACTAAGAGTTCTCCCTCCAGGGGTTACTGAGACCATTGGACTATTACTCTGAGATAGATGGTTCACAGTGCACATGCACGATGGGACAGTCCAACAGGCTCTCAGGAATCTGTTTTTATCCAATGTGGGTTTCCTCCCACAGTCCAAAGATTTGGGGGTTAGGTGGATTAGCCATGCTAAATTGCCCCTTGTGTCAGGGAGACTCGCTAGGGTTAATGTATATGGTTGTTAGGATAGGGCCCAGGTGGGATTGTTGTCGGTGCCAACTGGATGGGTCGAATGGCCTCCTTCTGCACTGTAGGATTCTATGACTCCAACACTTTTCAATCTCTATCTCAATGATCTGCCTCCAACCCAGTCTGGGAAGTTCATTTATGATGACGATATTTGCTGTGCCTCTCAAGCTCAGACATTTTCTAAACTACAGGCAATACTAAGCAATGATGCTTCACAGCTGGCCAACCGCTGTAAGACATGGCACTTTCAGCCCGGCAGCAACAGAACAATCTCAGGTATATTCCATCTTCACAATATCAGCACCAAGAGGGAATTCAACATCTCCTGGAATGGCAAGAGACTGAATTGTGAGCAACATCCCATTTATCTTGGTGTTACCCTTGACCAAATACTAACATACAAAAAAAAAATCTGAGCTAGACAGCAGTAAGGATCAAAATGTGAAACAACCTCCACAAACTTGGGGTGCAGATGCTCCAATCTTAAGGAACGCAGCTCTTGCTATTGTCTACTCGACTGCAGAGTCTTGTGTCCCAGTATGGTACAACACCAGTCTTGTAGATACCCATCGCAACACAAGTATGCAAATCTCCTCAAGTACCCTCTGGTCAACTCAACACCCCTGGTACCCAGTCCCAAGCAACATCCCACCCCTTTAGGGCAGCACGGTGGCACAGTGGTTAGCACTGCTGCCTCACAGCACGAGGGTCCCAGGTTCAATTCCAGCCTTGGGTTACTGTCTGTGTGGAGTTTGCATTCTCCCCATGTCTGCGCGAGTTTCCTCCGGGTGCTCCGGTTTCCTCCGCAGTCCAAAGATGTGCAGGTTATGTGAATTGGCCATGATAAATTGACCTTGTCAGGGGGATTAGCAGGGTAAATGCATGGGGTTGTGGAGATGGGGCCTGGGTGGGATTGTGGTCAGTACAGACTCAATGGGCCGAATAGCCTCCTTCTGTACTGTAGGGATTCTATGATTCTATCACATTAGGATGGCGATTGCAACAAGAAGCTCCTGGAGAAGATTTACATCAACCCAAGCCTTCCGCTACACAACGACCGTACCAATCCACCTGCTTCCCTCATGTCAGCCTGTATGGCTAAGATTACGTGCTAAGGAATAACAGCAGATACCGTTTGGCAGGAGGAGTGGAACCAATATGCCACCACCAAAATCCACTTCCTCATCACAGATCCCACAGCCCACCCAGCTTCAACCTGCCACACCAACACTGGACACTCCCCAATCGTTTCCGCTCTGGCCAAGGCCTTTGTGCAGCAAATCGGCACAAGTGGGGTCTTGGAGGGAACCCAGACTGCAGCTGTGGTGCACCCCAATCAATGACTCACATCACTGAAGACTGCCCCATGACAAAATTCAGCGAGGTCTCAGAGCTCTATTTCGTCACTGCAGAAGCTATTGCCTGGATTGGTGATTACAGCATACACTTTAAAAAAACACCGCAAGCTATTTACTGCAATAATGACACCAGGGTCATTCATGAAGTTGGTGAGGAAAATATTAAAAACCAGGGAGAACTAAATGTACACTGCTGTGAGCAAAGAGACATAAATCACCTCTTATAAAGCTAATGTTCCTGAAATTCCGCTTGCTGTTTGGAACAGTGCAAAAGCTCAAAGGGAGTTGAAATGGACAGTCTTCAATGCAATGGAACCCTAGAGAGTAAAAGTAGTAATTGGCCAACAGAATGGAGGCAGTTGTTGAACGAGACATCTGGTTTCCAATCGCAAAGGGAAAGATGTGGGATTGAGGGAAATGCACAAATTGCTGCCTTACAAAGAGACATTTGTGTCTTTACAGCAGTATATGAAGAGGAGAAGGAACAGTCTGGAAGGTTTGGAGAGAGTGCAAAGAAGATTCGCCAGGGATGTTACCAGGTCTCAAGGGTGTTGGCTATGAGGAGAGGTTGAATAAATTAGAACAGTTTTCACTGGAAAGACGGAGGCCAAGGGGAAACATGATAGAGGTCTGCAGAATTATGAGAGGCATAGGCAGGGTGGATAGTCAGAGGCTTTTTCCCCAGGGTGGAAGTGTCAATTACAAGGGGGCACAGGTTCAAGGCGAGAGGGGAAAAGTTTAAGGGTGATGTGCGGGGCAAATTTTTCATGCAGAGAGTGGTGGATGCCTAGAACGTGGTGGAAGCAACACTTAAGAGACATCTGAATGGGTATATGAATAGGGAGGGAAGAGTGCGATATGGACAGAGTAAGGGCAGAAGTTTTTTGTAGTTTAGTTAGGGCACCATGATCGGCATGGGCTTGGAGGGCCAAAGGGCCTGTTCCTGTGCTGTACTTTTCTTTGTTTAACAGAAACTTCATGGACCAGCTTGCACCTGGCCAATCACTGTACTTGTATATATCACGTTTAATTTCTATTGGCTTTCTGATTAGCTACCTGTTCTTTTCGGCAAGGTGACAGCAGCCCCCAACATGGCTGCTGCATGCTTTCCCCATGGCACCATGTGCAGTTTGCACCTCCTGCCCAATTAGGCATCTGATTTTTTTGTTTAAAAAGGAGTGTTGCAAGAGCAATGCAGTTGCACTGTCAAAGAAGCTTCATAGTTTGTGTACATAGTGCAAAATACTGCACCCATGACAGATTACAATCAAAACATCATTACCACAGATCTCACAAGCTTGGCATTACTGTGTACAAATGTGGGAGAAACGTACTGAGCAGAGATCTGTGCCTTTCAAACTTTAGTAAAATGTTCAAGGCTCATAACAGGAGTGTAATCAGACAAGAAAACTACACCGAACCACAAAGTTAGATGTTAGAACAGGAACCAAAAGTTCTGTCAAAGAGGTGGGTTACAAGGTATTCATTTTGGATAAATAGTCATTTCTGCAGTGTAAAGAACAGCTCTTGTAAGCATTCCTTGACCATCATTCACAATGCACTGCTCAAACATCCTCAAATGGTAATCAAGGTTCTCAGGAATCCATCAAGAAGCTCTTCATGCAGTCTTCCAAGACATGCACCAGACAAGAATCTTACTGCAGTATGTCAACGTCAGTACAGTACCCATTTTAATTCCATTCCAACCCTACTCACTGGACACAACTTAAAAACAAGAGATCCAATTGTGTCACAACCTCAGGACATCCCAAAATGCTTCTTGGCCAATGAAGTACTTTTTTTTGAGGTTTAGCCACTATTGTCACATTGTTACCATGGAAGATTTAGCTAGGCAATGAAATAAATGACCAAATCAGTTTTAGGCATTTGTCAAGGGATAAATGTTGCTTTGGGTACTGGATAGAACTTCCCTAGACTTCTTCAAAATAGTGCCATTGGATCGGACAACAGTTAAGGGGTCCATTCAACATCTTGGCAGAATTTTCCAGCTGTTCATATCAGCGAGAGTTTTGATCCCACTGCAGTGAACGGAGATTTGGCTGAGCACCAAATTCTCGCTTGCAGCAGTGGTGGCATGAACGGCCAGAAAAGTCCAACCCTTATCTGAAAGATAGCACCGAGAGCAGAGCAGTATTGACTTGATGTTGCACTCAAGTGTCTGTTCTAAAGTGGCACTTGAACCCACAATCTCTTGGCTACTACCAACCAAAAGGGGTTCACAACTTTGAATCAAAGTGTTGACTGAATGTTACCTTTGATTCTGATAGGATTGATCATTGCAAGGAGAAAAAAATAGTTTGTCCTCTCCCAAAACATTACCACCCAGTAAGGCAATAAAGACAGTGACGCTGAAATTCCATAAGGAAGAAGTCCCATTGGAACCACTCCAATAAAACTTGGCATGATGAGTTTGTTGCCATTTGTCAGGGTTCACTGCAAAATTACAGCACACTTTGGAAAACCCTCATGAAGTGTCAGGATCAGTGGCTGCAAATAAACAGACGATTGAGGACCCCTGTCCTGGCCCCTAGCTACAGAATGCGAAAGCAGATGCCAGAATGTAAAAAAGAAAAATAATTTATGGCCTATTCCAAAAAAATGCAGTTTGAAGGTTTTTTGTTGTCGACGGGTCCAGAACAAGTGTCATGAATACAAAATTGAAAGCCAAACATTAAGAGCATAGTAGAAGAAACAGTTCCCTTCCGGAGTGCATGGTTGAGCCAGAAAGGTCAACATTCAAGATTGTATTGGATAGAGTCAGAGGTTTACAGCATGGAAACAGGCCCTTCGGCCAAACTTGTCCATGCCACACCTTTTTTAAGCCCCTAAACTAATCCCAGTGGCCACATTTGGCCCATATCCCTCTATACCCATCTTACCCATGTAACTGTAAATGCTTTTTAAAAGGCAAAATTGTACCCACCTCTACCACCACCTCTGGCAGCTTGTTCCAGACACTCACCACCCTCTGAAAAATTGCCCCTCTGGATCCTTTCATATCTCTCCCCTCACCTTAAACCTATACCCTCTAGTTTTAGACTCCCCCACCTTTGGGAAAAGATATTGACTATCTAGCTAATCTATGTCCCTCATTATTTTATAGACCTCTATAAGATCACCCCTCAGCCTCCTACACGCCAGAGAAAAAAGTCCCAGTTTATCCAGCCTCTCCTTATAACTCAAACCATCAAATCCCAGTAGCATCCTAGTAAATCTTTTCTGCACTCTTTCTAGTTTAATAATATCCTTTCTATAATACTGTGACCAGAATTGCACACAGTATTCCCAGTGTGGCCGTACCAATGTCTTGTACAACTTCAACAAGACGTCCCAACTCCTGTATTCAATATTCTGACCAATGAAACCAAGCATGCTGAATGCCTTCTTCACCACTCTGAAAGTGGAGTCACAGGTAGACAAAGAGTTAATGAACCTGTACCCCTAAGGAGCTAAAGGAAAATAAGGGATAAGGTAAATTGAATTATTTGTTTGTGCGAAGGAGACAAAAGGCTGGTTGGGGCAAGCCATCTGGTTCCCGAAAACAAAATTCTTGGAAACCTCAGCAGGTCTGTCAGCATCTGTGGAGAGAGAATAGAGCCAACGTTGAGTCAGGATGACCTTTCAGCAGAGGTCATCCTGACACGAAATGTTGGCTCTACTCTCTCTCTCTCTCTCCACAGGTGCTGTCAGACCTGCTGAGTTTTTCCAGCATCCAGCAGTATTTTGCCTTGATCCGTTTCCCTGATGGAATGTGCGCATTTCAAATCAGAGGTAAATTCTCAAATTAAAGCAGAAGGCTTTAATCTACCTTGTCCATGTTACACCTGACCTGGGAGTACCACTGCACTTAGAGTGTTTGACATTCAAGGTCAGAAAAAGTGTTTCATTCCCCAGTCCTGATGTGTTGTTTATTTAAAGGCTTCATGCGTGACATGATATTTGGCAGGAAGTCAAAGACTGTGTCATAAACATTGCAATAGCTTCAATATTTTCCATGTGTCCAAATATTAGCTAGATGAGTAGGAATTATATTTCCCCACCCCCACCACAGCTTTCCCCATTTACTATCAAAATTCTTCATAAAATTTTTAAAACTTCAAGTCTCCTCCCTGCATATAACGCGTTGCATGATATTAATGAAATGTGAGCTTTTGATAGCATTTTTAATTTGGATTTCAATTCCTCGTGTGGCCAACAGCCCTATGCTTCAGACCGGCTGGTTCAATTCTGGGCTGTCTCACCACTTACCCCAAGGCCTTTTAGACAGACAACATGATACAGAAGGGGAAAAGTTGGGTTTCTCCATGCTTGGGCAGTCCCAAGGGTTGGCATTCAGTTCCTTTTACTATAACAGTCATACCACTGTAAAATTGAAACTTAAAAATCCCAAACCACCTAGCCAAATATTAGCAAGACAAGTAACTGCAAACATGTATACATTACTAATTTGGCTTTTAAAAATAAAACAGCCTTGTATAATTACATTCCAGTGCAAAGAGAGCCTTGAAGGTTAGAATGCATTGCTTCCAAAATGTCAGAATAAAAAGTGCACAGTATTTCCATAGAAGACTAAATTCATTTTGAGGTTGAAAGAAACAGCTAATAAAAACCAATACACTGATTTATAGAGGAGTCCTTTCATGTTGATCATATAAATTGAAGTCCCCCTCCAAGATAAAAAAACAATTACTGGACTCATTAACAAAAACAGAAAAATGCTGGAAAATCTCAGCCGGTCTGACAGTATCTGAGAGAGAGTAGAGCCAACATCAGGGCTGGCGAAGGGTCATCTAGACTTGAAACATCAGCATCTGTGGAGAGAGAGACTAGAGCCAATGTTTCAAGTCTAGATGACCCTTCACCAGCCCTGATGTTGGCTCTACTCTCTCTCAGATACTGTCAGACCGGGCTGAGATTTTCCAGCATTTTTCTGTTTTTGTTTCAGATTCCAGCATCCACAGTATTTTGCGTTTATCCTACTGTATAATTAATACTGGTCTGTCAAGACATGACAGAACACCAGAACCTCCAATGCAATCAATTCATGGGGACCAGCTACTCAGAAGCGACGAGGTGAAGCCAATGCCTTTTCTAGAGGCTTTAGAATTGTGTTCCTTAATCATTGCGTCTGTTCCACTCAATTAGTAAAACTTTCACCGTCTGAAGGCTGAGAGTTTAATTTCTGTTCCAGAACTGGAGTACAAAAATCTAAGTGAACAATGGAGTAACCCTTTAATACCATACTGAGAGGTGTCATTCCGCAAAGATGATGCTAACCTACCTTACAGGTGATTCAGCTTTTGAAGTGCTTTATTGGCTGCGTAGTGCTTCGGGATGTCCAGAGGTCATGAAAGATATGGGAGTTCTTTCTTATCTCAGATAGTGAGAGCTCATGGTACTACTGGAAGATGCGGAATTCCCTACCAAACACGTCTCAAAATAATTTCAATTGCTGCTTTGACAGCAAGTTATTTTCCTCAAAAAATGAGGTTTTTGAAATAAACACCTACACTAGAGAGGTCAAAGTAGCCAACCATGAAGAAACATTCAGATGCTGTGTCCAAATGTTTAAGGGGATACCATGACATTTTCTCTCCAATATTGTACTTGTGAAAAACCACCTCCTGATATTAATCTCAAAGTTACCCTTGTCTAGTTTGAACCCAAGTCCTCCTGTCCTTCTCCCAATTTTAAACTAATATTAAAGATTAGGGGCAGCACAGTAGCTAGCACTGCTGCTTCACAGCGCCAGGAACCTGGGTTTGATTCCTGGCTGTGTGGAGTTTGACGTGGAGATGCCGGCGTTGGACTGGGGTAAACACAGTAAGAAGTTTAACAACACCAGGTTAAAGTCCAACAGGTTTATTTGGTAGCAAAAGCCACAATGTGTGGAGTTTGTACAGCAAGAAGTTTAACAAAACTAAAGCAGACAAGATACCGAAAGGACTACAGATGTTAAACTTCTTACTGTGTTTACCCCAGTCCAACGCCGGCATCTCCACATCATGTGGAGTTTGCACATTCTGCCCGTGTCTGCGTGGGTTTTCCCCCGGGTGCTCCGGTTTCCTCTCACATTCTGAAAGACGTACTGGTTAGATGCAGTGATCCGAACAGGCACTGGACTGTGGCGACTAGGGGAATTTCACAGCAACTTCATTGCAGTGTTAATGTAAGCCTTGTGACTAATAAATAAAACTTAAGTTAGAAAAGAAAGTTATTTTCTAACAGAGTAATATAGCTACTATCAATAAGTTAATCAGAAGTATCTTCTAGAATATAGATGCCAACATGTTTGAAATTTGCTCATTTAACAATAATTCTTGAACTGATTTTTGTTTCGGCATGGTACACAGAGAGGAGGATTTTAAAATGTATTCTTTCACAGGATGCGAGCATCGCTGGCCAGGGTTTATTGTCCTTAAGGGGTGGTGAGCCCCTTGAACTGCTACAGTCCATTTGGTGCAGGAACATCTGTAATGTTGTTAGGGAGGGAGTTCCAGGATTTTGACCCAGCATCAGTGAGATAAATTCGAAGTCAGGAGGTTGTGTGGCTGAGAGTGGAACCTGCAGGTGGTGGAGCCCCCATGCATCGGCTGCCCTCGTCTTCCTGAGTAGTCGAGGTCGTGGATTTGTCAAGTTGCTGCAACACATCATAGATGGTACACACTGCTACTACTGTGCATCGATGGTGGAGGGAGTGAATTAAAAAGTATTGCAGCTGGAGGAAAAACCTTCATAATTGATGATAATAAAGGCTTGTATTTGTATTGTATCTTTCTTGATCACAGGATGTCCCAAACTGCTTTACAGCTAAAGACTTTTGAAGTGTAATCACTGTGCTAATATAGGAAATGCAGCAGTCAATTTACAGACAACAATGTGTTAGCGACCAGAAAATCTTTGTGATAATTGACCAAGATTCCGAAGACAGAGTCATAGAATACTACAGTGCAGAAGGAGGCCTTCCAGCCCATCGAGTCTGCCCTGACCACAATTCCCATAACCACATGCATTTACCCTGGCTAGCCCCCTGACACTAAGGGCCAATTTAGCACAGCCAATCCACCTAACTCGCACATCTTTAGACTGTGGGAGGAAACCGAAGCACCCGGAGGAAACCCACGCAGACACGGGGAGAATGTGCAAACTCCCCACAGACAGTGACCCAAGCCGGGACTTAAATTCAGGTTACTGGCGTTGTGAAGCAGCAGTGATAACCATTGTGCCATCCTAGAATCTACAGTGCAGGAGGCCATTTGGGCCATCAAGTCTGCACTGACAACAATCCCACCCGGGTCCTATCCTTGTAACCCCACATATTAAACCTCCTAATCCCCCTGACACTAAGGGGCAATTTAGCATGGCCAATCAACCTAACCCGCACATCTTTGGACTGTGGGAGAAAACCGGATCACCCGGAGGAAACCCACACAGACACGGGGAGAACATGCAAACTGCACAGACAGTGACTCAAGCCAGGAATCGAACCCGGGTCCCTGGTGCTGTGATGCAGCAGTGCCAACCACTGTGCTACCATGCCAAGATAACTCCATTCTCTTCCTCAACATGTACCATGGAGCCTTCTACATCCACCTGAAGTGGGCATGGTTTAATGTCCCATCAGACATCAGGAAAATCAGCTAAAGAATATTCTGGGGAAACAGAAGAATAGATAGATCGCCTGGTCAGGAATCTCCCATTTTGGTACTAAGTCCCAAAGCAGGGGTGGGAATGGAGTGTTTCTCACTGAGACCAGCAGGAAAACATGCCAAATGTTCCCATGCCAACCTTATTAACCATGCACCCAGGTGTTTTCCACCATATTCTATGATGAAGCAGTTCTAATGGCACATAGTCTGCCTTCCTTTCCGGGCACCTTATTGAAAAGGCACCCAACATCACTGAGGATGAACCTCTTGAGACAGAAGATGGATCTCCAGGAACATTGATTCTGGAAGATGGACCTCCGCCAGGACACCTAAACTGGAATATCCACCTGCAGATGCACCCTTGACCTGCTGCTGTGCTCCAGAGTCAGTGCCGGATTTAGACTTGGTGAGGCCCGAAGCTACATAAAGCTTGGAGTCCCCTTGTTAAAAAGTTACACCAAAAGGTCTCAAAGGTGCGTATCAAAACAGGACCTTGGGTTGCCACAAAAAAATTGAAAACATAATTATGCGTTTTAATTATTTAAAAGCAAGGTATTTAAAGTGAAAAATACAAATTATTTTCAAATGAATGCATTTACTGATTACATATTTATCATTTGGCTGGTTTGATCTCTCATAGATTTTGGTAATTTTTTGAGTTGCTCTTCAAGCTGATGCTTTCTTTTTCTTTTCTGGTATCCGCTCTTAAATGTTAGAACATAGAACATAGAACAGTACAGCACAGAACAGGCCCTTCGGCCCACGATGTTGTGCCGAGCTTTATCTGAAACCAAGATCAACCTATCCCACTCCCTATCATCCTGGTGTGCTCCATGTGCCTATCCAATAACCGCTTAAATGTTTCTAAAGTGTCTGACTCCACTATCACTGCAGGCAGTCCATTCCACACCCCAACCACTCTCTGCGTAAAGAACCTACCTCTGATATCCATCCTGTATCTCCCACCACGAACCCTATAGTTATGCCCCCTTGTAATAGCTCCATCCACCCGAGGAAATAGTCTTTGAACGTTCACTCTATCTATCCCCTTCATCATTTTATAAACCTCTATTAAGTCTCCCCTCAGCCTCCTCCGCTCCAGAGAGAATAGCCCTAGCTCCCTCAACCTTTCCTCATATGACCTACCCTCCAAACCAGGCAGCATCCTGGTAAATCTCCTCTGCACTCCTTCCAGCGCTTCCACATCCTTCCTATAGTGAGGTGACCAGAACTGCACACAATATTCCAAATGTGGTCTCACCAAGGTCCTGTACAGTTGCAGCATAACCCCACGGCTCTTAAACTCCAACCCCCTGTTAATAAAAGCTAACACACTACAGGCCTTCTTCACAGCTCTATCCACTTGAGTGGCAACCTTTAGAGATCTGTGGATATGGACCCCAAGATCTCTCTGTTCCTCCACAGTCTTCAGAACCCTACCTTTGACCCTGTAATCCACATTTAAATTTGTCCTACCAAAATGAATCACCTCACATTTATCAGGGTTAAACTCCATTTGCCATTTTTCAGCCCAGCTTTGCATCCTATCGATGTCTCTTTGCAGCCTACAACAGCCCTCCACCTCATCCACTACTCCACCAATCTTGGTGTCATCAGCAAATTTACTGATCCACCCTTCAGCCCCCTCCTCTAAGTCATTAATAAAAATCACAAAGAGCAGAGGACCAAGCACTGATCCCTGCGGCACACCGCTAGCAACCTGCCTCCAATCCGAAAATTTTCCATCGACCACCACCCTCTGTCTTCGGTCAGACAGCCAGTTGCCTATCCAATCGGCCAACTTTCCCTCTATCCCACACCTCCTCACTTTCATCATAAGCCGACCATGGGGGACCTTATCAAACGCCTTACTAAAATCCATGTATATGACATCAACTGCCCTACCTTCATCAACACACTTAGTTACCTCCTCAAAAAATTCTATCAAATTTGTGAGGCACGACTTGCCCTTCACGAATCCGTGCTGACTATCTCGGATTAATCCGCATCTTTCTAAATGGTCGTAAATCCCATCCCTAAGGACCCTTTCCATCAATTTACCAACCACCGAAGTAAGACTAACCGGTCTATAATTACCATTCATTGTAAACCTTCTGAAATTTTGTGAGGCCCCAAGCTGTAGCTTGTTTAGCTTATGCCTAAATCCAGCACTGTCCAGAGTTGCATGTGGTCTCAAACCCAAACTCGAGGCAGCCCCAGATATTGTCCCCAGTGCCGACATCTGCACGCCACCTTGTTCCAAACGTGTTCCTGGTGGTGTGTTTTCCCAGCAGCATTGCCGAGAATCCAGTGTTAATCAAGCCTTCATCTGTATTCCATTAACGGGGTGCAAATGAGGAAAACCTCCAGCAGGTTTTCCGACCTGCCACGGCAGGCACCTGTGGATGATCCCACTGTAAATTCATGCTGGCATGAAAATGATTTCTGGGTCTCCTGGCGTATTCTCTCCCCAAACCTGTCATCAAACCCACTGGCAGAGGGCTTGGGAGAATTCTACCCCCTGCTGTGAGGAGTGTGAAAGATGACCTGTCCTCATCTCACTATCACTGACTGGTCCAGTATGAATAGGCAGTACTGGGTACAAGTTCCTTAACCTACAATTGACTCAGAAGCCAGGCTGCCTTCACTGAGTCAAGGTCTCAACCTAACATCACCCAAGACAGCATTAATCCGCAATCATGTAAAATTCATGCAAGTTTCAAGCTCCGTTTTCTCCTGTTTTAAAGTCATCAGAATCCAGAGATGAAATAACATCCTCCTAATTCACTTCTAGATATCTAATTGCACTGTTGTGGGTTAGACTGTTTATTAAAGGGAATGTATCATGCAGTGACATGACCAGAAGCTTGCAAAATCTCTTTTATATCAGTGTTTAGCTGACACCTGAACAAAGCACATTATTTGGTAACAAGTTAATACCAAGTAAATCCAGGTTAGACTGTTATGTAGGTTAGCTTGTTGTGTAAGCTTCCACCTTAAGTATTACCAACTCCTTCTGATGTCTATTGACAAGCACCAAAGCTCACTCAAAGAATGGCCTTTTGGGAATGGTCTCAGAAGATCAGCAGAGCACACAAACAACATTCCTATACGAGTTTGCCCCTATTGGAGGGGCAGAGTTTGCAACACTCCCACCTCACTATTCCTCAAAAAGGGCCAATACATGCTACACCAATAGCCCTCTTGTACCTCACCAGTTTCTATTCTTTACTTGTGACCATTCTATCAGCACCAGCCTACTATACAATGGGATAGGGATTGGGACGGGTTGGAGAGTAGGGGTTGCAATGCAACCAAGTATAGTCTGAACTTCACCTCATTGTCTCCTATGTATTATCCAGCCAGAACTGATTAGGCAACAGGGAGTTGCCTAATCCCAGCTCGAGTCACTGGCTGTGTGAAGTTTGCACATTCTCCGCGTCTGTGTGGGTTTCCTCCGGGTGCTCCAATTTCCTTCCACAGTCCAAAGATGTGCAGGTTAGGTGAAATTGGCCATGCTAAATTCTCCCTCCGTGTACCTGAACAGACGCCGGAGTGTGGCGACTAGGGGATTTCCACAGTATCTTCATCGCAGTGTGTGGAGTTGGTCTCCTCTCTCTGCAGGGGAGCAGCCCCCATCACTATACGGGCCAAGACCAGCTGATTCACCATAGATTGAATCTTCCAGCAATACATAGCTCAGAAACACATGAGGCTATGGCTTCTGAAGCATCACGATGGACGGAGAAAAAAATGCTCTAATTAATACTTTGAATTTAAATCCCTTCAAAATTTCAATACACCGAATGAAAGCCCAAGATACTCCCAAGGAAATTTTCCTGCACATAGAACAATATGATTAAAAGGGAAGGATATTATAAAGCTATTTTGATTTACGTTTCAAAGCACAAGTAGTTTTAATTGTTGTCCTTTGAAATTAAATCTTATTTGAAGCTTGAAACATATCATTTAACCATTAAGCCTTTTTGCAATTGGCATCAAACCCATCATCAAGTTTGTTCCCATGGAATGGCCAATGATACAACACAGACAGACACACACGTTAAGTTATGTAGGAATAGCAGACAGCGACAAAGGTCTCCTTTAACCATCTCATCTCCACTGTATAAACAGTTTACAATTGCAAGAAAATCCAGGCTACATCTCGCGTGGAGATTTCATCACTGGAAATGATCCCAAAAGAGCACATTCTCCAGGTCTCCACTGTTGAGTGGAGACAAGCACATTGGAGAGCATGTCCTGAAGAGCAATGTAAAAGCAAGAAGGTGGTATACAGAAACAACACACATGAAACTATTTCCTGTTTCAATCTCAGCAGTCAGGTGACGTGGGCAACTCCCCACTTGCAACACTAAACTGGCCCCAACCTATTTCACAAGTGACAAGTCTGCACAATTGCAACCACAGTGCACTATCGTTCCTCAACCTCACTGCAGCCCTTGACATCGGTGACCATACCATTCTCCTTCAAAGCCTTGCTCCATTTTTAGAATTACTGCCCTCATCTGGTTCCACTCTTACCTATACTATCAATAGCCACAACACCTCCACAAAAGGATTTGCTTTGAAAGCCCACACTGCAACTCCTGTAATTCTCCAAGAAACTATCCTCAGCCCCTGTTTCCCCCCAACATGTCTTCTATCCATTGGCAATATGATCTACTGACATGCAGAATCAGGTTCCAGAATACACCTCTTGACCCTTCTTCACTCCTTCACTGTTCCTATGTTGTCAGCCTGCTTATGCAAGTCTTCCATGAGCCACAATTTCCTCGTATTAATCATCAAGGCTCAAGTTTTTACACCCACCACAAATGCAGTACTTTTGCCAATACTTCTAGCCCCAGTTCTGACAAAAGTATTTGGTTTTCAATCTCAGCACCTGCTTGTCCTTCCAATTCAATTTTCTCTGTCACAAAGGCTACCTAAATTGCATCTTACTAACAGTACCCAACACTGCATCTATACAGCTCAAACCCTCAGTCAAGGCTTGATCACCTCTAGATCCAAATATTCTAATGGTCATAGAAATCATAGAAACCCTACAGTACAGAAAGAGGCCATTCGGCCCATCGAGTCTGCACCGACCACAATCCCACCCAGGCCCTACCCCCATATCCCTACATATTTTACCCACTAATCCACGCATCTCAGGACTCTAAGGGGCAATTTTAGCATGGCCAATCAACCTAACCCGCACATCTTTGGACTGTGGGAGGAAACCGGAGCACCCGGAGGAAACCCACACAGACACAAGGAGAATGTGCAAACTCCACACAGACAGTGACCCAAGCCGGGAATCGAACCCAGGTCCCTGGAGCTGTGAAGCAGCAGTGCTAACCACTGTGCTACCGTGCCGTCTACGGGACAATCTCCTGTCTTCCACCCACATCAAGCCTCAGCCCTTTAAACACTGATGACAGATCAGCCCTATTGCAGGTCACTCGACACCAGACAGGTCAAATTCTCAACTTACTCTCAGAATAGAATCCCTACAGTGCAGAAGGAGGCCATTTGGCCCATTGAGTCTGCACTGACCGCAATCCCACCCAGGCGATATCCCCACATATTTACCCTAGCTAATCCCCCTGACACTAAGGGGCAATTTAGCATGGCCAGTCCACCGAACCTGCGCATCTTTAAACTGTGGGAGGAAACCAGAGCAACTGGAGGAAACCGACGCAGACATGGGGATAATGTGCAAACTCTACACAATCAGTGACGCAAGCCGGGAATTGACCCCAGGTCCCTGGCATTGAGGGGCAGCAGTGCTAACCACTGTGCCACCCTTTAAAAATCACTGTGTACCTCTGTGCCTCCATCTCTCAGCTCTTCACCTCAAGAACCACCATAGAACTATGGAGTCCCTATAGTGCAGAGGGCGGCCATTCAGCTGATCAAGTCTGCACCAACTCTCCGACAGAGTCTCTTACACAGGCCCAACCCCCATCCTCTCCCCACTAACCCTGCACATTTATTATTAGGGGTATTCCCCCTAACCTACACATCTTTGGATGCTGAAGGGCAATTTCACATAGCTAATCCACCTAACCTACACATCTTTGGACTGTGGGTGGAAACCCATGTAGACACAGGGAGAACATGCAAACTCCACACAGACACCCAGTCATCCAAAACCTTCCACCCCATTTGATCATTTCTCCTGGTAGCTGTTTGTTATTATATTGAAGCTCTTAGTATTATTTTTCCATGTTATGACCACTAACTTAATGAGTTTATATTCCTACATCTCTCCATATATCACAACTGTCTCACTTATAAATAGATGGTTGGGACGTTGCTTCAAAATCTCATTCAAAAGACAGAGGCTATGGTCCTTTCACTCAAGGGTTAAAAATGTACAAGTATAAATACTTTTTTTTAAATGACCACACGAATAAACCAATAGCTACCGGCCACTAGAATGGGGCAGGTCTCCCAGCTCCAGTAACTGGGCCACAAAAATCAGGAAATAAGATCACTTGCATTATTTTCTCGACATCACAAGTTGCACCCCTTGTTGGCATCCCAACAAGGACAACAGAAGAGCAGCTGCCAACTGTTTTAGTCAAGGAATTATTGCCCAAGACAGGTATCAATGAATCACAACAATTGCAAATAGCTTTAAAAATTCCCGTACAGAGAAACTTTTGTGCCCCTCTTGCCTTCCACCTCTGCAAAACGTCACTAACCAGGGCGGCACGATGGCACAGTGGTTAGCACTGCTGCCTCACAGCGGTTAGCACTGCTGCCTCACAGCGCCAGACACCTGGGTTCAATTCCCGGCTTGGGTTACTGTCTATGTGGAATCAGCATGTTCTCCCCGTGTCCGCATGGATTTCCTCTGGGTGCTCCAGTTTGCTCACACAGTCTGAAAGACGTGCTGGTTAGTTGCATTGACCATGCCAAATTCTCCCCCAATGTACCCAAACAGGTGCCGGAATGTGGCGACTAGGGGATTTTCACAGTAACTTAATTGCAGTGTTAATGTAAGCCTACTTGTGACACTAGTAAATAAACTTTAATTAGAAGCACTATAAAATGCAATATCCTATAGCATCTTTAGAAAACTGAGATTACTACAAAAAGAAAAAAATTGGACCACTTTGTTTAAACAAAAATTTAAAACACACTCCATCACCATGAACATAATTTTGTTTTTCTTTCTTCTTTCATGAGATGTGGGCAATGATGGCCAGGTCAGCATTGGCTGCCCACCCCCATTTGCCCTTGAACTGAATGATTCAGAGGACACTCAAGAGTCAACCACATTCACAACCGATTTAAAACCACGAAGTAGACCTGAATGACCTGAAGATGTGCCAAAACAGTTGACAGCCAAAGAGGTATCTTCGAAATGTAATCACTATTGCTATGTCGGAAGCATGCTAGCCTATTTGCACACAGCCACGACTCCCTCAACAGCAATTGATCATTAATAGGTTGTATTTTTTTGGACAATGCTGATCAAGGAATAAATTTTGGATAAGAAACTGAAGATAACATCGGTCTTCTTCTCCCTCCCAAAATAATCCTCGAGTCAACTGGAAGGAGCAGTGGGAGGGGAAGGCCACAACTGAATTCTAATTCTTGCAAACACCAATAATGTTATATTAAGCTGAGCTTTCTCCATAGCTAGCTATTGCCATAACACTATATTCTGTACCCTTCTCCCCTGTGTACTCTATGAACTGTATGCTTTGTCTGTATAGCGTGCAAGAAACAATACTTTTCACTGTATCCCAATACGCGACAATAAATCAAATTTAACTTGGCACCTTCAGAATTGCACTGGGGTGTGAACCTAAATTCCTGTGGGACAATATCACAGTAAGAAGTTTAACAACACCAGGTTAAAGTCCAACAGGTTTATTTGGTAGCAAAAACCCCACAAGCTTTCGGAGCTCCAAGCCCCTTCTTCAGGCGAGTGGGAATTCTGTTCACAAACAGGGCATATAAAGACAGAGACTCAATATCACACCAGATCCATGACCAACCGAAGTTAGAGTAAGTCCATTTTTAAGTAACAGAAACTTGAAAGATCATGGAAAGAAACTGATTTAACGACTCCTCCCTTGCTCTGCTATTGACACTTTTCTCACTTTATATTTGCAAATTCTCCTACCTACCCTCGTTATCACCCTTGTCTCGCTTCCCCCCTCCTCTCTTCACCAACCCCCACCCAAACACCTTGTTGTGTTCTGAGCATCACAATAAGCTCACACCGTGGGGAATCTACTGAATGGTTCGCAAGGTTACCAAAGACCCATAATAGTACAAGGGATTCAGGTTAAAGAGATGACACATACATGTTCCACCACGGTCTCTTATTTCCCGGCAAGGCAGAGCCGCAGTTCTCAGAAGGAAAAGATCTGCAGGACATTTTAACCCAGGCATCTTTCTCACCCCATCACTCACCTATTTTACCCAGGCTGGCCACCAGAATCCACAGTGCGATAACATAGGGCGCTTGGACATGCTCCCAGCGGAAGGTGACGATCTGAAAGCCCGTCTCGTTGCCCCCGTGAGAGTCGCCGTGTTCGGTGTGGCTGTCCGGATCCGCCTCGGCTACCGAGCTCCGAGCCACCGGGCAGCAGAGCAACAGAGCCAGAGCTATCAGCGAGACGCATGTAGCCACACAGCCGCTCCTACCTCTCCCCATCTCCTCTGTGAGTGTGTCTGCCTCTGCCCAAAATCCTCAGTGAAACCGGTTCCCAGCATTTAAATCACCCCTCCCAACCGCCCTATTTATAAACCCAACCAATTAAAGGTGAGGAGAGACTCAATTTGCAGATCTCCCAAAACATCAGGGGAGGGAGGAAGCTTCTATTTTCACACTTTGTCATGTAATTCTAACGCTTTTTTTGGACAGATTGAATTACAAAACTAGACATGAGTTTCACAAGCTTGCCAGCAATGTACACAGACTCCCGAGGTGCTTATATACCTCCCTTCTTCCTATCTTTCATCAGTTTGTTTTGGACGCTCTTGACTTAAATTCATTGTGAAGTATTTTGGCCGGTGCCCACCTCCCAAGTCCTGGCAAATCATAGAAATCACAGAAACCCTACAGTACAGAAAGAGGCCATTCAGCCCATCGAGTCTGCACTGACCGCAATCCCACCCAGGCCTTACATATTTTACCCACTAATCCCTCTCATCTACGCATCCCAGGACACTAAGGGGCAATTTTAGCATGGCCAATCAACCTAACCCGCACATCTTTGGACTGTGGGAGGAAACCAGAGCACCCGGAGGAAACCCACTCAGACACGAGGAGAATGTGCAAACTCCACACAAACAGTGACCCAAGCCGGGAATCGAACCCAGGTCCCTGGAGCTGTGAAGCAGCAGTGCTAACCACTGTGCTACCGTGCCGCCCTAATAAATCAACCCTCAACTCCAGCATTCCACCATAAAAACTAGTCAATATATCAAGGAAATATGTTTTCAAAGTTCTGAGGAAGCAGAAACCTCAGATTGTGAAACGGAAATGTGACAACTCACTGTGAAAATAGAGTCATAGGTTTACAGCATGGAAACAGGCCTTTCGGCCCAACTTGTCCATGCTGCCCTTTTTTAAGTCCTAAGCTAGCCTGTGTTTGGCCCCTATGCTCATCTTACCCATGTAACTGTCCAAACGCTTTTTAAAAGACAAAATTGTACCCGCCTCCACTACTACCTCTGGCAGCTTGTTCCAGACACTCACCACCCTGTGTGTGAAACAATTGCCCCTCTGGACCCTTTTGTATCTCTCCCCTCTCACCTTAAACCTATGCCCTCTAGTTTTAGACTCCCCTACCTTTGGGAAAAGATATTGACTATCTATCTGATCTATGCCCCTCATTATTTTATAGACCTCTGTAAGATCACCCCTCAGCCTCCTACGCTCCAGAGAAGAGAAAAAAATCCCAGTTTATCCAGCCTCTCCTTATAACTCAAACCATCAAGACCCGGTAGCATCCTAGTAAATGTTTTCTGCACTCTTTCTAGGTTAGTAATATCCTTTCTATAATAGGGTGACCAGAACTGTACACAGTATTCCAAGTGTGGCCTTACCAATGTCTTGTACAACTTCAACAAGACATCCCATGAATGTTTGAAACAAGGAAGGAAGGGGTGAAAGAACAGAGAGAGAAAACAAAAAAACTAGAGATTAACTGCCTTGACTGCTTTTATCCATTGGGTAACCAAGCAGTGTGGACCCAGGTAAATCTTGGCTTGATTATGAGCTTTTACTGAGTTATTGGAGAGGATGTTTTCTTCTGGGGTTCCAGAAAATGGAAAACAGGACCATTTCCAGATCCAGAACCCTCCCCTGGGTTGGGGTAAGGGAAGGGAATTTGGGGAAACAGTTTCTGGCCCTAATTTTCACAAGGGGCACCAAGTTAATTGAATTTTGCAGCCAATTCATGGCTGCAGAGGTGGGAACATATTAAGGCCACAATCAGATCAGCCATGATCTTATTGAATGGCAGAGCCAAATAGCCTCCTCCTGCACTCGATGGGCCAAACAGCCTCCTCCTTCACTCAAATGGGCTCCCCCTGCACTCAATGGGCCAAAAAGTTTCCTCCTGTACTTGATGGGCCAAATAGCCTCCTTCTTAATTCGATGGGCCGAATGGGCTCCTCCTGCATTCGACGGGTCAAGTGTGGTCCTCCTGCACTTGCTGGGCCAAATAGCCACACTTCGTCATGTAATTCCAACACTTTTTTTGGACAGATTGAATTACAAAACTGGACATGTGATTCACAAGCTTGTCTGCAATGTACACAAACTCCCCAAGTGATTATATACCTCCCTTCTTCCTATCTTTTATCAGTTTTTTTTGGACGCTTTTGACTTAAATTCATCGTGAAGTATTTTGCCAAGTGCCCACCTCCCAAGTCTTCTTCTTAATTCAATGGGCCAAATAGCCTCCTCCTGCACTTGATCGGCTAAATGGGCTCCTCCTGCGCTCAATGGGCCAAATAGCCTCCTCCTGCATTCGATGGGCCAAACGGTCCCCTCCTGCATTCGATGGGCTAAATGGTCCCCTCCTGCACTCAGTGAGTCAAATAGCCTCCTCCTGCTCCTATTTTTAAAATATTTTAAGAACAGAGGCAGGCCTGTGCAAATGCAGCCCTGGTTTAAGCAGACCATGCCTGGCAGCCACTTCATTGCTTTACCTTCAGTTTGGAAGATGTGTCCGAAGAGGCAGAGGCTTGGAACCCAAGGCAGGCTAGCCCTTTGTTTAACTGAGGCAGGTCTGGTGTTCATCCTCCAGTTTGAGTGAGATCACCTGATGAAGGAGCAGCGCTTCGAAAGCTAGTGGCTTTTGCTACCAAATAAACCTGTTGGACTTTAACCTGGTGTTGTGAGACTTCTTACTGTGCTTATCCCAGTCCAACGCCGGCATCTCCACATCATATTCACTCTCTGGCAGACACACCAGCTGAAGGGGGCACATTTGCCCCTGAACATTGAATGAGAATGTGCTCAGCATGTGTGGTCATCTGTAGTGTATTTCCTGCAGCTTGCTCACTACCTCCCTCCAATTCACCTCTGTCTCACTCATCCCCCTCCCACTCATAGCCCTCCTCTCTCGCTTCCTCCCTCTCACCACCCCTCCCAAGTCTTCCCTCACAGTGAGAGTTCAGGCAGGGAAACTGTAAACAAGACTGGGGGGCAGTGAGACTGAGGGTCGTGGGGGAAGTGGCAAGTGGAAGGGAAGCAATATGTGGGAGAGACGGTGAGCAGGAGAGGCAACAGACAGAAGAGTCAGCGAGGAAGTGAGTCATGGAGAGAAATGGCAAGTGGGAGCGAGTCAGCGAGCAGCAGAGGCAACGAGTGGGATGGTCAGGAATGGGAGTCTAATGACTCAGGAAACTGACTGGAAAGGAAAATGGTTTATTCCAGAATGCAAACTAAAACCACTACCATGGTGTACACACACTAGTCTCTGCCTGGGACTTCAGTTCAGCAGGCCCAGTCCTGAGCCCCACCAGGAGATCAATCAGTGATTCCCCATGGAGCTTGTGGGGGTTCACAAATCCTTCCTCCCCACCCCCCCTCAAGTCCGAGATTTCTCCCGTATTCCAATGATGATGGGGCCTTCTCCATTTCTTTGCCTGTGGCCTCATCTCCATCACTAGTAGGGTCTGGTTGGGGGGGGGGGCATCTCGGGATAGGTGAACGCCTCTTTTGCGAAGAGCGTCGAAGAGCCACCATAGGGGGCTCGTTCTCGGTGGCGACATTTGACTGGGTGTCCGGACTGTTTCCATGTCCGAGCCAGAATCTTCATGGTCCAGATGACTGGCTCTTGAGTTTTATAGAGGGTGGAGTTTCTATGTGGGACAGTCCTATAGTTAAAATGGAAACATACGAGCTTAGTTTCTCGAGGACCTGTGGTTTGTTTCTTCATGCCATTTTTGAATGTCTGACTGCCCATTCAACTAGCCCATTTGAGGACAGGTGGCAAGATGCCAGCAGGGTCACGGAGTTTGTTATGTATTTTCCATAGTAATTTATGAGCCTTAGGAAAGATTTCAACTCCGTTATGTTCCTTGGAGTCGGAGCCCCTTTTATAGCCTTCACCCTTCGACAGGGTGTAATCCATCCTTGTCAACTCTGTGCCCGAGGTAAGTTATCTCCTTGACTTGGATCACACATTTTTTACCCTTTTTAATCAGACACCAGCATCAGAAAAAAACCGTAAGACCTCCTCCAAACTCTCCCAATGTTCCTTTGCAGTAGCTCCTGAGATTAAAATGTCATCCAGGTAGACTCAGGTGAGAGGAAAGAGATACAAAAGTGTCCAGAGGGGCAATTTTTTCACACAGAGGGTGGTGAGTGTCTGGAACAAGCTGCCAGAGGTAGTAGTAGAGGCGGGTACAATTTTGTTTTTTAAAAAGCACTTAGATAGTTACATGGGTACGATGGGTATAGAGGGATATGGGATTAGTTTAGGGGTTTAAAAAAAAAGGGCGGCATGGACAAGTTGGGCCGAAGGGCCTGTTTCCATGCTGTAAACCTCTATGACTATGACTGCCACTCTGGGCACTCCTTGAAGGATGTTCTCCATCACCCTTTGAAAAATGGAACCAGCCAAAGATACCCCAAAGGGAAGCGAGTATACTCACACAATCCTTTGATGTGGAGATGCCGGCGTTAGACTGGGCTGGGCACACAGTCCTTTGTATTTATTGTGACATATTTCCTGGATGATACCTCCAGCTCCAATTGGAGGTAGGCGTGTCCAATTTGGAAAATATCTGACCCCCAGCCAGCTTCTCATACAAGGCTACTATGTGTGGCACAGGGTATCTGTCTAAGCGGGAGGCTCTGTTGATCATCAATTTATAATCCCCACAGAGACAAACCGAATTGGAACTGGGACTACTGGCGTGGCCCATTCAGCAAGTTGTACTGGGCATATAATCCAGAATTAGACAGGAAGCCTCTCCACAATACAATGAGGTGCGAGCACTTATAGTCATGGCGTCTGCCCCATGCAAGGCTACCGAAACAGGCAAAACTAGTTCCGACAAGGCTGAAGGGCAAAGCCACCTCAGGACAGGGCTTTCCAAATAAATTAGCCCGAGAATGAGGAAGTGATGCAGCTGAACTGCATCGCCGCACCCAAAGTGGCTCCAATCCAGATTAAACTCCAGATGAAAGGCCAACCCTTAGACATGGAGGTAGACACAGGAGCCGCTTTTCTATTACTGGGGAGCAATCCTTTCAGGCAACTCCGATTCCAATTCGGCCTCTACTTTTCCACATAGGGCATAGGGGACCAGCCGTGCCTTGAAGTATTTAAGTCGGGCCTTTGGGTCCACATAGATGGTGGCCCTAGTGTCTCTAATCTTCCTGGGGCCTTCTTGGAACATTTCGGGATACTTCCCAATGACTTTGTATAAATTGCCAGTACCCATTTTAAAAATCTGTTGCCAATCCAGATAGATTTTCTGAAGCCCCTTCCCAAAAGACTGGGCCCTGGTCACTGTACTATTATTCAGATGAGTCCAGTTGTCTGTTGCCCGTGCATAACTGGGGTTACATTGGTCCCAACAATACGTATGGGCTCCCCAGTGTATGTGACCATTCATTTAACTTTGGTGTCCCGCAGGCTTAAAGACAAGATGTCCAATCGGAGTTGCCTGAAAGGATTGCACCCCAGTAATAGAAACAGCGGCTCCTGTGTCTACCTCCATGTCTAAGGTTGGCCTTTCACCCAGAGTTTAATCTGGATTGGAGCCACTTTGGGTGCGGCGATGCAGTTCAGCTGCATCACTTCCTCATTCTTGGGCTAATTTATTTGGAAAGCCCTGTCCTGAGGTGGCTTTGCCCTTCAGCCTTGCCGGAACTAGTTTTGCCTGTTTCGGTAGACTTGCATGGGCGGACCCCATGACTATAAGTGCAGCATTGATGCGCTCGCACCTCACTGTATTGTGGAGAGGCTTCCCATTTAATTCTGGAATCATGCGACCAATGGTCCTTTAGATTATGTATCATAGAATCGTACAATACAGAAGGAGGCCATTTGGCCCATTGAGTCTACACCAACCACTATCCCACCCAGGACCTATCCCCATAACCCCATGCATTTACCCTCGCCAGTCCCTCTGACACTAAGGGCAATTTAGCATGACCACTCCACCTAACCCGTACATCTTTGGAGTGTGGGAGGAGTAAGCGGTTCTGGGAACGGGAGGATCAGGGAAATCATAGATATTCTAGAATCCCACAGTGCAGAAGGAGACCATTTGGCCCATCACATCTGCACCGACCACAATCCCATCAAGGCCCTATTCCCGTAACCTCACATATTTACCCTGCTAATCCCCTGACACTAAGAGGCAATTTAGCAAGGTCAATCCACCTAACCCACACATCTTTGGACTGTGGGAGGAAACCGGAGCACCCGAAGGAAACCCACGCAGACACGGGGAGAACATGCAAACTCCACACAGACAGTGCCCCAAGATGGGAATCGAACCCAGGTCCCTGACGCTGTGAGGCAGCAGTGCTAACCACTGTGCCACAGCAAATGGGAGATGCAGCGTTATCCACTGCGGACTTGGTTCTGTGATATGGGGGTCACCGAAGGCTGAGGACGGTACCGTCTATGGACCCCTGAAGCACCTGGGCCCCTTTATCCACTGGGAAAGAGCCAGCTCAATGGTTTTCTTGAGGTCCAGAGTTGGTTCAGTCAGTAGCTTCCTTTGCGTTGCAGTATTATTAATTGCACAAACTAAATGATCCTTTAACAGTTCACAAAGTGCTAACCCACACTCAAAGTGTTCCGCCAATTTCTGCAATCTCATCAAGAATTCAGTGATTGCTTCCTCAGGAAGTTGATTTGTCAGATTAAACCTGTATTGTTGCACTATGATGTGGAGATGCCGGCGTTGGACTGGGGTAAACACAGTAAGAAGTTTAACAACACCAGGTTAAAGTCCAACAGGTTTATTTGGTAGCAAAAGCCACACAAGCTTTCGGAGCTCTAAGCCCCTTCTTCAGGTGAGTGGGAATTCTGTTCACAAACAGAGCTTATAAAGACACAGACTCAATTTACATGAATAATGGTTGGAATGCGAATACTTACAACTAATCAAGTCTTTAAGAAACGAAACAATGTGAGTGGAGAGAGCATCAAGACAGGCTAAAAAGATGTGTATTGTCTCCAGACAAGACAGCCAGTGAAACTCTGCAGGTCCACGCAACTGTGGGAGTTACAAATAGTGTGACATGAACCCAATATCCCGGTTGAGGCCGTCCTCGTGTGTGCGGAACTTGGCTATCAGTTTCTGCTTAGCGATCCTAGAATCCCACAGTGCAGAAGGAGGCCATTCGGCCCACACGTCTGCACCGACCACAATCCCATCCAGGCCCTATTCCCATAACCCCACATATTACCCTGCTAATCCCCTGACACTGAGGGCAAATTTAGCAAGGCCAATCCACCTAACCCACACATCTTTGGACTGTGGGAGGAAACCGGAGCACCCGGAGGAAACCTACGCAGACACAGGGAAAACGTGCAAACTCCACACAGACAGTGACCCAAGGCCGGAATTGAACCTGTGTCGCTGGCGCTATGAGGCAGCAGTGCTAACCACTGTGCTACCGTACTGCCCTGGAACGTCAGGTAGTAGAATGATTAGTGAGCAGGAGTGGCAGTGAGCAGGAGAGGCAATGAGAAGAAGGATCAGTGAGCAGGAGGTTGGAAAGCGTGGTGGGTTGGCGAGCTGGAGGTTTGGCAAGCAGAAAGGTCAGCAAGCTGAAGGGGTTGGCGAGTGATGAAGATTGGTCAGTGGAGTGGGTCAGCAACCGGATGGGGGGTCAGCGAGCAGGAGGGTCAGTGGGTAGGAAGGTTGGCAAACAGTGGGGTCTATGAGTGGGAGGGCTGGTGAGCATGGGAGATCGGCAAGTTGGGAGTGTTGGCAAGCCACAGGGTCAACAAATTGGAAGGGTTGGCGAGTGGGGGGGTGGGTGGGGGGAAGGTATCAGTGAGTGGGTGGTTAAGCAAGTCATGGCCACTTCCCCAGATATTGCCTTCTTGTGCTCAGCAAGTGTCCCAGTTGTGTTTGGCAGCCTTGCCCTCTTCTTGTATGAACCCAAGATGCCAGGAGGGTGACAACACCCTGCACTGCCCACTCTTCCCACGACCTTCAATGATCCGATGGCACTTCTGTGCCAATGTCTCAATCCCATTCTGTGTCATCGATCCTGTCATGGGGCCCACCTAACCTTCTGGGCCAGTCATAACGGGGTCCCCGCTGTGTGCCCGCCTCTATTCCTCTGGTCTTCCCCAGTCAGGTTTTTTAATTGAATTCAAATTTCTCCATCTGCCATGGTAGGATTCGAACCCGTGTCCACCAGAGAATTACCCTGGGACTGTGGATTACTAGTCCAGTAACAATACCAGTAGGCCACCATCTCCCCTCTTCCCCAGTCAGGTTGGCAGTATGTAAGTCCCAGTCAAAACCAGAATATGCCCCTTAACGAGCTCTCAGTGGGCTCCTTGACATTCTTAATTGTCGTCGTTCATGGATTCGGTGGTTTCTTGGAGTCAGCCTGCCCCTGCCCTAGTAAAATTCGTGATGTGGAGATGCCGGCGTTGGACTGGGGTAAACACAGTAAGAAGTTTAACAACACCAGGTTAAAGTCCAACAGGTTTATTTGGTAGCATGTGGCTTTTGCTACCAAATAAACCTGTTGGACTTTAACCTGGTGTTGTTAAACTAGTAAAATTCACCAGTGCCAGGAGACTGGCATGCCAGCTCGTGCTGGCATTTTCATCCCCCACAGCCTCCTCTGTTTGAACCCCCGCGGGACCTAAAAATTCAACCTACTGTACCCATCTCAGCCAAAAGTTCTGGAATTTCCTCCTGAAACATCTCCACCCACTACCTCCCTTATCCTCTTTAGGGCCATCATTAAAATCAACCCCTGACACCAGAAATTCACTTAATTGTCAGCCTTGGCAAATTAGCTGTCCTGCCCTCATGTTTTTGCGTGCAGCTAATTGGGAGATCCGCAGTATGTCTTTGGCAATGCCCTGGAAAGATCCAGAGTAAAGAGGTTGAGGGGTTAATGCATGGCCACCAGAGAGCAGAGGGGGCTTCTGACATCCATTTCCACTTGACGTGGCAATCTCAAAGTGCGGATACGCTGCCTCTTTCGTGATGTCGAGGAAGCTGAGCATCTCTCTGTAAACTCAGACCCATTCCTGTGGATCTCCCTCCCAATCCCATCACACAGTGGATTCTTTTCCTATTATTCCTTCACGGGATGTGGGTGTCGCTGGCAAGGCCAGCGCTTGTTTCCTATCCCCAATTGCTCTTGAACTGAATGGCTTGCTAGGCCATCTCAGAATACAGTTAAATGTCAACCATATTGCTGTGGCTCTAGAGTCACATGTAGTTCAGACCAGGTAAGGAAGGCAGATTTCCTTCCTTCAAGGACATTAGTGAAGCAGTTAGTCTTTTCCAACAATCGATGATAGCTTCATGGTCACCATTACTGAGGCTAGCTTTATATTCCAGATTTTAATTAATTGAATTATAATTCCATGAACTGCTGTAGTGGGATTTAAACCCACATTACTGGGTCTTAACCTGGGCCTCGAGATTACTAGTATAGTCCAATTCACTTCCTGTCCTCGGCTGGAATTTTCAGGCTGTTCACATCGGCAGGATCCTCTGGTCCTGCCGACAGCATAACCCCACCACGGGTTTCCCGGTGGCAGGGGCGCAGTCAACAGGAAATCCCTTTGACAATGGTGGGACCAAAAGGTGGATGGCGCACCACCTCTGCCATGAGAAACACGCTTCGGGGAGTCCAGAAAATTCACCCCCCCCTCCCCCCGACCCCGATCTTGACACTTTGAAAGCCCCCAAAGTTGAAAGGAAGATGTGCCCGCACAGAAAGTCTCTGCTCGACATCAGCCGGAAAGAACTGAGGCACCAGTTGCAATAAATACGCTTTCATTCAGGTCCAAAGATGTGCAGGATAGGTGGATTGGACATGCTAAATTGCTGCTTACTGTCAGGCAGACTAGCTAGGATAAATGCATGGGGTTATGGGAATAGGGCCTGGGTGGGATTGTGGTCGGTGCAGACCCGATGGGCCAAATGGCCTCCTTCTGCACTGTATTGTATGATTCTATTCTATGATTCTAGGTGGAACATAACAGATCTGTGGCTCAAACTCGCTTCTGTTTCGTCGGTCAGTTACCCGAGCCCTGGGATTGCAGAAGGCAAATTTAGAATCAAGTTAAAAATGACTTGCAAAGATCTCATTAACGTGCAAGAATGTTTATAGCACCAATGAATACCCTCGACCTGCCCACCTGCAGTAATTAAGATCTTGACTTGGGCAAGGCATCCAATTACACTTCTGTTAAATCCAGAAATGGTCGCCATGAAGCTGGTTCGTATTTCCAGCCAAAAAAAATCAAACATTTTAAACGGTTTCCCCAACTGCGCCCAAGCCACCCACTTTTGGGAGTTAAAATTTCCCCTTGCATTTCTGATAGTGTAGCTCTTTCTCAGTACTGCACTGGAATGTTAGCCTAGATTAGTCAAATCACTTGAGCTGAGCTGGACAGTGGCACACTGCTGCCTCACAGCACCACAGACTCAGGCTCAATTCTGGCCTCGGGTCACTGTGCGTGTAGTTTGCACATTCTTCCCGTGTCTGCATGGGTTTCCTCCGGGTGCTCTGGTTTCCTCCCACGGTCCAAAGATGTGTGGGTTAGGTTGATGGGCCGTGCTAAATTGACCCTAGTGTCAGGGGGATTAGCAGGGTAAATATGTGGGGTTACTGGAATAGAGCCTGGGTAGGATTGTGGTCGGTGCAGACTTGATGGGCCGAATGGCCTCCTTCTGCACTGTAGGCATTCTATGAATCATTCTATTCCATGATAACCAACTACAGAGGCAGGGAAAGGTGGCCAGACAGGAAAAGAACCAAAGCAAAGGCCTGTGATAGAGTGGAAGGCAGGAGAGATTAACAAACGAGATGATGGAGCAAATAAAGAAACAATTGTAGGGTCTGGAGGAACTAAATTCCAATCGCAGAATCATTATCAACAAGTTTTGCCGAAGAAGTAAATGTTCTGAAATTATTCAACTCATTGTTACGTACAGAAGGGCCTAATTGTAAAATGGGGTGTTTTCCCTCAAACTTTCATTGAGCATCATAAAAAAACGATGGCACTGGAGTGA
The DNA here is from genome assembly GCF_964213995.1 of Mustelus asterias. NCBI lineage: Eukaryota > Metazoa > Chordata > Chondrichthyes > Carcharhiniformes > Triakidae > Mustelus > Mustelus asterias. The sequence continues at coordinate 147,202,877 of NC_135802.1, read as the reverse complement.
GGCGACTCCTTGTGAGCTATCCCCAGCATACCCTCTAACTCCACCTTTTACTCTCCTTCCATGCTCCCTACTGCCATCAGACTTTTGAATGGACCTATCATATATTAAGCTGATCTTTCCCTTCACCATATCTGTAACTGCAATATTCTGCACCCCCTCCTTTCCTTTTCCCCAATGTACTCTATGAACGGTATGTTTTGTCTGTATAGCACGCAAGAAACAATACTTTTCATTGTATCCCAATACATGTGGCAATAATAAATCAAATCAAATGAAATAATATCAATGTAGAAGCTTGAGGCCAGAGTGTGAATGGGACGTAGAATGAAATTGACAAATAACCAGAAGCTCAGGCTCACACTTGCGGACTGAACTGAGGTGTTCTGCAAAGCAAACTCCCAATCTGCATTTGCTTTCCAAAGTAGCCAAAGACTGCAGATATGGTATACTAAATTGAAAGATAATTTCTTTGCGGAACCTCCATTCAGTCCACAGGTGTGACTGTGAACATTTGGTTCCTAGTCTGTATTGAGCTAATTATTTTTAAAGTGTTTTTACAGTTCCGAAACATTTTATCACTTTTGGGACAATGGCATCTCAGCCATTACACAGGCTCTAATTCACTAACTTCACACTGTGAAGCTTTGACAGAGGGTCATCTGGACTCAAAACATCAGCTCTTTACTCTCCTTACAGATGCTGCCAGACCTGCTGAGATTTTCCAGCATATTTTCTTTTTAGTTTCAGATTCCAGCATCCGCAGTAATTGCTTTTATAACTTCACACTCTTGCCTGGTTCCAGTTTACACTGGGAACTGATGGATCAAGTCTAAAACTTATAATATTTAAGCATGAGTGCCTTCCTGCAGAACTACAAGCAAAGACATACCTCCCCAACGATTAAACATCTCTTTGTCATGGTTCTGCTAAGATAATGCCACATGCTATTCAACCACAAAGGTTTCGCTGCCAAGCCAGATCCTGCCCTCACGTGACACCTCTGTAATAGTGCAAATCAATAGGTGTTACAAGATAATGATCAAAAGCAAAGATGTTGGCTTGACCCTCCCTAGCCCAGAGGCATCCATTTCAGCACCCCGGCTCCTTGCCCAGCTGAAGCCAGCAAGATATATAATGCGTTGAATCTGGGCTTTTGTCCTAATCCTTTGTGTTCATTACATTTGCACATAAAAACAGCAAGTATGGTAATATTTCTTTGTGACAAAATTACTGTTGCATGTCAAATTACTGTTATTAGGTAAAGAACAATTCCTTCAATTATTAAACAAGTTTATTCAAATCCTGACCCTGACTGTGTGCTGAATAGCTGATCTCAGTTTGGAGGAGCTGGAGAAACTACAACTGGCTTTAAGTGTGTCTGAATTATGTGCAGGACAATTACCTTAGGTTCAGGAGGATAATTACCTTAAGGGGCGGCACAGTCGTTAGCACTGCTGCCTCACAGTGCCAGGGACCCGGGTCTGATTCCCGGCTTGGATGGATCTGTGTGGATTTTGCACATTCTCCCCGTGTCTGCGTGGGTTTTCTCCCACAGTCCAAATATGTGCAGGTTAGGTGGATTGACTATGTTAAATTGCCCCTTAGCATCAGGGGGACTAGCTCAGGTAAATGCATGGGGTTATGAGAGAGGGCCTGGGTGCATTGTGGTCGGTGCAGACACGATGGGCTGAATGACCTCCTTCTGCACTGTAAGGATTCTATTGGCTGATGTCTCTTTCAGAGATTATGATGGAGGGGTGGGTAGTAAGTGAGGACCGGATTGAAATTAGGTGTGGAATTAAAGTGCTCGATAATAGTTCCCATGGGCATGACTTACTATTGGGCCCACCATTTATCATAGTCACTTTCAGCATTTGCATCAACTCTCAATATTAGGGAAGATCCACAACTGGAGTTGTAATCATTTGAATGCACCTCTCCGAATACCTCACTTGGGCATATCTTGTACATGCTCCCTGAAACAAACCTGTGGTGTAAGGTAGACAATTAAGGCATTAGCGGGAAAGGATTTAACTCCTTGCACAATCTCAGAAAGTCCCAAAGTGCACTATTAAAACGAGGGAAGATTGCAACCTATTCGCAAGCACCACAATAGCACAAATGGCTGTTTTGTGATGTTGGCTGAGGGATAAATATTGACTGGGACATTAGGAAGAACATCTTGCTTTTCTTTAAATAGTGCCAGGGGATCTTTAATGACCACCTGAGAGGCATAGAGGAATTTGGTTTAATGTTCCATTCAAAAGATGATGTTGCACTCCCTCAGTATTGTAGCAATAGCCTAGATTTTGTGCTCCAGTCGCTGTATTGGGGCTTCAACCCACGATCTTTGACTCAGAGATTAATGTGCTACAACTAAATCGCAGCTAACACTTAAAAGAACAAGGTTCTATCAACAGGAAATATTGTATGATTAGGGCACAAAGGAGTTATCCATGTGTTTTTGTTCAGCATGGGTCTTTGTGCTGATTATATCATTGTATAAGATTAAATAGGTGGTTTCCCACAGCATCTTAAACTGAAGTCACCTCTGATTCGGAGCTAGACAGTTCTGGTTTAGGAGTGGGCACTGAATAACCAGACGATGAGCCACGAGATGGTGGTTTCTAGTTGCTGCGATTAACATAAACAGGCCAAATTAGCAATTGATATAAACGTGAGCAGTTGCGTGATGTTTCTGAAAACTATAGATTAAACTCACCTTTGAGATAAAATGCAGTGTCAGCTGTGCATGTTTAACTGATTTAAGTATGTAGAGATAATTAAAGATGGGTGGGTGTGAGTCAGCATATATTAATTCAGACACTCATTGTAGTGAGCACTTTAATCCCAAAGTCGCTTAAGGAGTTTTCCCTGCGTTCTTTGTAAGAAGAAAATATGTTCTGATACCAATTTACCTTTAACTCATGACCCGATTTCTATTCCTGCTGTTTAATTTCAAGTGGGTGCAATAACACAAGATATTGACAAGGAGTCTGCTTTAATCACAAAATGATTTATTCAAACAGCAAGGTAAAATTATACACAGGCGACTACAATCCAGCTCGTTCCTCCTGGGCTCGCACTAACGGTTCACTTGCCCCTCTGTCCCCATGCGTTTTCTTACTATTGGCTGAGTTTCGCGTGTCCAAGGAATAGATCCTTGGGTGGGTCACATGATCCGCAAACAATCGCCCCTTAAAGGGGCCAAGACTACCACGGTGGGTTAACTCTTTATGTACCCTAACAATCTTATGGTAACATTCCTGTTTCTGAGCTAGAAGCTCTGGGTTCAAGTCACACTTCATGGTGAAGGAAGATATGTTCATAATGTCGTCAAATAGGTTGACCATCAACTCGTAAATCCATCCAACAATGGTAAGAGGTACGAATGGGAGAGATTTCTAGTCAGCCACGTGATGGAAAAAATTGGACCCTCTACCATTACTATCAATAGCTCCAGGCTCCAATATGCATGTCAATGTGTATTTTGCCATGGCAACGCGGACTCATTGGGGACCCAGTTTAGCTGGTTTGGATCAGATTAGTGCCAACAGCATGGTGTTCAATCCCCATTCTGGCTGGGGTGGATTTGGGTTTTGACTCCTTGTTCTACCCATGGTAGAGATTGTGGTGCTGTGGGTCATACCTGTCTTCGGATGGGTAATTGCAGATGAAGAACAACCTTATGTCTATAAGGTCAAATCTACTG